>NC_059142.1:26472500-27097500 GCF_020740605.2 Lemur catta | reverse complement strand
CAAGATTCTGTATTTCTCAAATGTTCCCAGGGGATGCCACGGTGCAGCAAATATCTCCATCCAAATTGCACTGCTTCTCTTTCTTTAAACCTGTCATGAATTCCCATTTTCATGCCATACTTTCACTGTTCCCCTTGCCTATAGTGTGCTTCCTTTCTCTGTTTATCTGTAATTTGACACAACTTTCAAATCTAAACTTGTTTCCTGGCAATACGTTGGATTGAGAAGATGGAGGAAACTACTCCCTGACTTGAAACAAACAGAAATGTTGAATTTCAAATGATGGTAATGATAATGATAACAGTTAACATTTATCGAATATTCACTATGTGCCATGAATTGTTCTAAGCAATTTTTGTTTTATTAATTATTTATCTAATTTTCACCATTGCACTTTAGACACAGCACTCTAGCCCAGGCAACAGAGCAAGACCCTGTCTCAAAAATAAATAAATAAAAATAAAGATAAAAAAATTTAAAAATCAATATATTTTGATTGGAATTGCATTTATATATTAATTTGGGAGGAATTGGCACCTTTATGATATTAATTCTTCCTATTCAAGAACATGGTATGTCTCTTCTTTTTTTATAGCATTATTTTTACGTGGATTTTTTTTTAGTTTGTTTTTTTTTTACAGTATTTTGAGTTGCTGTTTTATAGTTTTATGTTTTTTAAAAAGGTCTGTCTTTAATTTTTAATGTAGCCAAATTTATTAAAAAAATTTTTTTTAGCTTCTGAATTTGGTAACACATGCTTTAAAAGGCCTTTTCCACTCCAAGATTATAAAATATTCATCTATGTTTCCCTTAGTACTGCTATGGTTTCATATTTTATCTTTGATTTTTGATACATATGTAGTTTATTTTGGCATAAAGTAATGATTCAGCTTTTTTAAAAAAAAATATCTAACCAGTTGTCTCATTATATTTGAGTAAGCCATCTTTCTTTCACTGATCTGGGATGCTAGTTTTATCGTATATCAAATTCAGTGTGTATTTGGGTCCAGTTTTAGTTTTTGCAATTTGTTCTGTTTCTATTCTAATACAGTAAACATTTAGCCTCTTTGGAGATCTAGGTGATTTCATCAAGATGTTTAACTTTCAATTCCCTGTGAATTCAGTATTTTTCTTCCCTTTGGAGATAAGGAAACTGAGTCTAGAGAAGATTAGTTATTTCTCATGTGTTTGGATGAGGCAGAGAAGCCTCTTGTACTTTCCGTAGGGACAGCAGCTAGTAGTCTTCATTACCTTAGGTAAGGATGAACCTCTACATTAGAAGACCCAGAGGAGGTACCAAGGTATTATTATAGTATTAATCCATGGACCAGGGAATGCCTGGGTCGCCTCCTCTCTTTAACATGCCAGATTAGGGGAGCTATAAGGAGGTATATACAAGGGATGAGACTGTAATAACTCCCACTGCGGAGCTCTGTTAATGTTGAGCCATTATATTCTTTTAACAACTTTTGATATGTTACATAATTTCCATAAGTTAAAAAGTCACAGGGGGGTCAGGCACAGTGGCTCACGCCTGTAATCCTAGCACTCTGGGAGGCCAAAGCGGGAGAATCACGTGAGGTCAGGAGTTCAAGACCAGCCTGAGCTAAAGTGAGACCCCCGTCTTTACTAAAAATAGAAAAAATTAGCTGGGCTTGGTGGTGCGCACCTATAGTCCCAACTCCTCAGGAGGCTGAGGCAGGAGGATCACTTGAGCCAAGGAGTTTGAGGATGCTGTGAGCTAGGTTGATGCCATGGCACTCTAGCCCAGACAACAGAGCGAGACTCTGTCTCAGTTTCCAAAAAAGGAAAATTACAGAGGGAGGGGTCATCAAACTTTAAAAGGTTGGAGACAATTGAACAATAGGCCATATAAGAATTTAAACGGGCATGGAGAAGACATAGAGAACTGTGGATACAGTGAGAACAGGGATATAGAGAACAGGGATACAGTGGAGGATTTTGAATGGGTAGGGGACAGCAGGAAGGGAGGATGTGGATATATGGGAGATAGGAAAGAAGAGTTAGAAAGTAAGAAATGGGTTCCAACCCATGGTGGGAGGGTACCAAAGCAGTCTATTCAATTTTCCTCAGGGCCCTAGGATCAGAGAGTCACTAAGAATCATCTACTATACTGCCTTCATGAATATCAAAGGTTGCTGCTATCTGGTTTCAGGGAATTTTGGAAGGTGAAAACTCTGGCTTCTACCAGGGTAGAATCATTGCTCCATTCTGGCTAGCCCACTATAGCCAGTCTGACATCTTAACAAGTGATGTCTGCAACCATTTCATGCCATGCCTTGCTAAAAGAAAGAAGGTAAGAGGCAATGAAGAAAAGAGTATGTCACCTTTTCTTAGGTGACATAATCCTGTTTTCCTACTTCCTCTCCTGTCATGAAAAATTTGAAGAAAATTTTTAATTAAAAAAAAATCAGGCCGAGTGTGGTGGCTCATGCTTGTAATTCTAGCACTCTGGGAGGCCGAGGCCGGCGGATTGTTTGAGCTCAGGAGTTCAAGACCAGCCTGAGCAAGAGCAAGACCCCGTCTCTACTAAAAATAGAAAGAAATTAGCTGGACAACTAAAATATATAGAAAAAATTAGCCGGGCATGGTGGTGCATGCCTGTAGTCCCAGCTACTCGGGAGGCTGAGGCAGGAGGATCACTTGAGCCCAGGAGTTTGAGGTTGCCGTGAGCTGGGCTGATGCCACAGCACTCTAACCTGGGCAACAAAGTGAGACTCTGTCTCAAAAAAAAAAAAAAAATCAGTAGAGCCTCACATTCAAGGATTTTCCACATGCAAAGCAATCCCTAAAATATATGCTTGGAATCACCAAGGTTTCTCCTGTAAACATTGTAATAACGTTTCACTCTTTAAAAAATGTGGTTACATATGTCACGTTATTGGATCTTTATAGCAACTCTCCTGAGTGAGGCAGTTATTACTAGGTTATTTCACAGAAGGATAAAAACCCAATACTTTTTTGCTTTACTTTAGTTCTTTCAATTTGACATTTCAATCCTGGCACATAGTAGGGGCTCAGTAAATATTTGTTGGATGAATGTCCTTTGAATTATGATTGGATTGATGAGATTTTTATTTTTTCTACGGTTTTTCAAAAAATGAGATTCTCTTTGGGCTCCCTGCAATGTGGTCTTTTTGAGTAGGAAGAAATTACTGTGATTTAGAAAAGTAAATTTTTGTTTGGAAAAACTCAAGCTATCATGTATTATAATTAACAACTTAATTGACTACATATTTCCTTTTAAGAATGATAATAAAATAACATTTTTATTTTTAATTTAGAATTTTTTTTAAGAGACAGTGTCTCACTCTGTTGCTCAGGCATGAGTACACTGGTGAGATCATAGCTCACTGCAACTCCTGGGCTCAAGCAGTCCTCACACTTCAGCCTCCTGAGTAGCTGGGACTATAGGCAGGCACCACCACACCCTGCTAATTTTTAAAAATTTTTGTAGAGACAGAGTCTTGCTGTGTTGTCCAGCCTGGTCTTGAACTCCCAGCCTCAAGCTATCCTCCCACCTCAGCCTCCCAAAGTGCTGGGATTACAGGTGTGAGCCACCATGCCTGGTTAAAATGATGTTATAATGAAAAACTTATCTTAGAAGTTTTAAGAGAAAAAACCCTTTAAGTCATAACATTAAAATTTAAATCAAAACAATAACTTAATTGCTTTAGAATAATATTTGGCACATAAGAAGTTTGATAGTGAACTGTAATAGGATTAACCACACTCTTTAGCACTCATTGATTGATTCCTGAAGCTATCATAAACGGGAAAATAAAAACATTAATTATATTGCTGCTGAGATCACTAATAACTGTCATTTTGAGATATCTAAAACGTTACAACAGAGACACACATGAGGGCGCTCTAATCAGTCAGAAACAGTGCATAAGCATTTGTTGCTAGGAATTAGACTTTTAAGAAGACAAAACTAGTACCATATTTTTAAAGATGGAAAAATTAATGACTCTACACGCCGTATTCTTTCGAGTAAATAAAGTGTGTACTAGGCTTTTTAAAAAATTGCACAGCAATCCCTTGTCAGTGAATTTATGCTGGAAAATTCTGATTCTCTTCCTGGCAACTCTCTATTTAAAATCTTCAACCATGGCATTATATAACTTACATTCAATCTTAAATGGGTTTAGTGCTAGCATTTATAAGATGTAGGAAGAAGCATTTAATCAGAATATTTTTATGAATGTTTGCTCTATAAAATATTAATTGTGCTTCATTTATACTTAAAGCTGATTCTCAACTGATTTCTTTGGGTGCAGTCCTTAGTCTTTTCCCCATCCCTGATCTATTCCTAGTTTGTTCTTTGGCTTTCGTGTAAATATAAAGCTACCAGGCTGCTTGCAGATTTTCCAGGGAAGGAGGCCTATAAACACCCACTAAGATTTTATTAGGGAGACACTATGATGAAAATATAAAATGTAGATTAAAAAAAATCAGTATGTATGTGGCAATATTTGTTTTACAGGCAAATTTTCTTCAACTTAAATACACCATCATCACAGGAAGATTTGCTTGATTAGACTCTGCATAAATTGGCCAATTCCACATTTCTACTTTTTCAAAGGAGTTTCTTCTCCTTAAAAAATAAACTCTTACAAGTCTCTCATGTTCTCACTCATATGTGAGAGCTTAATATTAAAACAACTAATCTCAGAGAGACAGAGAGTAGAATGACAGTTACCAGAGACTGGGAAGGGTAGTGGGGAGGGAGGGATAAGGTGGGCGTGGGGAATGGGTGCAAAAATGTAGTTAAATAGATAGGATGAACAATATCTGATAGCTCAACAAAGTGACTACCGTCAGCAATAAGTTAGGGTGTACTTTAAAATAACTAAGAGAGTGGAATTGGAATATTTCTAACACAAAAGAAATTCAGGAGGTGATGGATACCTTAATTACTCTGATTTGATTAATACACATTGTATCAAAAGATCACATGTACCCTATATGTACAACTATTATGTACCCAAGATAATTAAAAATAAAAATTAAGGGCCGGGCGTGGTGGCTCACGCCTGTAATCCTAGCACTCTGGGAGGCTGAGGCGGGTGGATCGCTCGAGGTCAGGAGTTCGAGACCAGCCTCAGCAAGAGCGAGACCCCATCTCTACTAAAAATAGAAAGAAATTATCTGGCCAACTAAAATATATATATAGAAAAAAAAATTAGCTGGGCATGGTGGCACATGCCTGTAGTCCCAGCTACTTGGGAGGCTGAGGCAGTAGGATCACTTGAGCCCAGGAGTTTGAGGTTGCTGTGAGCTAGGCTGACGCCACGGCACTCACTCTAGGCCAGGCAACAGAGTGAGACTCTGTCTCAAAAAAAATAAAAATAAAAAAAAATAAATAAAAATTAAGATTATGAAAACCCCTCTTTTTCTAAAACAAAACCAAACCTAGAGCACAGCATGGAAAAGAGCTCTCCTTTAAGGAGTTAGGTGGTGGGAAAGAAAGTAGATCATGAATCTCATGTTCTGATTTGTCTTTCTTAATGACTTATATGTAAGTTCAAGACATGGCTATATATTTGGTCGTCTAAATTTATTTATATTTTGTGAGTTGGAAATTAAGCCTTTTCTTGTCTTGAATGTACTTGGCAATCCCGTAATAAAAAGCATGGGATTTTAAAGTCAAGAATGCAAATAATAGATTATATTACAAACACTAAAAGTTATATCTTTATAAATTTTGTCCGTTATAGGCAAATACACCAGACAAGTAAAAAGTTTAATAGTATGCGTATAATTTTATATGATCTGGCCCTGCCTACCACTCTGCTTTCATCTCTTCTTACTGCCACTGAGTCATTCCACATTCGCCACACTGGCCTTTCTGCACAAGAAACATGACAAGCTTCTGCCTGGACCAGCACCATTGCACTTCTGTTCCCTCTGCCTGGGACATTCTTATTAATTTATTTCTTTTCTTTGACCATTGGAATGAAAGCCCTAAGATGGCAGAGGCTTTGTCTAGTTTAGTAAGGGTCTTAACAGAAAAAAGGTGGTACAACCAGAATAATTCCAGGACAATTTATACAGATGGAATCATCCGTTATGTACTTGTGGGTGGGTCTTTTGTGACTGGCTTCTTTCACTTAGCCGAATGTTTTCAAGGTTAATCCATGTTTTGACATGTATCAATATTTCATTACTTTTTATTGCTCAATTATATGGTTAATTTACAAAGTGGTTATTTATTTAATAAGGGGTTATTTACAAAGGTGCAAGCATAGGGGAACCACAAAGACTAGTGCAGTATCCTAGAGCTGTTAGCAGCTGTGATGTTACCATCCTAGACCCAAAATGGCAAGGGGAATAGTTATAGCGGTTAGTTGAACCTAAAAGAGGCAGCATGTAAAATCTGCTTCCTTGGAAGAGCAGTGACCTGCACTAGAGAGACACAGCCAGCCCAAGATGACCTCTCAGTGAGTGAGCCAAAAGAATAAATTCCCTGATTCTACCTTCCTTCTCATTCTGATTTCCCACCTGCGCTCCCAGTTGACCAGATCCAACCAAGGCACAAGAACCCTTTCTCTAAGGTCAGCCTCTAAGGGCAGAGGGCGGAGTGGAGAAAGGTGAAGGGTGGATCTGGAAGGGTAAATAGAAGACATATACGACAACTACTGTACTTGTAGAACCTAGAAAATTGCCAGACACATAGTAATTTTTAAAATATAACAGCTTTATTGAGGTATAAGTCACATACCGTACAATTCACCAATTTAAAGTATATCATTCAACGGGTTTTAGTATATTTACAGAGTTCTGCAACCATCACCACAATCAATTGTAGAACATTTTCATCACTCCCAAAAAGAAACCCCATATTTATTAGCTGTCACCCCCCATTTCCTCCATCACTCAGCCCTCGCCAGCCGCTAATCTACTTTCTGCCAGAATAGGATTTGCCTATTCTGGACATTTCATGTAAACAGAGTCCTACAATATGTGGTCTATTGTGATTGGCTTCTTTCAAGTGACATAATGCTTTCAAGGTTCATCTATGTTGTAGAATGTATCAGTACTTCATTCCTTTTATGGCTCAATAATATTCCACTGCTTGACTGTAACACATTTGATCTCTCCATCCATCATGGACATCTGAGTTGTCTTTACTTTTTGGCTATTATGAAAAATGCTGCTATGAACATTCATGTACAAGTTTTTGTGTGGACACATTTTCATTTCCCTTGGGACTGTGCCTAAGAGTGGAATTGCTGGGTCATATGGTAACTCTATGTGTAAACTTGAGGACCAACTATTTCCCAAAGCGGTTGCAGCTACATTCTGAAGCATTTTACATTCCCACCAGCAATGTGTGAATGTTTAGTTTCTCCACATTCTCTCCAACACTTGTGTTATTATCTTCCTTTTTTATTATAGCTATCCTACTAAGTGTGATGTGGTGTCTTATTATGATTTGGATTTGGATTTCCCGGATGGCTAAGGATGTTGCTATGGTTTGAATGGTTGTATCCTCCAAAATTCAGGTTGTAACCTGAGATCTATGGGATGGTATTAAGAAGTGGGGCCTTTTGGAGGTGATTAGGTCGTGAGGGCTCCACCCTTGTGAATGACATTAATGCCTTTATGAAAAAAGGCTTTAAACCTGAGCAACATAACAAGACCCCATCTCTACAAAAACTAAGAAAAATTAGCCGGGCATGGTGGTGCACACCTGTAGTGCCAGCTACTCGGGAGGCTGAGGCAGGAGGATTGCTTGAGCCCAGGAGTTTGAGGTTGCAGTAAGCTATGATGATACCAATGCACTCTAGCCTGGGCAACAGAGGGAGACCCTGTTTTAAAAAAAAAAAAAAGGCTTCACACCGTTGCGTTCATCCCTCTTTTGCCCTTCCACCTTCTGGCATGTGAGGATGCTGTTATGAGAAGAGGCCATTAATGGAACAGAGCCTCACCACACACCAAATCTGCTGGTGCCTTGATCTTGGACTTCCCAGGCTCTGGAAACTGTGAAAAATAAATTTCTGTTACATATAAATTACCCAATCTCTGATATTTTGTTATAGCAGAACAAACAGGCTAAAACAGAAGGGGAGTGTGTTGTCTTGTGCTTATTGGCCATTTGTATATCTTCTTTGGAGAAATGTTTCGTCATATCTTTTGCGCATTAAAAATTGGGTTATTTCTCTTTTTATTATTCAGTTGTAAGAATTCTTTATATATTCCAGGTGTAAGTCCATGGTCAGATACGGTAGTCTCTGTTATCCATGGTTTTGCTTTCCTTAGTTTCAGTTACCTGCAGTCAACCACAGTCCCAAAATATGACAGTATTTTGAGAGAGAGGCTGCATTCACATAACTTTTATTATAGTATACTGTTCTAATTGTTCTATTTTACTATTAGTTATTGATGTTAATCTCTTACTATACATAATTTGTAAGTTAAGCTTTATCATTGGCATGTATGTACAGGAAAAAACATAGTATATATAGGGGTTGGTACTATCCATGGCTCAGGCATCCTCTGAGGGTCTTGGAGCGCATTTCCCATGGACAAGAGAAATTCTTTGTGTATGATTTGCAAATATTTTCTTCCATTCTGTGGGTTGTCCTTCACCATCTTGATGGTATTCTTTGAAGCACAAAAGTTTTTTTTTTCTTTTGAGACAGAGTCTCACTCTGTTGCCCAGGCTAGAGTGCATTGGTATCATCATAGCTCACAGCAACCTCAAACTCCTGGGCTCAAGTAATCCTCCTGCCTCAGCCTCCCGAGTAGCTGGGACTATGGGCATGCACCACCATGCCCGGATAATTTTTCTATATATTTTTAGTTGGCCAGCTAATTTCTTTCTATTTTTTTTTTTTTTTTTTAGTAGAGACGGGATCTTGCTCTTGCTCAGGCTGGTCTTGAACTCCTGACCTCGAGCAATCCTCTCACCTTGGCCTCCCAGAGTACTAGGATTACAGGTGTGAGCCACTGCGCCCTGCCTTTGAAGCACAAAAGTTTTAATTTTGATGAAGTCAAATTTTTCTATTTTTTTTTTGTCATTTGTGCTTTTAAAGGGACCATACTTAAGAAGAATCTGCCTAACTTACGATCACAATGATTTTCTCCTGTTTTTATATGCATTTTATGATTTTTGCTCCTACATTTCGGTCTATGATCCATTTTGAGTTAATTTTACCCATGGAAATTTTAGTAAATATTATTGAATAAATGAATAAATAGCGTCATTCAATTTAAACTATTCATAATAGCCACCATTGGCAAGAATGTCTGGGAAATAAAAACTCTCACACAATATTTTTGAAGTATAAATTAGTAGGTTTTTTTGGAGAGCTATTTGGCAATGGCTATATAACTTTAAAATATCATATACCCTTTGCTGTAGTAATTTAATTCCTAGGAATTTATCTAACCAATTCACCAGAATAACCAACACTATATAATTCCCTCTGTAAAGTACACTGACAGATGCCCACAGCCCACTGAACACTACACTTTAAAGGAACTGAAATGGGAAATTATAAACCATGTGTTTTGGGCATGGTTTATACAAGAAACATGATGTGGAACTATAATAAGTGAACTCATTCTCAAAATAAAAGCCCCTGACCCTTTGTCAAAAGATTGGAGAAGAAAAACACATTTATGTGTTTTAAGTTAATATAAAACTTTGAAAACATGTTATATGAATTTTTATAATTCCTCGCTTGAACTGATTGGTCAACCAACTACTGGTCCCAATAGAGTTGGATGAGATGGCATTTACTCTACTCATTCAAGAATATGCATTACAGGCCGGGCGCGGTGGCTCACGCCTGTAATCCTTGCACTATGGGAGGCCGAGGCGGGCGGATCGTTCGAGCTCAGGAGTTCGAGACCAGCCTGAGCAAGAGCAAGACCCCGTCTCTACTAAAAAAAAAAATAGAAAGAAATGATTTGGACAGCTAAAAATATATATAGAAAAAATTAGCTGGGCATGGTGGCTCATGCCTGTAGTCCCAACTACTCTGGAGGCTGAGGCAGGAGGATCGCTTGAGCCCAGGAGTTTGAGGTTGTTGTGAGCAAGGCTGATGCCACAGCACTCACTCTAGTCCGGGCAACAGAGTGAGACTCTGTCTCAAAAAAAAAAAAGAATATGCATTACAGCATTACGTAAAATAGCAAAAATTTGGAAATAACCGAATGTCCAACAATAGGAGTTTAGCTAAATAAATTGTGAAATATCCATATGACGAAATGCTATGCAACTATAAAAAATGATCCTTATCTATTTATCCTGACATTGACAGGTGTCTATCTACTAAATGAAAAAAGTAAGTTACAAAGAACATAGAATATAATCTCATTTGTATTAATAAAAAAAACTATACAATAGATACAGCCACACATATGTGAAAACGAAAGAAATGTTAAATTATAAGTGTTTTTTATTGCTGCTCCTGCCCTCCCAACCTTTCTAAGGAGGAATCAGCCTTTATTTACTTGACTAATTATCCAACTATGGGGTCACTTAGGCTGAAAACTGGAAACGCCTATAGACTGCTTCACTTGCGAATATGGAAACTTAAAAGATACAGAAGAGGAAATAGGTTTGAGACAAGGTAGCTATGAGTTTGTAGGAAGAGAGAGAGAAAGAGCAGTTTTGTAAAATGGAGAAAAAAAGGGGCGTTTTGGAAGTTTTATTATGACATGCAATGTAATTTTCATGTTAGTCATTTTCTCAAAGCTGTAATAAAAATCTCCATTGCTCTCCAAGGCTTTTGGAGTTGGTATGGTGTTTTTTATTTTATTTTTTTATTTTAATTTTTTTATTTCAGCATGTTACGGGGGTACAAATGTTTAGGTTACGTATATTGCCTTTGCCCCACCGGAGTCACAGCTTCAAGCGTGTCCATCCCCCAGATGGTGCACACCGCACCCATTAGGTGTGAATATACCCATCCTCTCCTCCCCCTCCCATCTGCCTGACACCCGATGAGTGTTATTACTATATATACACTTAAGTGTTGATCAGTTAATACCAATTAGATGGTGAGTACATGTGGTGCTGGTTTTTCCATTCTTGGGATACTTCACTTAGTAGAATGGGTTCCAGCTCTATCCAGGATAATACAAGAGGTGCTAGGTCACCATTGTTTTTTGTGGCTGCGTAGAACTCCATGGTATACATATACCACATTTTATTAATCCATTCATGTATTGATGGGCATTTGGGTTGTTTCCACATCTTTGCAATTGTGAATTGTGCTGCCATAAACATTCTAGTGCGGATGTTTTTTTTATAGAATATCTTTTTTTCCCTTGGGTAGATGCCAGTAATGGGATTGCTGGATCAAATGGTAGTTCTACTTGTATCTCTTTGAGGTATCTCCATATAACTTTCCACGGAGGTTGTACTAGTTTGCAGTCCCAGGGATTGTGTTTTTTAAAAACTATGTCCACAGATAGAGGCCGACCTCATATGTGGACAGAAAAAAAAATCTGAAGAAATATATACTAGATTATTGATAATGATAATCTCTGGGGAGATAATTTTATGGGGAACTTTTATTTTCTATGTCATGTATGTCTATAAGGTTTGAAAGTTTTGTTAGGAGCATGCATTCCTTTAGTTAATTGGAAGCAAAATGTAAAAGTGTGAGGTTTGTTCCCTTATTTCAGAGCCAAAGTTTAAAGTAATGAAATAAAAATGACTTTTAATTCCATCAGTGAGAAAGCTTTTAGATTACAGCTTTCTCATTGATACATTAAAAAAACTAGCTGCTTTTATTTTTGAAGGCATTAACTAAACTTAAATTTCATTAAAGATATTTGCTCAAGCACTGTAGCAGTTGGGATTGTCTGTTATGTGGGGTGGTGGTGTATGTGTGGGTATATTCACACATTGTTTAACATTTTTTATCAACTTTAGTTCATAAACCTTCTGCAAACATTTTTCAATGACTGCTTGCTTGTGTATAATTTTATATGTTGCAAATTGACCTTAGAAATTATAACAAATAGTTCAATCAATTCACTCTGCTATTTACACAGTAGATCCTAGTTCATATAATTTATGGGAACCAAGATTCAGAAAGCAGTACTAAGGAGCTATCAGTTTTTTTTTGTTGTTTTTTTTTTATCTGAAAGGGCACTTCTTCCTGGATTTTAATGTTTTAATGGATAAAGTAATAACAAAGTTGCCAGATCCTATTCTTTCACTGCAGTGAGGTCCTGTAACATGGTGGTTATTTGCATTAACTTTTGATTCAATGCCAGTTCTTGGTTGTGTGGGTTCAAATCCTAGTTCTGTGACCTTGAGCAAGTTAGTTCACCTATGTGGGCCTCAGTTTTCTCGTATATAAAATGAGGAAATAATACCCTCCTTCATAGGGTTGTTGTAAAAATTAAATAAGGAAATACCTACAGTGTTGATAGCAATGCACCTGGCATAAACTGTGTGCTTAATAAATGGTAGCTAGTAGTAGTTTGCAATTATTGAATTTTCTTTTCTCCAGAAATGTGAAACTATTTTAGAAACAACAAGCAGTTATCAATGTTACCAAAGTCTACGCTGGATTCAATGTGATGTAAATCTAGTTGTAACCACGGTAAACTGGAAGTAGTATTGTGAAAGTTTGTTTATTTGTTTTGTTTTTTAAATTGAGAAGTTATGAAAGGAGTTCAAAGAAGTAACAAAAGGAAACATATTTAAGTTGTAGAACCATATTCCCTTCCATCTACTCCTCCATTCCCCTGTACTCATCAGCATTTATTGCCTCAAGCAAACAATAATACAGGTGAAAAGCTTTTGGATTGTAAGAACCTGGGCTTTTGAGTTTCAAAAACCCAAGGCCTAGAAGATTCATGGTATAGAGTTCATGCCATCAATACTGATTTGGAAGAACAGATGGAGATCCAATTATTTACTCCACTCTGGACTAATAGAACGTCTATGGGCCCAGCGGAGTATGGGCACAAAGGAAGGGTATACATGAGTGTGTACATGGAGTGTGCAGGCAACAGGCCTAAGAAAGAGCCCAGAGGCTGCATGCTCACCCTAGCCCAGCAAAGGGACCAGCAGACCTGAAGAGGTCTGAAGCTAGGACCAGGAAGGTGCCCAGTACCTGGCAGGCTCCAGGCAGGAATGATGGCCTGAACAGATAGCAACTACAGGCCCCGAGATCATGGTCGCTGCTGGAACTTAGATGCAGCACAGGAAAGGCAGGAGGGGGCATTCTGCATTCACTGAAATAAGTTTCTGCCACTGGGCAGAATAGGAGCTCAAAACAGAAATTAAGTGCCATTATATAAAAATAAAGTAAATTTCTTACACTGCTGAGTTAAGGTTTTAAATGTATAAAGATCTAAATATGTTCCAGATGCCTTCCTAGGATGTTTTGAAATGTCATATCCATCTTGTACCAGAAAAACTGTAGGCTGCTGTCCTAACATCATGACTAGAAAAAAGATGTCATTGTCCATGAGCCTGAGCACATATTAGATGGGAGTAGATGTTTTAACCGTATCCCTATAAAATGAAAATAGTACTTTAATATATACTCAACAAAAATTCGTACTATATTCACCAAAAGACATGCTCTAGAATGTTCATAGCAACACTATTTGTAATACCCCAAATCTACAAACTATCCAAATGCCTACCAGCAGAAGAATGGATAAATAAATTGTGGTACAGTTAAACAACAGAATGGTATACAACAATCAGAAGAAGCAAACGACATGCAAAAGCATGGCTACATTTCACAAACCTAAATTGAGTGGAAGAAGTCATTCTCAAAAGTCCTAATGTATTATTCCATTTATATACAGTATAAAAGCAGGCAAAACTAATCTATTGATTAGAAGTCAAGATAGTGGTTACCTCGGGGGGGAGTGGCTAATGACTAGAAGCAAGTATGAGGAAGCATCTGAGAGCTAGAACTATTCCGTGTCTTGATCTGGTTGAGGATTATACGGATATGTTCAGTTTGCGAAAATTCATTGAGCTGTACACTTACGATATATATGCCTTTAAAAATACTATGGCTTCTGTCTTCAATGGCAGCAAGAAGAAAGAAGAAAAATACGATGGCTATTATGTACAATTTCTTCCTTATGTAAGTCAATTGTGCAGTTTCTGTTTATGATTTGTCAAGAGCAGTGACATAGGTAAGAAATAAAAGATAAGCCCTGAAGATGTGATGATCAGAATTAAAAAAATTTTTTTCCTTACATTTTATTGATAGAGATTTTCTTCTATTTAAAAGATGACAGATTTCTCAAAACATTAGAACAACTTTGGAAAGATTCCTGAATTTGAAAGCAAACTACATTTTGGAATACCCAGTAGTTAAGATGATTTCCATGTATAGATGCTAAATAGCCTAGCCTTGCTTTATGAATTTAGGCTTCCTCGAACACCACCATGTTAGATAATTCAGCATTCAGCGCAGCAGTGAAAACTTAGCACTTTAAATCTGGCTGGATTGTAGATAGAGACTGACATGTTAGATTTAGTACAACTGTAGAATTAATGCTAAAAACTCCCATGCTGCACAGTTTTACCATATGCTACATAAAAATGCTATATAGTTTCTCACTCAAAAGCTGCTATATCAGGGTGCTAGCTGATTTTATGCCTTCCACTTGCTTAATGTTTTCATTTATATACAATAGAGTTTTACACCACATCAGTCAAACAACCTATTGCAAAATAATTTACAGTAAAATCATAATAAATTTATACAAAGTATTGATTTAGCATTAATTTTCAAACTGGGAAAGTCAATGAACCATAAATCTGCAAATAAATTGGTGAAGTGAAAGACATAAATGACAAAAATATTAGTCACAGTGGTGTGTATGTGCTTTTTAGATAGCTATATGGGGAAAATATATGGGAGAAGGCTTCTTAAAATTTTAAATTAGTGACATAAAAATAACAGAATGCACAAAGAAATAGACTATCTCAACAAATTTGTGAAGAAAACCACCCGAGAATCTGGTTCATAATCTTGACATACAGCCATCACAATTCAGTTTCCCTGCAAAGGAAAGCATCTTCACACTCTCGTGCTTCCAAAAAAATTTG
The DNA here is from genome assembly GCF_020740605.2 of Lemur catta. NCBI lineage: Eukaryota > Metazoa > Chordata > Mammalia > Primates > Lemuridae > Lemur > Lemur catta. The sequence goes on along the minus strand of NC_059142.1, from coordinate 27,082,418 downwards.
GAGGCAAATCCATAGCACAATCTATTTAATTCTTAGAATATCATGTTTCTGTTTGTGTGCATATGTTTGAATATCTTTACTATTTTAAAAGCCTACATTGAAGTCATCACCTTGGCAATGTAACGGTCCAAGCCCCCAGTGGACATTTAAATCCCCTTTACTACCTGTTTTATAAGCAATTTCCCAGTCTGGGTTTGGTCACCTGCAATGATGGGAACACACTCCCTCCCAACACGTGCTGGTCTATTTTGTCCTAGCCTTGACTGGTTACTAAGGGATTATGGCAGCCCTGTGGTTCAGTCTCCATTTTGATCAGAGAAAAACTTTTTATCTAAGACCATATTTACTAGACCCTTTGCAGCCTGATTTCTTTTCTTTTTCTTTTTTTTTTTTTTGAGACAGAGTCTCACTCTAGAGTGAGTGGCATCAGAGTGCTGTGGCGTCAGCCTAGCTCACAGCAACCTCAAACTCCTGGGCTCAAGCGATCCTACTGCCTCAGCCTCCCGAGTAGCTGGGACTACAGGCGTGTGCCACCACACCCAGCTAATTTTTTCTATATATATTTTTAGTTGTCCGGCTAATTTCTTTCTGTTTTTAGCAAAGATGGGGTCTCACTCTTGCTCAGGCTGGTCTCGAACTCCTGAGCTCAAATGATCCACCCGCCTCGGCCTCCCAGAGTGCTAGGATTACAGGCGTGAGCCACCGTGCCCGGCCCTGCAGGCTGATTTCAATGGTGTCAGCTGGACACAAGAGAGACCAGATAGAAGTGACTAAGTTAAGTAAGTGAAGATGCCATCATCGTTGCATGGAAAAAAACGTAAGTCCTTAATTTTGACACATTTCAGTGATAGTTGCTATCTTCATTAGATACTATTAGTGTTAAAAAAAATCAGTGTTTTCATTTGGAAAATTATGTCATAAGGCTGTACATTCCCATCAAGAGACTTATAATCCACTTGATTGGACTAGTTTTATTTAATAGTTCATGTGCCCACCATTGACACAGAGCCAGGGGAATGGAATTCATTAGGCCTAGTCATGTGCTCTAACTCTAGGGCCAGATGTGGTATCCTATCAGATTGTGTTGACTGTGAGAGGGTGAGCAGTGGGTCACAAAGGAAAATTAGGACTGTGGCCAAGTCTGCTGTGACTGTTGTACAGACTGTGCACAGCTCTGAGGGTCACCATTTACATAGTCTGCAATGTGATTAGCTTGCCTTGGAGTTGTGCAGTGCACAACCTGTGCAGCTGTATACAGTAACCCTAGCTGTGACTTGGAAAAGAAATAATAAATGCTTGAGAGGCAAATTACTGATGTTCACTATTATGAATAACTACCTTTGCTTATCTATTTGTTCCCAAAAGTCTTAAGAAGGTATGGTCCTCACTCTTATCCCTTTGGTCTATTTATATACCCTGTATCTAGTTTTCATTCTTTTTTTTCCTGCTACAATATACATAAAGAAGGATTTTCATATAAGTTTGTACCTAGGGTATGTATAATCCTGAAGTATGTTCTGGAACTCTACCCCTTTGCCGCTCACTCAAGAGAGCACATCTGTGGACTCATGAGTATCATGGGACAGGAGAGCCGGGGGCCTGGTGGAAAGTGCAGCATTTATGGTGAAGAGTGAGTTCTTTCCTTCCCCATAGCAAGCCAAGTAAAATAGGAGACGCTTAGAGGATCTCTTAGAAATTGTGGGGGGGGGTGCAGGAAGGGGTGAGTGGCATTTCGGTATCCCAGGTGGACATCTGCTTAGGTGGCCCACCTGATCTACCACCTGTGCCTGTCTGGGCAAGGGAAGAATGAATAGGAGAGAGATGGAGAGGCAGAGACAGGGTCTAGGGGAGCAGCCTGCATTTCCCTGCATTTCAGGACAAGGATGTGAGTATTTCCGAAGGGTCCCCAGGAGGCGGCCTACAGAAGGCAGCTGCCTGTCCAAGAGAGCCAACCCCCTGGCTGAAGGTACCCCAACAGCACGAGGCTGTGTGTCTCCACTAGTGCTGTGGGAGATGGGGGCAGAGGGGGAACAAGTGAAGCTGGAACTAGAGCTCCCAAGTCTGAGAACTGCGGGTTTTTTTGAGGGGGGTGGGGGAAGTTTCTGGTTTTTTCTTTCTTTCTTTTTTTTCCCCTGGGAACTGAGTTGTGATGAAGCTCCACCAGGGCCTCCAAAGAACCCACACAGTAGCCTCAGGAGGGAGTGGGCAGTTGGGTACCTGCCACACAGAAGATACCTATAGGAGTCATGGTGGTGAGCTACCCAGATCTCCATTTGAGAAGGAACTTTGTAGCTGCAGGGCATACAGTTAACTGACAGCCTCTAGTTGCAGCATCTTCAGGATGCAGCATTGGAGCTATGCTTTTCCTGCATAGCCCCAGTCGATGACACAGCACAGCAGGGATATGAAGGCCTGGCCATTTCCGCCCTATGCAAGACTTTTCTAACGTGCGGTCTTTGCTCCAGATCGCCCTGTGGGTTAGCCCGGACTGTCAGATCTGCATCACAGTTTGAGGCTGTCCCTGCCAGATGCTCCTTCCTCCACCCTGCCCTTTATCTTTTTGCAAGTATTACAAACTTCGTCGATAAGCTTCTTGTACGCCTAACTCGACCCCAGCATCTGCTTCTTGGAGAACTTGAACTGACACAGCATCCTTGACCACTTAGCATTTACCAGAGAAATGGTGACAACCTGCATCCATACACAGTTGGATAAAGGTAGCTACCCCGCCCTCTTTTCTCATCCCTCAGCCAAGGTCAGCAGCTAGGCAAAGCCTAGAGTGGAGACAGTAGAACTTGAAATTGCTGATGACATAGATTTATTCTGAGGAGGAGAGGAGCTGAGGGAGCAGTTTCTGAATGGCAAGTTCCAGAGGAATAAACAAGAGACAATTTCCAGAGGGGGAGAGAAAAAGCATAGTCAAGAAATACAGCTCTAACACTCATATATATAACATGAATATATGTTGGGGTGGCAGGTGGACAATTATGGGTTTATGGTCATAAATGAATGAATTAATTGAACAACCAGATATCTCTTGGCTCTTGAATTCAATTTAATTTAATTAATTTTTTTTTTAGAGAAAAGGTCTCACTATGCTGCCCAGACTGGCCTCGAACTTCTAGGCTCAAGCGATCCTCCCTCCTCAGCCCCCTAGGCAGTTGGGATTACGGGTGGTCGCTGCCTCTTGAATTTTTTTTTTAACTTTTCATGCCTTTTCTCTAATGGCTCTTGAACTTTAATCACACTTATAGACAGTATTTTCCTAACATTATGAAAAAGTTATTTCAAACCAACAGCCAATAAAATATTTAATGTTAATACACTAAAAATATTTCTGTTCAAATCAGGAGTGCAATAAAACATCTACTAACTCCATTGTGATATGATATTATTATGGAAGTTCTTACTAATGCAGTGATACAAGAAACAGAAATATGATAAATTAACAAATTAAGGCACATTCATAAATGGAATATTTAATAGACACTGGAATGATTTTTCTAAGAATTTTGAAAGACATGAGAAATTTTATAATATTGTGAATGAAAATGTAGGATGCAAAACTTTGTGTCCATGGACAAAGTTAACATGACCAGTAATGGGACAAACTGCCACCATGTGCCTCCTAACAAGATACACTGAGAAGAATATAACATCACTTCTGTGGTGGTTTTGCCAAAAAAGCATAACTTGAACCTAATCTTGAGGAAACATCAGACAACTTCAAATTAAGGGACATTCCACAAAATAACTGGTCTTTATTCTTCAAAAGTGTCAATATTAAGAAACACTAAGAAAGACAGAAAATTAAAAAGACAAAACCAGATACAAAGCATGATCCAGGATTTTCTTTTGTTATAAAGGGCATTGTTGGGAGAATTGGTGAACCATGAACAAGATTAGATAACAGTATTGTATCAATATTAATTTCCTGATTTTGACCACTGTACTGTGGTTACTGCAAGAGAATTTCTTATTTTTTAGAAAATACACAATGAAGGACTGAGGTGTAAAGGGACATAGATCAATGAATTACTTTGAAAAGGTTCAGGAAGAGGGAGAGGGAAGGAGAAAGCAAGCATGAGCAAATGTTAATGTTTGGGAAACCTGGGTGAAGCATAGAAGGAAGTGCTTTGTACTATTTTTGCAACTTTCCTGTAAGTCTGAAGTTAAGTAAAAATAAACACTTAAGAGAAAAAAAAAGTCCAGTGTGATATTGGTTAATAATATATATTATGAATGTAAAAGACTGGGAAGAAATATACCAGACTGCTATTTCTTAGTTGAAAGATTCTGAATGATATTTGGTATAGTATGTTCTCTCTTTCTAAGAACTGTGTATATATAATATTTATGATTTTAAACAGTCTCATTTGTGCTAACATTTTAATGCATATAAATAATACCAATTCTTTTTTCTTGCTTACCTCTTTGGCTCTTTGCTGTTTTCAATGTTTATAGCAATGTAATGACTAAAGAATATTTTTTCATCTGAAACTGACTTGCAAATGATTACCCACTTGCCTGCATCAAACAATCATATAAGTGCAATGAATAATGGAGAATTCTGATTTCACTCCATCCACCCCATAGCCTTATTGGAAAGGCTAGATTCGTAGATGAGTAATTGCATTTTGGAGTATAAAAGAGCAACCTAAATCATTTATATGTAATACCATATTAATTCAATGTCGTATACCTTTAAGTGAGGGAAATACTAGATTGTTAAGAACTATCAAATTTATGATTCTTTTTATATCAGACTTTTTATAGAGAAATATTCTATAAAGGTTGTATAGAACCTGGATCCCACAAAATCCAGGTTATAGATTTCACCTCTGTAAATCAACAATTTGATCTTTATGTGGATGTATTCCACTATATGCCTCATAATAAATTTACATTTAAAACTGTTCAGGTTTTATATTTTTTTCAATAGAACTATAAAATTCTAGTGCAGAAGTCATCAACTCAGCCTCATACCTCTAGGCAGAACCATAATTAAGTTATCCTAGACAAGCGATTGTCCATCCCAGTGAGAGTCTGTAACATGCTCAGAAATCCATTCCTGTGACGATCTTTCACCGGAAATGTCTTTATTTTGTCTAATCCAAGTATTTTCCTTTCAGTTTAATTTTTCTTTTTTTTTTGCCATTTGTAATATGAACCTGGATTCCTTTCACTTTAATCCTACCTCATCTGACTTTCTGCTACTATAGTGTATACATATAGGAATTTATCCTACTGTAGAAACTTGTGCAATAAATGTCATTGTGCCATTATTTCATTTACTCACTATCATCCTAAGAAAGCATTGCTTCATTTTATGTTCATCATTAATGTTATTTGCACATATTAACTGCATTTTCTGTCTTCTTATTGTCAGAGGGTAATGATTTGCTGTTACATTGCTCACTTACTTGGTATCTGTATATGGTGCAGTATTTTGACTAAGCAAAATAGGACCTTCAGGCATTTATCTGTAATTTCTGACTATAGTAGGTTGTAGGAATTTGAGCTTCTACAGATTACTTATGTTGAGTTAAATTATTGATGAATGTTGAAATATATCAGATCATCCACTGTTGTCTCCATGATTACTAGTGACCTGTCACTTTACTGGTGTTTAATTGTTGTTGGTATCTAGCACAGTGTTTAGGACTGGGGGTAGAAAGGAGCATGAATAATACTCTGGTTACTATGCTGCATCTCTTGTTCATAAACTATCCCTTAATAAGGGGGCAGTGGTAGTCTCTTACCTGCACTGCATGCTGCACTGCATTCTCCTTCCCTGCCACACTGAACCACTTGGAGGGCTAGAAAACCTGAATATTTCATGTATGCAAGGTGGGTTCTCATCAAAGGAGGCCTATCTGAGAGATGGGAAAATAGGCAAGCTACCAGGCATGTAGGTTACGGGCAATGGGAATGTCAAGAAAAGAGACTAAAAGGGCCACATAGTGAAGGGCCTTGCATGTCACACGAGAGATTTTGAATTGTATCCTTAAAAAGAATTAATCTAAGGATTATGCAGGGAGAGTGAAGAAACAGTGTGCAGATTTAGATTTTAGAAAGAGCACTCCCCAGAGGAGCAGTGGAATCGGAGGGATAGGGGTTGGGGAGGAATGGCAAAGGCTTGACCTCAGGCAGTGAAGCAAAAGGAGTGGGATTGTGAAATATCAAAGAGGTAGAATAAAGAGGATCGATGGGTTGATTAAATATGGAAGGAGGAAAAAAGAGATAAGGATGACTTCCAGTTTCCCATTTATACCCTGGAGTTCGTTGTGATGCCAGAGACTGCTACGTTATACTGCCTCTCTAAGTCATTCCATGTAGGGTTTCCTCGCTGGATCAGACATGATTCTTTGTTGGAAGTAACAGAAACTGTCTCTGGCTATCTTAAGTAAAGAAGTAATTATGGATGGTGAGAAAGAGCGTTAGTTGTTATTTAATTTCTATTCTTTCCTTTTTACTCAGTATTAGAACTCATGGCACATAAGACCATATTTCCTAGCCTCCATTGCAGTTATGTCTGGTCATGTGACTAAGTTCTGGCCAATGGGACATAAGCAGAAGTGTGTGCAGCTTCCTGGACTTATCCTTAAAGGTTGGAGGCAAACACATCTTCCTTTTTACCATTACCTATGTGATGACTAGAGCTCCATCTTGGCTCATGAGGAAGAAGTCCACACCTTAGGGATGGCAAAGCAGACAGCTAGAAGTATTCTGGGTTCCAGATCCACCATAGCATCCTAAAATGCCCATGTTCAAACTTTTATGTGAAAGAGAAATAAACTTGTGCTTTAAGTATATATGATCAATATTTTTGGTTTCTGCTACAAGCAACTGAACCCATATCTCAATAATAGAGGTAGGCACTGGAGACTTACCAAAATGACAGAAAGCTGGAGGGCTTTGAATAAATTTGGACACCGGGGAAGCCATGGTGGTGAGGCAGCAGGGACTGTACGGTCTCAGTCCCGTGCTATGCTGCTGGGAGCAATCTGACTCCCACATTCTCCCGGTCTTTGGTCCACTCACTCAAGATGCAAAATCCTAGCAGGGAGCATTTTATTGCTCAAGTTGGGCCACATGTCTCCTCCCTAGGGGCACCAAAGGGCAGTTGGAGGAAGGATCTGGCCCTCTGCTTCTGTATTGGGCATTGGCATTGGGAGGTGTGTTCTGAGGGTGGCCCACACACCTACAAAACTTACAACATGGAATTCTTTGAAGGGCTTAGGAAGAGGGAAAGGGAGGATGCTGGACAACCAAAAAACCCACAAATGGCCACTACATTCAACTTCTCCTTGTCTCTAATGAATCAAGGCAAATGAAGAGAGGCTCTCATAATTTATTTTTCCACTTTACTTAAAACTTTCCTATTTCAGTGGATCCATTCTGCCATAAAACATTGTAATTTTCTTTCACATGACCCTTACTTTAAGTGGCTCACATTTATCATTTTTCTGAATTCTGTTTCAAGCACAGATACTCACAGGGTGCTTGGAGTACTCATATGTTGTACCCTCCTTTTTGGCATCATGAAGAATAATGACAACATTGTAGAAAAGCTACAATCAAAATTCTGTCTTGGATCTTCAAAATACTTCTTAAGAATAGCAGGAGTATTTTCTATGTATAAAAAGAAACTCTTAGCAACTAAAATGTTATTAGTATTCTTTCAAAAGCCAGTATCGGTCTTGGCAATCTTGTATTTGAACATGACATTTTTATTGCATTTCAGAAAAAGAAAATGTCACAAAAATTCAACCTCTTTTTTCTTTTTTGGAGTTGGGGAGGGTCTCTGTTGCCAGGGCTGTGGTGCAGTGGCATCATCATAGCTCACAGCAACCTCAAACTCCTGGGCTCAAGTGGTCCTCCTGCCTCAGCCTCCTGAGTAGCTGGGACTACAGGCATGCGCCACCATGCCCAGCTAATTTTTCTATTTTTAGTAGAAACAGGGTCTCGCTCTTGTTCAGGCTGGTCTCAAACTCCTGGCCTCAAGCAGTCCTCCCACCTTGGCCTCTCAGAGTGCTAAGATTACAAGTGGGAGCCACTGCACCTGGCCTAAACTCGTAACTTATTTGAAAAAAAAAATTTTTTTTAGCTATTCTTCATCAACGGGAAGACTATCAGAGGACCAAAAATGCAGTTGCTGAAAATGAGTATTTTTTGTAGTTACTACAATCTCATTACTGTTCTGTTACAGTTATCTGACAATTTCTGGAAAAAGACTCATAATACCTGTTATCTTTTTTAAAATGCCTTCCAAATTAGTAACCTTAGCTGAGATGCCAATAACTTATAAATAAACCTTACTGTTGCTCAAAGTTAAGAAACCATTCACAGTCACACCAAGTAAAACATGTAGTTTTGCAACTCCAGTACTATCACAAAAATACTTCACAAAGATAGGAACGAGGTTTCTTTCTTCCCTCCCTCCCTCTCTTCATTTTTTCCTTCCCTTCATCTTATTCAAATCTGACTTAATAGTTAAACATTAAATTTTGCACTATTTCTAATGAAAAATCATGTTCCCTGTTGGGGCAAGAATTTTTTAAACAATGTTTACTATTCTAATGAAAAATGTAAAGAATGTGGAGATTTAGCTCTATGGTTACTCCCTGAAGATTTGCTGTTTGTTTGTGTTTTGTGTTCTGTTATACAATTATAGCCGCTTTGACCTCTGGTTCCATTTTAGCTGGATCATCTTTTAGACAGGTTTTCACACTGAAGAGCAAGAGGCTACACAGCTAATAACAAACTGATATTTCTTTAATTGACTTTGTGAAGTCTTGCCAGATAATCCACCGCAAGCGACATTTATTTCACTTGTGACATAAATTGTGCTAAATGTTGTGTCTTCATAAAAATTAATTTAGAATTTGGATAGATAATACGTGCACATGATATAAAATTAAAAACATAGAAAAGTATATACAGTAGAAAGTCTCTCTGCTCCATCCCTGTCACCAAGCCTTTCTAAAATGCTGTTACCAGTGTCACGTGTATATTGCAGATATCATCTGTGTAAATACTAAATACTAACACATTTAAAAGTATTCTTTTTTAATGCAAATCTACCATACTCAATATACGTTTTTCATCTCCCTTTTTTCCCACTTAATATACCTAAGACATGTTTGAGATATATATATATATATCTAAGAAATGTTGTAGTGAATTGAAGGTGGCTGGAAAAATCTTTGTCATTCTCCCCGCAGTTTATTTCCCCTCGCCCTTGAATTTATGTGATCCTGTGACTGCTTACCCAGGAGAAGAATGCAGCTAAATTAACACTGTGCATGCGTGTTCCAGACTTGTTCGTGGAACACATGTTCTGGGGGAATGCAGCTGCCTATGTCAGAAGTCCAAGTATCGTGAGACCACCATACTGTGAGGAAGCCCAAGTTAGTCCTATAGACAGGCTGCATAGAGAGAGAAACAGACAGAGAGATTGATTCCTGGCTAGTTCTCATCTATTTCTTCTATTTCAACTAAGACATAAGACAACAGAATTGAAGAAGCCACCTTGGACATGCAACCCAGTTGAGCCTTCAGATGATTCCTGCTCCAGCCACTATGATATTGCAGTCCCATGAAAGACTCCAAGAGAGAACTGTCAGCTGAGCAAATCAGTCCACAGAACTATGAGAGATTATAATAAATTGCTTTTAAGCAACTAAATTATGTGGTGGATTAGTACACAGCAGCAGAAAACAGGAACATTTGTATTAATACATATACAGCCTTCACTTTCTCTGTCTTTGAATGGCCAGATAGTATTATGTTTTTTGGGTATATCACAATTTATTTAAACAATCTCCAATGCTTTGCTATTATAAACAATAATGTGGAGATTGTCTGTATGCATAAGTTATGTTGCATGGTGAGAGCATATCTGTAGGACAAATTCCTAGAAGTGGATGACTGGTTCAAAAGATTTGTGCATGTATAATTTTTAAGGATATTTTACAATGGCTCCATAGAGTTATGCCAATTTTCATTCCCTTCAAAAAATGTATGAGAATGCGTATTTTCTCACATCGCACCAATACAGTATGAAATCAACTTGTTTGGTTTTTCACCAGTCTTCTAGGTGGAAAATGGTGTCTCAATTGTAGTTTAAATGTGCATTTTTATTATTATTCTGAGAGATTTTGAGCATCTTTTCATGTGTTTAAGAGTCATTTGTACTTCCTTTTCTGTGGATTGTCTGTTCATTTCTTCTTTTCCTGTTAGGCTCCTGGTCTTTTTTAATTGATTTATTAGAGCTCTTTGAGGAAAGTATGTCTCTGTGATGTGTGTTTGAAAATTTTCCCATTTTTCATCTTTTCTTTTGTTTATAGTGTTTTCTTAGCTGTGCAGAATTTTTTAAATGTTTATGCAGTTGAATTTATCAATTTTATTTTTGATAGCTCCTGGGTTTTGTGTCATATTTAGAGAGGCTTTTGTATTTCGGTAGTGTTTAAAACATTATTTTTTTCTAGCACTTTTATGGTTTTATTTTCTTATGTTTATAGTATATCTTTTATCCATCTGGAATTTATTTGGGGGAAAGAAGAGGGGTAACAATCAGACTTAACTTTTTCCATTTTATCACCCACTTGTTCTAAAACTAGTTGCTGAATATGTTTGCAAAGCATCATTAATAACCACATTAAATTTAGAAAAAGAACTAGCATGTCCACAAATTAGCATATATGTTATATACATTGTACTAGAAACTGTGCAAAGTATTTTACAAACTTTATCTTATTTCATCTTCAAAGAAATCCTAACCCTATGAGGTATTCATACAGCTGAAGAGCCTGATTTTGCTAGAGGTTTAAATAATTTTCTCAAGGGAACAAAACTGGAAAGTGGGAGTCAGGATTCAAATCCAGGTCTGTCAGCCCCTGATTCTGCTCTCATACTAGTGACACTAGACCATAGTGAGTTATCTAACTTTAAACCACTATGACATTCAGCTTACCTTTTCAAAATAGGCACACAATAACTAATAGATTTAATAAATTAATAAAAGTCTCTTTTCAATTAAAAAATTAATGATGGTATTTTATGGCTCCAGAGAAAGGGCTTGCTGGGAAGTAAGTTGCCTTGTGCTGCAAACCTGCTGGTGCTAGCGGGGAGGGGAAGTGTTTGTGGGTGGCCTGCTCCCCGTCCAGTGTGTGTGTTATCTCCCTGGCCCGATGGATGCAGCTGAGAAGGGTGTGTGGTCAGGAAATTATCTAAGAATATTCAATTCCAATCCATTCCACTTATGGATTACATTTCTGTATGAATGTTAATTAAGCGTATTCTAAATTTCTGTATTTTAGAAAACTGAAAAGATAGCATTTTACATATATATCACACTTCATAGTTTAACAGAAGTTACTTTATTTAATCCTCACAATAGCATTGTTAGTACCTTCAGCTAATTGATGAGGAAATATCACATAATAGTATTAAATAGTTTCATGCCTGGATAACTGGACAAATTATCCAGGTTTGCACATCTTAGACTCTAATTCTTAGTTCTGAATTTTGTATCAAAATTTTTAATTCAGAAATATAGTGACAAATAAGGACAATAACAAAGTTATTAATGTCAATATATTTGCATTTAATCCTGGTTATCTAGTTATAGTCTGTTAATAAATTTATTTTTTGTATTTCTTTTCCTTCTGGTTTTTTTCTATTTTTATTTTTCTTTTTTTGCCTTTCAGTACATGTTCTAAGCTCCTGATTTTTTTCTTTTTCTTATCTTAATATGGGGAATAAATATAGTAAATCAATATGAAATGAAAATAAACTACTGGTGTGAGAAATGAACATTTGTTAGTAACAGCACAGAAAGGATTTTTTTTTACATCATCAAGCAAATTTTAAAAAAGCAAATAATGATGTTTTGTTAAGTATCACATTTGCCACTTATTATGTACTTTATTAATAATTTATTTGATTTATAATGGGTCAGCAGATGGTAAAATAGTTTAAAATCTATAAATGTAAAATGATCTGGGAATAGGAAATCAATTAAGGTATTTGTGCTAGAGAATCACCCTTCAATGTGGTGTTCAATAAAATAATTAGAAGTTCAGTTTGGAAAAACCATTTAATTGTTGAACACAGTAAATGCAAACAAAGAAAAATCCAATCGCTTGTTGGCTTGCATAAGGCAAGGTGCTGCTTTGCACAGTTTCTAAAACTCTAGGATTTGGACTGCAACACACTGAAGACTTGGGCAAGCAGATGCTTTATATATCCTGGGATAGTTCTGTCGCCAAGTGTCTCTTTCACATCTGTCCCTTCGTTTCCATTCTCAGTGCTGACATCGTATTTCAGCTCCCTGTGCCTTACCCCACAGTCTATGCTAATAATCTTTTAATTGGTCTCTCTTTCTTGGAGCTTCCCCTTTTCTGACTTCTCTGCATAGAGCTCCGGATTAATGTTAATACACTGCACTCCAGTTGTTCTTCACAGCCTCTTGAATGAAATCCAAGCTTCTCAGCTAAGCACTTAAAATCCACTGTGAATTCTGGCTCCCTGTCTGGCCTGAATAACTGACGTCTCCTGAGGTCTCAGAGGCATGGGAGTAAAAAGGGTGGATTCACCCTCACGTTCTCCTAGCTCAGCCCTGCCCTTACCTCCTGCCCCCCTGCTGCAAACACCCCTGTTATGTCTAAGGCTCCTTTCCCTTTTCTTCTGCTCTGTTATCCTCCACTAGGATCTTCTGCTGAAGTCTCCACATCCTGCTGAGCCCCTTAATAAGAATAATCACACTAAAGGTCACCACGAGCAAGACGCTGGGTTCAAGTCTTCACACACGTTCCCTGAGCACATCCTCACCGCCCCCTGTGGAGACGGTACCAGGAGGAGCTAGTAAGTGGCGGTGCCTGGGTGACGCCCAGGAAGGCCAACTCCCAAAGCCAAGCTCTTCGCCACGGCACTATGAGGACCCTTTCAGATGTCACCAGGTGCCACTGAAGATGAGGACTTCTACAGAGGCCACAGCCCTTGCTTCCATCCCGTGTTGCTGCTCCCTGTGCTTGGAAGTCACTGGTGCCTGGTGTCCCCAGAGCCGCAGACCTGGCCCTGGGCTGTTCAAGCCGCTCCTGAGCTTCCAGTCCTTTGTAGCCCTCCTAGTGTCACAGACCTGTGGGGTCCCTACCCAGGGACAAAGAATACTTCTCCCTCTCATCCCAGACCCGTAGTGAGGGAGGGGATGACTTTGAGTTCATCCTAGTGGCCACTGCTCACATCAGATCTTCCAGGCCGGTCAGAGTCTTTCCCTAGGACCTGCACTTGCAGAAATGCGAGAAAGGAGTTCTCACCTTTCTCAGGTAAGAAACTGCCATGGTATTAGCCTAGAGGTGCCTTGTTTTGTGCGTGTGTGTGTGTGTGTGTGTGTGAGAGAGAGAGAGAGAGAGAGAGAGAGAGAACAAACTCAGTAGTTTTGTTTGAGACCCTCCCTCTACCACATCCTTCCCCGTTGCATGAGCCCATAAGTCCTGTTTATTGCTTAAGCCGATGTGGAGCAGTTGCCGCTGCCTGCGACAGAAGCAGAGTGGACTGTAGCAAAGCCTGCCTTTATAATTAATATGGTTGTTTTATTGGGGGCATCTTTTGTTAATACCTACCAGATTATAAACTTCTGCCAGCGAAGCAAAGACCACACCTTTTTCACGTTCGTTTCTTCCTCATACCTGGCATGATGCAATCAATTACATAACGTAAGCCCAATATTATGTTCTTTGTATGCTGTGCTGCAATTGACAAGCTGAGATTAACCTGTTTCTCACTTCTTGGACAACTTGTCTCCACACACACTGAATACACAATGGTATTTTACTATATTGTGTGGTTTGATATGTACTAGTTAAGGTTCTCTGGCCAAATTAAGCAAGAAAGATATTCATTGGAAGGATGTGGGGTAGCTCACATATTCACAGGAAAAGCTGGTCATCAGGCTTTGGAGAAGCAGGAACCCGGACAGCTGTATCTATCAGTAGGTTGACTCTTGTAAAGGATCACCTCTGACCCTTTTCTGTCCTAGGATCTCCGCCTAAGAGTCATATTTCCAAGAGACATTAACCAAGGCTGTGTCAGGCACCCCCTCCTGGACAAAGGAGAGGGACCAAATTGACTTAAGCCACATAGACTTAGCCAGGGGAAGGGTCGTTTCTCCAAGAAAAATTAATACCAGAAGACAAAACCCTAGACAGGCAAGTCCACCTTTGGCATGTACTTTAGTTAGATGCAATTTTAAGTACTTTCTGTGAGCAAGGAATTATGAGGGATCAAAAACAAAAGTATAATATGGCTGCTCTCAAGAACATAGACATAAGACTTACACATGGGAAAATAAACATAATGAACACATTAAGCAGCAGCATGTTCACATTCCACTGAAGGCACACGAGGTGGTGCTACAGTAGCAAGGATTTGCCTCCTGAACACGCATGGCCATTAACCAAATGTGCCAGCATTTTCAGGCCTCTGTTTCCTTAGTGTGAAAAATGCCCTTTGCTTCTATCAAAATTCCATTTATCCCACAAGACTCAACTTCAAGAGCACTTCCTTATGAAGCCTTCCCAGCTGGCCCCCACCAAAAACTCTACCCTTCCGCAGAACTTTCTTTGTGCCTCTATAATGTCACATTTGCTTCGTCTGTTCCCCACCTGTCTTTCTAGTCACCCCTCGAGAATATGGATTCTGTTGCTTGCTGGATTTTTTTCTTTCCTATGCTGTGATGGTTAATTGTATGTGTCAACTTGGCTAGAATATGGTACCCAGTTGTTTGGCCAAACACCAGCCTAGGTGTTGCTGTGAAGCTGTTTTTTAGATGTAACATTTACCATCAGTAGAGTTTGAGTAAAGCAGATGACCCTTCATAATGTGGGTGGGCTTCATCTAATCAGTTGAAGGCATTCAGAGCAAACACTGAGCTTTCCTGAAGAAGGAATTTTCCTCAAGGCTGCAACGTAGAAGCCCTGCCTAGTTTCTGCCTAGTTTCCATCCTGCTGTCCTGAGGAATTTGGACTCACGACTGCAATGCAACATCAACTCTTAACTGAATTTCCAGCCTGCCGCCTGCCCTACATATTTCACCCTACCAGCCCCTACAACCACGTGAACCAGTTCCTTAAAATAAATCTTTCTCTCTTTCTCTCTCTCTCTCTCTCTCTACAAATATATATATGTACACACACACACACACACTTATCCTATTGGTTCTGTTTCTCTGGAGAACTCTAATAGATATGTTATCTTTAAAAATAAATCTAATAATTCTTTTCGGGTTTTGCATTTCCTCACATACTTCATGAGGGTGTACTAGGTACCTGGCACTGTTTTAGACCCTGGGGATACAGCAGTGCACAAAACAAACAAAAATCTCTGTGCTCATGAGCTCACAAAGGAGAGACAGAGGCAGATTATAAACAAATAAAGTACATAGTATATGAGATGGTGGCACGTGCTGAGAATAAAACTGAAGCAGGGGAGGAGGGACAGAGAGTACCACGGATGCAGGCAGCCTGTTGTATTAAATAGGGTGGTCAAGGAAGGCATCGTGGCAGTGAGGACTCAAGCCTTGTGCATGGATATTTGGAGGGGGGGTGGGTGAAAATGTTCTAGACAGAGGGGGGAGTGTTCCAGGCAGAGAGAATAACAGATATCAAGAAGCTGAGTTGGGAACATGGTCGTGTGTCTGAGAATATGAAAGTGGCCGCCGGCTGGAGTGTAACGGACAGGGGAGAGAAGAGGAGGTCAGATCATGTAAGGGCTCGGAGGCCACTGCAAAGATTTTCATTTTAACTTTAAATGAGAGGAGAAGCAATTGGAGGGAGGGTTGTGCACCAAAGAGATATTTTTAAAGGAGCATTGACTGCTGTGTTGACCATGAATTCTAGCAGGGCGAGAGCAGGAGCAGTGATGGTAGTGGTAGTGGAGATGACAAGACATGGTAGATTCTAGAAATCTTTTGAAGGTTGAGCCAACAAGCTTTGCCAAAGTGGAGTAGGAGGGAAAAAAATGTGGAGTTGTGGAGTTTAAGATCAAAGTAACACATGAACGTGGTAACAAATCAAATTGGATGATGGATCTTGCTTTGAAAAGCCGGTGTCCTACCCTTCCCCTCTCCACACACAGTTCCACTTCCCACAGCCAACTTGTTTTTAGAAGTTTCTAGTTTTGACTACCTCTATAGCTCAAGATAAAATGTTTGTGGTTAACTCAGCAGCCATTCTCAACTCTCTTCTCACTTACCACCTCCTACCATAGAGCTTAGAAGACTAGAATCATCTTCCCAGCCTCCCTTGCAACCAGGGTGGCCATGCACCCTGTTCTGGCCAATGAGATGTAAAAAGAAGTCTGCAAACTTGGTTCCCTTAAGGAAAAAAAATAGCAAAAACCGAAACCCTAAGCAAAAAAACTTTTTTAAAAAAGCCACTGAGTTGTGTTTTCTTTGTTTCTTTTCAGATAAATACAGTTAAGTGAGAAGTTAGTCAGATTTGGGCACCTTTACTGAAATAAATAAATATTATTATTACCTGCTTGGGATTAGATTTATCTCATTTCCTTTCCTAGTAACGAGTTGCAGTTGTGAAGGGTATTTTTTTGTTTGTTGGATTTTTGTGAAATTCTTAGTAAACACTTAGGATGGTCTTGTCCTCTCTAAATTAATTCACTTCACAAATACATTACACGTCATTGAAATAATTAAAATGATGTGGATGTATGAAATTAAAAAAAGAACGTGAGGCCAGGCATGATGGCTCACACCTGTAATCTGAGCACTTTGGGGGACCAAGGCTGGAGGATTGCTTGAGGTCAGGAGTTTGAGACCAGCCTGGGCAACATAGCAAGACCCCATCCCTATGAAAAAAAATTTGTTTTTAAATCAGCTGGGTGTGGTGGTGTGCACCTGTAGTCCTAGCTACTTGGGAGGCTGAGGCAGTAATATCACTTGAGCCCGAGAGTTTAAGATGAGAGAGTAAGACCTTGTCTATGAAAACTAAAAAAAAAAGAATCTGCAGGAATAAAGGACTTCCAAAATACTTTTGTTTCTTCATAAAAGAAAGAATTCACAGCTGGTGCTTCCCTGTTCCCTTCCCTCGTGTCTTGGCCATGGATGTGATAACTGGAGCTATAGCAGCCACCTTGAAACCAGAAAGTGATCAGCATGAAGACAAAGAGCCACTGTGCTGCTGATGGCAGAGCAGAGAGAGCATGTGTCCTTAGAGGCCATCTTAGAGGAGCTGAAGCAGCTGTGATATCCACTTGTCTCCAAAATATAAGATAGTAAATGTCTGTATCTTTTAAGCCAGTCATTCTTCAAGTACAATCTGTGAGCCCGCAGCAGCTCAGTATCACCCGGGAAATGGTTAAAAGTGCAAATTCCTAGACTTCACTCTAGACCTACAGAATCAGAAACTCCAGGGGTGGGGCCCAGAAAGCTAAGGTTTAACGAGCCCTCCAGGTGATTCTGATACATACAGAAGTCTGAGAACCAGCCTTAAACCAATGCTTCTGAAACTTCAATGTGCAAAACATCACGTGGAGTTCCTGTTAAAATGCACATTGTAGTTCAGTAGGTGTCCGGATGCAATGGTCATATGAGGATTTCCCCTTCAGGACTGAGGTATTCCCCAGTCTGCTGGGGGTGTGGGCAGGTGAAAGCCCTCAGCTGGGTACCTCTCTGAGATGAGGCACCTGCCCAAGATCACGCCCACTCCCGAGGGGCAGCCTGCATCCAATGGCTGGTTGATGTGGAGAAATAAAGTCCTGGCCCCTGTTTTCAAGGCAGGACACGTTTAAAGTGCTTTCCAACATACAGACCTCCCCATGGGCCCAGCTGAAGCCTCACTTGCAACTGCTTCATAGTTCAACTTCTCTCCCTTCTATGAGGAGGATGCTCCATGGCCAGTGCGCCGAGCTCCAGCGCGGACTTTGGAAATTGGAAGAAAAGGCAAGTGGCAGTAAGCAGGTGAGACGTGCTCTTTATTGTCCGGGGGGATACAGCAGCGGCAAAAAGCATGACCAAGAACATGGCGAGTGCTTATATATGGCTCTGAACAATAGTGGCAACATGCATGGGAAAGCGTGATCACACGGGTTCACACAGGAGATAACACCTTGGTTACATGAGTGTGTTGATTTGTGCCTCCCCGGAAGGCCGGCTAGCTAGGGAGGCTGGGCCGGAAAAAAAACACTGGGGCAGTCACCTTAGCTTGGCCTAAGAAACCTGGTGCTTATACAAAGGCATTTTACCTTACTCCTTCCCAAGCCTGCTTTCCCTACCCGTCATAGATGCTGTTCCCTCGATAGAGTTGCCGGATTTGGCAAGTATAAATACCGAATGCCCAGTTAAATTTGAGTTTCAGATGAACAAGAATGATTTTAAATATAAATGTCCCCAATATTGCATTATTTGTTTGTCTGAAATTCAAACTTAACTGGGCATTCTGTATGTTATCTGGCAACACTACCCCTAAAGCACTCCCAAATAAACTTCCTGCACATAAATCTCAGAGTCTGTTTCCCAAGGAGCCCTATTTATGACAGTTGGTGCCAGGAGTTATCATGAGAAGTGGACTCTAAAATAGGATGATGGAGCTCTTTCACCCTACAGCCGGCTTACTGGGAAGACCTGGTCATTAGTGTAGATGCTGGCCTTTGGCAAGAGGTTGTGATGTGATTATTAAAACTTGCAGCAGCTGAGAACTGCAATGGGAGACTGCTGGAAGGGGATGGACTGAAGGGGCATTTGAGAGTTTCAGGGGAAATAGTGTCAGGACTTGGGAATTGGATGGCTGTTTCTGGGCTCTTGGTGCACTGGAGAAAGACAAGGAAAGGCTGGGGGTCATTAATCACCTACAAGGTGAAGTGTGGAAACCAGAGGCCCTGCTTGGCAGCATATAAAGAGATTAATCACCTTCAGCTGGGGCTGGTGGGGCAGAAAAAGCTGAGGAATAGGAGCAGGACTTAATTATAAGAGCAGCAGAGTTCTCCATGTTGGGTCTAGTGTAGCAAGGCTCTGACGGGTAAAGAGTGGGACCCTGAGATTTGGGATGCGGACATCTGGATCAAAGAACTCAAAACCCTCTGAGTCAGTGCAATAAAAATTCTTCTGAATCCTGTGTGGTGGGCCTGTAGAAGTAGCCCACTCCTCCCTGTTAAAGGCTAGCACTCCTCCCTTTCTTGAAGATGATACAAGAGACTCTCCCTTGCGTGACAACTCATGCCCTCCATAGGATCTACTGCCATTTCCTGTCCTCACTATAAAACCAAAAACTAGAGTCAAGTCACAACACAATCCAGCACCAGTGCCGGGTCTGCTGGGAAAGAAAGGAACTACACACCACAGGATCTACAGGACCCAGACCACATATTCCGGTAGGAGCCAGGAAAGCACATCTGGCACTGTATCCTGAGGGTGCTGGATCAAGGCCCACTGAATAAAGTTGGATAACAGAGTGTATCGATGTAGGACCAATATCCTGTGATATAAGATTTAACAACTATTAAAGATCCCAGGAGATGGTGCTATTAAGCTGCTTGGTTGCCTTTTGAAGTTTGGAAAAAGCAATGGTCCACTGTAAGTGAGGTGGAAATGCTAGAAATATCATGGAAAACGGTGGAGGGAGGGATGAAAAGGCCAAGAGGGCCGGGCGCGGTGGCTCACGCCTGTAATCCCAGTATTCTGGGAGGCCGAGGCAGAAGGATGCTTGAGGTCAGAAGTTCGAAACCAGCCTGAGCAAGAGTGAGACCCCATCTCCACAAAAAACAGAAAATTAGCTGGCCGTGGTGGCGTGTGCCCATAGTCCCAGCTACCTGGAAGGCTGAGGCAGGAGGATCACTTGAGCCCAGTAGTCAGAGGTTGCAGTGAGCTGTGTTGACGCCACTGCACTCTAGCCCGGGCAACAGAATGAGACTTTGTCTCAAAAAAAAAGAAAAGGCCTAGAGAAGTGGGCACATTGGAGTGGGTATTCTGTATAATACCAGCCAACTATGTTCCATGTGAGGGCCTAAAGGACACTATCTACAAAGCAATGAGGAGTGTGCTGACGGAAGGGCACTAGCATTGTTAGGAAACTCACTGTTATGTGTGGACCACCGTTATGGTAGCAAATGCTATTATAAAACTAGGCTCCCTAGGCCAGGCACGGTGGCTCACGCCTGTAATCCTAGCACACTGGGAGGCCGAGGCGGGAGGATCACTTGAGGTCAGGAGTTCGAGGCCTGAGCAAAAGCTAGACCCCTGTCTCTACAAAAAAAAAAAAGGAAAAATTAGCCAAGCGTTGTGGTGTACGTACACCTGTAGTCCCAGCTACTCAGGAAGCTGAGGCAGGAGGATTGCTTGAGCCCAGGAGTTTGAGGTTGCTGTGAGCTAGGCTGACACCACGGCACTCTAGAATAAGCAACAGAGCGAGACTCTGTCTCAAAAAGAGAAACAAACTAGGCTCTCTGAGAGTAATGTGTAGGATCCCAGATGATAGCACTTAACCCTCAGAAGCAAGGTGGGCATGATTACCGTAATGAGTGACAACACAGAGACAGCAAGGAGGACCTAATCGAAGGAGAGCTAGGGAGAAAATTAATAAGAACACGATATTCCTGGGGCAAGATAGATGGGGCAGCCAAAGAGTGAACTGTTCAATCTGTATAACCAGAAGAAAGCAAGGACGGATGATTAGGAGTTTGAGTGCAGTCACCCCAGTAACCCAGAACCCGGACTGAAGGAGAGACCAGGTCTCCAGGAAGAACCACCATAGCAAGTGTATATAATCATGATTCCTCAATCCTTCTCCAAAGGAAACAATGGTTATTTCTTCAGGAAAGGGCAAGACGCAAACTTTTTTTTTTTTAAAGACAGGGTCTTGCTCTGTCACCAAGACTGGAGTGCAGCAGTATGATCATAACTCACTATAACCTTGAACTCCCGGGTTCAAGTGATCCTCCCACCTCAGCCTGCCAAGTAGCTAGGACTACAGGTGCACACCACCATGCCTGGCTAATTTTTAAATTTTTTGTAGGGATGGGGTCACACTATATTGCTCTGGCTCGTCTCAAACTCCTGGCCTCAAGCCATCCTCCTGCCTCAGTCTCCCAATGTGCTGGAATTACAGGCATGAGCCACTGTGCCCTACCTTACCCAAACATTTTGAGGGCTGTTGGGTATAAGGCCTGAGTTAACACTGATACCTAGGGACCCAAAGCCTCATCATGGTCTCCCTGTTAAAGTGGGAGTGTATTGGGACTAGGTAATAAATGGAGTCCTTGGCCCAGGTCTAGCTCAGAGTGGGTCCAGAGACCCACCTCATTTTCTCAGTTTCCAAATGTGTAAAGTCCATGTGTAATGAAATGGAAATACTTGCGAGTTGGAAGAACCCCCCACCCCTAACCATTCCTGTGAGGAACTAGGATTTTACCCTCCTTAAAAGCTGTTAGCCTGTAAATTAGCCTGTTATTGTTTCACGGTTGCTGGTTGAATACGAGACTCTTGGGTCAGAGACAAAGGACTTTGTTGGAGCACAGCAAGCAGCATCAGCATCAAGTTTGCATCTGTCCCCCTACCCCCCAATTCGCACAGAGGCAATGCAGAGGGTGCAGATGGATGCCTGTACATACAGTGGTCACATAGCTGAGAAAATCATTGAGCTTAGGGAATCTACTATTTTCTATACGCACTATGCAAGCCTATCTTTGTCCTGGAGGGAGATGTTAGCTCCTCTCTCAAGGCTCATTGCTGCATGCACAACCCTAAGAAATCTCTTAAGTAGAGAGAAGCAGGGTGTTACATTCTTAGCATACTCAGCAAGAATGTGCAGAGACACTCAGAATCCATGGCAGATTGCTTCTCCCAATAACTTATTCTTTAGACTGTAAGATAAGGGCTATCATAGTGGGAAAGGCCAAAGAGAAGTTTCTAAAACTACTCCCTCCTGCTCCATCCGAGAGAGTAAATCAAAAACAATATTGTACTCCAGGGAACACAGCAGAGATTAAAACCATCTTTAAAAATTTAACAAATGCAGGGGTAATGTTTTCCCCACTTATTTCACTAGCCTGACCCCAACCAAAATGCCAGACAGTTCCTGAAGGATGGCAAACTCATCCAAGTAGCAGCCCCAATTGCACATGCTGGGTTACACGTGCAATTAGAGCAGATTAACATGGCTTCAGATATGTGGCATTAGCTATCAACCTGACCAATGCACCAATGCATTCTTTTTTTTTATAGACACACTGACTACATTTCAACAATGGATTTTCTTTTCTTTTCTTTTTTTTTTTTTAGCAACATGGTCTGACTCTGTCACCCAGGCTGGAGCACAGTGGCATGATCACAGCTCACTGAAGCCTTGAACTCCTGGGCTAAAGCGATCCTCCCGCCTCAGCCTCCCGAGTACCTGGGACTACAGGTGTGGGCCACCATGCCTGGCTAATTGGGCCGATGTATTCTCATCCATCCATCCCTATCTGGAATACATTCACACCCCCTTGGGATGGACAACAGTATACATTTACAGTCTTGCCCTGGGGTTAGTTAACTCTCCTGCTCTCTGTAATAATAAATTCTGAAAGGACCTTGATCATTTGGACACTCTTCAGGATATTACGTTGGTCCGCTATATTGATGACATTATGTTATTTGGACCAGATAAGCAAGGGTTCAAATACTTGTTGAAGCCCTAGACAGGACAAATGTGTTCCAGAGGGTTCTACAAAGATTCAGGGGCCTGCCACACTAGTGAAGTTTCTTGGAGTCCAGTGGTCTCGGGCATGCTGGGATATCCCCTCCAAAGTAAAGGTCAAATTATTCCATCTTGCACTTCCCACCACTAAGAAGGAAGCACAATGCCTAGCAGACCTCTTTGGGCTCTGGAGGCAGCATATTACACACTTAGGAAAACTGCTTTAAACTTTATCAAGTGACAAGGAAGTCCACCAGCTCTGAGTGAGGCTCACAGCAGGAAAGGGCTCCACAGTGGTTCCAGGCTGCAATACAAGCAGCTCAGCTTCTTGGGCCATGGGACCCATCATATCATATGGTATTAGAGAAATCTATGATAAGAAAATGCATTATGTGAAGTTTATGCCAACCCCAATATGAAAATCATAACTGAGACACATGGGGCTCTGGAGCAAGGCCGTGCCCCCTGCAGCAGAGAATTATACACCATGTGAAAAGCAGTTCTTGGCACGCTACTGGGCCCTGGAGACCAGGTACCTGACCATGTGGTCAGAGCTACACATTAAGGCATAAGTCAGCAGACCCAGCAGCAATCCATCGTATGACAGAGGTGAAGGCCAGGCACGGTGGCTCACGCCTGTAATCCTAGCACTCTGGGAGGCCAAGGCGGGAGGATTGTTTGAGCTCAGGAGTTCGAGACCAGCCTGAGCAACAGCGAGACCCTGTCTCTACTAGAAATAGAAAGAAATTATATGGACAGCTAAAATATACATAGAAAAATTGGCCAGGCATGGTGGTGCATGCCTGTAATCCCAGCTACTCGGGAGGCTGAGGCAGGAGGATTGCTTGAGCCCAGGAGTTTGAGGTTGCTGTGAGCTAGGCTGATGCCACAGCACTCTAGCCCGGGCAACAGAGTGAGACTCTGTCTCAAAAAAGAAAAAAAAAAAGACAGAGGTGATACTTCCAGAACTGGGCATATGCAGAGCCATAGGGCACAAATAAGTTACACAAGCAGGTGGCCCATGTCCCCATGTCATCTACTACTCTTGCACTAGAACTTCTCACTTGGCTCAAACTTATGTTCATTCTGACTTCCAGAATGTCAGAGTAAAGACCTCTGAAAATCTACTTCTCCATAAAAGCAACAATAATCCTGAGGAAAAAATAGCAAAATAAACTTTTTCAGAACTTTAGGAGTTAACAAAAGGCTTACAACAATCTGAGGAATGTTTACTCAGAAAAACAGCTGAGTCCAGTAAATACTTCATAAGCTTTACTTATGGTATTTTAAGTTGCTCCAATTCCATCCCCATTTCCCCAGCTCTGCAATAGCCTTATAAACCAACGGTTTCCCAACTACAATATCAGTGAAAACCAAAGACCTAGCGTCACTGGAGGAGCAGAATGGGTTTGGAGCTCCACACGAGCCCCATCCCCAGAGAATTGTCAATATTTGACCTGTCCGGGGGCTCTCTGAATAGCACCATTCTCAGGGCTTGCCTTTATTCAACGTGACTCAGAAGTTTCCCTGGGCAAAAAGTATTATACCTAGGCATTTGTCAAAAACAGTTGGTCGCAATCGTTTAACATCACAGGTGTCCAATGTGGTGTTAGAAGTTGGGACTCATAAGAGGCCCACAAAAAGACTTAAAAAGGAAAAATTTGGGCATGGGAGGTTTGAAGTAGGCTTTTAAAAGCTTTAACATATTCCCGACAATTTAGAAGGTAACATACATGTACAGAGCTGTGCAGATGCCCAAGAAAGTCCTAAAAAGGCCCTAATCTCTCGCCTCTGGCTCACTTTGAGGCTCTGCACAAGCAGGAAGTTCAGGCTAAGGCAGAGTTGTAAATTGCCTGTGGGAACATCAAAACTATGTCCCAATACGTACACACGCAGCCCCTCTGCAAAGGCTGGGAGACTTACGGGTTCAAGGAATTTAAGGAAATCGCTGTCTAATCATTATATGGACCACTAAGGTAACTGAAAAGAGATGTCAGTGGCTGCCCAAGACAAAGAATACAGACTTCACAGAATTAGTCCAGCAAAGTGACCAAGCAAACCAATAGCAGCAACAGCAACAAACAGCACCACCACCCAGCCCTGGGGAGGAGGGTAGATTCTGATCATAAGAGTTACCATGTTGTATATTTTAAATGTCTGGTTTTTCACAAAAAATTATGAGACACACAAACAGGAGAGTGTGGCCATACACAGTAAGAAAAGTCAATAGAAATTGTCTCTGAGGAAGCCCCTACTAGACAAAGATTTTATTTATTTATTCGAGACAAGGTCTTGCTCTGCTGCCCAGGCTGGAGTGCAGTGACATGATCATAGCTCACTGCAGCCTCAAACACCTGGGCTCAGCCATCCTCCTGCCTCAGCCTCCCAAGTAGCTGGGACTACAGGTGCATGCAATCATACGCAGATAATTTTTACATTTTTTTATAGAGGCAGAGTCTTGCTATGTTGCCCAGGATGATCTTGAACTCCTGACCTTAAGCAATCCTCCCACCTCAGCTTCCCAAAGTGCTGGGATTACAGGCATGATTCATCATGCCTGGTCAAAAAGCCTTAAATCAATTATCTTACCTATGGCCACAGAGCTAAGGGAAATCACAAACAGAGAACTAAAGGAAACTGGAACAATGTTTCCCCAAATAGAGACTATCAACAAAGAGATTGCTGGGCACAGTGGCGCACACCTGTCGTCTCAGCTCTTCAGGGGGCTGAGGCAGGAGGATCACTTGAGCCTGGGAGTCCAAGGGTACATTGAGCTAGGAGTGCGCCACTACACTCCAACTTGGGTGACAGAGCGAGACCTCATCTGTAAAAAATTAAGAAAAAGATAGAAGTTTTAAAAAAGAAAGAAAGAAATCCTGGAGTTGGAAAGTACAATAATCAAACTTTAAAATTTCCTATTGGAGCTCAACAGCAGTTCAGAGTAGGCAGAAGAGTCGGCGAGCTCAAAGAGGTCAGTTTTAATTATCCCATCTGAAGATATCCAGTGCATATTCTTGCTTCATCCTTCTTTGCCCTGCTTGCTTTTTGTCTTCCAAAAATCTGAAGAAATTTCTTGAATGCTAATGGCTCCTAGGGCAGAATACTAATTGTGTCCCAGTAGCTTCTTCCTTAACAACAGAACTCCCTTTTTTTTTTTTTTTTTTTTAAGAGATGGAGTCTCACTATGTTGCTCAGGCAATCCTCCCACCTCAGCCTCCCAAGTAGCTGGGACTATAGGTGTGTGCCACCACACCTCCTAACTTTTAAGTGAACATGTGGCCACCCCGAATAAAGTTTCAATTTCCCATGCTTCCCACAGCTAGGTGCAGCCCTGTGACTAAGTGTTGGCCAATGGAATGTAAGTGAAAGTGTCCCTTGATTAAGAAGCATCCTTACAGGGAAGGATGCATCTCTCTTCATCCCTTCCTTCTTCCTGTCGACAGTGTTGCTGATGTATTGGCTGGAACTCCAGCAGCCACCTTGGCCCATAAGTTTGTCTTGGGATTGGAAACAAAGTCAAGCAAAAAATAAGGAGTCTGATGTCCTGCTACTGGGCTGACCACCTCTGGATTTCTGGAACATACAAGGGAAATAAATTTCTATCTTAAGATGCTCTTTATTTTAGATTTGTCTGTTATTCAAAATGAACTTAATTCTAGCTTATAGAGCACCTTTCCCCTTCATTCTCTTTACTGTTGTGTTTTAAATACCTTCCCCCCTTTACTATAATATTAAGAAATCTTAAGAGGAAAAAGATTTAATTCATGGATCTGATCAGATATTTTTAATTTGAACTCTAGATTATTCTTTAAAGCAACTATATATTATAAGAACAGCCTTAAGATGGCAACAAGGGAATTCAAATAAGAGAAAAAGAAATTACCCACTCTCTCGTCATCCCACCAACTCACAAATCAGCTCTTTCTTTAGTTCCCTTTCCAGGTTTCCAGATTTCATCACAATTTTATTCTCTGCTTTTTCTGTTTATCATAAGCATTTTCCATAAGCTATATAGTGCTTCTAATTATAATTTTAAATAGCTGCGTTCTATTTTATTAAGTATACGTATCATAATTGACTTAAACTTTTCTCTATTTCTGTTTATGAAAGAATAAATTCTCAGGAGTGGGATTACTGAGTCCAAGAATTTGAACTGTGTCTATGGTTATTGAAATGTATCATCAAATTGTATTGCAAACAGGATTTCTACGTAGTAAAACTCATTTCTGTGTAACACACAGAGCTGGCACACTACTCCAAAGGACAGACTGAATTCAGAGAAATGAAGGGGACAGAATTCAGATAGGATAAAGGCCGAGTTGATGATGTCGAGACAGGCGTGGCCCATACGACGTTCAGGAACAATGGTTGAGTTAAAGTTTGAGCAATGATGTGCGTGTAGTAGTGGTAGTGTGTGTAGACTCACATACTGGGATCAGATTGTGGAATGCCACCCTGAGAAATTGGGAGTTTATTCTACAGGCAGGAAGAAGTTGATGAAGACTGACAAAAATAATAATGATATTTTTTAACTATAACCATGTTTAGATGAATTGGAGGGGAGTTGTGAGAAGGATGGGGAGATGAGAAGATAGGGAAACAGGAAAACCATTTTGAAATTATCACAGCATTCTAGAGATGAGAAGGCAAGATTGATAACACAGGAAATTGAAGGAAAAGCTTCCAGGTTAATGATGGAAGATTGGCCGGGCGTGGTGGCTCACGCCTGTAATCCTAGCCCTCTGGGAGGCCGGGGCGGGTGAATTGCTCAAGGTCAGGAGTTTGAGACCAGCCTGAGCGAGACCCTGTCTCTACTAGAAATAGAGGGAAATTATCTGGCCAACTAAAAATATATATAGAAAAAATTAGCCAGGCATGGTGGCACATGCCTGTAGTCCCAGCTACTCAGGAGGCTGAGGCAGTAGGATCGCTTAAGCCCAGAAGTCTGAGGTTGCTGTGAGCTAGGCTGATGCCATGGCACTCACGCTAGCCCAGGCAACAAAGTGAGACTCTGTCTCAAAAAAAAAAAAAAAATGATGGAAGATTAGTTGGGCTTGATATACCTTAACTTCTTTGGAAAATGCCTAAAGTGCCAGGTGTAGTGGCTTGCGCCTGTAGTCCCAGCTACTTGGGAGTCTGAGATGAAAGGATCTCTTGAGCTCAGGAGTTCGAGGCTGCAGTGAGCTATCATGGCACCACTGCACTCCAGCCTGCAGAGACAGAGCAAGATCTGGTCTCTAAAAAAGAGAAGAATGAAAGAAAAGCAAATGCCCAAAGAAACAAAAACATTTTGTAAAGATACACAAAAAGAAACAAATTGGCAATGATACTGTAAATTAAAAAATGAAAGACTACATGCCGAAATTATAGATTCTTTCTCCTAATCGCATCATGATTTGGTTGGACTGAGAAACCTTCAATGAACCCCTTTTGACCTGTATGTGTCCAAGAATAGAGGAAATAACTGACTCACCCCCACCCTCTGCCCCGTCGTCTTCCCTTACCCCATGAAGGGCTGCACTGGCCAGAAAAGAATGACTCTTCTCTGGGAGACTATTAGGTTGGGGGCAGGGAGAAGTGACCAAAGAGGACATTAGCCATAATTCCAATGCTTACATTTTCACAAAGAGAATGTATTTTGATGTTACCTATCTAATTAAAAATGTCATTAGGAAAAACAAAACCCACAGGTACCTGTGCACACTTTACTACATTTTCTACTAACTTTTAACCTTTATTGATGACTTAACAATTTTTCCTGGTTTTCTTTCTTTTTGTTTTGAGATAGAGTCTCACTCTGTTGCCCAGGGTAGAGTGCCATGGCATCAGCCTAGCTCACAGCAACCTCAGACTCCTGGGCTCAAGAGATCCTCCTGCCTCAGCCTCCCGAGTAGCTGGGACTACAGGCATGCGCCACCAAGCCCAGCTAATTTTTTCTATGTATATTTTTAGTTGTCCATATAATTTCTTTCTATTCTTAGTAGAGACGGGGGTCTCGCTGTTGCTCAGGCTGGTCTCGAACTCCTGAGCTCAAACAATCCATCTGCCTCAGCCTCCCAGAGTGCTAGGATTACAGGCGTGAGCCACCTCGCCCAGCCGTGGTTTTCTTACCATGCTTAAATGGAACACTCTTTTCAAACTCAACTTAAATCCTTATCTCAAAGTAATGTCCATTCAAGGTTCATGCAGACACTTCAGGACTTCAAGATATTTTGCCACCAACATCTGTTCTGGCTTCCCCTGTCGCAGCTGCTGCCCATGAAGTGACCCTGTCTGAGCTAAGTACTGGAGTGTCCTGCCTCAGGTTCCACTTCTTGTTTCTTCCTTCCTCACAGCTGACACAACTGGAGAGCTCTTTCTGGCCCTCTCCTGAGTATCTCCACACAAGCACCTTCTGAGGGAAAGAGAGCACTTCACAGAAGTGTCTAGCTACTCCAGCCACTGGTTTCTCACACAGCATGAACACCATGTTAGTAATCAGGAAACTGCCTCTGAGAGAGCAAGTTACAAATCCTCCTTTAGGCCAGAAACTCTTTCCTAAAGGACCAGCATCTTTAGCAGAATAAATGGTATAAGTGAAAAACAGGATTTCACAACTTAATTGGCCAAGTGTGTGGTTCCCACCTGTAATCCTAGCACTCTGGGAGGCCGAGGCAGGAGGATCGCTTGAAGCAAGGACTTTGAGACCAGCCTGAGCAAGAGCAAGACCCCGGAGATGGTAGCACACGCCTGTAGTCCCTGCTATTTGGGAGGCTGAGGCAGGAGGATTTCTTGAGCCCAGGAGTTGGAGTTTGCGATGAGCTGTGATGATACCGCTCCTGTACTCTAGCTGGGGTGACAGAGCAAGACTCTTTCTCTAAAAAAATGAAAAAGAATAGAGAATAGACAGTCATTCTTCTTGAATGTTTATCTGTGGACCTGGTTGGAAGCAAGAACTAAAATAAATGCTCTCCTGAGGTCCCCTCTGGTTTGTCTAATCTATGATTTCTGATGACTCTTGCCACTACCCAGTGTCTTTATCCCAGGTCATCATGACGTGACAGAGGCATAGCAGTTGATGGGGAGGTGAACGATGGTAGTGACATTTGGGATCACTTCACCATGGGAATTGAGAAGTGCTTTGTCAGTGCACCACCTGAGCAGTTAATGAAAGCAGGCGTGCAGGACAATCCTTTGGTTATTTCTAGAATCTTAACAAATCAGTCAATCTGTTCTTGAACAAACTAAGGAAAATAGTTTCGTCACCCCCAAAGAAATACAGTAAATCTGTGATTCCAGTCTGAAGATATTGATCAGAACATAACAAAGATGTTCTTTTCTTCACATTCCTACATGACGTCCAACTCTTATTCAAAGTCTAATGCATCTGACATTTTTTCAAAGTAGTTTGTCTGTGGTATACACTTATTGGAAATTCTATGGGAATCTATGTGATAGGCATAAATCTCATGATACAAATCAGTTTTGCAAGAAATGTACCTTTCTACATCTTTCTACAACTTAATTTCTCTTTTGAGTGTTGTTCTGCCAAGTGGTAGATAGTAAATCTTAGTTATTAGGGTTCTCACTGCTCTTTTCCTCTGAGATCTGGGGACTTACATAGAGCCACAGCATCAGGGTGGGGACGGATAGTGTCTTGTCCTTGTTCGTCAGACCATGCCGGCGTCTGTCAGAATGTAACACGTCCTATCTGATTTCTCTGTCTTTGGGCCAGGTGGCTGTTTCATTGTCTCTCCTCCTAACTGCAGAGCCTCTCTCCATATACTCTTTTCCCCCATTTCTATGGTTTCCTCACCGTTCCTGGAGTGCAGAAAACTAGGTGGGCTGCCTGAGCCCTTGGCCAGGTCTAGGTACTCTCAGATGTGTGGAAAGCATTTTGCTTCTTCCCACACCGTGCCGAGGCCCCAGGGGGTGCTTTGAGTCGCCTCTGTCCCACCTACAGAGGCACATAGCCCAGATACTTTTCTGTGCCCTCACCATGCTGGGTGAGGAATGGGGTATCTTTTTCTTGTCTTTTTTTTTTTTTTTTTGAGACAGGGTCTTGCACTGTCACCCCAGCTACAGTGCAGTAGCATCTTCATAGTTCACCGCAACGCCAAACTCCTGGGCTTAAGCCATCCTCCTGTCTCAGCCTCCGGAATAGCTGAGACTACAGGTGCGCACCACCACATCCGGCTAATATTTCTATTTTTTGTAGATACAGGGTCTCTCTCTTGCTCAGGCTGGTCTCAAACTGCTGGTCTCAAGCGATCCTCCCGCTTCGGCCTCCCAGTGTGCTAGGATTACAGGTGCAAGCCACCACACCCAGCCAGGACTGTATTATCTTGAAACCTCCTGGGGCTATATCCTGGAGTTCTTATACTCATCAGACGTGAGAGGAAGCTGAGAAAAGTCCCTGAACACTTTCTTTTAATCCTTCTTTCCTTCTGATTCTCTCTTCATCCTTCCAGCTCAGGTAAACTTTATCTAGTCTCATTGGTGGTACTTAGAGATCGTCCAAATTGTTCATCCTCTGAGATCTGCAGGGTTGGGCTCATCATACCCCAAAAGCCTTTTCTGCTATAACAACCCTTCCCCAAGGTAATTAATTCCTCATGGTATAACTTTAAATGGGGGTATAAAGGAACTACCAGGAATTAGAAACATGTCTGTTAGTACATCAAAATATTGTACCACCACATTACTATAAAAGAAATGTAATGATGAGAGGCAATGAGAACTGGGAGGTTTCAGACTCAGGTGAGAAGCAGAGCACGCCTCTCTCCCAGGGGCAATGCAAAGAAAGCACCCAGCTCTTTCTTGTGGTTCAGCATGACTTTAGTTCTTCATGCACTCAGGCAGGTATCAATTGCTACAGGTGTTGATCAGTTGCGGTCTACTTCATCTGCACCTGGAAAATCCTCCCCAGGGAAAACAGTCTAGTTCTCTGCTCTTTCAGGGTTTGAGTTAGAGCCTAAGACTCCTAAACTGTGCGAGGGGGTCTCTCAGTGGAGGCATGATGGCTGCCCACATGTCCTTAAATTGGAAAACTGGGAAGAAAAAGTAGAAATAAATGAATCTCCCCTACCTTGGAGATTAGTTCTTTCAACAGATTGTGTTAGCACTTGAAATCACTGCTTTAACTACTAAAATTGATTAAATTAGCAGCTCTGTATTTTGCCAAGATTTTTATAGGCTTTTCCCCCCCTTCTCAACAAATTAAAACCTGGCTTGCAGGGAAGTGTAGTAGACTGGAGACATTTCTCCTCCTGTCACTGGATGCTGGTGTAGCAAGCTTTTGACAGTTTTAAAAAAGAAAAACTTAATTCTTGATTACTACTCCTTATGTGTCTTATACCAGGACTGCAGTATGGGTGTGTGGGAGGAAAACTGATGTAACATTGAAGAGTTTAATAAATATTTTTAATAGGGAATTTTAAAATCATTGCTTCTAAAAGCCTGTTATTATTATAAGAAATAGAATTATTTCACTTCAAAGGCAATGCTAGATTTTTGGTAATATGTTAATGAATTGCATAAAATATTTTATGATATAAAGTCATGCCTAGTGCAAACAGATTTAAAACAACATTAATTCAAATCTATTTTATCATAAAATATAATAACTGCAAGCAATCATATATTCACTGTCCAAAATTATAGCATTCTCCAAAATCTAGAAAAGATGTTATGTTCAACTTACTGCAAAAAGGAGTGGTGGAATGATGAAAAAATATGTTGTATAATGTTCAAAGTAATATTATAATCTTGACTTCCAATTCAGACGAAACACATATTTTTCACTAAACCCTGAACTCGCATCAACTTTCAAAGTATGCATTTTTTGCTTATGTTAAAATTGGAAGTGAAAATAGGACACAAAAGTATACACACACTATATATATATGATCACAGCAATGTTTTTTTTGAACTGTGCCTGAATAAAAGTCCAAAAGGAAATGCACTAAAGCATTATTAATGGTTACCTTTTGGATGGTCGGTATAAACATGATTTTCAAAATTTCTTTCCTCTCTTTGACATTTTCAAAATCCTCTGTTATAAGCATGTATTTCTTTTATATTGACCAAATCAATCAAAAACACTGCTTTTAGGAGGAAGTATTTGTTTCCCACACTGTTGCTAGCATTTACTAAGTACAATATTTTCTTTCTTTATGCTTCTCACGATTGTTTGGAAAGGTGGTATGAGCAAGAATTAAATGCTCAGTGGATGCTGAGATGCATCAGTGCACTTCATACAGTGTTACCAAGAGGCAGGTATTAGAACAAGGATCAAACACACTGTGGTCTTCAAAGTAATAAAGACACTGAATAGTCATAATTTCAGTTTAACTCTCCTCCGTGACTAGATTGCTTTGCCTTTGAACTGCCCACTGGAAAAAGCCAGGTGTGTAAATGCTCAGATCTTTCTAGGGTTGACAACTTCTTCCCTTCACATTTCATTTTACGTAATGATTTCAATGCAGGAATGTCATGGTGCAAAGTGGTAGGGAAATATAAGGTGCTAAAATAAGGTAAGCAACACAGTTAAAAGGCTGTGGAGTTGCCTGTTGATTGCTGAGGTTTCTGCAGATTTTATCTGTAGACCTAGTGAATTCTACTGATGAGGAAGGCAATAGAAATCTGAACAACTAGGATCAAAAGGAGAGAATGTCTTTGATCATCTATTTGACTGAAAGTAATAGTCACAATTTACTTGAGTATTTTATAGGTGCTAAGCTCATCCAGAATAACTCTTTCTCAATTCCTTTTAATGCAGCTGTTGGCAGGGGTTTGTACAAAAGTTTTTTCCAGAATCTTTAGGAAAACTAGTATGCATTTGCCTGATTTACCTTGGCATTGGAGTAGAAAAGAAAAATGTGAGGCATGAAATAGTGAATCCTATAGATATTGCCAAGGTAAACAGATTCATGAATTACTAATAGTTACTTACAAGCGGATCTTAACATGTTTATAAAAATAACTATTTCTTTGGGCCCTATTCTGCCCCAGCTTTTTACTCTTAGAAGCATCATTATTTTATTAAACTTTTATTGAGAGCCATAAAGGCAATTACTACTACCATGTCCCAAAGACCATCTTTAAAATTTTACAAACAAATGGTTAAAATGAATCTGCAAAGATTGTTTCAATGTTTCCCTATCAGAGAGGAGACCTTGGGGAATCATTTAAGATATTAAGTAAAAGAAAGATTCACTATATACAAGGTGAGAGTAGAAATCACAAAAATCTAAGTTTCCAGGACAGAATTAACCTTGAAGGTACCCCACCTGAGAGTGTTCAAAATATCACATAGCCCTTAAGCCTGCCTCAAAAGACCTCCAAATTTACTAATACCTTTGTGCCACATGCTAGGACTAGTTGACCAGGGCAGAAGGAGAGAGAGGCTGGGCTGGAACACTGGCTAAATGGGAAGCTTCCGAGCCCTGGAACGTAGCCAGGAGTGGGAGATGACCCCCACGATCTGGCAGATCAGGACTGGGCAGCAAAGGTGCTGGGTGGAGCGAAGCCCACATTTAAGGAAACACAGATCCGTCAAGCAGGCCCAGGGAGATGGAGGCGCAAGGCTGGAACCAAGAGTAAAGAAATAGTAGAGTTGATTTGGACAACAGGATTCCAGCTGTAAGAAGGATTCTAACAGCAGGGACCTGGTAGCCAGAAATGAGTAGAGAGGTGAGATGGATAAACAAAGACAAAGTCAGGGGCAGGTCTTCCTCTGTAAAAAGATGATAATAATAAAACCTACGTCAAGAGGTTGTGAAAAGAATTAAATGAGAGACTGCCTGGAAAATAAAAAGTCAGGAACAGGTAACCAGAAATGAACCCAGGGCAAGAAGGAGCATAGGAGAAGCAGGAAGGAAACAGGAGTGGACGCCCAGGAGTTTTTGAATGGCCCTTTATGTGTCCAAGTTTTCTAATCAGTTCTTCTTACCCCCGGAACCTCAGAGCCTTCTTAGACTAGAGCCTTCTCTGTCACGCCTTCCAGCTAACACCAAGTCTACAGAGGTAAAATTTTATCACTATGACTAAAGTAAGGTTCTACACAACAAAGCCATCTGTGGCCCGGAAATAATGTATAGCAATGGTGATTTGTTTTCTTTCTTTCTTTTTTTTTTTTTGAGACAGAGTCTCTCTCTGTTGCCCAGGCTAGAATGCCGTGGCATCAGCCTAGCTCACAGCAACCTCAAACTCCTGGGCTCAAGCAATCCTCCTGCCTCAGCCTCCCAAGTGGCTGTGCCACCATGCCCAGCTAATTTTTTATATATATATATTTTTAGTTGTCCAACTAATTTCTTTCTATTTTTTCATAGAGACGGGCTCTCACTCTTGCTCAGGCTGGTCTTGAATTCCTGAGCTCAAACAGTCCACCTGCCTCGGCCTCCCAGAGTGCTAAGATTATAGGCGTGAGCCACCACGCCCAGCCTGGTGATTTGTTTTCATCTGCTTAACATTAACTCCCATTGGGATAATCTTGTAGACAAATACATCATTTCATACCTGATCATAGACTCTCAAAGTCAAAGGAACCATAAAAAACAAAATACTATAGTCCAACAAGACAACTGAACCATCTACAACATCCCTGTATTTGTTGTCTATTGTTGCATAACAAATTACCCCCAAATTTAGCAACTCAAAACACAATTATTATCTCACACAGTTTCAGAGTGTCAGGAATCCTGGAGCAATTTAGCTAGGTAGTTACAATCCAGGATCTTTCATGAGGCTGCAGTCAACTTAAGGTTTGACTGAGTCTAGACGATCTCCTTCAAACTTACATGGCTGTTGGCAAGAGACTTCAGTTCTTCATCATGTGGGCCTTTCCATGGGTCTGCTCAATACATGACAGCTGGCCTCCCCCAGAGGGAATGATACAAAATAAAGAGAATGATGCCATATTGCTTTTAATGACCTTGTCTCTAAGGCACATCCCAGCATACTGCCTTATTCTATTCATTAAAAGTGAGTCATTAAGTCCCGTGCACAATTAAAGGAGGGGATGACACAAAGGCATGAATACCAGGAGGTATGGATCATGGGGCTATCTTGGAGATGGGCCATCACAATTTCCTACAAGATGTCATCTAACTTTTTCATAAACACCTCCAGAGATAGACAGGTAGTTTGAGAGGCAGCTCCAACCCTTTTTTTTTTTTTTTTGAGAGATGGTCTGTTGACTGGCTAGAGTGCAGTGGCATCATCATAGCTCACAGCAACCTCAAACTCCTGGGCTCAAGTGATCCTCCTGCCTCAGCCTCAGAAGTAGCTGGGACTACAGCAGATGCTGCCATGACCAGCTAATTTTTAAATTTTTTTGTAGAGATGGAAGGTTTCACTATGTTGCCCAGGCTGGTCTTGAACTCCTGGCCTCAAGTGATCCTCCCACCTTGGCCTCCCAAAATGCTGGGATTACAGTCATAAGCCACCACACCCAGCTTTGTTTGACAGTTTTAAGTGTCTTACATGTATACTTCTCCCATTTTTTTGATGACGGAAAGCTTTGACAGTAAACGGTTATTGGCAAGTTAATTTCCTCAGCTCTGAGATGTCAATGATTGTAAGATGCACCATTGATTTAATAGTTTTTCAGGAAAAATAACACTACATTATCCAAATCAACCATAAGAGATGCATCATGATTTCAGAAGTATTACAATATTAAAAATATATATTAAAATTAGGGAAATAGAGATGTTGGATTATGGTATCAGCATTCAAAGGATATTTTACCAGACTAGAAAAATTGGACACATCTGAATCAGGGCCAAGAACATAACCCCACTAAAAGTAATTTTATTTATTTAATTATTCCCTTTCTTCATTCAGATGTTCATGGAACATCTGCTATGTGTGGGGTGGTATAAAGCAAACATGGGTAAGACATGGACTCTGTCCTCCAGAGCTCACAGTTTCCATTTTTAAAAAAATTGGGTTCAAACATTACAGTTTCAACTTCTTTTTGAACACAATATTATAGTTTCACATTCAAGGTTTCTTTTTGGAGTGATAAAAATATTCTAAACTTCATTGTGAAGATGATGAATGAGCATGCTAAGTCCTGAGTCAAGTCTTTACCTTATATTCAGGGAGACTCTGCCTGCCAAATGTGATAGCTTTGAGAATACGGCCTTAGCAAATTCATTGTTTGGACACATCTCTTCATAAGGCCTTGGCTTTCTAAATAAACCATGAAATCAAAGGATCGAACTAGATGTTTTCCCTAAGGTTCCTTCTGGTTAAAAAAATATATATGGATGGATGGATGGGTTGATAGATGGATGGGTAGATATATAGATGGAGAAAAACAGAGAAATTACTTCTGCATTTGCCAGAAAAGACTAAACTCATAATGAGACTTCTATATTAGTAAGTGAAGAAAAGTTCTTACTTAGGGAAGAGATAGGGTGGGATGCCATGCACAGACCATTATCATGCATTTAGATTGTAAGCAGAGGGCTGAGATCTAATGTTCTTAAATTTCCTAAACACTGGGAATTTGCTAAATTCCTGGGTTGATTTATTTATTTACAGCTTTATTAAGTTACAATTCATGTACCATACAAGCCACCCATTTAACGTGTACAATTCAATGGTTTTTAATATATTCACATATTTGTGCGACCATCTTCACAAGCAATTTTGGAATATTTGTATCACCCTAAAAAGAAACCCTGTACCCATTTACCCCGGTAAGTCACCCCCCATTTACCCCAACTCCCTAGCAGCTCTAGACAACAACTAATCTACTTTCTGTCTCTATAGATGTGCCTCCTCTGGATATTTCATATAAATGGAATGATATGTGGTCTTTGTGACTGGCTTTTCTCACTAATAGTATGTTTTCAAGGTTCATTCATGTTGTAGCATGCATCAGTACTTAATTCCTTTTCACTGCTGAATAGTATTTCATTGTATGGCTATATACATTTTATTTATCCATTCATCACTTGGTGGACATTTGAGTTGTTTCTACTTTTTGGTTATTGTGAATAGTGCTGATATAAACATTCATGTAGAAGTTTTTGTGTGGACATGTTTTCATTTCTCTCGGGTAAAATGCTGGGTCATATGCTAGCTCTGTGTTTGACCTTTTGAGGAACTGTCAAATTGTTTCACAGTGGATACACCATTTTACATTCTCACCAGAAGTGTATGAGAATTTCAATTTATCCACATCCTTATCAACACTTGTCATTATCTGTCGTCTTTACTCACATCCTAGTGAATGTGAAGTAGTATGTTACTGTGGTTTTGATTTGTACTTCCCTATAGACTAACGATACTGAGCATATTTTCATTTGCTTGCTGTCTGTTTACATGTCTTCTTTGGAGAAATGTCTATTTAGATTCTTTGTCATTTTTAATTGGATTATTTGTCTTTTTATTACTCTCATAAGAGTTTTTTATATATATTCTGGATACCAGTCTCTTATGAGGTGCAATCATGTGTTGCTTAACAACAGGGATATGTTCTAAGGAATGTAGGGGATAGCTTATTGCTCCTGTGCTGCAAACCTGTACAGCATGTTACTGTCCTGAATACTATAGGCAACTGTAACACAATTGTAAGTATTTATGTATCTAAACATATCTAACCATAGAAAAGATACAGTAATTATTTTGTCTCATCATCTTATGGGACCACCATTGTATATGTGATCTGTCATTGACTGAAACATCATTATGTGGCATATAACTGTATATGATTTGCAAATATTCTCTCCTATTCTGTGGGTTGTCTTTTATCTTTCTTGATGGTGTCCTTTGAAGCACAAAAGTATTTAATTTTTTTTTATTTCAGCTTATTATGGGGGTACAAAAGTTCAGGTTATGTATATTGCCCATGCCACCCCATTCCCCCAAAAGTATTTAATTTTTTGAAGTCCAATTTACCTATTTTTTCTTTTGTCACTTATACTTTTCATGTCACATCTCTAAGAAAGCTTTGCCTAACTCAAGGTCATGAAAATTTATACCTATATTTTCTTCTAAGCATTTTATAGTTTTATCTCTTACATTTAAGTCTATAATCTACACACTTTTTTATGTGGTTTGAGGAAGGCATCCAACTTAATTCTTTTGTATGTTGATACTCAGTTATTCCAGCGCCATTTGTTGAAAAAACTTATTTATTTTTAAATTATAGATTGGTTTGGATAAATGCTAATAATAGCTAAAATTTATTGAGCACTATGTATGTGCTAAGCACTGCTCTTTTACATATATTGCCTTATTTAAACCTTACACTAATTCTGAGAGAATTTCTCTCTCTCTCAAGAAATGCTTGGAGAGAAAAGTATGGAAAAAGAAAGTTGAATGTTAATTGCTTCTAAGAGGCAGAAAGAAGAACTGGAAGGAAGTTACCCAGCCCTTTTATTCTCTTCCTTGCTTTTCATAACAATGGCAGTGACTAGACTCCCTAATATGGGTGGTATAATGTTAAGGAAAAAGCCAAAGCAAGGGCTAAAGGATCTACTCAAATCCTATTTTTCTGCTTTCACGAAGAATGGTATATTCTGATCAGAAAAGTGACAAAATGGTTAAGAGACAAGCAAAGCTCTTGATAGGTGAGATAATGCTTATAAAATACTGGATGTGCTCCTTGTGTTTAAAGCTCTTGGTCTACAGGGATCACAGCTGAGAAGGAATAGTCTTCCTGAAGAGACAATCCATTTGTTGCCATCATCTTCACCAAAATGTAGACAACACAAGAGCTGGAAGACTGAAGACTTGCTGGTTTGAATAAGATGCTCAATTCCGTCAACCCTAGAAGAGAACTTGGCAGTCACTGCAGGCAAAATCCTGGAATGCCTTTTAAAGTGGATGGTTCGTGATTATTTAGGAAGAGAAAGAGTGACTACTAGGGGACACATGGGTTCACCATTCAAAATGACATGAATTTGTTACGAATTCTCTGTCTATATTTGTGCTAATTCCATTTAATAGTTGTACTACCAGCTCTCCACAAATTATATTTTTAGGTTGAAAAACAATATTTGAAGGGTTAGGATTGTCAGGAAAATTTGGAGAATTAGTAATTCTTTCCCAACAATGACCTGGCACTTTAAATTTGAATAAGGATTAGAAAAAGATTTCATTGCTGTACATAACTGGAGTGCTTTGTTAAACTGATCAATTAGATCCGTTGTTTACATAAGAACATAAACATTTTAGAGTGAAAATCAATTTAATAAATGAACAAACTTATTAAGAGGTAATTACATTTCTCAATTCAATGTTTTAAAAGTCATAATTAGAATATGGATTACAGCCAGATGGCTTACACCTGTAATCCCAGCACTTTGGGAAGCTAAGGCAGGAGGATCACCTGAGGCCAGGAATTTCAGACCAGCCTGGTCAAGATAGTGAGACCTGTCTCTATAAATTAAAAAAAAAAAATTAGCCAGGTGTGGTGACACATGCCTATAGTTCTAGCTACCTGGGAGGCTGAGACAGGAGGACTGCTTGAGTCTAGAATTTCAAGGTTGCAGTGAGCTAAGATCATGCCACGACACTCTAGCCTAGGTGACAGAGTGAGACCCTGTCAAAAATTAAAAAATTAAAAATATGGACTACGAACTATTCTACATCGAGCCTTTGGGGAGATTTGCCTTATCTTTCTGTGATTTTATTGGTTTAAAGCTAAACGTGTTAATGTGGAATGCTGTTTGCAATTGGAGTCTTAATTTTGATAAACCAAAATTTTATTAAAAACAAATGTAAATCAGCTGGGCATGGTGACACATGCCTGTAGTCCCAGCTACTTGGCAGGCTGAGGCAGGAGGATCGCTTGAGCCCAGGAGTTTTGTTCCTGAGGCCACATCAGAAGAACAAAGACAAGTGCTGGCAAGTGAGGAGGATGGAGACTACTGTCTACAATGCCATCGTCCTCTTAATATGCAGAAATACAGAGCTTTTAAATGAGTGCCATTTAGCTTCAGTAATTGAATTACTGTTCAATTTTTCTGGGGAAGACAATCTTGTGACTTCCGCCCAGACCTCCGTGACCTCTGCCCACCTGGTCCCGGTGGGGCTGAGCCATCTCCTATAGCACAAAGAGCAAAAGACATTACCCACTCCTCCCAACCACTGGCCTGAGATAGGAATGTAGGTTTCAGTTGCCAATAAAGAGTAGGGGATGTTTTAAACAGATGGAAAATATTTTTGCCACTTTTTTTTCCCCCCTCAGGCCACTCCTTCTGTTATA
Organism: Lemur catta; assembly: GCF_020740605.2. Classification (NCBI taxonomy): domain Eukaryota; kingdom Metazoa; phylum Chordata; class Mammalia; order Primates; family Lemuridae; genus Lemur; species Lemur catta. The sequence continues at coordinate 27,041,522 of NC_059142.1, read as the reverse complement.
TATTCCCCACTGTCAATATTACCCTTCCATATCTGTGTTTGAGGTTGCTGGGAGCTATGATGACTCCGCTGTACTCTCTAGCCTGGGCAACAGAGTGAGACTTTGTAAAAAAAAAAATTGTGTTTTTGTTTAATATGGGGAAATGGGGAAGAAAAGCACTCTAAGTTGAAGGAATTTCTTTTTTTTTTAATTTTTTTTTATTTTTTGAGACGAAGTCTCACTCTGTCACCTGGGCTCGAGTGCCATGGTGTCAGCCTAGCTCACAGCAACCTCAAACTCCTGGGCTCAAGCGATCCTCCTGCCTCAATCTCCCGAGTAGCTGGAACTACAGGCATACGCCACAAAGTGGCTAATTTTTCTATTTTTAGTAGAGGCAAGGTCTCACTCTTGCTCAGGCTGGTCTCAAACTCCTGACCTCAAGTGATCCTCTCGCCTCATCCTCCCAGAGTGCTAGGATTACAGGCGTGAGCCACCACGTTCAGCCAGAAGAAATTTCTGATTAGGCTTTGTGTTTCCCCACACAGAAACAATCACATGTATTATTTATAAACCTAAAGTATGGGTGTAAGTATGGTTAGATGCATATAAAATACGAATACAAGTGGAAATAGTACAAAAGTGACTATGGAAGAGATATAGGTGAACTTTAGGATAGTGGTTGGCTACCTCTGGAGAAAGAAGTATGGGGAAAGGAGAGGTTAGGGCTTTAGTTGTATCTGTAATATTTTACTTTTTTCCTTTTCTTTCTTTTTTTTTTTATTTTTTTTGAGCCAGGGTCTCACTCTGTTACCTAGACTGGAGTGCTGTGGCAAGATCAAGCTCACTGCAGCCTTAAACTCCTGAACTCAAGTGATTCTCTTGCTTTAGCCTTGTGAGTAGCTGGAACTACAGGTGCATGTCACCACGCCTGGCTGATTTAAAACAAATTTTGTTTGGAAGCGGGAGGCGTGTCTCTCAATTCCTGGCCTCAAGCAATCCTGCTGCCTCAGCCTCCCAAAGTGCTGGGATTACAAATGTGAGTTACCACACCTAGCCACCATTTTTTCTTTATTTTTTTTATTATTTTTTAAGAGACAAAGTCTTGCTCTGTTGCCCAGGCTGGAGTTTAGTGGCTTGATCAGAGCTCACAGTAACCTTGAACTCCTGGGCTCAAGGGATCCTCCTGCCTCTGCCTCCCAAAGTGTTGGGATTACAGGCATGAGCCACTGCGCCCAGTCTCACTTTTAAGAAGAGTAAGAAGGAGGGTGGGTTTCTCTTGTTATTTTCCATATATTTGAAATATTTCATTAATTGAAAACTAGGAAACAAAAATTACCTTAATCCTCTGATTGCTTTTCTAAAGGATTCAAGTGTTTACCTACTGTTAATTTGACAACATGTTTAAGTAAATTTTAAAAGAGTACCAAGGGAGTTTATTTTTAAGTTCTTAGAATGTACTAATAATAACAAAAGCTATAGTGTATTAAGCATGTAATATGCAACATATAAGGTGCTTTCAATACACTCTGCTGCTTTGACAATATCTGTGTGAGGAAGGTGTTTCATTCCCATTTAACAGATGGCAAGGTGAGCTGTAATTTCAATCCATTACTGGTGAGAAAATATGCTAAGTGAAAACTCAGACTTTCAAATGTCAAGTTTAATATCCCAAAGATCATTTCTCATGCAATAGCTTTCTTTTTCCCAAGAGTTATCTCTACATTTTAATATGTTTACTTGAGAAAAATCAGAAAATATGGACAGGAAAATAGATGATAAAATTGCCTATAATTTCACTATCACCAAGAGATAATTACTACTAGCATTTTGATGGGTGCCCTTTCTTATGTTTTCCATGCATAAATTTGTATGAACTTTCAAATGCTTTGAAAAGAAACTGTGTCAAGAATTTCTCTATTAATATTGCTTATGACGTATAATATAGAATAAATTAAAAGTTTGGCTTTTATTTCACACTTGTCTGTATGTATTTTTTCAAGCAGAGTCGAAGCTGGAAAAAAAAACCCTTCATTTTTAAAAACCTGTGTGACATATAGGGAAAAACTAAGACAAGCTACTTTTTAAAAAATCCTGTTATTTATTATATTGACATATCTAATACAAAGACCAACTGGGCAATTACATTAGCAGTAAACTGTAGAATCTCAAATGAGCATATTACCTTGTTGTGGAAGTGGACTTTCACTTTAAGAAGAAAGGAAAATGACTACATAAAATATGAAAGCCAATATTTCAAAATTTAAAATCCCATCATGAAATTATAATCCAAGATACTCAAAAAGGAAGGCAAAAGCTACACTGGGAAAAGGTACAACTTATATATTATTTTCTAAAATATTCATATAGATATTTTATATTTTCCCAAATATGTTTGCTCACTTCAAAATATATGACATCTAGCCAGGTGCAGTGGCTCATGCCTGTAATCTCAGAGACTCAGGAGGCTGAGGCAAGAGGATCACTTGCTAGGAGTTCCAGACCAGCCTGGGCAAAATAGTGAGACTCTGTCTCTAAAAAAAAAAAAAGAAAAAGAAAACAACTGCGACTACAAAAAAAAAAAAAAAAAAAAGCATAAGAAGAAGAAGAAGAAAAAAGTAGCCCAGCTTGGTGGCACACACCTGTAGTCCCAGCTACTGGGAAGGTAGAGGTAGGAGGATCACTTGAGCCCAAGAGTTCAAGGCTACAGTGAGCTATGATCACACCACTTACTCCAGCCTGGGTGACAGAGAAAGATCTCATCTCTAAAAAAATAAAATATATTAAAAATAATAATTGTCCTGAGGCTGAGGGATGGAGTTAGAATTTTTAAAAAGTCATATCTCTCTTCTTTCCTGATAAACATCCCCATGAGAAACTAAACATTCATTAACAAATATTTATTAAGTACTCCCATGTACCAGGTGCTAATCCTTCATCAGTTATATAAACCTAAAGTAACGGTACAATTTTAGCCCACCTGATATTATTTGTGCTGTGTGTCATGCACAGGAAACATTGATTCCTACTGTTTTTTTAATCTATTGAGTACTTACTGTGTACCAGGTGCTATGCTAAGTATCTAGGCCTGTAGTAGTTTATTGTACTTTCTTTTCTCATTTAAATGAACATACATATTTATACCTGATTTTGTTCTTGCAATTTAGCCTTCTTTTTCCTGAGGGCCTCCAACGTCATATAGATTTCATGCCATGCAAAGCTTGAATCTGCCCCTGCTCTGACATCAAGAAGGTGACATGCTTCAACTCAAAATAATCCCTAAAGTGTCTAATGTTCAGTGCAGCTGCTGTCTTACCTTCATTTTTGCTTTTTAAACGCGTCACCATCCCAATCCTGCTCTCTGACAACAGGAAAGTGTTATAACAAGATCTTGCAAGGCAAGCTCATCAAAACACAAGTTACCTTTTCTCTGTTGATGGGAGTGAATTTCTAGGGTTGCCAGATTTAGCAAATAAAACTACAGAATGCCCAGTTAAATTTGAACCTCAGAAAAATATTACATGGGACATACTTATATACTGGAAAATTGTAGTTTGTCTGAAATTCAAATTTACGTGGCAACCTGTATTTTATCTGGCAAACTTATGAATTTCTCAAAAATGGTTCCTCCAGCACAAGGATTAGGTTTTGTTCATCTTTCTCTCTGTAGAACTAGAACAGTTCCCAGATCGATGATAATGGTGTCGAGTACTAACGTCAGTGGCTCTGTTTAACCTTTTCTGGGAAATAACAATGTAATGCAACTTATAGATCCTCTTCCCAGAAAAATGCACAAACACAAAACACTTTGCCTACAATTGCAGGGCCCCAAAGCCCAACTGTGTAAACTGTCCCTTCCTGCCCTCCCCGCCTCATGTAGAGCTCCCTGTTTGCATAATGCTTTATGATTTACTAAGTGCTTTCATCTTCACAGCAGCCTTGTAATAAAATTAGCCCATTTGATAGATAAAGAAACTGAGACTAGGGTTCAGTAGCAATTACATACTCAATAATTGTGATTAGGACTCAAATTTGATTCTTCCCATTGCAACTCCTGGGCTCTTTTCACCATGCCAGCCTTCCTCATAAGTCATCCTTCTCATAACATTCTCATCCCCACAAGCTCATTTGGGTGGAAGTCAGAGTGGAAGAGTGAAAGGGGCGTTCAGATGAGAAGTCCTGGGTACTGGTCTTGTTCCTTCACAGAGAAGCTGTATGACTTTGGCCAAGACACTTGCCGTCTCGGGGCTTGGCCTCTCTGCACAATGAGGGAGCTGGAAAAGATCCTCTAAGAGCACTAATACTCTGTGATTCCAAAGGACACTGTTCATTGTTCCCTTTTTCCCTAGTAGGCCACAATAGTAGCTATTTTTGTGACCTCTAAAGTGCAGAGATTACAGAGGGACTTGGAGGAGTCTGAGGTTGAAAAGGCTTAGGGGCTAGGGAGAGCTGATGGCTCTACTTGGGGGATTCCAGGGCCTGTAGTGGAAAGGAATTGATTTCCACCCAGCCAGGGTGTGAAGAGGGTATTGCATGAACCCCCTGTGCAGACCCTGGGTTTGCAGGGGAGTAGAGCATTGCTCTAGTCCAATTCCAGGCTTTGTTTTCACTATAGCCCTTTGACTGAGCTTGGAGGAGACAGAGCCTGGGGGTGCCGGAGGACCCCACATGGACCATCGGTCCTGCTCACCTATCCTTGCCTACTTTCCACGGAGCAAAGGGCTTAGAGCCACTCACACCTGGAGGCTCTTTCCCTGCTTTGAGATTTAAAGGGAAGCTGTTTCTTGGCAACTCAAGGGAAGAGGACCCTGGATTCTACTTCCTCGTGCTAAAAGAGAGGCTAAGTGGATTCCTGTTCCCATGGCTGTATTCTCTTCTCCCCTTACATAGGTCCATGGCTATAGATGTTCCAACTCTCCATGTGTGAGCCTAATAAACAAACATCTGACACCTGACAGGAGATGAAAAAATTCTAGAGATGGATATTGGTAATGGTCGCACCATTCAGCAATGTGAATGTGCTTAATGCCACAGGACTGTACACTTAAAAAATGATTAAAATGATACATTTTATGTTGTGTATATTTTATCACAATTTTTTAAAAGTTAAAGAAATACTTAAGGGTTAAAAATGACAGAACTTAGTATTTGATTAGAATGGGCAGCATGGGGGTGCGGAGAGAGAACTAGCAATTTGAAGAGGGATGCCCAAGTTTCTGGCATGGCCCACTGAGTTAATGGTAATGTCATTTAATGAGCTATGTGACACTAGAGGAGAAAGAGATTTTGAGGTGAAATGATGCGTTCCATTTCAGAGCTTGGAAGGTGTCTAGGTGATAGCCAGAAGGTAGATGAATATGGGTTTGGATTTCAGAAGAGGAATCTGGGCTACAGAGTATGGATTTGTGAGTCATTTTATAGAGAGTCAAGAAATCCGTAGGAGTGAGTGAGACACCCAAGGGTGAGGGTGTAGGTGAGCAGAGTAGGGACTTAGGACCAAACTCTGTTAGGTCCGGAGCCAAGAGAGAGAGACACGAAGCCTCATGTGTAGCAAAATGCTGTTTTATTTTGAGCATCTGGGTGCAGATGGGTAGAGGCCAAAAAAGTGCCCACCCTGAGGGAGGCGAAAGCCTTGGTTTGTTTTTTTTTTTTTTTGAGACAGAGTGTCGCTTTGTTGCCCTGGCTAGAGTGAGTGCCGTGGCGTCATCATAGCTCACAGCAACCTCACACTCCTGGGCTTAAGTGATCCTACTGCCTCAGCCTCCCAAGTAGCTGGGACTACAGGAATGTGCCACCATGCCTGGCTAATTTTTTTTTTTATATATATATTTTAGTTGGCAGATAATTTCTTTCTATTTTTTGTAGTAGAGACTGGGTCTCGCTCTTGCTCAGGCTGGTCTCGAACTCCTGACCTCGAGCGATCCACCCGCCTCAGCCTCCCAGAGTGCTAGGATTACAGGCGTGAGCCACCGCGCCTGGCCCAAGCCTTGGGTTTTATAGAGGGTTTTTCTGGGGGCAGTGAGTAACACCTGCAGAGTTAGGACGGGAGTAGCTTGGTCTTTATCAGGGGGGATGCAAATGCCGTGTGGCTGCAGCTGCCCGTGGTTGAAGTTAGATTTACAACCTCAGACTCTCCAGACTCCTGTGGCTTTTGCTTCACAGGCTTTTTGGTATTTTTCGGGTTCCCACTCTGAGTAAACCTAACAGTAAGAACACTGACATTTAAGGGCCTGGTAAAGGAAGAAGAGCTTAAGAGGAGACTAAGAAGTAACAACCAGAAAAATAGAAAAATATGGTTCCAAGGAGCCAAGGGGAAGAAACCATCTCAGGAAGAGGAAGCAATCAGAGTAGAAAAATCAATTCAGTAAAGATCTGAAAAAATACCCACTGGATTCATCAACAAGAAAGTCATTGGTGATGGTGGAAGGAGTGCTGTACGTGGTGTGGTGCAGGCAGAAGCCACACAGCAGTGAATTGAATGAGTGGAAAGAGAAGCAGCAAGTGTAGACAAATCTTTGAATAAGTTTGGGAAGAGGAAGAGAAGAAAAAGAAATACTCCATATTTCCCCAGATTCACCATACCAAGGTTCTCACACATTCTGTTTTTTTCTCTTTGGAATGGACTGTCTTGCATCTGCCCATTTCACACCTGGTAAACTCTGACTCGTCCCTGGAGGTAACCACCTGTCACCTCCTCTGTGATGCCTTTCCCATTCAAGACACAAAAACAGACTAATAATTTGGTGCCTCTTCAAAACAATACACTTAAAATATTTGTTCAACATTTATTAGGTTCCCCTTGGTGAGGGAAAACCCAGTATTTTTGTTATTTATAAAAACAGGCTCAACACACTCCCACTAGTGAATGTAAAGTCAAAGTTCTTTAAAAAAGAGATCACATTTTTCTGTAATTTTTGTTCTCATTTCTTTTTCTTTTCTTTTTTTTTCCTTCTTCTTCTGCAATTTACTGAATCAGACCATTTGGGAGATGTACCAAAGGATTTAAAATTTAGACTTTGTTCAACAGTTTAAAATTCATTCCAGAAAAAACAGCTTGGCGCTATGCATGATTTGATTTCAGAATTTCAGTTGACTTCATCTGCAGCTGCTCATGGCAAAACTAATCAACAGACATAGGTCAGCTCTAGAGAAGAGGTTTTTGTTTTCTGTGTTTATTCTTTTGTTTTGTTAATTTCCATCTGAAAGCATTGTCTTCGTTGGGGCAAGCAGAACCAGATTATCTTTTCCTAGGAAGGTAAGGAGTTTTGTACAGAAACCTAAGTTAAAGGGCACATTTCTGGTTTTCATGACATCCCATATGTTCTGGTGCCTGGGTCAGGTACCTGGATTCCTTATTCCTTAATGTACTTCCGGCTGTTACGGAAACAGAACTGTGTACTCCCTCTGACCTTCCAAAGCCATCTACATCGACTTGTTTAGAGGTAATACTTATATCTGGTAATACCAGATATTTTGCCTCTATGTCCTCTACTAGACAGTGAGCTTGTTTAGGTCAGAGACCACACTGTCTTCTTGGTGCCTAGTGGACCCTCAATCATGAATGAATAAATGCCAGGGGCAGCTAGGAAAGATGGCACTAGACCAGCATCTGGGACATCAATGAGGGAGCTGAAGTCTCACTGGGCAAAGTCGTCTTTCTATGTGATGGCCAGAAACACTAAGCAATCTTTACTTGCCAAAAATTCAAAATATTTAGGCACACATTGGCCTTTTTTGGGCATAGCCCACACCACTCACTCAACCACATACAATTTGTTGCAAAGCAGAATTAACTGAAATCCAGGCACTGACCTATGATCTCTACACATATTTCTTATTAAATTATCGTAACAACCCTAGGTAGACGCTATTAGCCTCCATTTTATAGGTTAAATAACTAAATTCAGAAAGGCTAAGTCTATCATCCCTGAGCCAGGAAGAGGGAGAACCGGCCTTAGAATCCAACTCTGCCTTCCCCTTCCACCATGTCTCCTATCATAGTTACACATTACATATCTCAGTATGGTGCTATAAGGAACAAGGAACACTCAAGCATTACATTAATTAGAAGTTTCATATGGTATTCCAGAAATCAGAGACGAATTCTCTCCAGCTTTACCCCTGAAATCGAAACGCAGTAATGTTAGACATAAAAATGTATCTTGATTTTCCCCCAAGGAATTTCCCCTCTCTTATCCACACAGTGAGCATTAACAATTAATGGGAAATGCTTTCCAAACCATAGAGCATCGTTCTTAATATTTATGATGCCCACGAAACATACAAACATCTGTTCTGTAGAGTGATAGCTATTAAAGCATACTTAAGTGCCAAGCACTCTCTCTCACGTAGACAAGTCAATGCTTTAAGCATTTGCCCCTCTGGAGTTATTTAAATAGCAAGGATTCCAAGAAGATGGGAGGAAGACAATTTTAGACTCGACTTAAAGAATATTAGTTCATTTTATCATGGCTGCAAGCATATAGCAATTTTAAATTGAATAAAGTTTTTAAATGGTTGACATGATCTTTCATATTAGGGATGACTGCACCCCTAAAGCTGAAGTTAGGGTTTCCCTCTGAGAAATAAAATTAGAAAAGAATCAAAAGGTCATGGATGAGATCATCCATCAGCAGGAATGGCAGACCTGAGAAATCTGCTGTTAAAATAAGACAGAAGAGTTGGGCATGCCCAACATCCAATCAGGGTGGCCTGTGAGTCCCCTCAGGAAGCAGGCCTGGAATGAAGTTATTACTAAGAAAAAATCATATTCTACACTGCTTGTAAAGAGAACACGTTAATGGGAAGGAAGTAGCCTGCGTGGGTCTCTGATAGCAGAGTTGAGTCCATGGAGCCAGCACCTTCACCAGCATGTCCTATTTGATAATAAGATTTGTTGTGATAAAATAACTGGTACATTGATATCTACATATGCTCGTATGACTAATGTCAGCGAGTCTCTGTGTATAGTAACAAAATTTAGTTTAGCAAAGCTGAGGACCAGACCTTAAATATGGCAATCACACACAAGTACTGCTACACGTCCTTTCCCAGCTGACACTTCTTCAGATTGCAACAAACACGAGATTAACATAACAGCCACGACAGGAACAGCAATAGTAAAAATGGCAACTAACAATTGTTGAGCACTTATCAAATGTCAAATATACCTCTAAAGCTCGACTTATAAATTACCCATTGAGTCCTCTCAGCAATCCCATGAGACAAAAAAAAAAAAAAAGACAACTGATGCACACAGAGGTTATGTGATTTGTGCTAGGTCATATGCTAATGAGTGGTGGAGACTAAATTCTAACCTAGGTAAGCTGTCTGCGTTCTTAACCACTCCTGGGTAGGGAGGAGTATAAGGGGGGACAATAGATAGATAGATATTTAAATATATTTATTAAAATAAGGTGTTTAAGCAGAGCTTGACACAAGCATTGTCACAAGCATTGCAAGACACAAGACATCATTTCAAATCAAATGTTGGGTGAAGTTCACCATAAACCAAATAAGATATTCTTCTCTCATAATACTTTCGCTTATCTCTACCATTGCATTCACTACGCTGCACTGTAATTCTCTGTTTATATATTTACTATAATTATCCCACTTGACCCCAATAAATTCATGATTTTTTTCTCTTTTATTTATTGCTGTATCCGTAATGCAAAGAACAGTGTCTGACAGATGGTAGGTGCTAAAGAAATATTTGTTCAAATAAAAAGTTGGGTTGGGGATACTGGGCAGGGGCAGGAGTGTTAGTTGATTACTTTAATGACTTTTTTTAAAAAAGCAAGAAACAATGTCAGTCAGAAACTGAACTGAAAATTCAGAAACAGAACTCATTCCCCTACCATGCTCCCCAATCATGGCCCCTCAGCCCCTTTTTATGTCTGTATTCCATTTTCCTTTTTTCTCAGGTGAGCTTCCTTTGCTTATGTATACTGTCTGCTCCCCTGTAATTTTGGCTTTTGTTAAATATGCTTAGCCATGATGCCAACCTCAGCCCAGCTTTAGTTGGCTTCCTAGTTCTGGAACCCACCTCTACCTCCACACTCAGTGCCCACTGAGTCAGGTTCTCAGGATAAAGATTCTGATTGGTTCAGCTTAGGTCAAGAGTTTTTCAGTTGTCCAATAAACTGTGCCAGGAGTGTTTGACAAAAATGGCTGTCTAGGCTTGCTCTTTTGTCAAGAGGCAGTTTCCACAGAAAGGACTGGGGGCTGGGTATGCACCCCAAAAATAGGTCTCCTGCAGATGTCAAACTGATATTTCTCTTTTTGAATTTAGATGATTTTTTTAAGCCACCAAGGAGTATACTCTAAATTACACTGAAAATTTATAGTCATACATTTACTGTATTTTAACAGAGAATTTCTATGGACTGCCATTTTCCAGTTGCTTGCATTTTCAATTTTGTTCTTTGATTGCTTAAAACACAGACATCTTTTCTTTCTTGCCATGCAACGAAAATGTTCTATTTTGATATGGTGTGTGTTAGTCATAGTGTTTGCATTTTCATTATGATATCAAAAAGTTAATCTGTTCCACTCCTTTTAACTAGTGTAGTTAAGGGCTTTTGATGGTTTCTTGTGATAATTGCATTATGATTTTTACCCTCTTATGTTTTAGACTACATAATTTCTGAAGCTTTAAGAGAATTGCTTGAAATTTCACTTGTAGTTCATGATTTAATACTGATGCTGAAGAGCCCTAGATTGCCCCTAATTTACAAGTGAATTCCAGAAGATCACTTCTAAGTCAGTTGTTTGAGAACTTGAAATACATTTTCCTAGTGGTCCACAAGAGGTTATTTAACCTGTAATATATTCACTCAGTCATTCATTGCAATAAGAGCCATTATTTGCCTGGCACTGTGTTAAACAACTGTGTGTATAACATAAACAAAACAGATTTGTCCCTGTTTCTATGAGCTTATAGTCTAGTGGGAGGAACACAAGCAAATAGGCAAACAATTACATTAGCACTAATAGTAATAGCTGGCTTTGAGTGCCTGGTGCATAGTAGGCTCTCCAAAAATATCCATGGGGTGCATAACTAAATAGGTTAAAACTAAATAATTTAGGCTGAACATGGTGGCTCATGCCTGTAATCCTAGCACTTTGAGAGGCTGAGGCGGGAGGATCACTTAAGAGGCCAGGAGTTCAAGACCAGCCTGAGTTACATACCGAGACTCCCATTTCTATATAAAAAAAGAAACATTAGCTCTGTGTGGTAGAGTGCAGCTACTGGGGAGGCTGAGGCAGGAGGATCACTTGAGCCCAGGAGTTGGAGGCTGCAGTGAGCTATGATGATGCACTGCCCTCTAGCCCCAGCAACAGAGTGAGACCCAGTCTCAAAAACAAAACAAAGCAAACCAACAAGAAAACCCTAAATAATTTGCATTCATTATTTCATTTTTCATTCATTATTTAATCTTGACAATTCTCTGAGAATTTAACCTTTTAAAATCTCTAATCCAAATTAAACTGGTTAGTCATTCCATTAAAAACAACAAATTTACAATGAATATTTAAAAATGTTTACTGATGTGTAAAATACCTACAGAGAAATGTGCATACCTCAAGTACAACTCAATGCAGTTTCACGAACTAAACATATCTGATCAAGAAACAAACCTTATCAGCATCCCAGAAACTTCCTCATGACTCTTTACAGTCAGTATACCCCCAAAGGAAAAGGATATTATTTAAAAATTAAAGTAAACAAGCTTGTAGTCATTTAATAATATATTTGAAAGGAAGAAAGATGTCTAAGTAAATCCTAATTTGTCCATTTAAAACTCAATAAAATGTGCTACTTGGATTGTCAGTCATAATTAGATTCCGCTGCACACAATCGACAATTTAAAATAACAATAGCTAAATAAGGGAGTTCATTTATCTTTCACCTGGAGGAGGTGTTTAGGGCTGTTTTGGTAGCTTCATAGTTATCAGAGACCCAGGTTCCTTCTATTTTACAAATCTACCATTCTAGCGCATAGCTAGTGATGGTTCCAGATGGCTACTGGAAATCCAGCCATCACAACCACATTCCAGACAGAAAAAAGGAGGAAGGGCAAAAGGATCACACCTCCCAGCTGATGGAGCTTACCTCTAAAGAGTCTATCCCCACGTCCTTCATGACATTTCTGCTTATATCTAATTGTTCAAATTTACTCATGAGGCCAAGTGGCTTTTAAGGGAAGCTGGTCTTTTAGCTGGGTGCATTGATGCTCCCAATGATATAGAGATTCTATCAGTAAGGAAGAAGGAGAAGACATGTTTGGGGTAGGTAACTACTTGAGTCTGCTATAATTATGTTGATTTGCATTATAATTGCTCACCCTACATCCCATTGTCTTACGATAATTTTCTTCCTAAGAAGGGAAATTTCTGTGTCATATATACCATCGGTCCCCAACCTTTTTGGGACCAGGGAATGGTTTCATGGACAACAATTTTTCCATGGATGGTGGGGTGGGGAGGATGGGTTGGGGATGATTCAAGTGCATTACATTTATTGTGCAGTCAAATCTCTCTGCTAATGATAATCTGCATTTGCAGCCACTCCTCAGGGCTAGATCACTGCCATAGCTCCACTTTAGATCATGAGGCATTAGATTCTCATAAGGAGCTTGCACCCTAGATCCTTCACATGCACAGTTTTCAGTAGGGTTCGAGCTCCTGTGAGAATCTAATGCCCCTGCTGATCTGACAGGAGGTGGAGCTTATGCAGTGATGTGAGCCATAGGGAGCAGCTGTAAATACAGATGAAACTTCACTGGCTTACTTGCAGCTCACCTCCTGCTGTGCAGCCCAGTTTCTAACAGGCCATGGACCAGTATTTCAAATAAAGTCCTACAAAGTGATTGTTACTGAAAGTTCGGTACTTGTCCCCAAGGTCAAATCAGTGAGAATGAAGAATGAGGATAAGTGGTTTGAGCAAAAGGAAAGAAAAGTTTATTAATTTGCTGGCAAATGAGGAGGATGGCAGACCAGTTTCTCAAAAGACCACCATCCTGCCTTTAAGCAGAAATACAGGGCTTTTTAAAGGGGGGGGGATGGTTTGGTGGTTAGGCTTAGCTCTATGTAACCAATGTCACATGTCGTGGCTTTGGGCTATTGCTCAACTATAGTTGGTGGTGTCAGTCAACCTTATCTTTGATGAAGACGATCTCGTGATCTTTGTCTAGACAATTCTGTAGAATCATCTCGTCTAAGATGCTAGAAAACAAACAGCAGAGAACATTTTCCTGCCCCTTTGATTATTGGCCTCCAGCAGGAATGCAGGTTTTAATTCCCAAGAAGGGTGGAGATTTTAAAGAGACAAATTATAAAACATTTTCCCCCTTTTCAGACCTTTACCTCTGTTACTGATCTTCTAGGCAGATTCAATTACTTGTTGTAGGACTTGGAACCAGACAGGTGACCTCTGTAAGCCCAAGCAAGAGTCTCATTGGTAGAATGTGGCAGATATACCTCCTCTGTAAGCCGTGTGCATGGGTGTGTGTGTGTGTGTGTGTGTGTGTGTGTGTGTGTGTGTGTGTGTTAGGCATTGACTAGAAAAATTCAGACCTCACAGGCATATTTTCTTCTTTCAAGTGTGGTATTTTGAGATAAGCAAGAGGGTAAATGCAAGTTACAGTAGGACCCAGCTTATCATTACATGGGTTTATATCTACAACAAGTTAGGTCTTGCCTCTCACAAGAAAAACCACTTAAATAGAAAGGATAATAATGTACCATGATTATAAGGCAGGTGCTACTCTAGTCTCCCCCTTTTTACCACGTTATTAATGTTGGGCTCAGTTCCAAGAGGAACCCTCCCTAGGGCTGGGGGAGACTGGGAGCAAGTTGAACTTTGAGGCTTTCCTGCCTACCATTGTGAACATATGAAATCTGGTTAGAATGAGCCTCCAAGGCAGCCTATGTCAGTAGAGCTAAGGATGGAAACATCAGGAAGAGCAGGTGTGGAGGGAGAGATCAGCAGCCACCAAAAGGGCTTATCTTTAAAGGAACATTGTCTGGGTTTAACAAGGAGACTGGACAGGGAAGCAGGGGTGGGAGATGGGAGTTGTAGAGGGAAAGAAAAGGAAAGGAGAGGAGAGGGTCAGTGGGAGTTTCCCAAGTAGGCAAGGGAGTTACACTGAACACGTACACAGCCTCAGGCTCTAGAGGAATGGCAACTGTATGGAGCAAGAGTGGGGGGGGGTGATTCAGAGAACATTATCGAGCATCTGCTACATAAAAGATACTATGCTAGGTGCCATGGGGGACACAGATGTAAACCGGACATGGATCCTGCCCACTGGGTACTGATTGTCATCAACCTCTCTCAAGGGCAATAAGGCATGGGCTTAAAGTATGCCACGAGGTTCAAGGTGATCAGTACTGTAAAAGAAGGTAAATGAAATGTCTAGAAATTCAGGGGTAGGGGATGTTCCAGCTAAAAGAATGGTGAAGGTGAGTTGAGGTGGGAGGAGGGAACGGAGAAGGTTTGAAGATGACGTGCCCTTTGAGTTGGATCTTGAAGGCTGAGCAAGAGGGATTGGGTCTGCACATAAGAAGAAAAGAGTTTTTGGCAATGGGAGGGGGGTGGATTTTGAGAGACACAGGTGAGATGTGAAGAAGGTGAGGCTAAGAAGTATGGTAGGATGACAAATTTTCATTGTCCTGCAGAACATAAGAGGGCACCCAGGACCTCATACTGCAGAATCTGCTCTGGGGAAGAGCCTCTAAAGGAAGAGCCAAAAAACCAAAAACACCTGCTCTCTCCCTCGGTCTAGAATTTCTACTTCTTTCCTAATTTCCCTGCCATAGCTCGATAGCCTCCTTCTCCAGCTGCTGGTGTTATCACAAAGAGACTTAGGGACACGGGACACTTTGCTTCTGTGAACTTTTGGCCTACATGTGGTGGCTGCAGGCCCAGGTGGGGAAGGTGGAGTGAATTAGAGAGAGACATGGGTGAAAAGAAAGGGAGAGAGAGCGAGTAGGATGACTGCAACAGCTGTCCCTTCTTAGTAAACCTGGTGGATTTATTTACAAGATTTTCTTGATCTGTACCTTGGAAATGCTTCCCAAGGGTGTCATTTCTTTGAAAGGGCTGTGGTAGGAGATTCATAGATACTGAACAAGGAGCAGGCTCAGGTGGGGGTGGCAGTAGCTGGGGTTGGGCAGGAGAGGAAACACAGCGTGGATATGGGAGGAGGGGACGGTGATGCTCGGGAACCTACCTCACTCCCATCCGGTAATGTGCAGAGGAACAAACTGACACTAGCATGGCAAGATAATACACTTACAATTTTAATCTTTTGCTTCTGTTTTCATTCTTTCTTTCCTTCCCTTTGTCTCTTCTCCATTTGTACAGGTAGATGATATGACACTCATTGCCTCGGGAGGCAAAAAAAAGCAGAGAAAAGACTTTTTTTTTTTTTTTTTTGAGACAGAGTCTCACTTTGTTGCCCGGGCTAGAGTGAGTGCCGTGGTGTCAGCCTAGCTCACAGCAACCTCAAACTCCTGGGCTTAAGCGATCCTACTGCCTCAGCCTCCCGAGTAGCTGGGACTACAGGCATGCGCCACCATGCCTGGCTAATTTTTTCTATATATATTTTTAGTTGTCCAGATTATTTTTTTTATTTCTATTTTTAGTAGAGATGGGGGGGTCTCACTCTTGCTCAGGCTGGTCTCGAACTCCTGACCTAAAGCGATCCACCTGCCTCGGCCTCCCAGAGGGCTAGGATTACAGGCGTGAGCCACCGCGCCTAGCGAGAAAAGACTTTTAAGGCACTGCGGGCTCCACTGCTGAGCAACCTCAGGAAAATTCCAGAAAGTCAAAGAAAAAAAAAAGACTTTTAAGTTTCAAAATCCTTGATCTGGAAAGGATTGAGGTCCTAGGGGAAGAAAGACTTGTTTTACCCAGAACACATAAAGCTGTCCCTGGGTCAGAGTGGAGGAAAGGAGTCAGAAGGGAAGTGACGAGTACATAGACATGGTGCCTACCATGGACACGGTGGGAAGTGGGGAGCCATGACTTGCCCTTCCTGGGCCAAACAACAAGGGGAGAGGGGAGCAACAGAGTCTCCAAAGAGGATTAGATGATCTAGTACAGAAAAGACCTAAGCTTCCACTTTCAGATAGAGCCTGGGAAAAGACAAGAAGACGCCAGAGCAATGGCTACATAGTGTAGCCAGGTAGAAAGAGCCTTTGGTAGAGCTTCCTGCCCACCACATATCGCCAGGTGTGCTGGTAGATAGCTGGCCCCCAACAGTGGCACAGAATGAAGGTCAACTAAGTAGTAACCTTAGGGAACCAAACCAAAGGTCAGGCACATGTAAGATGTAGACCTGCGATGACCCAGACCAGAGCTGCCCACCCAGGGACCTTCACCTCTATGGCCCTCTTTCTGTCAATGTCAGTGTCATGGTCATTTGTTTTTGTAAAGTTTGCAAAAATAAGATAATTTAACTACGATCAGTTAAGGCCACTGTATGTCCCTTCTTTGGCCTCTCTTCTGTCTCATTTCTCTTTTGTACTATGGCAATGAAGTGGCTGTGGGCATTTTTGGGATTCAGCTAAGGGAACTTGAAATGTACCATTTTAACAACAATGTGGAAAGATGTTTTGAAATGTTTCAGTAAAACAAGTGAGAATTTAAAGACTTCTAATTTGGAAGTGCCTTTTCTGTCACCATGAAATGTATTATTTTTTAATGAAAGAAAATTCAGATAGAAATGGACAGTTATGAAAAAATTAATAAAATATGAAGCAGAGTGATAAAGATCAACAATGAAATCAGTAGACATTATTTTACACCAAGAAGTGAATTGTAACAAAAATAAATTTCAAATCATAATGAAAGCAGTGATTCATTAAGAGGCCAAGTTAAATTTCAGATAAAAATATTGAAGATTTTTTGATCATCCAGTTAATAAAGAGAAATGGGTCATATGAACACATTGGGGAAATGTTTAAATTTCTTTGATTTGACACAAAATGTCAACATTAAGAAAAGTAACCTAAAACTTGTGCTACTGCAATGAGGACATTGATAGTAAACTGGCTAATGAGTTTATCAGTTCAAAATTTATTTGAAATTAACCCTTCAATAATTCAATTTGAAATCTCATAGCTACTATATAAAAAAAAGTTGGGTTCATGCCTGTAATCCAAGCACTTTGGGAGGCCGAGGCAGGAGGATTGTTTGAGCCCAGGAGTTCAAGACCAGCCTGTACAACATAGTGGAGATCTCATGTCTAAAAAAAAAAAAAGTTAGCCAGGCCTGGTGGCATGTGTCTATAGTCCCAGCTACTACTCTGGAGGCTGAGGTGGGAAGATCACTTGAGCCCAGGAGTTTGAGCTGCAGTGAGCTATGATCATACCACTGTACTCCAGCCTGCGTGACAGAGTGAGACACTGTCTTGAAGGGAAAAAAAAACGCTGACTACACTCTAGCTTCCACCCCATGCTTTAGTACCTGACACTACATAAATCACCCAGAAATAATTTGTAACCCAGAAAAAGAATAAACAATCTTTGAATTAACTAAGAGTAAATCTCCACCATGTGCCAGATATTGTCTGTTGGTACTCCAAACCATCCCTATTCTTGTTAACACTTCCCAGTGTTGCAGTAGCAGGAGGCCCATTGACTACTTTCTACTTTCCCCAAATTCTCCTGTTAAAAACCTTGTTTAGATTCAGTCAAGGAGAGGCATTCGGTTGGTGGGGGAGTTGCAAAAAAAAAAAAAAGAGAGAGGCATTCAATATTTGGATATTTGGAAGGTGAAAGAGAAGCAGAAGCCACTATTGTTCCTCCAACATCAAAGGCACGTGGGCCTCAGCAAACAGCAAAATGAAATTTTGCAGAAGCTTCTGGATGTCTTCGATTCCCTCTGCTTTGACCATGTAGGGAGCTGATATTGCATTTAAGATTTCTGCAACTTCTTTATCTCATCAGATTATTGGTAGTTTTCACTGACTTTTGTTCTCCTAGCCCTTTCCAAAGAGTTATCAATATCTTCTTCATATTAAATTCCTTCCTGCCTGAAGCATCTATAGCAGTTTCTGCTTTCTTCCTACACCCTGATTAATACACCTGATGGGATGGAAGGTTATAATAGAAACAAAGTGTTATAGGAAAATAAATGTACATTTCCTGCACACCTGAATTTGTGGCTGAGGTATATACATACCTACTTTACCAATAGGATGTGAGCCCAGGCAGCTGCACTGTGGATCTTTAGCTAATAGCAATGCCTATTCCTCTGTCTCCCCTCACTACCATCCTGATTCACTGAGAAGATCTGATATGATCCTGCAATCCACATAGCCCCAGAAGAATGGGTGGGACTCAGGAAATTTGCCACTGTCCATATCCTAGGTACAAATGTATTTTAAGATAAACAAAATTAGATTTCACACTTGCCTTCACGTCTTTCCCACTTTTTCCTAACCCCCGGCCTCTGTCCATTTGCTGTGTCTCATACTACATGCCTCTGATACTGGTTCATCTCTTCTCTTCTGGCTCAAGTCTCCCATTACTGTTGTTAATCCAACTCCACACACTACTAAACAAGTCTCCAATCCACCCCGGCATGCAGGTGCTGGGGATAAAAAGATATGAAAGACATAGTCCTTGTCTAAGGAGTTTACAGACTATTTTGAGACACTAGATGTAATTTCAATCCTGCTGTTGTGAAATGTTAATCATAAAATATATACACTTTAAGGAACGCTTACAAAACATAGATTTAGATGTGGTATTAATCCATAGATTTAAAATTTTACAGGCTCTTGTATGTAAGGTTAATTTGAAGCATGCACACTTGGCTATCAGTAGACTTTTTTTCTCTCCCCCGGAAGCATATATTCAAATTACCCAGAATATACACTCCCTAGTGGGCTGTTCTTAATGGAAAGGAATTGCATCAATTGATTTATTATACATAGGGCAAAATCCAGGTTATCATTGCTTTGTATCTAAATTTGATTCCAAAAGGTGAAAAAATAACTTTTCAGATGAAAGAGAATAATTCCAAAGAAGAGCACACATGATAGAGTCATAAATACTTACGTTAGCCTTAGGCAAGCAAAATTTATGTACTACTCTTTTTGAATATTTATTCATTTTAGGAATGGTTTAAATTAGTACTTTCAATCAAAGCCTCAAAGGCATTGTGTTTTCAGTAAAACTAATAATTACTTCCTGTTAACACTACATGACTTATGTATGTTTTTCTTATCTTGTTTGAGAAAGGGAAGTCATAAAGCTAAGCATCTGGTTTCAGTATTAGGCTTCAAAGATACAGATACTACCTATATTGTGGAGAACTGGTCCATTGAAATCCTTTTGCTCTTTTCATTTATCTCCTAAACCTAGTTGCATGGTGTACCCTATAGACCACCCAAATTAAGAAATGGTAATGTTCTACAATATAAGGGATGCTCTTTACTGGGTGTGTTCGTTGAGCCATGAAATCTTGTTTGCAAAAGTGAGATCAGGTTGGTTTAGGTATCTTTCTTTAACAAAAGGATTCTTTTTTTTTTTTCTTATAATTTTTTTTTTTTTTTTGAGACAGACTCTCACTTTGTTGCCTGGGCTAGAGTGAGTGCCGTGGCGTCAGCCTAACTCACAGCAACCTCAAACTCCTGAGCTTAAGAGATCCTACTGCCTCAGCCTCCCAAGTAGCTGGGACTACAGGCATGTGCCACCATGCCCGGCTAATTTTTTCTATATATTTTTAGTTGTCCAGATAATTTCTTTCTATTTTTAGTAGAGACGGGGTCTCGCTCAGGCTGGTCTTGAACTCCTGACCTCGAGCGATCCACCCGCCTCAGCCTCCCAGAGTGCTAGGATTACAGGCGTGAGCCACTGCGCCCAGCCAACAAAAGGGTTCTTAATGCCATGATATCAGTAAGATATCACAAAGATTAACTGAGAATGGCTGGGCCCATGCAATGGAATGATTTATTATATTTATTGCCAGGTGGTTTGGCATAAACATGTATATTAGGATTCTGGAAGCAGGTAATGAAACCAACTTGAAGAAGCTGAAAGCTAAAGAGGGAATTTATTATGTGGGTATCTCAGGCAGGGCGGCAGCCAGGCTTCAGGAAGCAAGTGGCCAGGGGTACAGGGGAACTGTCAAGCTTTTGGCTCTCTTGTATTCTGCTTCTCTCTGCACAAGTTGATTCTTCTCTCCACAGACCAAGCTTCATGCAATAGCGTTTTATTTTTGTTGTTGCTGTTCTGTTTGTTTTAAATTTGGGGAATCATAAAGGCTTCTGGACAGATGCCTTGCCAATGTCAAAGTCTCCTATACATTCACAAACATATTTAAACTAATGAATGACACTTTCAAAAATGAAAAGCAACTGCAAAAGTTTCATAGGAGGCACATAGGAGACCTGGTATATTAGTAAATACAGATTTAAGAGGGACACATTAACAGCTTATCTTAATCACCCTTAGGAAAATCCTTTCTGCTTTCTAGGAAATTATAACATTAATTTCAAATTGTATTACTAATCAAAGGAATGCAAAATTACACAGAAAATTTTTTAAATCATGTCTTCCAATTCATAATGCATTAAATCTAATAAACCACTAAGCTGGTTTACCCCTATGAAAACAAATTAATCTTCATTTTTCATGAAGGGAAAATTGAACATATTATGTCTAGCAAACACTTTATCATACTGAGAAAATATGAGATGCTGATTTTTTTTGATGAAATTCTTGAGGGAAGATCAAGTTTAGATACTTTGGCTAGAGAAAGATAGTATAGACTTCTGTTATTGCATTAAACATACATGTGCGTGCACACACATAAAACAATTAAAACTCAATGTTGGTGCTAGGTAACTCGTTTAACTCAAATATGTCTTAATGATAATTACAAACCATTAAAGCATGAGGGAAATATAGAGAATAGGAGAAATCTTCTTAAATTGATCTAGTAATTCTGAATTCATTATAAGGATTAAAAATAATATGGTATCATTTCAAAGAGTTCTTTCTCTTAAGATATAGTATGAAAATATCTAACAATTTGATTTTGCTTTCTAATTGTTAATTAATGATTTTGGTTTGGGTACTTTCCAAACATCCTGAAAAATGTTTAAATAGTAGTAAATATATTTGCATAAAATTAACTTTAAAAAGCAGTTACAACTTGATTAATATGTAAACTTAGTCCAGTACAAATACATCTATGTAGAACTTATTGAGTAAATATCTTCCTGTAATAGCAACCCAGATGTATTAATATTTATTTATTTTAAAATTGAGCTAATTGGTTCATAAAATTTTTTATTTTTTTATTTTATTTTTATTTTTTTGAGACAGAGTCTTGCTTTGTTGCCTGGGCTAGAGGGAGAGCCGTGGCGTCAGCCTAGCTCACAGCAACCTCAGACTCCTGGGCTCAAGTGATCCTACTGCCTCAGCCTCCCAAGTAGCTGGGACTACAGGCATGTGCCACCATGCCCGGCTAATTGTTTCTATATATATTTTTAGTTGGCCAGATAATTTCTTTCTATTTTTAGTAGAGACGGGTTCTCGCTCTTGCTCAGGCTGGTCTCGAACTCCTGAGCTTAAATGATCCACCCGCCTCGCCCTCCCAGAGTGCTTACAGGTGTGAGCCACCGCATCTGGCCATAAAATTTTTGATATGAGAACGTAAATGTACTTGAAATCCTACTGCCAAATGAAAAAATTTAATACCAATTTTTTCTTTTGTTACCAACTTTAATTATGTGACATTAAATACAAAATGAAACTAGTTTTTTCTAATATAGTTATCATATAAACATTTTTCCTATGTAGATTTTTTTTCCATCTGGAATACAAAGTTGAAGATACCCATTCAAATGATGTGAATAGCACACCTCTTATTTAATAATTAAAGCTGTGTGAATAGACTGTTCCTTTTGGAGAGAACATAGAAGACCAGAAATTTGACATCCCAGCGAAGAATAACTTCCATCATTGCCTTCCTCTAATTATGTAGAAAGCTTTTGTGAGATTCACTACAAAAATGTGGCAGTTCAATTCTAGAGTTTGACTATACTCTTCAACCATCAGTCAGAAGGATTAACCAGTGATTTACAAATAAATGTTGTAAAAATCCAGTTAAAAATCAGTCATTTGGCAACTTATTTTATTTTTTACATGACATTTGATACATACAAAAGAATACAGGTGATGTACAAATTTGAAACATGATAATGAGTGCCTGTTCCCTGCCACCAAATCTAAGAACTAGAACATTGTCTTTGCCTTTGCAGTGTGCTTCTCCCTGTTCCATTCTTCTGTCTCCCCTTCCAAGTGGTAACTACTATCCTGAATTTTGTGTATATGCTTTTTTTTTTTTTTTTTTTTTTTTGAGACAGGTCTCGCTCTGTCGTTCTGTCACCTGGGCTAGAGTACAGTGGCATCATTGCAATCTCAAACTCCTGGGCTCAAATGACCTTCCTGCCTCAGCCTCCTGAGTAGCTGTGACTACAGGCATGAGCTACCACATCCAGCTAATTTTTAAAACATTTTTTTTTTTTTGTAGAAATGGGGTCTTACTCTGTTGCCTAGGCTGATCTCAAACTCCTGGCTTCAAGTGATTCTCCCACCTCCCAAAGTGCTGGGATTACAGGAATGAGCCACCGTGCCCAGCCCCTCTTGCTTTTTAAAAGTAATTTAATCATGTATGTCTGTATTTCTAAGCAATATATTATTTAGTTTTGTTTGTGAGCTTTATAAAATGATATTCTGTATAGTTTCCTGCCGCCTGCTTTTTTCACTCAGTATTGTTTCTAAGATTCATCCGTGTTCTTGCACATGGCTGAAGCAGTATTTTATGACCTGCTTTTCCTATTCGACATGCTGTTTCTAAGCTACAACCCCGTTGCTGTGTATCTGTAGGATTTTGGGCTTTCTCTCTCAAGCCAGAATTTCCTTACCTTAAAATAGAAATAATAATAGTAACTACAGCATAGGGTTGTTGTGAGCACTAATAACTATTGTTATATTTCCTTTTTTAAAAAGTCTTTTGGTAGCTTATTGTTTGCTCTTTGTTGGTACCCTGGCTTTTTTTTTTTTTTTTCTGAGATAGGATTTCACTTTAGCACCAGGGCTAGAGTGCAGTGGCGTCAGCCTAGCTCACAGCAACCTCAAACTCCTGGGCTCAAGTGATCCTTCTGCCTCAGCCTCCCAGATAGCTGGGACTACTACAGGCATGCACCACAATGCCTGGCTAATTTTTTCTGTTTTTTGTAGAGACAGGGGTCTGGCTCTTTCTTAGGCTGATCTCAAACTCCTGGCCTCAAGCGATCTTCCTGCCTTGGCCTCCCAGAGTGCTAGGATTACAGGTGTGAGCCACCGCACCTGGCCCTTTTCCAGGACTTTAAAGGTCTTTATTTTTGGTGTTGGTGCAGCTTCATCAACATATGTCTAGATGTGGATTTCTCCTTATCATGCTTGATATATGCCTTGCTTTCTCTATCTGTGGATTCATCTTTAATCAGTTTAGGAAAATTCTTGGCCATTATATTTTTCAATATTGCCTTTCTTCCATTCTTTCTATTCTTTCTTTCTGGAACTCTGATTAGACATATGTTAGACCTTGTTCTGCCCTCCATGTCTTTTAACCTGTCTTTCATATTTTCCATTTCTTGTGCTCTTTGTGCTACATTTCAAGTAATTTCCTCAGATATAACTTGAGGTCACTAATTCTGTCTTTGGGTATTTTTGTTCTGTTTTCAACACCTTCACTGACTTGTTAATTTAGAAGCTATATCTATATTTATTTCTGTATCTGTATCTATTAGACATAAAAGTTCTAATTGGTTCTTTTACTTTTCTTTCTGGTCATTTTAATAGTTGCTTGTTTCATACTCTATTTCATTCCATATTTAAATTCTTTAAATGGTTCATAAAAGGTTATTTAATAATCTATATATGACCATCCAGTTCCATTTCTTCAGTTCTTACAGATACAATTTATTGTTTGTTCTTTCTATTGATCCTAACTCAGGGTGGCTTATGTGCTGGTGATTTTTTATTGTGAGCTCATATTTTATTTAACTTAATTTGTGGAAATCCCAAGGACCCATGTTGAGAGTTGCTTTCGTCCAGAGAGTACTTGTATTTGATTTTGTAGCGAGATCTGGGGTGCAATTGATGAGATCTCTGTGAATCTCAGGGGTAATTCCCACACTTTTCAGCCTGCCTCCAAGCTTAGTTTGCCTGTTCTAGGACCGGCACTGGCATTTTCTCATTACAACTCTGATTTTTCTGTTTGCTTATTGCTCCCCGTTCTTGAGCTCACTTTGTTTTTCTTTTTGACCCCTTTCATGAGACTCCAGAAAAACTTTAAAATGCATGTTAGTCGTAATTCAAATCAAGATTTAATTGTATCACAGCTAACAGTTCTTTTATCCAGCTTTCCAGGCTGCCAAAAATAGATGTCCACACAGTATTTCTAGCCAAGTAACAATTCTTGGCTGAAAGTTGTAGTGGATTCTTCCTTTAGTATAATATTAAGCTTCTCCTTTCACTGAAGTCCCTGTCACAGAATTTAAGTTCTCTGCAGAAGGAACAATCAACTGGAAGTCAGATATATGGATTATTGCCTATGTTGCCTTTGAAAAAATCACTCATCCTTGACAAATTAATTAAACTTCCTGTTTCTGTTCATTGTAATATAAAATGGGGATATAAGTACCACCATGCCTACCCACAGGTTGTTGTAAGGCTAAAATGAGAAACTATGCTTTAAAAAAATACCTTGAAAAATAGTAAAGTAAGAAGCAAAGTTTAATGATAATTATAGTAACTAACATTTATTGAGTACTTATTATGTTTGGCAGTTTGCTAAGCTCTTTACAAACATTGTCTTATTGGCTCCTTACAACAACCTCAGAAGATGGGTACTAATATCTTGATTTGACCGCTGAGAAAACTGAGGCTCAGAGAGACTAAAAGTGTAAGATGATGTTACCATTATTTAGGAGCTCCTTATTTTGATTATGAAATAATATCCAGTTCAGTTATTGCGATGAAGGGCAGAGGATTCCTCAAAGTGAGTTAAGTACTACCATATTTCAATTACCTGGATGATTTTCTCCCAGGTAATGAGAGGTATTTTACAAGGATGCATGCACGTCCCCCATGGTGCCTGCTATACTAAAACCTCCCCCCTGAAGAAGTGATGTGCTTTTGCTAAAAGCAACTTTAGCTGTGAAGACTTCGTTGCAATTTGTACAGCTGTGTAATCGAGACTACTAAAAGGCAAGTTAATATATTATTCTACTCACAGAATAGCAGTTTGATTCCTATGACTTCTTGGCACATCTGTTTGGGATATAAATCCTAAGCAGACTGAGCAGTCACTTTCTAAATCTTCAAAATGCTTTACTAAGCAAAGTCTTTAGTGTAGTTAAGGGGAGAAAAAAATTAATAGACTCCCAAGTGAGTGGAGTAGTCTAGCTCACTGCAGAGTGTTTAAGGCAGGTGCAGGCAGGACTTGGGGACTCAAAGAAGGTGCATTTTGAGGTGGAGGATAGCACACATGCCTACAAGCACCAGAAGGTGAACTCTGTTGCCAACTAGATAATTACAGAGGGTCTTTGGGGAATGGGTTGCCCATGTTTACAACATGTTTAATTGTTCTGATTGGCAAGAGTTCAAATTACACTTAAGTGGGCTTGATTAGAGATGCCAATTACTACTGGCCCTGCCCACGTTCCTTTCTAGTAAAACCCCTACCCACACCTTAGTGGGCAGTGTGTCACATGACCATAACCACAGCTAATTGGACACCTGGTTTAAGGTGGTGGCCATAAACTCCATCCAGTGATCTATGCCTCTTGTGCTTTGGTTTAAAAAAGATAAGCAGAAGTCAAATCTTCTCACTTGGGAACCCACAATAAGTGTCACAAAGGGAAGCTTTGCTTTTTGTAAGAGCTGAAACTAGAAAGCCATACAGGTGCAGGAGCTAGAGTGGCCATTTTTTGCAGCCAGGTGCAAGAGGAGTAAGCTGAGAAGGCTGGTCCAGAGAGAGAACGGTGCCGATTCACTGACAGGTCCAAAAGCCCTGAGAGATGGAGCCGCAGCTGTTCCCTAGGGCTACTGCTGCAGTTCTAATTCTTCTGAGGCTTTGTGGTTCAGTTGACTTAGGTTTTAGTACGTACATGTTTTTCTATGAACCTTCCTTTTGGCTTATCTCTGAATAGTGAGTAACTTGTCTTTGGTAACTTAACTGAGTCTTCTTTGCAACCAAAATAACAGTGTGGATCAGACAATCATCCATATCCTGCGTAATGCTGCTCTGGGTGTTAATCCTTAGACTATATTCGAAAGTACCCTGCTTGTTTCTTGTTTCAGCTGGGCTCCTGCATTGCAAGTGGCAGAAAGCCACATCAAACAGATCTGCACAGGGAGTTTATTGGAAGGATTGGATTGTCTGATGAAACAACTGAGTCTGGAGAAGGACAAGGATGCCCCTGGGCCTCAGGAGCAACTGGAACCAAGGACACAAGCCCCGGTAGGACTCTAGCTCTAGCTCTTGTCTCTGCTTCTCTCTACATACTTTTAAAAATTCTTTTTTCTTGCTACAAACTAACACTTGCTCTATATGATAGAAAACATGGTCTCTGAGAGCATCCCAATCTTCTACAGAGACTGTACAGCTTAGTGAAGCATGGACCCTGAGTCAGGTGGACTAGTTTTAAATCCAAACTTAGCTATCAACCAACAGGGAGCTCTTGACCTTTAAGCTTAACCTTGACTTCCACATAAGTCCTGTAAGCCACTGTTTCCTCCTCCATAAAATAGAGATTAAAAATAGGTGCCTACCTTCCAGGGTTGTTGTCAAGATTTTATGTGATAATGTATGTAAAGCATTTAGCTCAGCATCTGGCACTCAATTTAGTACTTATTACTTCCCTGCCAAATGCAAAACCAGAAAAGGCTTCCCCTTTAAGAATGTAGATCTCAGCCTGTCTTGATACATCAGCAAGTTGCAAGAGGTAAATTGCAAAGGACCCAGCAAAACTAAGGCTTGCCAGGATCTGATAACAGATCTCTGATAGCAGCTTCTTTAAACTGTCACCGGAGGGCGCTAATAGGCCTGGGGACACTGCAGCAGGGCCTAGCACTGAGACTCACTGCTGGCCAAGACACACCCATCCATGGCCACCGGAGGGTGCCAGATGATCGGGATGGGGAGCTGGCCCGGGCGAATTTTCACCTGGCCTGGTAGACTGTTCTTGAAGAACGAGAGAGATGGCTTATTGGGGGTGCCATGCCAGGTGGGAGCTCTGGAGACCAGAGACAAGACTCCAGGCAAACCCAGAACCTCATGAAATCCCTGCATGGGCTTGGTCTGGGTTGATGTCTCAAACTATCATGTCTCTAAGAGATCAGGTTGAAGAAGCAGGCAACTGTTAAAACATCAAGACAAGAGTGTTGAGGGAGATTGAAAACCAGATTTGAGTTGAAGAACCTATAGGGAAGTCAGATATGGCCAAGAGAGCAAGATAAAGGATGGAGCCCAAAGATACGACCCAAGGCAGAAGCAGCAGAGGGCAGGAGCCTTTGACAGTGCATCTGTCTGCAGGCTGTCATCTGGGAGGCGACTGCTAAAAGTGTTGAAGCAGTTCAGACTACACTGTAAAATTATTATTTTGGTTTAAAGTAAACTCTACTGATTAATTCAATCATGCTCCAAGATAATAGATATTAAAACACAAAGTTATTTAATATGCAATTATCTAATATATAAAAAGTACTTGTCAATTATAATGTAAACTGCAGTTCTTTGTTCACTCTCAGAAAATTCATTATGGTGTGAAGTTGCAGGAACAAAAGAAACCACTATTAGTGAGAAGTCCAGGCAATTTCAAAAATATTTATTGGGCTACAAAAATATGGAAAATATAGAAAAGTATAAAGAATAAAACAAAAAATTATTCCTATTCCCATCAATTTTAACTGGTCTTTTAATCTTATTTTTAAAAATACAGTTTATGAGTACTATTCTTTTACACCTATCATCTCACAAGTATCTCTCTGTAACAAAATTATTTTTAATGTGTGCATATGGGAGCCATGAATTTCATGTGGATATATTAACACCATAAATTACTTCAACACTTTCACTATTGTTGAATATTTAGGTTGTTTTCAATGATCGGTTAAGTTATACTAGGATAAATACTTTTGTGCATAAAACTGTGTTCACATTTCTGATTATTTTCTTAGAAACTATTTCTGAAAATAAAATTATTGGTTCAAAAAGCCTGAGCATTCTAAGACTCTTGATACATAAGATCAAATTGTTTTACAGAAAATTTGGTCAAATCTACATTCCACTCTGCATTCTCACCAGCATTGGATATTATTTATTCAATATAATGGTAACATCTATGATAATAGTAAAATTATACTTTTTTTTAGATTTTTACAATGTATAATATATAATACTTTTCACATTTTTTAGCCATTTGTGTTTCATCCATGGTGAATTTTGTGTTCTAAACTTTTTCTAAACTTGGATGACAGTGTTTTTCTTATGAATTTATTTAAATGCAACATAACACTTTAAAGTATATTAACCTTTTCTTGTTGATTATTGGCATTAATTTTTATTATGATATCTTTTGATAGGGAATATATTTCTTTTATATCATTGAACTTATTTATTTATTTTGGCATTTTGTCTGTTGATTTAATGATGTCAAGGTTTTCCCTTATCTAAGAGACAAGATGAATATTCATCACATTTTCTTGTGGTACTTTAAGATTTTATCCTCTTATACTTAATGCTTTAAATTAGCAGGGTTTCCTTTTGAGGTATGATATGATGTGAGAATCAGTGTACAAAAGCAAAGTACTTGTGACAGGGCTCCCTTCTTGTGGAAATACACCCACCAGTCCTGGTAAAGGGGCTTCATGATGTTTGGGGTCTCTCTGACTTACTCCTGGGTGACTTTAGCTCTATGCTTGGTGCCTATGCTAGGCACCATGAACACCAGACATTGGATTGCTTTGGTTAGTTGTAGCCACAGGAGGATTTCCAAGAATAGAGATGTTTCCTCTACTCCCTAGTACTCTGAAATAGGGAACTTACCTGGCTGTTTCAGTGCCAAGTTTATGAATTAGTAAAATCAAACACTCAAAAAAGGGGGCTTACATAGGTCTGTCGCAGCTGCTGCAGGCTTTAGTGGTCCAAGCACATTACTACAGGAGCCTGGTTCACTGGGTGATATTAAATCAGGAAAAAAATCCAGAATGTAACAAATTTTAAAATAAAGAATAAGAACTTAGTATCAGGCTGGGCATGGTGGCTCACGCCTGTAGCCCTAGCACTCTGGGAGGCCAAGGCGGGTGGATTGTTTGAGCTCAGGAGTTCAAGACCAGCCTGAGCAAGAGCGAGACCCCCATCTCTACTAAAAAAATAGAAAGAAATTAGCTGGACAACTAAAAATATATAGAAAAATGTAACCGGGCATGGTGGCGCATGCCTGTAGTCCCAGCTCTTCGGGAGGCTGAGGCAGTAGGATTGCTTGAGCCCAGGAGTTTGAGGTTGCTGTGAGCTAGGCTGATGCCATGATACTCTAGCCTGGGCAACAGTGTGAAATTCTGTCTCAAAAAAAAAAAAAATAGAATAAGAGCTTAGTATCAAAACAAATAGACAAACAAAAATCAGGATACTGGATACCTGGAGATGATGTTTCTGAACCTCTAAAGTGGTCATGGAAATGATTCCTATTCTTAAATCAGGTAGTTGATATCAACCAAGCTACCTTCCTTCCCAGGGACTGATTGTTACCAGAGCCACAGCACACTTACCTTGGGGCAAGATGGGCCACTGCACTGTTGAAGGTGTTGGTTTCAAAGGTGTAGGGCTGTTTATGTCCAGATAAGTCAAAGCTGGGAAAGAGACAAGCAAGTTTACTACTCCTAGAATGCTTTATCTAACTTTATATCTGAGAGAAATTTTTCTTGCTTCGGAGAAGGTAAATTTTGGTCCAGGAAAAGTTGCAAAAGCCTGTGAGAATCCCAGGAATAAGTCACTACCTTCAGTGAAGTTGGCTGGGTATGTAGTATAAGGCCATCCTGTAGATAACCACAGAGATCTCGAACACAATCCTTGGAGTTGGCCTGGAGTGTTGCTATGGCTGGTGGTCAAGGAACCTGGTCTGTGGGCATTGGGGAAGTATCTTAGAAGATTGTGCAGGTAGAGTATGACCTTCCCAAAAGTCATATAAGATGCTGTTCATAAAATGACTGAGACACTACATAGGCAAAAAGGCAATGCCGTGATTTAGACTTACTAATCTGTAAGTCAGTTTTTCTTTTATTTTCCTTCCAGATCTGGGTAAAGTTGTAGGCTCCTTGAAGTTTTTATTTTGTAAGGACCTGCAGCGGAAGTCAGAGGTCAGTCACAGCATAGTGATCTCAGATGGAGGACTCATAGAAGTGGTAATTCTACAGAGGCAGAATTCCCTATTCTTTATCACAAAGGGCCCTGGGACTGGGACGAAGGAGGTGGAGAGGCTGATAAAAACTGTCACAATTCTGATTCAGGTAGCTGAGACAGAAAAAAAAAAACTGCCACAAAAAGGAGGGGATCAGTTACATCTGCTGAAGGTCTCCACCTCTGACTCTGAAGGGAATATGCAGGAAGGTTGTGACATGGCACCAGATCTAGGGTATAGTCCCACTTATGTAACAGGGAAGCTCCTTCACATTCTGTGTCTAAAAGCACGTCCCTCTCCGTCTTGTGCTCAGCCAGAACTCTGGAAACAGGGATCATAGGTGAGATAGGGTTTGGTTGGGAGTTGCAGTAACGGGAAGCACAGGCTATAATGATGGCAGAAATAGGGCAATGGGGAGAGTGAGTGGGTTTTCCAGGACATGGTTGGGTCACGGGCTTCCAGTCAGAGCCAGAAATCAAGAGGCAGCATGCACATTGAATGTCTCCAGTTTCTATCCATGCTGCAGTGGCCTCATGTCAGGTGAGAGAGAGACCAGCCTGACTAGAGAAAAGGCTGCCTACACCCCATGAGTCCACCATTGTTTCAATCTAAAGACTGGAATCCACAAACTTGAGCTCCACTGGGATGTGAAACATCTCTTCCTGTGCCTACGGCCAGATGACACCATGGGCTGAGGCTCAGGCTATCCCATATAGGATTAGGCCCAGCAGGCCGTCTGGTGCAGTGGATGGCACCTCTTTGGATGGGCATTGATGAATAAAGTAGCCTGCCCTTTCTCAGACAAGCTTGGCCACCCCGTTTGCTAATCATTTTCTATTTGCAGCAAATAGAAAATGCCAACTGGTTAAGTTGAAACATACCTCATTTTATTTGGCCAACTGTTTGGCCATTTCCAGACACATTTGTCTCAGTTATTACTTTTAAACTGGCATTGAATCTTCATTTAGTTCTTTTAAATGATGATAAAGGAATGGCACTGCAATCTGCCTGTTTTCCTAAAAAATCTTTCCATTAATATAAATGAATATATTTATTTCCCAAAATAAATGAGACAAAACCATGGTTACCATTGATTACAACCATCATATTTTTTTGTCATCAGACTAAATAACACAGTACAGGCCTAGGAATCGGTAACCTGTTCCTAAGGGAATGTTCCTATTAACCTTCCCTCTACCCACCCACCTTTGCCTTTGCAGGTAAAAGTTGAGCTCATCACATTTCAATGATACAAACTGTCATTTTTGTTTGTTTGTTTTTAGAGACAGGGGTCTCACTCTATCATCCCAGTTGGTCTCAAAATCCTGCCCTCCAGGAATTCTCCTGCCTCGTCCTCCCAAGTAGCTGGGACTTGTCATTTTCACATGTGGAGATGACATGCTATAACAATGCCTTCGGCAGATTCGTGCTTTGAGTTGCTTTACAAGTTGTTGTGACAGATTTCCCCTGATCTGTCAACCTTTTGCCATCAGATTCTGTATTATTAATAGAGTTCCTCAATCATACACAACAGAAATAAACTCTGGATAACATGAGTAAAAAATAAATGTTTTAGGAGGCTAATAGGTAGCTGATGGAACTAATGGAAAAGCTGAAGAACCTATTTGGAGAAAGACAGGAAGCAGGACAGCTCTAGAAGTTTAATGGCAGGAAATCCTTGGCAGTTTGAGGGCACAGTGCTGGGACAATAGGTGCTAACCATATTTTCAGTGCCTGGGTCACACCATTCAAGATTCAAGTCCCAGGAGAGTGTCTGTTTGCCTAGCTCCTTGGCTCGGGAGTTTGACTTATAGACCCATCAGGACTGTACACAGCAGAGGGAAGGTATTCTCCCAATCAGAGTGCTTTACTGAAACAAACCCTGTATGGTACCAGGGCTCTACGCCCCAATTGGCCAAAGTTGCTCTAGTCGTGAATGTCCCAGGGACTCACACTCTCCTTCAATGGCTTCTGCATCTCTTCCAGGGTCACATCTTGAATCTTTACCACTTCTCCTGGCCACCAGAACCACCCATGTCCTCCACCACTGAGGCTGGGACTTTGGATGTAATGAGAAAGTTTCCTACAATTACAACTTTCATAGCCAACAGGCAAGACATTTTGTCTATGAAGACATGATAATTCTGTTTTCAGGCCCCCCCAAAATGCCATATGTATCTTACAGTTTTCAGTTCTCCAGGTGAACTCTCTAAGTGCGAGGGTTTGAGTATCTGTATCACGCTCAGGGATACTTGTCCTTGCCAAAGCCGCCCGGGTCTTCACCTGAGGCATATTTTTAATCTCATTGCGACCAACATTGGGGTGAATTCTCTTCCTGACCATGCTGTCCCCTATTCAAGGCTTGTCCCTTCCCAGTGTCTCAGGGACCATACTAGTCTCCACATCTCCCACATCATTGCTCTCATGAAATGAGTACTTCTGGTCATCTTCCCTGACATCCCAACAACATACAAATGAGATCCCTAATGTGACAGAGTTTATGCGTTGGCTTGGGATAGGGTGAGCAAGGCATGTGTGTATAAGAGGGTCTGTGTTGTGCTTGAAAGGCTAAACTCAGATCACAGGCGGGGCTACGTGGTGGGGGTTGGGGTCAGCTCAGTGAAGATGAATTGCTCGAAACTTCAGCTTGAGTCCTGCAGCAACAGAAAGCAACCCCTCTGCCCTCCACTGCATCTGGAGCCGTTCTGATAAGAATCAGCACTGTGGGAATAAGGTCAAGAGTCCAGAGGACTCACAGGGCTGAGGAATAGGTGTTACTGGCGTTAAAACTCTAAATGCACTTTCCCACAGAAACACTGTTATTAGTGGTCGGGATCTTTAGGATTATTAGTACAATATTTCAGGTACATTAGGATTCTGTAAGCTTTTGTGGGCTGGCCTTGGGGTACAGTCACCTTTTGTATTATTGTTTCTGTAGAAAAACTCATTCCCAGTTCCAGACAACAGACCAACAAATAAACTAACAAGATGGGAATTGCCTATTTTGAGGCTTTTCACCAGTAAGCACAATAGAGTCACAGGCTTTCGTGGTCAAACTGAGCTTACAGCCTTATGGTCTAAGATGTCGGCTCTGAGCCCAGAAGCCCTCCGTTGTCCCTCTGTCCTCTCTCTGCCAAACACTTTGATTTAATTCCCCTAAGCCTCTGGAGTCCTTCAGCCAGTGCTGTCTCTATCCCCAAGTCCAACGGCAGGCACTCCACGAGGGTAAAAGTTGAGTACCTCGCATTCTAAACTTTTTCATTGAAATGTTTCAGAATTACAAAAAGATTTAAGGAATAATGGATGCTTATGTATCCATCTGCGGAAGTAAAATATCACCTGTACAGTTGAAACTTCCATTGCCTATCTCTGGTCTCATCCCATTTCCCTTCTCTTCCAGAACTAATCACTTTCTTGAAATCAGGGATGAGCATGACCAGGTAAATTCTCGGCCATTCCATCCACTTACCCTGGGCTTCCCTTCTGCTGGAATGGCAGAGATGTCGGAGGTGGGAAAAGAATTAGTCTGGGGAATATGGACCAGGTGATCCTGGCCCTAATCTAAGTGTTCAGGGTTGGGGATTCAACCCACATGGTAGAGATGTCATTTTAGGAAACGGAGAAAACACTCAGTATGTGTCAGGCCCATATCCTGGGAGGATGCTGGGAAGGCAGGCCAGGAAGAATCCAGACAGGGTGTCTCTCGAGCTGGGTTTGTCTAGCCTGGCAGATGGTCTATGTCTGGAAGCGTGGAATCAAGGCCAGGGAGTCAGTAATCACAGAGAAGTGTGGGAAAGAATGGGAAAGTCTCGCCGGAGAGGCCACCTCCTGAAGTCCAACATGTCTAGGCTATGGGAACAGGGCAATAAGAGACTGCAGTCCATTCACTCACTCAGTCATTCAGTCATTCAACAAATTAACCCTTGTCTAGGTCACAAGCAATGTGCTAAGCATTAGAGGGGAAGACTATCAATAAGAACAAGAAATGCTAGGAAGAAACTCATAGATTAGAAGACAAGAGAGACTCATAAAAATAATTACAATATAATGTGGTCAGTTAGAACATGGAGGGGGTTTGACAGGGCTCAGTGGGGCAGCCTGCATCAACATCATATCCATACAGTGGGTGTTAGTTTAATAAATAATCCAGGGTGCAGTTTCTTAGGGAGGTAGCAGAAGTTTTTGTGGCACTGTGAAGATCTAAGAGGTGTTCTGGGGCAAAGAAAGGGGTTGAGGAGAAGGAGATCACCAATTCAAATCCAATGGATGAAGATGAATGAGAGAGCAGACGGGTATCTGGAATGGAACAGAGGTTCAGGACAGATGGGACAAATGTCACCATGTGCTTGTAGGCCCCTTTAGCTACCATTGTAGACACCACTGTTTGGAACCCACAGGTCACTCTAACACCCATACTTCTCTGTGCTTCTGTTTCTTTCTGCTGCACTAGACATTCTATTTGTATTCTATGGAACCCTGTCGGTGAACAAATTCCCCTGCTTCCTCAGCTTCTTCACAGAACTATCTATAGTGGATACCTCTTTGGAGTGTCTTCCTAGCTCACAAAAACCTTCATAGCACTTTCTCACCCATAATGGTGGGCCTGTGGCTACAACTTTGCTCAACGTGTCCAAAATACCTAACTCCCCCAATCCTCCACTTCCTACTGGCCACAGATAGCTACAGTTGGTTTCTGTTACATGCAACCAGAGGCCTAGTTAATCTCCCTCACTTGCTAGCCTGAACTGAAACCTGGCTTTCCCCTGAAGTTACCACTTCCCCTATAGTCCTTTCGAGTGGAAGCTATTTATTCTCCTATGCCCCAAACACAGGGAGACACCAGCAACATTCTTCTAGTTCCCCAAGTTCCTTCTAAGCAATTTCTCCTCTATGAAAAACCTCTGCTCCATTGAGGTCCATGCCATTCAACTGGTCACCTGCTCTCTTTTCATCTGTGTCGTCTACCAACCTGGTTATACCCTCACATTTATTAAATACATGGCTCACTTCTTCTTCGTCGAGGGTGGTGGTAGAGATTTTGCTGACTCTCTGGACCACCCTCAATGACCCAGCTTCTTAGTTCCTTGACCTTTCAAACGAGGCCTCTTCACTTCCAGTTCTCTTCACTGGACTCCCATGGCCACACCCTGTGCTTTGTTACTATCGGAACAGTTCCACCCTGGAAATCTTAAATTTTCCCATCCAGCCCTCTCCCCTGACACAATCTGATGGGTTCAGGCCTCTATGAATTTCGAATATTCAGCTGTGCTCTCAGCCTATGGAATAAACCTTTTTACTTATTTCACATCAATTTTCCCTTCCCTTTCATCCCCTAGCGATCACTGCAAACCTTTAGTACTTTTCCCAAGCTGTACACAGTCAGGTGAAACTCTGTTCTGTTGCTCTGTTCATTTATTAATTTAATTATTAATATTATTCAACAAACATTTATTACACATCTCCTGCGTGCCAGTTACTGTGGGTACACATACAGCTTTACCAGGGAGGAGCTCACAATCTAGAAAGGAGGCAAATCCAATAATCACACAGATAAACACAATTACAAACTGCAATAAGACCTGAGGGTGCGGCCAGGAGGTAGAAGGGGGCGTTTCAGGCAGAGGAAACAGCAGGACCAAAACTTGAAGGCAGAATGGAGTGTGGCGTGAGGAAGTGAAACAGAAAGACCTGTATGGTTGGAGACAGAAAGCTAGAGAGTGGAACAAGGTGAGGCTAAGTGAGCGGGGAGAAAGGAGAAGATCTGCATTTTAAAAAGACCACTGGCAAGGAATGACTAGGTAGAGCAGGGGATTTTAGGGGTGGTGAAACTATTTTGTGTGATACTGTACTGGTGGATACATGACATTATGCATTTGTCAAAATTCATAGAATTATACAAGAGTTAACCCTAATATAAACATGGACTTTAGGCAATAATGAAGAATCAATGTCAGTTGTAACAAATGCAAGATGTTAATAATAGGGACATCAGAGCAAAGATAAATAAATAAATAATAATAAATAATAGGGGAAACTGTGAGTGGAGTAGAAAGTGGGTATAAGGGAACGCTCTGTACTATGTGCTCAATTTTCTGTACACTTGTAAAACTGCTCTAAAAATTAGTCTATTAAATTAATAATTTAAAAAATACAAGGCTGTGAGAGGGAGACCACTGGGTGCTGTAAGAAAAGTAGACTGGAGGCAGAGGAAATATGGGCAAACCGTGAGAAAACTATGACAGAAGTCCAGGCAAGAGAAGGTAGCTCAGCCCAGGGTGCAGCTGTAGAGAAAAAGAAGTGAATAGAAGGTGGTGTGGCCCAGATTTGGTGAGGGACTGGATATGGGTCAGGGATGAAGGGCCATTGAGGTTTCTGGCCTGCCCATGATGAAATGATGTCATTCACCAGTCATTCCTGAGTATCTAGGACAATTTTATCAATACCATCACTACACGTTGAGAAACTGTTGAACACACATATTCTCAGCATGCGTGTAAATGTGATGTTCCCTCGAAAGGAATCTCATTGCCTGCTTTTCAGCTCTGACCATGATCATTTCCTGCCAGACCTCATTTAAAAGGGAGGTCACCCTGTGAGTCCTATTCTTGCTTCAACCATTAATTGAAGTAGACAAGGTTAGTTGGCTTCTCTGGGCCTTGGCATTTACACCAGTAACATGAGAAAGCTGAACCAGATGGTCCCTAAGGAATAACACAAAGTGAGGATGGGGGATGCCAGTGGTCTCTAGCAGCTAGAGGTCTTCCACATACTGAAATATCCTTCATGCTTGTCCCTCCCCAACACAGTGAATGTTAATACATCCAAATTGCTGGCCAGTGTTCTCCTGTTCCTGGCAGATCTGTAGTTCCTGGATTCCTGCTTCTGTGTTCCAAGACTGTGACTAGGGTCTGCATAAACCACAGTAACCCCAAGTAACCCTGGACCAACACCAAATACTTCTTTCCAAGTCAAGTTTGGGGCACACTACCAGCTGTCCCAGAGGAAGCTTCGTTCTCTGTGTGTTTTTATTTCAAAATAAAGTCTATCTTCAGACAAAAGAACAAATGTGCCAACATCCTGTTCCAAAAACCAGAATACACAGACTCCCAGGAACTACCAGCCCTCTAGTCAATCTGCCTCCTAGAGAATGCTGTTGCTATTCAACATCCCCAGGGATTCAGCTCCTTTCCAGGCACACCAGTAGCACAACACAGAACCTATAGGTAACTGAGCCATGCCAACTTTGTTGCCAACCCACAGGCAACAGTGAAAGGGGCTGACCTTCAATCTGACCTCCTCCACAGAAACGCTTATCTGTGGGTTCCAGCAGGGGAACTCAAGGTCATGTGCTATAGTTGTGCCATGATGCCATTTTAGGGCTTGTCTAAAATGCCATGGCTTCTCTAAAATGCTTCACTGAAAACTGCCTAAGGTAAACATGATGATCTGGAGTCTGGCATAAGAGCCAGTGCTGTGTTGAAATCTATGCACTTGGGTCCAGACCAAGGACTGTCCCAGAGAATCCCTGAGCAGCAAACCTTACAGAAACTATCACTGATTTACCCCTATCTAGGGCTATGATACTTTCCTGCAAGGAACTTGGCATGGTTTCCCCAAGCCTCACTCTGGCTGTCATTTAAGTGCTAAACACAGCCCTATGCTATGTTCAAAACCACCCCTGCTCTTTGCCCTGCTCCCTTTGAGTTCCCGAATCGAACAAGTGCCTTCTAACTTTCTCTTTTACAAATGAGAAGGTTCCCTATGGATGAAGTCCTTCTACATTTAGATTATTGCTCTGGAGTATAAGGTCTATCCCCCTGTGGTAAACATGTCAATTCTATATAATGTCTGCTACACTGTAATTTCTTCCTTCCAAGGGAAGCTTATTAATTTGACTTAACTGCAGGTTGCTGGCCAGCCAATGTATTAATTGCCCTTGGTCAAATGCCAATCCTTAGTTTAATCAGCTCTGTCTGGACTTTGGGGGAAGGGGGGGGGGTCATGTGGTATTAAACAGGATGGCCTGTTGCTGCTGCTCCTCGAGGCAGCCAGTTCATGGGGCATCCAGCAACCGATCCTAATGAGCTGAGTTGATCAGAATGCGCCTGGAGCACTTTTGGAATTATTTGATTGATATCTAGATAATAAACTGCATGGGGCACATTGTAGGTGCTCAATAGGTATTTTTCAAATAATGAATAAATGCATGCATAAAGCTGAAAGGCTGTGGGGTCAAGAGAAGCGGGAGAAGTCAGGCGAGGACTTGAATGAATCAAAGGTTTAAGTCAAGTTATGAGTGAGCCAAGTTATGAGTAAGCAGAACCTATGATGCAGAAAAGACACACAGAGTAGATGGTATCAACGCCAGGCAGCAGTGAGTAGAGAGTGTGGCAGACAAAAAGGGAGTGGCTGAGTCACATAAGAGTGAAGATGCACAAAATCCTGTGGCTGAGACCTTGGAACTGCTTTGAATCCACAGCCATCCTCTTAATCCTGTTCTTCCTGACCTTGATTACTCATCCTTCCCGGGGTTTCCAGGAACATGTATCTTTACAATAAACCATTTATTGCTAAAGGGAACTTGAATGAATTGCCACTTCTTGGGAGCCTCAGCTTTGGGGAGCCTTAGGGACAGCATATAAGCCCTGAGGAATCCAATTATTACATATGTCATGAAGCACATTCCCCCTTTCTGTGACTACAACGGTAGCCATCCATGTGGAGATGTCCTGACACGTTTGAATTCAGAGTAGGGACACAGTTTAGGCTCAATCTAGAACCCCTGCCATATATACCTTATTTTGTTATCACACACGTTAAGAAAATTCTCTTATCATTCTTAAGGGCAAACAAATTTGCTTTGCCACATCTGAGTTTTTAAATTGAAGATTAGAAGAAAAAAATTAGGAAGATAGATCATGTCCACCATAGCATCATCCACACTTATTGCTTGATTTTACAAATCATCAGTTGGTTAATTGGATAGCTGTACTGTCAGTTACCCCCATGGTCTTGAGCCCTTTTCCATGCCTGTACAGATCAGTTTGCTATTGCTGCTATAACAAACTACCGTGCACTTAGTGGTCTCACACAAATTTGTTATCTTACAGTACTGTAGAAGTCCAACACAGACATCGCTGGGCTAAAATCAAGGTATCAGCAGAGTTCCATTCTTTTCTGGAAGCTCTAGGGAAGAATCTGTGTCCTAGCCTCTTCCAGCTTGTATAGGATACCTGCGTTCCTTGGCTCATGGTTCACTTCTTCCATTTTCAAAGCCAGCAACGGTGTCCTTTTCACATCACATTTCTGTGACCCTTCTCCATAGTCACATCTCCCTCTGACTGACCCTAGCTGGGAAAGGTTCAGTGCTTTTAAGGACTCATGTGATTAGGTTGGGCCCACCCAGAAAATCCAGAATAATCTCCCCAGGTCAAGGCCCTTAATCTTTTTTTTTTTTTTTGAGACAGAGTCTTGCTCTGTTGCCTGGGCTAGAGTGAGTGCCATGGCGTCAGCCCAGCTCACAGCAACCTCAAACTCTTGGGCTCAAGCGATCCTACTGCCTCAGGCTCCCGAGTAGCTGGGACTACAGGCATGCGCCACCATGCCCGGCTAATTTTTTCTATATATATAGTTTTAGTTGTCCATATAATTTCTTTCTATTTTTAGTAGAGACGGGGTCTCACTCTTGCTCAGGCTGGTCTTGAATTCCTGACCTCGAGCAATCCACCCGTCTCAGCCTCCCAGAGCGCTAGGATTACAGGCATGAGCCACCACGCCCGACCAAGGTCCTTAATCTTAATCACACCTGCAAAATCCCTTTGCCAAGTAAGGTAATATATTCACAGGTTATAGAGATTAGGACTTGGATGTTTTGCACAGGCAATTATTCTGCCTACCATACTGTAATTATAAATTTCTCTATGTTCTTACAAGAACACCTTGGATCAAGATGGCAGTCAATTATGTCTAAGAAGTCCAAATAAGTTGCTAGGTGGAGGGAACCTCACAATAAGAAATAAGGTATGGCACTCTGGGAGGCTGAGGTGGGTGGATCATTTGAGCCCAGGAGATCGAGACCAGCCCAAGCAAGAGCGAGGCCCCGTCTCTACTAAAAATAGAAAGAAATTATATGGACAACTAAAAGTATATAGAAAAAATTAGGGCTGGGCGTGGTGGCTCACGCCTGTAATCCTAGCACTCTGGGAGGCCAAGGCGGGTGGATCGCTCAAGGTCAGGAGTTCGAGACCAGCCTGAACAAGAGCGAGACCCCGTCTCTACTAAAAATAGAAAAAAATTAGCTGGCCAACTAAAATATATATAGAAAAAATTAGCCAGGCGTGGTGGCACATGCCTGTAGTCCCAGCTACTCGGGAGGCTGAAGCAGGAGGATCGCTTAAGTCCAGGAGTTTGAGGTTGCTGTTAGCTAGGCTGACGCCATGGCACTCACTCTAACGCAGGCAACAAAGTGATACTCTGTCTCAAAAAAAAAAAAAAAATTAGCCGGGCATGGTGGCGCATGCCTGTAGTCCCAGCTACTTGGGAGGCTGAGGCAGAAGGATTACTTGAGCCCAGGAGTTTGAGGTTGCTGTGAGCTAGGCTGACGCCATGGCACTCTAGCCTGGGCAACAGAGGGAGACTCTGTCTCAAAAAAAAAAAAAAAAAGAAAAGAAAAGAAATAAGGTATGGTTTGGGCCAAGTGGCTCACGCCTGTAATCCTAACACTCTGGAAGGCTGAGGCAGGAGGATTGCTTGAGGTCAGGAGTTCAAGACCAGCCTGAGCAAGAGTGACCCCATTTCTACAAAAAATTAAAAAATTAGCTGGGCGTAGTGGTGCACACCTGTAGTCGCAGCTACTTGGGAGGCTGAGGCAGGAGGATCCCTTGAGCTCAGGAGTTTGAGGTGCAGTGAGCTACAATGATGCTACTGCACTCTACCCAGGGCAACAGAGTGACACTCTGTCTCAAAACAAAAAAGAAAGAAAGAAAGAAAAGAAAAGAAAAGAAAAGAAAAGAAAAGAAAAGAAAAGAAAAGAAAAGAAAAGAAAAGAAAGAGAAAGAAAGAAAGAAAGAAAGAAAGAAAGAAAGAAAGAAAGAAAGAAAGAAAGAAAGAAAGAAAAGAAAAGAAAAGAAAAGAAAAGAAAGAAAAAGAAAGAAAGAAAGAAGGTATGGCTTTTTCTATCAAAGATCTGCAGAAAGGGAAGGGAGGAGAGAATGAACCATTTATTGAGTGCCATTAACTTCAGTGTGTCAGGCATGGTGAGATTCACCTCATTTAACCTTCACAACAACTCTTTCCAATAGGTACTATTTCTATTTTATAGTGAGGAAACTGAGACTCAGGTTAAATAATTTGTACAAAGATACATAATTGATAAGTGGTAAAGCTGAAATTCCAACTAGATTTGTCAGACACTAAAACTTATGCACTTTCCACTATGTCACATGGCCTCCCAGATTTTCTGTGGAATTTAGCTCATCTATATGAAAATCAATACGCTGCCAGACAAAAGAATCCTTTAGGGGGCCGGGCGTGGTGGCACGCGCCTGTAGTCCTAGCTATCAAGGAATCTGAGGCAGAAGGGTCGCTTGAGCCCAGGAGTTTGTAGCTGCAGTGAGCTATGATTGTACCACTGCATTCCAGCCAGGGTGACAGAGTGAGACCCCATCTCTAAGGAAAAAAAAAAACCCACAAGATTCCCTCAGGAGCTTCAAGATTGAGTCTTTTGGACTCTTTGAAGATATAACTTGGCATTGAACATCTACAAGGAAAACATGATCCCAGGACAAAATGTTACCTCTTTTTCCCTGCTGTGGTATATAACCATAAAGACTGCTAGAAACAATAAATAACAGTGAATACAGCCCTGAAATATTTTTCCAGAGAAACTTGTCAAGTCTCAGCCTTACTCCTATCTACCCAGTTACTCCCACCAGCAAGATTATAGACCAGGCTCACTAAGGATGCGTTCTCACCAGGGCGACAGAACTATACTGGCTGTGGAAGCTAAGAGAGCACATTGCTTGTGTACAGTGAGCTCTCCTCTCCCTCCTCCTCTGCTGGCTCTGGGTGCCTGTCTGTTCTCCCTCCAACTCTGCCTCTCCTCCTACATTTCCTGTGACCCTCTCTGAGGCTGTTTGACTAATCAACTGCTCTCCTGCCTGCAGACTGACTGTTTACATGTACTTTGGTCATCCTATCTTGTTCTGCCCTCTGATATTTATTTACTCTTGATTTCTGTTGATTAATTGGCCCTTGTCTTATTGCTGCCCAAACCCTGGCATTTCTTGTGTGGCCTTGTTCTCTCATACCTCAGCCTGCTGCCACATTCAACATAACTACCATTTCTTTCTGGAATTCTGTATAGGCAGATCCCACATATAGTATTTTGGAACCAGCTTCCCTTAGGACCTACTACAATCAAAAACCATTTACTGAGATCGGCAATACTCTAGGGCTGTGACTTTTTCTTGAGTCTTTCAATTTCTTAATACTTGTGCCTTTTATTATGTAGTGTGACTTTTGTGTTTAATTTGTATTCTTTTTCTTTTTTGGAGGGTGTGGGGGGGCAGGGTCTTGCTCTGTCACCTGGGCTAGAGTACACTGGTGTCATCAGAGCTCACTGCAACCTCAAACTCCTGGGCTCAAGGAATCTTCCTGCCTGAGCCTCTCAAGTAGCTGGTACTACAGGTGCACACACCATGCCTGGCTAATTTTTCTATTTTTTTAGAGATGAGGTCTCACTCTTGTTCAGGCTGGTCTCAAACACCTGGCCTCAAGGGATCCTCTTGCCTTGGCCTCCCAAAGTGCTAGGATTATAGGTAGCATCCTGGTCCATCTAGGATGCGACCCTACTTGGTCATCATTATCCCATTTTATACTGTCAAGAAAGGGTAATCAAAATTCCCTTTGTTTCTGTGGTCTTTCTTACTATTTACCTGGCTATCTGATAGTCTCTTTCTAAAATGTTGCAAACTAAGATCTGATAGCAGAAGTCTGCATTTTGGAAACTGATAAAATGAGGTTGAAATCCTGGATCTATATAGCATCTATTAGCTAGGAAACCACAAAAGTTGCTCAACCTTTCTAAGCCTCAGTTTCCTCCTCTGTAAAATAGGGGTCAAGTCTTGGAAGGTTGTTGGGAAAATTCTGTAACATTATGTGAGGATAACACCTGGCTCACACGAGCTACTTAGTAAATGCTAGCTGTTATTGTTAAATGCTTTGTTATAAGAACAGTCATTATCTACCTTTTCAGTTACTGAATGGTTGTTAAGGAGTCCAACTAATCTAAAAAAGTAAATGCATTGCTGAGAAGTACACAAATGAATCCCTCTTTGAGTGTCAGCCAAGAGAAGCATAAATAACAAACTCTGCAAAGAAGCACATTCTGAGGTGCAGAAGAATGCAACTCAAGAATA
This sequence comes from Lemur catta, assembly GCF_020740605.2. Taxonomy (NCBI): domain Eukaryota; kingdom Metazoa; phylum Chordata; class Mammalia; order Primates; family Lemuridae; genus Lemur; species Lemur catta. Next base: position 26,997,652 of record NC_059142.1, on the reverse strand, counting down.
CAAATTCGCTGGTGGCTCATGCCTGTAATCCTAGCACTTTGGGAGGTGGGGCAGGAGGATTGCTTGAGCCCAAGAGTTTCAGACCAACCTGAACAGCACGGCAAGATCCCATCTCTACAAAAAATACAAAAATTAGCCTGGTGTGGTGGTGGCATGCATGCCTGTAGTCTCAGCTACTTGGGAGGCTGAGGCAGGAGGATTGCTTGAGCCCAGGAGTTTGAGGTTGCAGTGAGCTATGGTAACGCCATTGCACTCCAGCCTGGGCAACAGAGCGAGACCCTGTCTCAAAAAAAAAAAAAAAAAGAAGCCAAGGGGAAAGAAATGACTGTACTAGCTCAGAGGAATTCCCAATGTGGAAGACAGATACAAGGGGAGCTCTTCATAAGATTCCCAAGCCAACTTGCACAAGTTTGCCAAGTGCCATAACACAGTCCAAAAGAGAACAGACCAGAACAGGACAGAGCATCAGAGAAGGTGTATGGAGGCTTCAGCAACAAAGAAATGACCCAGAATGCCGAAGTGACAGGCTTCCTTGGTTCCAGCTGCTCTTATTCTTTTTACCCAGGATCCCCACCCTGGTGGGGTGATGGTGACTGAAGAAGAGGAGTATAGCTGATGTGTAAGGGGTTGAGAGAGTGAAGGGTTGGGGTTGGTTAAAGTGTAGGATTTCTTGCTCAAGACAATGGGAGATGTCCAAATCATAGACTCCAGCAGAGCTGAAAAATGCTCTCAAGGAATCAAAATCCTAGAAGCTAGAAGGAGAGTCTGGAGATAGAATGTGAGTCGGGGATATCACCAAAACAAAGAGCCCAGAAAGTAGAGTAGTAGAAAGAGTAAAGGATTTTTGTGTAAAACAGCTCAGTCCTTTCATAGCTCTTTCCCATTCCATAGAGGATAAAAAGCCTGTGACAGTTCATTCCTATACTCCGTTTTCCACCAAAACCACTTGCTCTACCCTGATGGCCTTCATTTCCATCCTGCTATCATGTACCTAGCTTTTGCTGCTCTGCCTAACTTCTTTGGCTATGTAATTCACTTAATGTATTCTCCTTGGTCTTCTATTCCAGCCTCAGCCCTTGACAGCGTTCTTCAGATTTGCCGTGGCCCCATGCTTTGCAGCCTGCAAGCTGTCTTATCCAGCCAACCTGGTCAACTCATCCCAGGACACCCCCCAAATCCTTCTCAGAGCTAGGCCCACAGTGATGTTCATTCCATCCCACCTGATAACCAAGAGGTGGGGACCTGTATAGTGTTGGCTGTGAACCACACCACCGGTTATGTCCTGCCAAATACCATGGTGTCCACATGGAGAATGGACAAGTATCCATTATAGCAGAAGAATCATACATTGCTAGGTTTCCCCAAATGACAAGTAGGAGCAAAAGAAAATTAATTTACCCAGTCACTAAACTTGAATGTCCTTTATAACTACATTTTCAGGAGAAAGCAAGAAAATGTTTCTTTCTGTCATTCACTTTATTCATGTATACCATATATAGGAAAGTACATGAATCACAAGTATACAGCTGGATGAATTTTTGCAAAGTGAACATACTGATTAGTACCCAGATCAAGAAACGGAACATTACCAGCACCCAATCCTCTCATGTCCCCACCTGGTTACTGCTCCCCATAGGATAACCACTATTCTGACTTCTAACAACATTGATTCATTTTGCCTGTTTTAGAATTCCATATAAATGGCGCATATATTATATATTCTTTTTTGTGTGGCTTTTTTTGTTCAATATTGTGTTTGTAAGATTCATCCATGTTGTATATAACAGTTCATTCTTTTTCATTGCTGTATAGTCTATTGTATGAATATACTATTTTTAAAATCCATTCTGTTGTTGGACATTTGGATTGTTTCCAGTTTTTAGCTGTTATGAATAGTCCTGCTATGAACATTCTCGTGCATGTCTTTTGATGAACATATGTATGCATTTCTGTTGGGTATGTATCTGGGAGTAGAATTGTTGGGTAAAAGTATATGCATATGTTCAGTTTTAGTAGTTACTGCCAAACAGTTTTCCAAAGTTGTTGTAACCAAGGAGATTTTTTTATACTTCCAAATCTCCTGGAGTCAGAACGAAAGGGGTGCAGAGGCAGGCAGGTAGAAATTTGGCTGCTAGTGCTAGCAAGCACAGTTTAAAAGCAACTCTTCCCTCTTGTCATTTTTTTTTTCCAGACAAAGTTTCTTTCCCAATGCATAGGGCTTAGATAATACATGACACCCAGGGCCAGTTGGCTGGTAGAATTCTGTAATACTAGGACTTAGTATGAAGAGCCTCAGCTAAGTCAATATGGGCTACCAAGCCAGTGGAATTCGTATACCTGAAAACCGGGCAAGAGGTCAAAGTCCAAGAGGCCTGAAGGGGAGTCCAGTAGGGAATAGAGTGGGGTTGGCAAAAGCAAAGAGGGAGGTGCAGATATCAAGTTGGCATATAGGGCCACAAATCAAGAGAGAGGAGAGAAAAAAACAGCAAGTAAAGAGTGCATGGAAACAAACAGGTTTGTGGTTCATGACTGGCCTTTGTGCACCAGCCAGGGGTGGGATGACAATGGTCAGCCAAGTTTAAAGAAATAAAAACAAAACAAAACAAAATAGTCTCATCCCACTGAAAACCAAAGCTGAGTAAGCCTTGTCTGGAAACTTCTTTTGAGGATAATTGCAAACTTCTGGGAACTTGAATGGAGAATGTGGGGGGTGGAACAGATATAATTTTCTGTTAGAGACGTAATGTTTGTGTAACACACATCTCTCCAGGCCACTCTAGTTTGGCAGTGCAATTGGATAATATGGGCAGTAGCAGTCCTCACAGATCAGCACTGGAACCCCAGGTCCCTTCTGTGTATCTCTTAAGGATGTATGGGGGAGGGGAAGTCTCACATGCACCTCTGGGTGGCTATTCACTGACTCATATCACCAACCACAGCTGGTGTGCAGCCACTCCTCTGCTGAAGTGGGGAGCGATACTTTCCTCCCACCTGTTCTATAATCAAGCCACAAAAAAGAGTAACTTTGGGCCCTATTTCCTTGGGTGCCTCTAACGGTATGGCACTTTCATTTGACTTTGTTTTTCACTTGAACAAAAAACAACTGAGGTGACAATGTGAGTGACTTTACAATATGCCATCCTTAAAACTTATCTCTTCTCATTTTTGGCAGGTAACTACTCCCCACCCCTGTGCCCTTGAACAAGTTGCTCAACCTCTTTAATAGTTAATTTTCTCATGGGTAATATGGGAAGAAAAATATCTACCTTTGAGAGTTATTGTGAAGATTAAATAAGACATACAGGGTCTAGGAAAGGGGCCACTTTCACTGCTTCTTCCTTACTGCCTTTCTTGTTCCCTTCTCCCCTCTGTGACAGACGTAGCTAAGCTGATTGGTCAGATTCCAAGACATTGACCAGGCCATTTTTCCCAGTGGTCAGGGTCATGCATGATGTGCCTCAATCATGCACATGGGTATGGCTCTTCCTGGGGCTCCAACCCAGGCCTGTTCTCAGGCTTAGAGAGAGGGAACAGTCAGGTGACAAGTCACACTGTGAAAGGGGCAGCCTGCTTCAGGTGGTGTCTGTTTTGACTAGGCAGGGTCCTGGCTGTCCTAGTGTTAAGTGTTACTTATTTTCTTTTGCCACTGTCTCTTGTGTTTATTTCTCCCTCTAGACCTTGGTGAAGAGGAGGGAGGAAAGTAATGGCTGTGGTTTAGGTTAGGATTTTGTTATTCTTAGGCCTCTTGACCTAATATTATCTAATAGAACTCCAAACCAACCATAACATTTAACATTATTAAATATTAGCAGTTGTTGTGGTTATCTATTGCTGCTTAACAAAAACAACTCCAAAATTTAGCAGCTTAAAACAGTAATCTTTTATTTTAAATTTCTCATGGATGTGTGGGTTGGCTGGTGGGTGCTCTGCCAGTCAGTTCTGCTGGTCTCATCTGGGTGTCTCACATGGCTGCAGTCAGATGGCAGTGAGGGCTGGAATCTCCAGGAGGGCTTCGTTCATGTGTCTGACACCTTATCAGGGAAGTCTGGAAGGCTAAGCCCAGCTGAATGTTGGTGAGGCTAGACTCTCTCACCATATATTCCCAGGGTATCTCCCTCTCCACCAGAATTTCTCAAATGGTGGCTCAGGGCTCCTAAAAACATAAAAGTGGAAGCTGCCAGGCCTTCTTGAGGCTTAGGCCTGGAACAGGCACAGCGTCACTCTGCCATATGCTATTCCTTAAAACAAGTCATAGGCCCAGCCCTGATTCAAGGGGAGGAGACTACATAAGGGTAAAAGTGCCAGGAGGAGAGGGTGATTGTAATTGACTTCCACAAGAAACATTAGCATCAGTTTTATCTTTGGTTCCTAAATTTAGTAAATATATGCCAGAGTTTACCTCTCTCCCAGCTCAGGGTAAGTTTTCCTACATAAGGTACAGTCTCCATACAGTATTTTCTGAGAGCTTGGGGGTATTAGTGTATAGGGCTAGTTATATACCTTAACATATCCAGTTACTATCTTTTGTATATGGTTTAATTTGTAGTCATGCAAATAAAGTCTCTGTTGACCTGCTCAAATTTGACCTCATATGGTTGCGAAGAGGATTAAATAAAATCATCTATGTAAATTGCTTAGCAATATAGGACAGTAAATAGTCAATAATGGTAATTATTATTATGTTACTGTTAATATTACCAGAGTCCCCAAGGTATTTTGTTGGCCATGGTAAAAATGTAATGAGAGATCTTTGAGAAGTCACAGTTCCCCAGGGCATCTGAGTGATAATTACCCAAGAAAGTGGGTGGAATTGTCAACCTGAGATAGTGGGGACAGAAGAGGTTATCAGCTGCCCACACATAAGATTAAAAGAGAATCAATGAGTGAGGTTGCAGGAAGTATCAAAACAATGACAACAACAAGAAAAACAATGAAAACAGTCTAAGATCAGGTGAATAGAAAAAAGAATATAGGAAAGAGATATCAGTACAAAAGGAAGAATCATTTATTTCTTAGTCAGGAGCAGGCCCCAACAGATGTTGGAGCCAATCTAAGAGAAAGATTACCTGGAAAGGGAGGCATGAGATGAGGAGCTGCCAGTTTCCAGCTTGCATGAAAGAGAGAGCCAGGTAGCGACTAGACTCAGAGATAGGTGGGACCTACATTCCTTTTGGAGTAGCATCAGCCTTCAGACACAATTAATTATGGATGATCCTTTTCTAAAGGAAAGAGACAGCCTTTGGAAGACAATACATCCGTTATATCCAGAGTGAAATACCTGAACCGATCAAAACTAAATGTTAGCATTTAGTCAGACTATAACTCACTATCTGTACAACTTCCTTTTCCCACATCTATTACTCTAGTGTTCCCCTTCATTCTCCTAGTGAAAAAAAAAAGTAGTAATCTGTTTGAGGACAAAGAGTTTAAATAATATTTAAATAACATTAGGAAGTGAAAGCATTTTATAATCATTTAAGTTATCTACAAATATTTAATACTTTTGTTTTTTTTTAAGACAGGGTCTAGCTCTGTCACCCTGGGTAGAGTGCACTGGCATCATCATAGCTCACTGCAGCCTCAAACTCCTGGGCTCAAGCAATCCTCCTGCATTGGCCTCCCAAAGTACTAGGATTCCAGGTGTGAACCACTACACCCAGCCTAGGAATAATTTCTTACATTCATTTTATCATAAACACAGCAAGGAGTGTCTGTAAGGTCCTTTGAAGCTAAATTAGTGTGAAGCTACAAAGCCATAGAAATGTATTAGAGGCCGGGTGCAGTGGCTCACGCCTGTAATCCTAGCACTCTGGGAGGCCGAGGCGGGTGGATTGCTCAAGGTCAGGAGTTCGAGACCAGCCTGAGCAAGAGGGAGACCCCATCTCTGCTAAAAATAGAAAAAAATTATCTGGCCAACTAAAATATATATAGAAAAAATTAGCCGGGCATGGTGGCGCATGCCTGTAGTCCCAGCTACTCAGGAGGCTGAGGCAGTAGGATTGCTTAAGCCCAGGAGTTTGAGGTTGCTGTGAGCTAGGCTGATGCCAAGGCACTCACTCTAGCCAGGGCAACAAAGCCACACTCTGTCTCAAAAAAAAAAAAAAAAATTAAATGTATCAGAAAAGTTGTTTGACTCTACATATAAGATTCAATACAATTTTCACTTACTCTTTCATTCAATATTTATTAACTACTTATTGTGTACAAGATACTGTCTACTCTCATGGAATTTATTATATTCTGGAGGGTGGGACAGATAATAAAGGAATAAATAAATAAGTAAAAATGTAGGTAATGATAAAGTGTATGAAGAAAATAAAGCTGGGAAAGAGGATAGAGAGGGATTGTGTAGTCACAGCATCTTTGTTCCCCCTGCACCCAGCACAGTGAGGGTCTCCAGAAATACCAAATAAATAAACGAATAAATGACTGCCCCCACCGAGTTTAAGTCTTCACAACCTCATGCCTAGTTTATTGTCAATTGTCCTTTAACAGGTCATTTTGTCTTCATTCTCTCCTCCTTTCAGGCATGATGTTTGATATTAAATGCTACTTTAATCATGTCACTTTTCTACTCCAAAACCTTCAGTGACTTCCTATTGCCTTTTTTAAATCGAGATTTAAAGAAAATAGTATACTTATCTGTCACTGCATCTTATTTATTGATTAATGTTATTTCTCTCCTTTATTTTTTAAAGCCTATTGCCTTACTGAAGACATGTAGTGGCCTTTAATATTATTATTAACCTAAACAACTTTATGGGAAAGCAGGTAATAAACAGTAAACTTTATTTATAAGCCACTCCAAATCTTTGAATGATGGAATCACTAAACTTTAGCACTGAGAATACTTTGGAATCAGTCTAGGTCAATTCCTTCATTTCATGGATGAGGAAACTGAGAACAAGCAGATAAATTGCTCAGATATGGAAACCCAGCCAAGTGACAGCCCTGCCTTGACTAGAACTCAGCTCTTCTGATTCCCACTGTCCTTTCCACTGCGCTGTTGTACCTACACACATTTTTACATAATTTAATCACAGCAGATATGCCCTTTTGTAGCCTCTTCTGTTTACATTACTCTCTGTACATAGTTCCATGTATGGACATATTAAGCCTCATTCTTGTCATTTTTGGTAGCTACATGGCATTCTATCATATCAATAAAAGCTTCGGTCCTTTATGAACCTTTAGTTGCACAAAGAGAGAAAACAAGCCAACTCTAATGTTTTGACTGTCTTTAATAATAAAATAATATCTGCTGTTACTTTATACAATATGCAAAAATTATATATTCTTAATTTGGTTTACTTATATTTTCAAGAGCAGACAAGGTCAGGCATGTTCAGGGTAGCACGGGCATACAGTTTACTTATATTTTCTTTTCTAAAAGTGAATCTGATCATTTTGTATGTTTTCTAAATGTTCTGTAAGTTTTGTAAGTATATAAAAAGGATCAAGGTATAAATATATACGATTTATGGAATGGTTTTGTATTGAAGTCAAACCCACTTACTACTGATACAAAATATGTACATATTTAGATTCCTGATTATTCTTTGTAATTCATCTCTTTGATCATGGCTACTCTGCATTTGAATATACAAAAAAGGCTTTGGAAAGTATTATTCCTCTCCCCCTTCTATCTGGAAAGTAGAAAGTCTTACAAAGGTGAATACCTCTGAAGTTCATTTTATTCTTCCTTAAATGTCTCAAGATTTATGACATTTTATTTGCCAAATTCTTTGAGAAAATTATACCCAGAATGACAATCTAATGATCATTTTATGGTGTTGCAGTGTCTCCTTTTTCTTGAAAGTCATTATTATAAGAAAAAGAAGGGCTAGGCACGGTGGGTCACACCGGTAATTCTAGCACTTTGGAAGGCCAAGGCGATAGGATTGCTTGAGTCCAGGAGTTTGAGACCAGCCTGAGCAAAAGCAAGACCCTGTCTCTACAAAAAATGGAAAAATTAGCTGGTTGTGGTAGTGCATGCCTGTAGTCCCAGCTACTTGGGAGGCTGAGGCAGGAGGATTGCTTGAGCCTAGGAGTTTGAGGTTGCAGTGACCTATGATGATGCCACTACACTCTCTAGCCTGGGCAACAGGGTGAGTGAGACCCTGTCTCAATAAAATTTAATTTAATTTAATTTAAAAAAATTTTAAAAAAATGAAAAAGAAAATGTGTCTAATGAACTGGGTGATCTAGCTAAGGAGATTTCCAAGCAAAGAGTTCTTTTTACTGCTGGTAGTAAAATGTCAGAGGAGAGAGGTAAAGGAAGAACTGTTAAACAAAAAGGAGACAGAATTTGCTGGGTTTGAAAATTCTCAGCCTCTCTAAATGGTAAACAATGCTAAAATTAAGATATAAGTCTGAGCAAGAGCAAGACCCCATCTCTACAAAAAATAGAAAAATTAGCCAGGCGTGGTGACACGCACCTGTAGTCCCAGCTACTTAGGAGGCTGAGGCAGGAGGATTGCTTGTGAGCTATGATGATGCCACTACACTCTAGCTGGGGTGACAGAGCGAGACCCTTTCTAAAAAAAAATTAAAAAAAGATATAGCTTCTGAGCAAAGATCACATCTAGGGAACTGCCAGTAAAACATGGTCTAAAGTTAAAATCTCAGAGAGTTAAGGTTGTGCCTCAAGAGTATTATTCAGTCAGACAAAAGGTCCTCTAAAAAGATTAAAGGTGTGTCTTTTATCTCTCTTTTTCTATCATGAAAAAGAGAGAATGATTCAGAGGGCAGGACCAAGACCCCACAAGATGGAACTGAGGGCCAGGAAGAATTATTCCCAGGACTTGAGACTTAAGAAACTTTCCACATTTTCTCAGAAGGATTTCAGAATAAAAACGGACCAGTGACTCTTTGGCACCTGCCCTTTCCCCCTTTATGAATAGGAATATCTATAGCCATTATCCCATTACACCTGTCTTGTTATTGTATATTGGGTGTACGGAGAGCAAGATAAGTTGTCTCTTTAGTTGCACAGGTGGAGAGGAACTGTAGTCAAGGAGCCATGCTTAAAGAATTATACCCAAGGAGCCTCAACTGCAGCTGGACTTGATTTAGATGATGAGATTCTGGACTTCAAGGTGATGCTGTAATAAGATGAGATTTTTGGTGACTTGGAGAGGAAGTAAGTGTATTTTGCATGTGGGAGGGACATGAACCATTGGGGACAGAGGGTAGACTGTGGTAGCTAGCCTCTGAGATATCCCTTAATTATCCTGCCTCATGGTATTCACACCCTAGTGTAGTCCCCTCCCACACAGTATCACAGGTGGTCTGTGTGACCAATAGCATGTGGTAGAAGTGATGGTATATTATTTCTGAGATTAAGTTACAAAAAGACTGCAGCTTCCATCTTGGTCTCTCTCTCCTCTCCTCTCTCTTCCCCCCTCACTTCTCCCCCTTCTCTGTCTCTCTCTCTCTTTTCCTTTTGGAAAAGCAAGCTGCCATGTTATGTGCAGTTCTAAGGAAAAGCCCACCTGGCAGAAAGCTGAGGCCTCTGGCCAACAGCCAGCTAGAAACTGTGTCTTGCCAACAACCATGTGAGTGAGATTGGAAGTGAATTTTCAGCCCTACTTTAGCCTTCAGATGACTGCAACCCCAGCCTGCAAACTCATGAGAAACCCTGAGCCAGAACCACCTGGCTAAGTCATTCACAGATCACAAAACCTCAGGAACTGTGTGAGATAGTAAAACGTTTGTTGTTTAAAGCTGTGAAGTTTTGAAGTAATTTACTATATAACAATAGATAACAAACACACCAGAGCCCAGGAGCCAGGACTGCCCAGCAGAAGCTGGGACCATGGAGAGAGGGGCTGTTCGTCTGCAGCTGGAGGGACACAGATACAGCCAGTACTGGGGACACTGCCTGAGGCACAGGGAGAGGGAGCCAAGACCAGCCTCCTCATGACCCCTCACGTGCCACCCTTGCCTCCATTGGCCAAACCAAGCCACAAGGAATTTGGTAAGGGAGCCTGAGAAATGTCATTTGCAAGGAGCAGCCTCTTGCAATACAGAACTGAGTAGAGGGAGAGAAGGAAATGAATCTGAGAACAAACAGGCAAATTACCAGCACAACCAAGAACCTTTTTTACATGGAATTTCCAGTAACTCAAACTCCAGTTTGGGAAGCACTGGCCTCAATTGCTCTTCTCCAAATCTCTGCATGTTCAAATCCCTTTTTATTTATTGATTGATTTTTAGAGATAGGGTCTTACTCTGTTGTCCAGGCTGCAGCGCAGTGGCATGATCACAGCTCACTGCAACCTCAAATTCCTGGGCTCAAGATATCCTCTCTCCTCAGCCTCCCCAGTAGCTAGAACTACAGGCATACACCACTATGCCCAACTAATCTTTAAATTTTTCATAGAGATGTGATCTCACTATGTTGTCCAGATTGGTCTTGAACTCCTGGCCTCGAGTGATCCTCCCATCTCGACCTCCCAAAGTGCTGGGATTACAGATGTGAACCTGCAAGTTAAAATCTTATTCATCAATTACTATCCACTTTAAATGCAAAGTTTTTATCTGCTAACCTTTTCTTCCTTGTGATCTGGGGTAGCCCCTTCTTCTTTCAATTCCATGGCATTTGGTCTAAACCCATTTTAGGCATTTTTTGAAACACAATTTATAGTTATTTATTTTATGTCTTATCATCTGAGAAATAAAGACCTTGAGGGTCAGATCTATTTCTGATGCACTGTTGCTTATTGCTCAATCATCACAGTACCTAGCATAGAACCTTGCACGTAGTAAATATCAATATGTGTTAAGTGAATAAATGAGTGAATGAATATCAAAACCAGCAGTAGAAATGGTATAAAACTTTAGTACCTTTGTTTATATTACTATTAAATCCCTTATAAACTCTTGGTAGAATCAAGAGATTCTAGAATAATCTTCCTATTTTCTTGGCTGGTCACATCTTTTGAACTCCTTTGAGCCTTTCCTGGGGGAAGAAAGGCTTTACAATTTGCAAATCAGTTTGTATCTAGGGAGGGATAATTAGCCTGTGAAACCAAAGTTCTGCCTGGAACTTTTTAGCAGGAGGAGCAGGTTTAAAAACTACACTTTCAGGCATGGTGGTGTGCACCTGTAGTCCCAGCTACATGGGAGGCTGAGGCAGGAGGATCACTTGAGCCCAGGAGTTGAGTTCAAAGCTGCAATGAGCTATGATTGTGCCCCTGCACTCCAGCCTGGGGGACAGAGTGAGACCCATCTGTTAGGAAAAAAAAAAAAAAAGAACTGTACTTGTCTCTCTTCTCTCTGTGTTGGCCACTCTGAGAAAAATCATCTGCTCAGTAAGAAAGGAATACTCAAAAATAGTCAGCATTTGCAAAAGTGATTTTCTCTACTTCCCTACTTTCCTTGTTGATGCCTTGACTGAGGGAATAAATAAATGCAAAACAGAAAAGATGCTTTTAGACAAGCTCCTCTTAATTAGTTCAAGCTTCTTCATTTCCTGCCTGGATTACCACAATGCCCCCAAGTCTCCTGGTATCTTGGTTTCTAAAAACAAACCTTAGCTCCTCACTCTCCTGTTCAGAGTCTTTCAATGGTTACTCATGCTCTTCTGGATAAAATCCAAACTCTTGAGAATTTGGCTCTGGGGTTACTTCTCCAGCCAAGACTTTTCCCACCAATGGCAAGCTATCCAGCCCTCCTGTCTTCCTTCAGTGCCTCTCCTTCCCCTCCCCCCACAGTCTTTTCCTGGCTCAACCCAACTCATCCTTCAAGATTTAGTTTCAACTGTTTCCCCAGGAAGTTTCTCTTGAGCCCCTCAGGATACATAAGGCTCCTTTAGCTTTCCTTACAGACCTCCTGGCCTTAGGAAAGTTGCTCCCTAAACCTCACTATCTCAAGCTAGAAAAACTGGAATAATATAGTAGTACTTAAATCAGAAGCTGTGGCAAAGATACTTAACCCTGTGCCTGACATATATTAAGTGTCACATATTAGGTGTTAAATCATAGCAATTTTTTAATACAATCTCTTTATCATATTTGAGAAAATAGATCCAGAGAGTTCAGATGACTGGCTCAAGTAGAATAAAGATGGGTTCTGATGCTCCAAAGTGGCATACAAGAAAAAATGAAAAAAAAAAATTAAAGACATAAAATTTTTTTAAAGATGGGCCAGGGGTATGTCTGATTTGTTTATGAAGGTTTACAAACCTAATTTCAATGTAAGGACATTAGGGGAAATTGACCTCAAATTTAATATTATTAATAAAATGAAATACTTGCTGAGACATAAAACTTGAGGTTGAGAGTGGCTGCTATAGTACTAAGAAAAATGGCACGTCAAGACAACTTTTGAGACAATTTGATGCTTAGAACTGAAATGTTTCCTTAATTGTTTCAACTTGCTGATTTACTTTTAGGTCTGCTTATGTCTATACTCAATGAAGTAGTCTCTGTGCGTTCACTAAATAGAATGATTTATAACTTCTTAGCCTTTTTTTCTATTGAATTAAGTACAACATTAAACCATTCACATGACCTTAACAAAATCAATACTGTCCCTAGGCTCAAGACCACTCACTGTACAGCTTAATTGGTCCTTAGCTTTCAGCTTTTGATTCTAGACTTGTACTATCCAACGCAGTAGCCACTAGTCAAACATGGCTATTGGTCACTTGAAATGTGGCTAATCCAAATTGAAATGTGCTATAAGTGAAAATACACATGAATTTTGAAGGTTTGGCTTTAAAAAAAGGAATGCAAATGATCTGAATAATTTTTTGTATCAACTACATGTGAAATGATAATAATTCTGATATACTGAGATAATAAAATTGATAATTAATATTAATTTCACCTATCTATTTTTACTTTTTTTTTTTTTTTAGAGACAGGGTCTTTCTCTGTCACCCAGGCTGGAGTGCAGTGGCACGATCATAGCTCACTGCAGCCTCAAACTCCTGGGCTCAAGTGATCCTTTTGCCTCAGCCTCCCAGGTAGCTAGGACTACAGACATGTGCCACCATGCTCAGCTAATTTTTAAAATTTTTTGCAGAGATAGTCTTGCTATCTTGCTATGTTGCCCAGGTTAGTCTTGAACTCCTGGCCTCAAGGGATCCTTCCGCCTCGGCCTCCAAAAGTGCTGGGATTACAGGTGTGAGCCACTACATCTGGCTATTTTACTTTTTTAATGTGGCTACTAAAAAATTTCAAATTACTTATTTACCTCTCATTACATTTCTATTGGACAGCACTGCTCTAGACTTTGTGATTTTCAGAATCAGAGTCACCTGATACCTGGGGAGCATCAGGTATCTTTTCCTGGACTTGTCTGTCTCAGGTAATATAACTTTGTCACCCTCCTGGAGGCCAGGTGGTAGTTTGTAAACTCCTGCCTCCACCATCCCTTTCAGAATAGAACCCCTAAAAGGCTAAAGGAGTTACAGAACAGTTTTAAATGCAGATCACTGCGCCAGTCCACATTTCAGAGTGGAAGACAATGGGTGATTATTGACCCAAGGTGACCTCTACAATTTACCTTAAAGCTTCTGATTGGTTCTCCTATCTTACTTGGATTATCTCTTTTAATTGTCACAACAATTCTCACATTTAGGTACATATACGTTTGACATGTGGCTAGGGAGCTAGCAGTCATGGAGTTTTGACTGGAGTTGGTCTAACTGTCCAAATGCCATATCTAGCAAGATTATGAGCTCCTTGTATATCCTCTGTCTTGTTGATACATGACCTGACACATACTAGATGGTCAATAATTGCATGTGGTTAACTGTATGTGCAGTATGATCTCAACATGTAGGGCAGTGGTCCCCAACCTTTTTGGCACCAGGGACCAGTTTCATGGAAGACAATTTTTCCATGGACGGGGGTGGGGATGGTTTTGGGATGATTCAAGCACATTACATTTATTGTGCAGTCAAACTTCTCTGCTAATGGTAATCTGTATTTGCAGCCGCTCCCTCAGCTCCACCTCAGGTCATCACACATTAGATTCTCATAAGGAGTGCACAACCTAGATCCCTTACATGCATAGTTTACAGTAGGGTTTGCACTCCTATGAGAATCTAATGCCCCCGCTGATCTGACAGGAGGTGGAGCTTATGCAGCGGTGCCAGCAATGGGGAGCAGCTGTAAATACAGATGAAGCTTTGTGGCATGGGGTTGGGGACCACAGATATAGGGAAAATATATGCAGGGAAAAGTCTGGAAGAAAATACACCAAAATGTTAAAAGGTGGTTAATTATGAATAGTGATGTTATGGGCATTTTTAGGGGTGATGTACATTTTAAAATATTCATCTTTATAATTTTCTGTATCTTCCAAATTTTGACAATATATGTATACTGTTTTTATCTATTACCATTACTCTTATTTTTAAATCCCATATAACCCCTGCCTCCACACATGCATAGTTTTCCTCCATTATCAACGTCCCCTACCACATTGGTACATTTGTTATAACTGATGAACCTACATTGAAACATTATTATCACCCAAAGTCCATATTTCCCTTACTCTTTAAATCACACAAAATGTTATTTTAACAGAATGTAAGCGGTTACTGAAATGTTCTTTGAGGGCTGACATTGCTCTCTTCTTTTTCCCACCTCCCCATGATATTTCTATTCCCCTTATAGTTGGGGTCCCCCTCCTCTACTTTGCTTCTCCATTCTCTCAGTCTTTCTTCTCCTTTGCTCTATTTCCCTCCCTCTCCCTCCCCTCCATCTCTTTCTTCTGCTTTTCTCTCTCAGTCTCCCTCCCTCTTCCTGCATTCTCCTCATCCGCCTCCCCTTTTCCCTCTTCTCCTTCCTCTCTCACCTTCCTTTCAGTGATCCTCTCTCAGACTTTTTCCTCTGGATCTTCCTCCCTTCTTGTCTTCTATTGCTCCCTTCTTTTTGAGAAGATTGACATTCAAATGAAAGGTTACTTCCTACTTGGTAGGTTTCAGGCAGATTCTGCTTGCTGCTGCAGTCCTGAGGAAAGTGCTCAAGTTAGGCAGTGGGGGCAATGGAGGATAAGACTTCTAAGGAGGATGGATACCTCTTAGATGAGATGTGGGGGAGGATATTTCAGACTGAGGAAAGCAGCAGAACAAAGATCTGAGGAATCTCTCAGGAAAGAGAGACGAGCAGAGGAGCTCTAACCTCACTGGATCTGGGGATTGCTGTCTTCCGGTGCTGGCACTCAGTTATAAAGGATGCCGACCTCAGTTGATTTGAGCTCCTGGATTGAATTAGTCTTGGTTGTATAATTGACTTTGATATGTGGCCTTTGGATCTAAATTGGGTTTAATAAGATTTAACTGCTTCAAAGGGCTTTATAAGAATTCATTTTATCCTTCAAATCTGATTTCAAATGCTACCTACTTTATGACGCCTTCTCTGGCTTTGATGCTCTTCCTCTAGTTCTCCTATCGTGCCATAGTTGATACATACGGTATTCAAGCAATTACCCCATTGTATTTTATCTTATTCTATGGAAAATGCTCCCTTTATTGTCTCTTTTCAGGAATCTTGAGGGACAGGCAGGTATCTTATTCATATTTGTATCCTAGGCCTAGCACAGACCAGGAACACACTCAGTTGAGCCAGCAGGTGCTCAATGATTTTAAAAATTATATTAATAGGTAACATTAAGTGAGTACTGTGGCAAGCACTATACCTCCACTGTTTCATTCACCAGACACTTTAGGAGAAAACTACTTTTATTATCCCTATTTTACAATAACTGATAGTAAGAAAATTGATTTGATCTAAGGTCACATTTGATCTAAGGTCAACTAGTAAGTGGCAGAACGCTTTCTACAGGCTTTTGGCTTCAGATCTGGGCTCTCAACCACCACAGATGAACAAATGGATGAATGAGGAATTCTTCTCATTCCATGGCTGAAGCAGTATGGAAGAGTCCACTATTTATTTTACAGAGACAATTAGGATTTAAAATTATGATAAGTCCTAGTTCACTGATGTTTCTTTTTTTTTTGTTTGTTTAAATTTAACCCCTTTACCTTGAGGATGGTATGTTTCTAACTTCTGAATCATTTCCTTCTTTTCTTTCAGATTTTTTAAAACTAAAACATTAATTGAATGACTAATTATTGATGAACTGGATGCTGCAACAGTCGCTTTCTTGGGTTTAGGTGTTGTTCCTTCACGGAATCCATGCCTGAACCTGCAGTATACAATTTTTAGGTGCTTCATCCCATCAGGCCTGGTGCTGGTTGGTCTTCTAGCCTTAGCACTCCAGTGACACTTTCTCTCTCGCGTGCCAGGGTAGCCGCAGTAAGCCACAGCGGCCGCACAACGTGTGTCTTATTGCGACACTTTCCAAACGAAGATGTTCCCTTCCGCGACGTTCCCTTCCTCATCTCATCATCTCCCGAGACCAAAGAGCTGAATCATCTTTTTCTTCTTTCTTTCTTGTAATCCTCTCTAAAACTCTCAGGGAAAATGGTTTGAACTCTTACACTGAAGTGTAATCCAGCCAAGAATTGGGTGTTTTATGGGGAAGAGAACTAACCTTTTATTTGGTTCTTCTTACCATTCATTCATTTTTAAATTTACAAATGTCAGCACCTATGGTGTGCTAGAACTGTTTAGGCACTAGACAGAAGAAAAAAAAACAGTCCTGGTTCTCATGGAGATTATACTCTAGTGAAACCTTTACATACACTACTTCACTTGCTCCTCACAATAACCATGCGAGGTAATGATGACAACAACAGTTAACTCTTAACAGTGCTCATCTGTGCCAGACACTGGGCTACCTGCTTAGTTTTTATTAACTCATCACAACAGGGCTGTGAGGTAAGGGGTATGTTTTCCCCATTTTACAGATGAGGAAGCTGAGACACAAAGTGGTAAGTGACTGACTTGCTCGAGCTTGGAAATCAGGCAGTGTGGCTCTAATTCCCAGGCTATTAGCCACAGACTAGATTGTTTCGTTTATGTTTCTTCCTATCACGACTTTTAGGTGGCTGAGTGCGTCTTGCCTCCATCCAGATGGTTTGACTCCCAAGTCCAGAGGTTTGCGCTACACCCTGGCGGTCTCGTGGAATAAATGAGAATGCCTTCGAATTTTTGTCGACAGTTTCTCTTCCAAAGAATTCGATTTGATTTCCCTGTAATTCTCACGGATTCGTGAAGTGAACCCTCCTGTACTGTAAACTCCCCCGCCAAGGAGAAAGACAAGGCTAAGGCCCTGGGTCATTTTACACTGGCTGGGGCACCCAGTAGATGGCGCTATCTTAGTAGTCACCAGCTGGCCGCCCCGTCCCCTGGGCTCACCACCTCGGCTGAAGGCTTCCCGGCCCTCCCTCACTGCCTGCTCTCTCCTCCTCCCCACGGAGCCCGGGCCCACGTGACCTTAAGGCGGCCAATGGGCGAGCGGAGAGGGCGAGCTGGTCCCTGTGGCCGCCATTAAAGCGAAGGGAAAACCCGTGAATTCGGATTAAAGGGGGAAAAACACCGCCCGCTGGGTCCACAAAATGGGGGAGACTACGGCGTCCAGGCGGTGAGGCCGCAGGAGGGCAGACATTAGGCCGGCTTGGCCCAGGGACGACACGAAGACACAGCCAGAGAATGGTCTGAGCCCGCAGCCGCCGCCACCACCTCCGCCACTGAGACTCTGGGCTTAAGGACATCGCCGCTGCCGGGCCGGGGGCCTGGGCTTCCCACTCGGTTCTCGCCCTTCCCGCCCCTCCGCGGGCGCCTTCTCGCTCAGGAGAACCTTCCAGGGCTTGGGTTCTGCCGTCTCGGACTCGATTTTGATTATTTATTGTGTAATTTATTATTTTTCCTGTGGAAGGGGCACACGTCGCCTCTGTCCCCGAGAGAGGGACGAGCGTCCGCGGACTCCGCAGTCCGGCCCGCCGGGCGAGCGCGGCGCAGCCCTCCCGCCTCCGGCCCTCGGCCCCGGGCGGCTGGGTGCCGGCCGGGCGGCGGGGGCTGCTCGCGGCGGCCGCGGCGGCGGGGGGGGGGGTGGGGAGGGCGAGCGGCCCGGCGGCCTCCTCTTCCACCACCCCCCCAACCACCACCACCCCACCGCCCTCCCCGGTGTCTGTGTTTCTCTCTCTGGTCGGAGGCGGCGGTAATGGCGGATGGTGGGTTGTGGCGCCGGCGGCGGCTGCTGTGAGGGACGATGAGTTCCTCCTTCGTGCCGAACGGGGCCAGCCTGGAAGATTGTCACTGTAACCTCTTCTGCCTGGTGAGTGGCGAGGCCGTGGCTGGCGGGCGGGGAGGGAGGGGGCCGCGAGGTGCGCCCTTGGGCCGTGGGGGAGGGGGCCGGGTCTGCTCCAGATGCCCGAGTCCCGGGGCTGGGCCCTGGCGGCGCTGGCGCCGGCGCCGGGCGAAGCTCCGCAGCCAGCCTCGGGAGACGGCGTTCGCTCACCCACCGTCCCGGTCTCTGTTTTAGGAGTGTTGGCATTTTTCTTGTCTTGCTTCGAACTCTTGTCTTCAACTTGGGCTCCTTATCCGGCAGGACACTAACATTTCCCTCTGTGTCTTGCTTAACTGAGTTGCTTTTCTCCTTATTGACCACGTATCCTTTCTTCACACTTTCCAT
Organism: Lemur catta; assembly: GCF_020740605.2. Lineage (NCBI taxonomy): Eukaryota > Metazoa > Chordata > Mammalia > Primates > Lemuridae > Lemur > Lemur catta. Next base: position 26,979,094 of record NC_059142.1, on the reverse strand, counting down.
TATTGCCCCTACTCCTAGTGCCTTTATGCCTCACCCCAGTAATTTGGTTCCCCTAATAAACATTACCCCAGAACTTATGCATTAAGTTCTTGGTTTCACGTTTTTTTTTGTATGAGTGAAACACACAGGGTTAGTTACTTCCTTGGGTGACTTTAGATCTTTCTGTAAAAACCAGTAGATGCCATTTCATGTTTTCTTTTTAAACTTTGAAACAGTTTGCCATTTTGACAATTTCTAGCCATCTTTATTAAAACAGTATTTTTTTTGTGAGAGTGGAGGGGACTGATGGAGGTGCTGCTGTGGTTTGACGCTAAATATTTCTGTGTCTGTTTTGCTTGCTTTTTTAGACTGTTTTGAGCAGGCTGCTCCTTGTTTTATAGAAACGGAAAGTCTGGAGAAGCTGTATGTAGGGATGACAATTGTGTAGGTTGGCCCAGGCCTGGTAATATTAAGACTTTAAAAGTACCAACTGTTGCAAATATCTAGTCCTGAATTGGACAATATCTTAGTTTCATCGATGACTTTAAATTTGGGTGACTTTATTTTTTCATTTTTCCCCCTGTGCTATGAGAAATATTAAAGAGTATGTGATAGGTAAGTGAATTAAGTGGGCGGAGCACAACTAGTTGGCAAGTGTAAACTGCCAGTCATGTATCAGCAGTTTCATTTTTGGCACCTTATGCTTTGCACCTTTAAGTTAGATTAAAGAGTTATTGAATTCCTTCTGTCGAATTTCTTTCATGATGCTAAATGGAGATCTTTAATGCACTTCCCCCTTGTAAAGTATGTCGGTTTTCTTTACAGTGTCCATTAATCAGTATCTCTTCAGATGTAATAAGACGTGTACAGCAGGTTTTACATTTCTGTCTTCTCCAACTCAGTCTATTTTTGGTACTTTTAGGATCAGCTTCTTTGAAGATAGACTAGCATGAATTGACAGTTCTTTGTGAGCAGTTATTTGACTTTTCTTAAAGAGAGTGTGTGATGAATTCACGTGGGCTTTTTTCAGAAATTTTTCAGATGTCTCTTCATTAGAGCCATGACTTCTGTAAACAAGGAATAAAGACCCATGATATGGGGTCTTTAAGAATTAATTTTCAGTTAAAAGTTTGGCAGCAAGGAACAAATGTGACCAGTTAGAATAGAATGAACTAAGGACAGAGGAAAAAAATGTATATTCAGTGTCGAGTATTAAAGTATATGTTTATATTTAACATCAAGTTTCTTTTATTTCTACTTGGGACACATTATTGGTTTGTTGTTGAGTAACGTCAGTGTTAATTTTTAACTATTTTTGTTCTTTTCCTTAAACTCTTGGTTGTTGAATTATCAGAACTTTATAAAGCTTTTTTTGGGTCTTAATTTATTTTCAAGATTTTAAGCATACATTGAAAAATTGTAATGTCTTAATGAAATAAGGGACTTTGTAGTGAATACTTTTGACTTTGAATGTGCAGTAATAAAAAATCGTGCTTTCTTTCCTTCAGGCTGACTTGACGGGAATTAAATGGAAAAGATATGTATGGCAGGGCCCAACTTCTGCCCCTATTCTGTTTCCTGTGACAGAAGAAGACCCCATTTTGAGCAGTTTTAGTCGCTGCCTTAAGGCAGATGTACTTGGTGTTTGGCGGCGAGATCAAAGACCTGGAAGAAGAGAATTGTGGATATTTTGGTGGGGTGAAGACCCCAATTTTGCTGATCTTATTCACCATGATTTATCAGGTGAAAGCAACTTATCATTTCTAACTAATAATATAGCAACATTGTATCCTTGTCCCAAAATATCATTTGTATTACAAATTAAGTTTTTTTTTTTTCCCCTTTGTGGAACACTGTTAGGTATGAAGTCACATAAAAATTCAGCTTCATGTTTTATTTCAGTATGATATTTTATTTTATTTAAATTATCCATGTGTGTTATGGCTGGCTTTTTAAGCCTTGACTTTCTCCTTTCACCACCCAACTTCCTTCTTAATAATCTCAAAGGCTGTTAGGGCCCAAGGAAGGCATGTTACATTAATCTAAGAAAAATAGGATCAGGCAGCATAAAGTTCCTGACAAAGGCATAAAATACTATTGAAGCCAAGTGTAACTCACTTGTGAGTCAATTCTGCCATTGCTCTCTCTTGCATGAATATGGAGAGGATTGTAAGAAGTACCTAGAAATGTAACTTTATCTTGTGGTTTTTTTTTATAAGGCATATAGTTATTTTGTTGTTTGTGTTATTACCATATGAAGGCGTATGTTAATTGTGTTATTTTTCAAAAGTAGCTCTTTTAGATACCGTTCTAACAAAGACTATATTAATAGGAGACAAGCTACCAACTTGTTTAGCTTTTATAGGACATGGAGTCATAATCTAAAAGGTTACGCAGAGATAATTTTGTGATCAAATCAATATGATTACTTATTTTCTTGACTTTTATGACCAAATGTTACTTTAGAAAGAGAAATTGTAGCTCTTTATGTAATTATTGAAGCTTGTGTTTACTTTAGACTGTAAGAGACAGTGTTAACTGAATCTTTGATGATAGGAATGTAAATGATAAGTTGTGTGCTGCCAGGTATGGAAGACTTCATTCAGCAAGATAGTTAGGTAATGATTCTTGACAGATACATTTTGGATTTCTAGGTGATTTTTTAAAAAAAGTGTTCTTATTTGAAATTGAATACTATGAAATGTCTATTGTCCATTTGACCTGTAGGATCTATTTGATTTTTGGATGAAATGTAATCCAGGTTTCTGTATCTTTTTTTTTTTTTTTTTGAGACAGAGTCTCGCTCTGTTGCCCGGGCTAGAGTGAGTGCCGTGGCGTCAGCCTAGCTCACAGCAACCTCAAACTCCTGGGCTTAAGCGATCCTACTGCCTCAGCCTCCCAAGTAGCTGGGACTACAGGCATGTGCCACCATGCCTGGCTAATTTTTTTTTTTCTATATATATTTTAGTTGGCAGATAATTTCTTTCTATTTTTTGTAGTAGAGACTGAGTCTCGCTCTTGCTCAGGCTGGTCTCGAACTCCTGACCTCGAGCGATCCTCCCGCCTCAGCCTCCCAGAGTGCTAGGATTACAGGCGTGAGCCACCGCGCCCAGCCCAGGTTTCTGTATCTTAAACTAGTATACTTAATAAGACCAACGTTTGTGTAGGAATGTATGTTACATTTGGTTTTTTGATAATTTGCTTTTTACCTTCAAATGAACACACTCTTCAGTGTTATTTTTGAGAGTGATGCAATTCTTTTATGGTAAAGCTCTCCAGCTTTTATAGCTTTCCTAATAAGATGCCTGCTGGAGAGTCTAGTTCTTAGTTCTAAGTCTGTAATGTAGTTCTAAATGTGTAAAATGATGGGTTTGTGTATATGTGCATATATATATGATGTATGTATATCTATCAGGATATAAAATTTCTTAGTGATTTTAGCAAGATGCTTTCTAATTGTCATGCCAAAAACTAAGCCTGCCAACTTCCTTTTTCTTTCATTGACTTGAATATAGTACTGCAGTTATTTTAATCTGTAAGTGGTCATAAAATCCACCTTACTAAGATGTTTGCAGACTGTATTAATGTTAATTAACTATCTATAAACTATTGATAAACTGTATCCATTGATAAAACATAATTGTTGATAAAGCTATGAGGCTGATTTAGGGGTTTTGGTTTTAACAAAGATAGGCAGAGCATCTGAACAGACTTTTTTTTAAGATTCCATGCAGTACATTTTGTGGAATCAAAAATAATTTTAGGCCCGGCGCGGTGGCTCACGCCTGTAATCCTAGCCCTCTGGGAGGCCAAGGGGGGTGGATCGCTCGAGGTCAGGAGTTCGAGACCAGCCTGAGAGAGACCTCATCTCTACTAAAAATAGAAAGAAATTATCTGGACAACTAAAAATATATATAGAAAAAATTAGCCGTGCATGGTGGTGTATGCCTGTAGTCCCAGCTACTCGGGAGGCTGAGGCAGTAGGATCGCTTAAGCCCAGGAGTTTGAGGTTGCTGTGAACTAGGCTGACGCCACGGCACTCACTCTAGCCCGGGCAACAAAGTGAGACTCTGTCTCAATTAAAAAAAAAAAATAATAAAAATAATTTTAACATATAATATTTAGTTTTACCATAGTAAATTAATATTTTGAAAGTTAAAAGCTTGTTAAAGTTAGAAGTGAGCTGTTTTGATGTATATTATTAAAGTACTACGTGGATTTTTTTTTCTTCTAGGTTTCATGTTATCAATCAAATATGTTTTCTCTACTGAAACTGGGTCACAGTTTTAAAAATTTCTTTAGTTTAACTTTGGTTTTTAGGATAATCTTCAAAAATGGTAGTACCTGTGCTTAAAAATAGATACTGACAATTGAATGTGAATGCAAGTGATTTCAGGAGATTAGGTTTTAATTGTCAGATTTTGCTGAATGCTATTGAATAGTAAATAACTTTAAAAATTTTATCATTGTGGAAGTGATTGAAATAGTAAACTGAAATACAGTTAGGAGTAGTATGTGATCATATTTACTGTTCCAAAAGCCTGTCCTGTGCTGTTTTAGTTTGCATCGTCAGTGGTATTTATACAGTGTTTTAGCTTTTTTTAACCTGTCATTTACTTTAGAATGTTGTTACTTAAATCAGACATATCTTAAAGAATAATAAGGTCTTTTCAGATGGACTATATTTGTCTTGCCCTTTTCTTTGCTCCAGGGACACCGTCTGCCTCCCTTTTGGGGTAATTAGGCTGCCTCTGTCTCTCTAGCTAACCCCTTTTTCATTTCTTCCCATCTGTGGCACTCTATTTCCTTCTTTTAAGCTCCCCTGAAAAGAGAGCAGCTGGACAGTAGGGGTGGCATCAGCTGCTGGAGGCAATCCTGAGTTCCAAGTGGAGGTGTAGCACTGGGGAAAGGGGAACCGGAAGGACCCAGGTGGTAACTAAAAAGCTGGTTAATTTAGCTTGAGCTTGCTTTTCACAGGCAGTGTCCTTCTGTTTGGTTCAGCACCCACCACATCTTGTTACTGAAATGTTTTTGATTATGGTGATAATATTGCCCTCCTTTCTCTAGGTGGGAGGAGGAGGGAAAGCATTCCTTTTTTAAAAGATTAGAATTTCTCAGTTTTTCTTACTTAACTGAAGCATTCAATAACAAAAGTACAGAATCGCCTTTGCTTAATCCCTTATCTCTTTTGTGTCATCCATAGTGTATTTTTAAGAATAAACTTGTTATTTTAGGATACTTACAGATTTATATAAAAGTTACAAAGTTAGTATGAAGAGTTTCTCTATAACCTTCAGTTTCCTTTATTGTTAACATCTTATATTAGAATGGTACATTTTTACAACTAATGAACCGATATTGATACTGTATTACTAACTAAGATATATACTTTATTTGGATTTCCTTTATTTTTCTGTCCTGGGATCCCTCATTCAGGATGCCACATTACCTTTAGTTGTCATTTCTCCTTAGGTTGTTCTAGACTGTGACAGTTCTCAGACTTTCCTTGGTTTTGATAATTTTGACAGTTCTGAATAGTTTGGTCAGGTTTTACCGTGCATTTTAAATTTCAGCTTTTCTCTTATATCACTTAAGGTTACTTTCAAGTTTAGCTGATGTGTAGAAATGAAATGTAAACTCATTTTATTGCCAACTGGCAAAGATCAGTTATAGCAAACCAAATCTGATTTAATACATATTTTAAACCCTCAGTTATTCATTTTGTAGCAGTAGTCAATACTGTTTAGCGAAGTCATTTGCAAAGTCCTGATGATTTTTGTGTCAGAATTTGTGCTAACTAGTATTAGCCTCATAATTATGTTCCAGAAAGATACTTGTTCAAAAAAATCTCTTGAACCCCAAAGCCAAACATATGATTTTTTTTTACTTTTTGCTCTTCTCTCTAGTAGAATAGTAGTTGAGTTGATATCTATGTTTTGATATAAAAAGGATTACGGAATAAAACTTCTTTCAGGTTACAGCTTTTTTTTTTTTTTTTTTTGAGATAGGCTCTTGCTCTTTCGCCCCGGGTAGAGTACAGTAACGTCATCATAGCTCATGGCAACCTCAGACTCCTGGCTCAAATGATCCTCCTGCCTCAGCCTCATTTGTCTATTTTTAGTAGAGACTGGGGTCTTGCTCTTGCTCAGGCTGGTCGCAAACTACTGACCTCAAGCGATCCTCTCTCCTTGGCCTCCCAGAGTGCTAGGATTAGAGCCACACTGCCTGGTCATTTTTTTTTTTAAGTTAAAATTTGTGGCAGACTCTGTTTAGTGGTGGTGTGATAATGGGTGACAGGAGATGTAAAATTGGTGATGGGAAAATCTCAGCTCAGTCCCTCTGGTCAAAAGTCTCTAGTGCGTGGGACTGATTGATTCTTTTAAGTGTTCTGTTAGTTTGCTTCAGAGGAAGATTGTTTAATTTTAATTAGTGTGTCCTTGAAGGAGAAGAGTTTTCAATGTATTCTTCTGTGTCCTAACCTTTTTGGAATTTTACTGCTATTGTCATTATTGGCTTTTATGCTTAGCCTTAAAAATAAAAACAAAAACTGCTCTCTCTCCCAAGTTCATCATCTTAAAAAAAAAAACAAAGTTAGATTGTGATAAGACTTTTAGAAAACTGATACCTTGAGAACTAAAAAAACAGACTCAGTCAGGGCTAAAAATATTTGTTGTTTTTCCTGGCTCCTGAGGTTTATATACTGGATTTTAGAAACGTGTCCAAATTTCATCATAATGAATACTGCTCAAACTAAGTGGGCTGTTGTTCCAAATTTAATTTTGGGTGCTTTTATTGAAGGATATTAATTATAGTGGACTTTAACCTTAAATGACAGCTGTTCACAGGAGCGACAAATAGATAAACAGCAGCCAATCAGAGCAATTCTGTGCAAGCTAAAATAAAAAATTGTTTTGTGTCCCAAGTAGTCTAAAGACAGTTAATTCATTTCTGTCTTCTGTTGTAGAATTTACTTGTGGCCTAACTCTTTATATTGGCTAATCTCCCAGGTGACAACTTCATGTGCTGTATTTCTTCTATGTGCTGTCCTTTTTCACCCAAGTGTATCTTTCAAATTTTCAAGTCGAAGATAAAAGTCAACTTGTTGTTTTTAATTCAAAGCTTTTCAGGATTATAGGTGAATAGATGAGAATGATGTTGCCAACTTAAGGTTCTCAGTAATATTTGTTGAATGAATGGCTTATTAATTATTTAGGACAAACACTAATTTAGCATTTAAACATTCTCTTTATTCTTTCAGAAAATATATGGTATTATCTACCATGTTAATTTTTGACCATTCAGTGTTCATCAGCATATATGACATTTTTTGATAGTTTAGCAAAATTATATAGGAATCCTTTTTTGGACCAAAAAAAAAAAATTCCTTTTTTACCAGTTGTTCACTGTGGAGATATTTGGAGATGTCAGTTTTGAGAAAAATTTTGAGTACTATTGATAGAGAATTATTTGATCTGTCACATACTTTGGCATCACTATAATCTATATGCTCAAAAAATGTGGCAGTCAAATTTAGCATTTGAACTTTGTGTTTTTTTTTCAAATAAACACTTTATAAAAATTTTCAAGTAACATTGGTGATTAAGAGTTCTAATGCTAATAGTAACAGAAAAGCACTAAAAATGAAGAATTGAAACTCTTTCTCCGGACATACAGATATAAGAGGAAAATATTTATTTAAATGCATTAAGCAGACTTTTTCCATTAGGCTATTGTTGATTAAATTCAAAAGAGCTAAGTAAAGATTTGCCACTTATTCCTTTCTCCCTCCCCTTGCTATTATAAAATAATGCTGGTGTTGAGATTCAAGGACTTGTTTTAATTAATGTAAGAGGTGCATATTACTGTCTTGAGTGGGTTGCCTGTACTTTTTTAGAGACAGGGTCTCCCTCTGTCGCCTAGGTTAGCTCACTGCAGCCTTGAACTCTGGCTCCAGCAATTCTCCTGCCTCGAGCAATCCTCCTGCCTCAGCCTCTGGAGTAGCTGGGACTACAGCAGGCACATGCCTCTACGCCTGGCTAACTTTTCCATTTTTTTTTTTTAAAGATAGGGTTTCACTGTGTTGGTCAGGCTGATTTCAGTCCTTCTGCCTCAGCCTCCCAGAGTGCTGGGATTTGAGCAACCGTGCCTGGCCAGAAAGTACTTTTATTATGGTTATTATAACATCAAGATATTAGAAGCTTAGCTCAGTAGGCTTCTTGTTTCTAAGTGAAGCCATCAAAACAAAGCCCTTCAGACTTTTCATTGAGCATTATAGAACTTATTTCTTCAGGAATGAAAAATGAAATTATATTTAATGTAATGGTTGCTTAGTTACTTGCCATGTAGGTGATTTGTGGGTTTTAGGAAACCCCAACAGGTGGTCTGTACTTCTTTGTTTTATACATAACTTCCATTTAACGTTAATGAGAATTGCGTGCATTTGGGGACATGAGACACACACCCCCCTTTGAAAGCATGAAGTTCACCTGCGTTTCTCTAGATAAAATTTAGAGTAATGAGGGAGAATTTTTAAACCACATTCAGTATTGCTAAGTCATTTAATTGCAGGTTTAACTGATACAGATTTTTTACAATAAAATCATAAAATTTTCAGAATTTTATGTGAAAATTTATAAATTATTGTACTATAGTTTTTACTACAAAGATTTTTTATTTACTGTTTTGGGGAAGAATGCAAATTCATTCTTAAGTTTTTTTTTGTTTCTGTTTTTTTTGTGAGCGAGTAGAGTGCAGTGGTGTCATCACAGCAGACTCCTGGGCTCAAGCGATTGTCCTGCCTCAGCCTCCTGAGTATCGGGGACTACAGGCATGTGCCACCATGCCTGGCTAATTTTTTCTGTTTTTGGTTGAGACAGGGTCTTGCTTTTGCTCAGAGCAGGTATCGAACTCCTGACCTCAAGTGATCCTTCTGCCTCAGCCTCCCAGCATGGTAGGATTATAGACGTGAGCCACTGCACCCAGCCTCCGTTCTTAAGTTTTAAATGAATAATTTATTTGAAGTTTATAGCAACTGTACAACTTTGATATGTGTAAATGGTAACTCTGTGTCTCAGGTCTTTGCTTTAAAATTGACAAGTAGTTAGGAAAAAGATTTTGGGAAGGGCTACTTATGTAGGGGATTTTTGAGGTGAAAGATAATAAAAGTAAAGGATACTAAATAGATTATAAAGAGGCAAAGAATTGGAAGATATTCCCAACATAATTCTATTGAAATTAAGAACATGTACCCGGGTGTGGTGGCTCACGCCTATAATTCTAGCACTCTGGAAGGTCGAGGCAGGAGGATTGTTTGAGCTCAGGAGTTGGAGACCAGCCTGAGCAAGAGTGAGACCCCATGTCTACTAAAAATAGAAAAATTAGCTGGTGTAATGGCGTGAGCTTCTAGTCCCAGCTGTTTGGGAGGTTGAGGCAAGAGGATCGCATAAGCCCAGGGGTTGGAGGTTGTAGTGAGCTATGATGACACCACTGCACTGTAGCCGGGGTGACAGAGTGAGACACTATCTCCAAAAACAAACAAAAAATAGATTTGCTGGAAAAATTGAGGCTATATATTTAGTGAAGGTAGCTATTAACTTTATATGACAGAAGTGCCATTTAAAATTTAAGTCTTTAAATTTTTAAATTTCTCCACCGAGTAGAGGATTCTAGACTGAATAGTAATCATGAGAATCATTTGGTTGAGATGAGACCTAAGGTGGCACTGCTTGTTAGACTCTGTGCCAGTAGCTTCCTTTTTATTCATCACTTAGTTGTAAACTAAGTTATAAAACTATAAAGTGGAGCCATGAATTAAAATGCTGATGGACATGAAATGTTTTGAGTTTAATTATTAACTGGCTAATATTTTTTGGCAGGTTGAATAACTAGAGGAATTAGGATAAAGTAACAAGTGAGCCCCCTTAGAAATTAGCATCATAGATAGAGATGTAGAGTATGTTTAATATTTTCCAGGTCATATAAACAAGTGTTCTTTTCATTGATACAGAAACCAAGTCAGTGTGTTCATAATATCATTGCCCTTTTATTAGGTGGAAAAATAATTTTCATATAATTTGATAGAATGCATGGCAGTTAGATCTTTTATTCCATGTGGAGTCACTTTGAAACCTGATATTTTAATGTTTAGAGATATACCGAAGTGATTATTGCTTAATATTCTGGGGTGAAATAGGGTTTGTGAATATAGTTTAAACTGTAACATTTTTTCCTTGGTTCTGAATAGATACAGTGCCACTACTTTTTGTTTCCTTTAATTCTCATTTAGAAGAGGAAGATGGAGTGTGGGAGAATGGACTTTCCTATGAATGCCGTACTCTCCTTTTCAAAGCAGTTCACAATCTGTTGGAACGGTGTTTAATGAACCGGAACTTTGTGCGTATTGGCAAGTGGTTTGTAAAGCCTTATGAAAAAGATGAAAAACCTATAAATAAAAGGTAAGCTATTTTATTTGAATTCTTGCTTGATATTTCTTTAGGTTTGTTAATTCTTATGGCTTTATAGAGAATGTGGAGTAAAACAAGCTAAATATCAGTACAGACATATTCAGGAGGTTAACTTTGGCAAAGTACTGTAAGTATTCAGTTTTCTTTGACCACTTTTTCCTCCCTTTTACACATTCTAAGCATTTTCTTGCAGCTAGGTGCAGTGGCTTGCACCTGTAATCCTGCCTACTGTGGAAGCTGAGCCCAGGAGTTTGAGACCAGCCTGAGCAACATAGGGAGATACAACTTCTACAAAAAATAGAAAAATTAGCTGGGTGTGGTGGCACACGCCTGTAATCTCAGCTACTCAGGAGTCCGAAGCAGGAGGATTGCTTGAGCCCAGTAGTTTGAGGTAGCAGTGAACTGTGATTATACTACTGCACTCTGGCCTGGGCAGCAGAGTGAGACCATGTCTCAAAACAAACCAAAAAAACCCTTCTTTTTTCTTGCAATGGGAATAGGCTATGTTTTAATACAGTGTCCTAAATTTTGATTTGGGGGTGATAGAGAACATGTGGGATGAAAGCAGAGGCTTATGCATGGAAGTATCCTTTTTTTAGTACAAGTGGAAATATATGCACAGTACTCTGACTTTAAAATTAAGTGATATTAGCACTTATTAAAATGGTGATCTGTGGTTATGTTTTGGATTGAGTTAACCCTTCTCATTCCCAGTCTCTCAGTTTGCTTTAATCAAAATAATTTAAATTTGTGTTTTTCTATATAAGACTCTTGGAGAGTTGATAATTTTTTAAACATTGAATTAAGCAAATTTATGGCACTAATTAGCAGGTAGAGGCACAGGAGACTTAAGATAGATACCTTCTTTTCCTGTGCAATTAAAAGCTTCAGGTTACTTCTCTTCTCTATGATTTAGATAATGTAAGGCATAGTCTGTTAGAAGATAAGTCCCAAGCAATTGTTGAATTAGTGATGCTTCAAGAGAGATGAACCAGTGGATGAACCAGTGGCAAGTAAGATGGGATGGGGGGGAAAGAAAATTAAAGGGAACTTATTAGTTTTTCCTGAAAGATGTGAGAGGATATAAACTAAACATTTGGTTGAGATTGTAGTCATTGTTGAGGTGCCATCTTTCATGTCATTATATGTACTTTTTTTTCATTTGCACCTGGAGTTTTTTTTTTTTTTTTAAACCTCTTCAAACCCCTTTTTAGCTTTAATAGATGGGTGAGTAGATAAACTTGGAGAAATAAAGTTTCTTTCATTTTTTTCTCTTTGAAAATTGACACTGCCCTTTATTGTTAACAAAAGAATTATATAAGTTAGGAATGCATTCAGCTACAACAACAGAAAAATCTAACTACCTGGTAGGGGTTGATTTTTTTCAATAGCAAGGAGTCTGAAGCTAGATAGTTCAGTATTGGTATATCTATTCAATAATGTCCTCAAGGACTCAGGGTTCCCTGTAGTTTTCTGCTCTGCCATCTTTAGTGTTTAGCTTTTATCCTTATGGTCCCAGTGGATGTTGTACCTTGAGACAGGCAAGAAGAGGAAGGAAGGGAAGAAGTAAGAACAGGTGGCACCTGGGTCGGTAAGTAGATTCTTTTCTGGAAACTTTAACTGACATATCATTGGCCATATTAAGAGAAACAAATATCTTTAATTTGGAAACAAGCCACTCTGAACAAAATAAGGCTTTTGTTAGCAAGAAGAAAGGGGTAATAGATATTAGATAGTTAGAAGTAGAAAATGCTGGGCGAGGTGGCTCATGCCTGTAATCCAAGTACTTTGGGAGGCTGAGGTGGGAGGATCGCTTGAGGCCAGGAGTTTGCGACCAGCCTGAGCAACATATTGAGACCCTGTCTCCACAAAAACATTTTAAAAACTAGCCTGGTGTGGTGGCATGAACCTGTAGTCCCAGCTGCTTGTGAGGCTGAGCCAGGAGGATTGCTTGAGCCCAGGAGTTCGAGGTTGCAGTGGGCTGTGATGATGCCACTGCACTCTAGCCAGGGTGACAGAGCGAGACTCTCAAAAAAAAAAAAGTGGAAATGGATATTGGGTAGGCAGTTAGCAATATCTGGCGTATACATTTATATGATTTTAAGAAGTCAAGCAGATTACCAAGGTTTAAAATGAAAAGCCGCAATCCTGAGCCTCAGCTAATAGATGTGCTCCTCAGAGGCAACCGTGTTTTAATTCTTTTAAATGTTTCTTCTAATTTACCTATTATAAAATTTTGAAGCAATTAACATGCTTATTCTTGAGTTTTTAATTATTTCAGTTATTCAGGATTAATCTATGGACTTCCTTTTTTCTTCTTTTTTTTTTTTTTGGTCATGACAGTCTAACATTGAAATTCTGCCTTTCTATTGAGGGTTTAGCTATCTTGCTTCCCCCTGCCCCAAACCCTTGGACATTGATGACACTTTTTTTTTTTGAAATGGAATCTTGTTATATTGCCCAAGCTGGTCTTCAGCTCTTGGGCTTAAGCCATCCTCTTGCCTCAGCCTCCTGAGTAGGTGGGACCATAAGCATGCATCACTGTGTCCAGCTGACATTGGCACTCTTGCACACACTCTTCTCCCTTCCCCTCTCCCTTTCCTTATTTTGCCAGTATATGAGTTTTGATAAAAACAATATTTATTTATACTATTATGATTTTATAAATATTATTTGTAACTGAACCATATAGTATATTAGGAATACATTATATTTCTTGTACATCTTTTTGTTTTCCCAGGTGTTAATGGTTGTCTCTTTCACTTAATTATCTGTGTCAGAGTTTGGTCAGCTACCACTCTAGAGGGCAAGTATAGTTTGCCATCTGTTTTTGTAAATAAAGTTTTATTTTAACACAGCCATGCTCATTGTTTGATGGATTGTTTTACGGCCCCTTTCACACTAAAGCAGAGTTAAATAATTGTGACAGAGACACATGGCTTGCAAAGCCAAAAATACTTAGCCTGAGATACTTAATATCTTGCTCTTTATAGAAAAAAGTTTGCTAACTCCTGATCTATGTACCTATTGGTAATTTATCCCTAGACTGTCTACCAGAAGTATAAATCTCCCCTTCCTCTCTTCAAGGACTTTGTGTAATATATTAGTTTCTTTTTTTTTTTCCCCTTTTGTTAATTAATATCCCTGTTGGAACCTTTCATTCTTCTTTTCCAATTTGGACTAGTTGTTTTCTAGTCTTGTTTCACAGTATCCATATTGGGAATTACCTTTGCTTTTCTATCCATGTTGGATCCCTCGTTTCCTAGATCTCATTTCTCCTGTTTTTGTTCTTATTTACTATTTCATCTACCAGTAGTTTCCAGAAAGTACATGAGAAGTAATACTTTGGAGACTGAATATCTGAATTAACTTCTTTTCTACCCTTATAGTTGATCAATAGTTTTGACTGGGTATAGAATCTAGGATTAGCAATCATTCTCTCTTAGACTTTTGGACATTAAAATGCTGATTGGAAGTTCTGTGTATGTGAACAGCTTATGAAGTTGTGGGCTTTACTAGGGTGCAAGGTTGGGGGACCTGGGCATTTTTATTGGGTGCCTGTCATCCAGCTCTCGCCAGCTGTATGTCCCACCGCTCTGGTCCCCCATACCCGACTCAAGTTAGTTTTCCAGAGGGATCTTTCAGTTTTCTTGACTAGTGGGTATAAATAAGCTTGAGTGCCAGTATTTAATTTAGGGAGCCTACTGGGGAAGGGAGGTTGGGGGAGTCACTTACACAGTGTTTAGATTTTCACATAATCTTTCATTTAAATATATCACCTCAGCTATATCTAAGTGTTCTATGTCCCTCTGTTTCAACCAATTCAAAGAGTGAACCTCTAGGTTTTTCACGGATCTGGAAGAAAGTGAAGAGACTATAAGATTGTAGAGTGAATCCAAAAGTCTAACTTTTGTACGTATACTTACTTCCTTCTGTTTTCAGTTACACTTACATATCTACCTTTAGAGATATTATCAGTATCTTCAACTTCTGAGCCTTTCTGGGATTCTGTGGTTTAACTCAATTTGCATCTTGGCTCCTTCCTCTTTGCCTTTAAGTTCCTTATGATTTTTGCCTTTGCTTGAAAGCTCTTCAGATTTTATGGCTGTTTCTTTTCTTCCTTTCTTTCCTTTCTTTGTTTTCCCCAGGATCTCACTCAGTTGCCTGGGCTAGAGTGCAGTGGTGTCATTATAGCTCATTGCAACTTCAAACTCCTGGGCTTAAGCAGTCCTTTTGCTTCAGCCTCCTGAGTAGCTAGGACTATAGGCTTGTGCTGGCTAATTTTTCGATTTTTTTTGTAGAGACAGGTTGGTCTTGAACTCGTGGCCTCAAGCGATCCTCCTGGTTTGGCTTTCCAAAGGTGCTAGGATTACAGGCGTGAGCCACCGCACCCGGCCTGTCTCTTTTCTTTGCTGTCACTTTACCATTCTCTTCATTTTCCTCCTGCCCTTGACTATCTATATGGAGAGGTTTTCATGAGGAAGTAGAGATAAATGAATATGTTCAATAAGCTATGCAGGGTACTGGAAATATCTTTCTTTTTTTTTTTTTTTAATGAAAAGCTCTTTTGATGGGCTGTTAATAATCAAAGATACAAATTTTAATTGGAGATTTCCATGAATCCAACAGATTTTACTTGTTATTTAACCATGTAATTGAGCACTAGTATTTTTCCATGGGCTGACCCATTTAGGAGGGGAGCTAAATTCAGATTGTGTTTTATTAGCAAGGTGTTACCAGAAATAGTGTATGCTCTTTTGAGATACTCTTGAAGCATAGTTGTGGTACAAAAACTGACTTTATCCAGGGAGGTAAATGCTGGTCCTCAAATCTTTTTTTTATAGGAACTTCCTTACCCTCCCCTCTGCCTTTAGAAAAGCAAGTAGGGAAAAATCAAGCAGCTAAGTCTTCTAGTTATGACTTGGGACTTCCTTTCTGTTGAATTCAGTGGAATGATATAGGGAAGGTAGGTAAAGATTGATTATAAATTAATGTGTTTCTGGACCATTATGAAGGAGATGCATCATATATACTATTTTTGTTTACTGATAAATTCACTTTTGGTTAAACTGGTATAAGCATTCTCAAAAAGAATAACAGAGTTGTCAAGGAAGAAAATTTTTGCTGCAAAACTGGTTTGACCTGAACAAGGGACAAACTATAATATTCCTTGTCTTACATGTAGTTAATTATCTGTTTAACTCTAACAGCCTTTAGGGACTGAAAGAGTAGAAGTGGAATCAAATTCTGGTGATACAGCCTGGTTATCTGTAAAGAACCCTTCAACTATAAGGACAGTTACTCACTAGAACAAACCAGTCTTCAGATAATCGGTTAAAAGAATGACCAGTGTTTTGTCTTGAATAGGTTAGGTATTTCCTACATTGCAGGCAACTGGTGAGATGACAGTCGCTGAGTTTTCTAGTGAGAACATAGACAGGTAAATGGGCTATAATAAGTGCCAATACCTTACTGTAGGTTTTAGTCTCCTAGTAAAAAGACTTTCCAAACTTGCGATGTTTGAGAGTGCATCTGAGTAAGATTACCTTCAATAAGAACTCTCTTAAGTTTGTGTTAGGTTAAACTTTCTGTCATATTGAATCTATTATCACCATTTAGCTGAGTGGGCAGTTAAGTTTATTTATGTAGCGAGAGTTTTAAATTCTTCTAGGATAGAAGGATACTAGTAAGAAATTCTTTTTTTAGATAGCTAGTCCGATATCTTACAGGATGTATTGACAACTGTTTTGCTAAGTGGCAGATGAGATTGTATAGGAGGAAAATATGTTAATATGTGTTTGATTTTAATATGTACTTTAATATATACTTTAATCTTACCCCATTCCCTTAACTACAGACATAGCCATATAATTAATTTCTATAGAAAAAAATACATTGCTGAATTGATAAATCTTTTTGATATCTTTGCTCTACGTAAGATAGTTATCCATCCCGATTTTTTTATATATACACACACATGTATACACACATATATATTTTGAGACCGGGTCTTGCTCTATGGCCCAGGTGCATAGTTCATTGCAACCTCAAATTCCTGGACTCAAGTGATCCTCCTGCCTCAGCCTCTTGAGTAGCTGGTAGTACAGCAGCTGGCCACCAAGCCCAGCTTTTTTTTTTTTTTTTAATTCATTTTGTATAGATGAGGTCTCACTATGTTACCCAGGCTGGTCTCAAAGTCCTGGCCTCAAGTGATTGCTATTATGTTTTTTAAGTATTCATTTCCTGTATTCCGGTCTTGTAGTGCAGCACTTTCCAGTGGAAATAAATGTGAGCCACATGTGTAATTTAAAGTTTTCTAAGTCTGGGTGTTGTGGCTGGTGCCTATAATGGTAGCACTTTGGGAGACTGAGGCATGAGGATTGCTTGAGCCCAGGAGACCAGCCTGGGCAACATGGTGAGACTCAGTCTTTAAAAAAAATTCAAAAATTAGCCAGGCATGGTGGTGAGCACCTGTAGTCCTAGCTACTCAGGAAGCTGAGGCAGGAGGATCATTTGAGCCCAGCAGTTTGAGGCTACGGTGAGCTACGATCACACCACTATACTCCAGCCTGGGTGACAGAGTGAGACTCTGTCTCTTTATATACACACACACACACATACATACATACATGCATATATAAATACATACATACATACATGTATATATTGGGTATTATATTAATAACACAGTTCTAGGGCAGTAAGCCCAACTGAACTTGGTAGTGCTTATTGGTAAAAATTTCTTCTATCTAGTGATTGGTGAACCCTCTTTGAATTTTATGCTAAATTGTCAGTGTGCTCTAGAATCTCAAAGGTAGGGAGAGCCCCATACCTTATGTCAGGGTACCCACTATCTGCTAAGTTGGGCATAGTTACTTCAGCAGCCTTGACGTATCTTTATATTTTTTCTCCTTATAGCCTATCTGTGCTGTTTTTTCTTAATGTCTGTCATCAAGATTACTGTTTATCATTTCTGAAATCTTAAGTGATAATATAATAGTGCTTATGGCCCATGGCATTTCTCTGTGGTGCTTGAGTCATTAGTATTTGCATGGTCAGTCTTCCATATTATCAGGCTTTCCAGGAACATTTCTGAGAAAAATTAAGTGCCAAGAAAGGTCTTCTTTCTCCCTATTGAGATTTTTTTTTTAAACCATAATTTCTTACTATGTTTCTTACTGTGGACTCATACAGATTTGTCCAAGGTCACACCAGCTACCAAGTGTTTGAGCTGGATTATAGGGCATGAAAAATATGAGACAGATTGTGGACCCTGTAGACCAGTATATCTCTTGCATCCATGTCTTTTTAAAATGGTAGGAAATAGTAAAAACAGAATACTGAAAAACAGTAAAAAGGAACACTTTTAGAGCACATGAGGTTGTAAACCAGAGTAATAATATTGTTACTCTCTAAGTATCTTTGCTGTATAATGTAAGTAATGTGTTCACTAAGTGAGCACAAATTTATATAGAATTCACTGATAAGGTGTAATCTTCTGGATTTTCATGTAGTTCTTTCATTCATGGAGATATGTTAAGAATACCTGATATTGATAATATAAATTTAAGAATTAAAAACAATTACTTTGAAGACTGCAGACATACAGATTAATGCAGTGGTTCCCAAACTTTTCTGCATGTGGGAATAACCTAGAGAGCTTGAAAGAAATTATTGATGCTTATATCTTAACCTGGGGCTGTGGCCAGGGCTTTGGGATTTTTTTTTTTTTTTTTTTTTGATACAGAGTCTTGCTCTGTTGCCTGGGCTAGAGTGCCGTGGTGTCAGCCTAGCTCACAGCAACCTCAAACTCCTGGGCTCCAGTGATCCTCCTGCCTCAGCCTCCCAAGTAGCTGGGACTGCAGGCGTGTGTCACCACACTTGGCTAATTTTTTTCTATTTTTAGTTGCCTGGGTAATTTTTTCTATTTTTAGTAGAAACTTGCTCTTGCTCAGGCTGGTCTCAAGCTCCTGACCTCAAGCAATTCTTTGGCCTCGGCCTCCCAGATTGCTAGGATTACAGGCATGAGCCACTATGCCTGGCCTAGAATTTTTAAAAGATCCTAACGTAAGACAAGTTTGGAAACTGTTGAATTTGTGGAATAAAAATAATCTAGGAATTAAGATGAGTAGGGTTTTTTTATTGTTGTAAAATATATATAACATAAAATTTACAGTTTTTCAGTGTGTTGTTCAGTGGCACTAAGTACATTCATGTTGTTTGCATCCATCACCACTATGTATCTGCAGAACTTTTTCATCATCCCAAACTGAAAATCTACCCATGAAACAATAATTTCTCATTTCTCTCTTCCCAAGCCCCTGGTAACCACCATTCTACCTTCTTCCTCTATGAATTTGTCATATAAGTGGGATCATACAATATTTGTCCTTTGGTGTCTGGCTTATTTCACTTAGCATAATGTCTTCAGGGTTCATTCATGTTGTAGCATGTGACAGGATTTCACTTCTTCTTAAGGCTAAGTAATACTCCATTATATGGTATACCACATTTTGTTTATTCATTCATCGATGGACATGTGGGTTGTTGCCACCTTTTGGCTATTGTGAATAATGCCGCTATAAACATTGATACACAAATCTCTCTTCAGATCTCTGCTTTCAGTTCTTTTGGGTATATACCCAGTAGTGGAATTATTGTATTATATGGTAAGTTTAAATTTTTGAGGAATCTCCATACTGTTTTCCACAGCAGCTGCACTATGTTTCATTCCCAACGGCAATGCAGGAGAATTCCAATTTCTCCATGTCCTCACCAACACTTGTTTCCTGTTTTTTAAAAAATAATGGCCATTTTTGTGGGTGTGAAGTGGTATCTTATTATGTTCTTGATTTGCGTTTCCCTAATAGTTAGTGATATTGAGCATCTTATGTGTTTATTGGCTATTTGTATATCATTTTTGGAAAAATGTCTGTTCAGGTTCTTTGCCCATGTTTTAATTGGTTGTTAGGATGACTAGAATTTTAAGTCAGCGTTCCCTTTAACTGGTTTTATGATTTTAAGATAAGCCATTTGACCTCTTTGTGCCTCAAATTTCCCACCAGTGAAATGGGATATCATTTTTCTGTAGCTTCCTAATACAAATGCTAAAAATAGATTATATATGACACTGCCTAATGCAGTGTACGTATTGAAGTGTTGCTGTTAGAACAACTCACTTTAATCTTTAAGCATGTCTTCATTTTCTGTCTTAGAAATAAACAATCTTTTGTTTAATTTGAGTATTTAATTGAGGAACATTTCTTTCTGCAATAGAAGATTGTTCAGGTTTCATTTGTAAAATTCTGCCTCATACCTTTTGTTTTGAATATTATACTATGAACTCCTGGAAAGCATTGGTATTCTCTACAATTCTTAATAGTACTTAATAGTACCTTGGGCTGTCATTGTAGTTACATGTATTTGTTTTAATTCTACTTTTCTAAGTGCTAATTACCAAAATTGTTTAAGATGATGTTATTAGTGATAACATTTCTCCTTGAAAGAAAAGCCATTCTGAATTTAGTATGCCCACATTTCTTAACATTCTCTTTGTCTTATAATATTCTCTGACTTGGGAGGCCGAGGTAGGAGGATCACTTAAGCAGAAGAGTTCGAGGCAGTATATAACACTACAATTGTGTGCCTGTGAACAGCAACTGCATTGCAGCCTGGGTAACATAGTGAGACCCTGTCTTTCTGTTTTTTGCTAAAAGAATCTCAGCAATTTTATCCCATATTTAGAATAGTTGTTCTCCAATATCATGTACAAACTCAGTTTATTTTAAATCATTTTATATTACAATAAGATCAGACTACTTTATATTGGGATAATATGCTAGCAATATAGGAGGTGATGTTTTTTCTTTGATCATAGACCACTGGGATTGAGTTGTTGGTCAATAGAGCAGTGTAGATAAACAGTGGGAGCTGAGAGCATTAGTCACTTGGTGTTTTGTATTTCCTTTTATTTTTTTTAGAGACAGGGTCTTGTTCTGTCACCCAATCTGAAGTGTAGTGGCCTCATCATAGCTCACTGCAACCTCAAACTCCTGGGCTAAAGCAATCCTCCTGCCTCAGCCTCCCAAGTAGCTGGGACTACATGTGCATACCACCATACCCAGCTAATTTTTTTTATTTTACATAGAGACAGACTCTGGGCTATGTTGCCTAGGTGCTAGTCTCAAACTCCTGGACTCAAGTGATCCTCCTGCCTTGGCCTCCCAAAGTACAGGGATCACCGGCATGAGCCACTGCACCCTGTAGTCACTTGGTTTTACACTTTGGAATATTGGGTTTTTACAAAGACCCCTTGGAGGGGTGAAAGTTAAAAGTGCTCACTGGAAAGGCTGTTGGGGAAATTGAAAAATAGCCTTTATGATTTTTGAACATACCAGATTAAATTCTTCCTAAATAATATTTAAGAGAAGTTGAATTAATGTACTTAATCTTCAGAAAAAGAGATTTTTAGCACATTATGTTTTTTGTCATGAGAAAAATTTATTTTGAATATCTTTTTTTTTTTTTTTTTTTTTTTGAGACAGAGTCTCACTGTGTTGCCCGGGCTAGAGTGAGTGCCGTGGTGTCAGCCTAGCTCACAGCAACCTCAAACTCCTGGGCTTAAGCGATCCTACTGCCTCAGCCCCCCGAGTAGCTGGGACTACAGGCATGCGCCACCATGCCCGGCTAATTTTTTTTCTATATATATATTTTAGTTGGCCAGATAATTTCTTTTTAGTAGAGACGGGGTCTCTCTCTTGCTGAGGCTGATCTTGAACTCCTGACCTCGAGCAATCCACCCGCCTCGGCCTCCCAGAGTGCTAGAATTACAGGCGTGAGCCACCGCGCCCGGCCTGAATATCTTTTTATTCTCTTTTTTATTCTTGTATGAAAAGAAGTAGAGTTGAAAGCTATATTTTTAAGAACTATACTGCACTGATAAAAGGAGTAGTAAATACGAGGATATGAAATTTAGATCTCCTGTCCTTTTTGTCTTTTAAAGATAAAAATCATGAGACTGTCTTGGGTTATTGCTTTTATTTACAAATATTCTTGTAATTTGCAATTCACATTTTAAAATTTGCAATTCAGTTACTAAGTAAGCAGGCAGCTTTCATAATCACTTCTATAGCATACTTGATCCCTAAAGTTGATCAAATTAAAATTTGTCTACATAATAGGTTAGTCTTGCTTGAGTCTCTTCCTTTTTTTCTCCCCTCACCTACCTCCCTACCTTCCTTCCTTCTTTTCCTCCTTCCTTCTTTTCCTCCTTCCTTCCTTTTTTTCCTCCTCTCCTCGCCCTCTCCTTTTCCTCTCCTCTCCTTTCTTTCTTTCCTTCCTTCCTTTCTTCTTTTTTAAGAGGTGGGAGTCTTGTCTTCTTGCCTAGGGTATAGTGCAGTGGTATTCACAGGCATGATCATAGCATGGTACAGCCTCAAACTCCCGGCCTCAAGGATCTTCCTGTCTCAGCCTCCTGAGTAGCTGGGACTTCAGGCATGTGCTGCTGCACCCAGCCCTTTGATAATACATGTTTTCCTTGACATAGTATTTTTAGTTAATAATTCCCCTTTAAACTCTTTAAAAATTTGTGCCTTCTACCAAGACATATGTAAGTCTTTTATAGTTGGCTGAAAAACTTGTAAGAAGCTTGTAATATTGAAAAACAGTCATTCTAACTCGTTGAATATTGATTTTATTTATTCTTCAAGTGTTGAACATTTTGTCTTGGTTTTAGACTCTCATATCCTTTATTATAGTTAAGAGTGAAAAATGCTTTGAAAATTGGTTTCTGCCTGTTGAATGTCAATACATGTAATGAGCATGATGGGCATATAGTTCTCAGGAATTAAATATTAGTGGCTTGCTAAAATAAAAATACTGTTTAGAGATTGTTACGTGTTTATATGCTCTATAGCTCAGCCTTAATAGTTATAGAGGCTGGGTGTGGTGGCTCACACCTGTAGTCCTAGCACTGTTGGAGGCTAAGGTGGGAGGATTTCTTAAGGCCAGGAGTTTGAGACCAGCCCAAGCAAGAGGAAGACCCCGTCTCTACAAAAAATAGAAAAATTAACCTGGCATGGTAGCGTACACATGTAGTCCTAGCTACCCAGGAGACTGAGGCAGGAGAATTGCTTGAACCTAGGAGTGTGAGGTTGCATTGAGCTATGATGATGCCACTGCACTCTAGCCTGGGCACAGAGTGAGACCCTGTCTCAAAAAAAAAGTTCAAGTATCTAGATCGCCTTGTTAAGACATTCTGATAGCACCCTGTACTTGATTTTTTGTTATAGCACTTACCATAGTGGTAATCAGTTGTGTGCCTAGCACAGTGCCATGGGCTTAACTTAAAAATATTTGTTGAATAAAAGAATAACACTTGGCTTTTACTTGGTGGCTTAGTATATAGTACATATAGATCTGAATATAATGCCAAGTTTAATTCAGAGTTCTTTCAAGTGTGTGTGTGTGTGGTTTTTTTTATTTGTGTTTTGAGCATTTGGAGTTACATTTCTATTGGTAGGTTTTTTGTGTGTTTTGCAGTGCAGGTACCTTACCATTGCTGGAAAATAACTGCTGGATAGCAATAGTACAGTTGAGCTTCTTTAAATGAGCAATAGCAATGGTCTGCTTCTGTGTGGACAGTTTTCAAAATTGTTATTGGTTAATAGTTTCTTTACTTATCTTGATGATTATTTTAGATTTATACCCTTTTTACCAAAGCACATGTGTATAAGTCTTCGTAACTCAACCCATAGCTATTCAAATCAGATTAACATTTTATTCAGAGGAACAACAAGCTTAATTTAATTTTTCTCTTTTCTATTAAAAACTGTTGGTTAATTGCAGTGTGGTATCTTGGTTTGGATCCTGGCACAGAAAAAGAGCATCAGTGGAAAATCCAATTAAAGATTGGAGTTTAGCTAATAGTAATCTATCAATGTTAATTATATGTCTGACAAATATAGCAGGTTCTAAGATGTTTGTAAATGTTAGGGGAAACGAGCTAGGTGCAGTGGCTCATGCTTGTAATCCCAGCTACTGGGGAACTCAGGGTGGAAGGGTTGCTTGAGGGCAATAGTTCAAGACTAGCCTAGGCAACATATTGAGACCCTGTCTCAAAAAAAAACCAAAAAACAGCAACCAAAAAAACACTTGAGGGAACTAGGTGAAGAGTATATGGGAATTCCATATGCAGTCTTTGCAACATTTCTGTAAATTTAAAATTACTCATAAATAAAAAGTTTATAAAATAAAAATAAAAACTATTAGAGTGAGGAAAGATACATAGTAATCACTGGGAAATGTATAGATTCCATAATTTTTTTAACAATTAAAATTTTAATATAACTTAAGCAGAACAGAATGGTATTATAAATTTAGAAAAAATTAAGGATTCCTGCTTAAATACCCCAATCCCATTTCGAGAAGTAACCAGGTGGTTTTGTTTTTTAATTTTTTTGTTCTTCTGGTGGTTACTGCCATAATTCCAGAGATACTTATACTACCTCTGGGCCTTGATTTATCCACTTTGAAAAATATCTACTATTTCCTTATCATGAAAGGTAAGATTTATTTTATTAGTTATATTATTTTTAGTTTTTTCTGTCACTTTAATTTTAAAATCTTATTTCTATTTAAATTTTGTTTTTAGGCTGGTCAAGTACAGTAGTGAAAAGAGATGAAAGAATAGAACAAAGACTTTGAACTGAGACTGAAAAATCAATTGAGATAGCACATTACCTCTGGACCAGTCTCTGTCATTTACTTTTATAACTTGAATAATATGTTTAAATTCAATTTTCTTATTCTATCAACTTTAGACATTATCTGTTGACTCTATAATATATATAAAATGAAGAAATTCTCAGCTCTGTGTTGCTGTTCACCTCTTTTCTACCATCTATTTTCCTACTCCTGTTAGCTCTAGCATTACTTTTACTATAACTTAATTTAAATTCATTATGCCTTGCCTTGTCCAGAAAAAATTTAAGAGGGCTTATACGTGTATTCATCAGATTTTGAGTTGATTAATGGTCATAATTTAAAGAACTGGTTCTTCAAGATGAATTTTTAAGTTAAATGTGTGGAAAAGGAATAAAAGTGGATTCTTTTCAGTGTACAATCTCATTCCCTTCTCAGCTACTTAGATGATGTTTCTACTTTGATAAAACTTGATGTTTCTAAGTTTTATCTTCAGGATACATCTGCTGTCTTTAGATAAACTTTTACTTTGCAACTTGTATACCTAGCTATACCTAAATTCCATAAGATGTACTATTTTGCATGTATCCTTGATTCTAGGATGCCTTCAACTGTAAGATCCATTTTTGCTTTAAAATAACTTCATTGGTTCGCAGGGGACTACATTAAGTGATTGATTAGATACAGCCCAATTACAGAAGTAATAAAATGAAAAAATATATTTATATTTTCTTATAGAGAGGGAAAATATGCAAAAATAAAAATTCAGTCACCTTCAATTCTGTTGCCCACCTAGACTTTTTTAATCACAGAAAACTTTTTTCCTCTTAAAAAAAAATTGGGAGCCAGATACGGTGGCATGTGCCTGCAGTTAGTTCCAGCTACTTGGTAGGCTGAGATGAGATAATCCCTTGAGCCCAGAAGTTAGAGGCCAGCATGGGCCACATAGTGAGACCGCATCTCTCTTTTTTTTTTTTTGAGACAGGGTCTTGCTGTGTCGCTCTGGAGAGAGTGCAGTGGAGTTATCATAGCTCACTGCAACTTCAAACTCCTGGGCTCAAGTGATTGTCCTGCCTCAGCCTCCAGGGTAGCTAGGACTATAGGCGTGTGCCATGATGCCTGGCTAACTGTTTTATTTTTAGTAGAGACAGGGTCTCGCTCTTGCTTAGGCTGGTCTCAAACTCCTAAACTCAAGCCATCCTCTTGCCTTTGTTTCTCAGAGTGCTGGGATTACAGGCGTGAGCCACAGTACCTGACCAAAGAAACGCATCTCTTAAAAAAGAAAAAAATGGAGACCATGCTATTTTGGTAGCCTATCCTTTTCCATTAAACCCACTCTTCCACCTTAACTTATATTCGTGGCTTTATAATAATTGTACGTGTGGGTATACTTAACTTGTTTAACTGGTTCGTATATTTGCAGCCTTTTCTATTATAAACAGTTCTGTGAAGAACATTTCTTATAGCTAAATCTTTGCTTATATTCATGATTTTTTCTTTCAGATGATGAAGTAGAATTTCTGGGCTAAACAGTGTGCATTTTTGTGGTATAACTTCTTAATAAAGAAAAGCAGCTTAACTTATTTTTTGGCCTTTGGTCATCACTAAAATATAACTTTTTCTTCTTTATTAGTGAACACTTGTCCTGCTCTTTCACCTTTTTCTTGCATGGAGACAGTAATGTTTGTACCAGTGTGGAAATTAACCAACATCAGCCTGTGTATCTTCTCAGTGAAGAGCATATCACCCTTGCTCAACAGTCTAATAGCCCATTTCAAGGTAGAATATTTTATTGTCTTAGGTATTCAATCTTTTATTATTGCTTCAGGGAGATCCTTACTGAAGTTGGTAATTTTACCCTTTGAAATTGTGAGGATTTTGCTCTGATCTTCAGCTTAATGATTTTGATATAGTTTACTTTTTTCTGCCCCATTAGAGTATTAAGTCAACAAAATAAGTTTTCTAATACAAGTATTAGTAAAAAAAATCCTTAAACATGAATGGTAACATAGCTGAAAGTGTTCTCTTACATAGCATGTTGCAGTTATGTGTTGTTCAAGATCATCTTGCGTATCAGGTCATATAAGCCAGATTTAACATAGGTGCCTAGGGATTTTGATACTATTTATACCATGAAAATGGCTGAATTCTAGAGAAAGTATTTTATAAGATTCCTGATTTGTTTTTAAGGACTGGCATTGTGTTCTTAATTTTAAACCTAGTGTTTGCTTTTTAAAATTTATGTAGCAGTACCTTATAAGTACTTAGATTTATATATTCTATTGTTTTTTCCTCAAATTGCTTTTCCTTAGTGGGAGTCAAGTAAGTTGAAGGATAGGTACATAAATATCCCCAGTTATTTGAGAGTTTCAGGTAGACAAAGTTTTAACAGTTTTTATAATAAACTTAGTGTGGTACTTTATCTTCACAATAATGAAGTATAATAAATTGATTTTCTCTGGAATGATCATTAGGAGCTTTTTTCTTTTTTAGAATTGCATAATTACTTGCCACACTATTCAGTGTAATTTTATTTGGTGTAACAGTCCTTAGTTGCTTAATGATGTCTGCTTTGGGTTTCTAGTTATCTTAAGCCCATTTGGACTAAATGGCACTCTCACAGGACAGGCATTCAAGATGTCTGATTCAGCTACAAAAAAATTGATTGGTGAATGGAAACAGTTCTATCCTATCTCATGTTGCTTGAAGGAGATGTCTGAAGAAAAACAGGAAGATATGGATTGGGAAGATGATTCTTTAGCTGCAGTAGAAGTTCTTGTTGGTATGGATTCTGAGTATTAATCGTAAGGGGAAAATACATGACTACATATATTATTTAGATTTTCCTTAGTAAGAAACAACTCTAATACCTCAGTGGTTTTCAACACCAAACGTTTATTTCTTGCTCACATTACGTAAGGGCTACAGCTTTGGCTGTGGTTTGGCTCCATATATCTTCTCATTCTGTAACCTAGGTTAAATGAGTACCTAGTAATGTATGTAGGACATGGTGTTCTTACGATAACAGAAGAAAATAGGGTCTGAGCCTAAACATGTAAGTGTTATTTAAAACTTATGTTGGGATACAGTGTATGTTATATCTGCTCACATTGCATTAGACAAAACTAGTTACCACGGCCAAGCCAAAGTCACAGAAATATATTCTGTCTAGAAGGAAGCATGCTAAGGGTCTAATGGGAATAAGTGTGAATGAATTAATATTTGGAGGCTGTAAAGTTGACAACCTGTGTTTGCAGTGTTTTAATATTTGGTAAAACTGTCACCTCTACTAACTTAAAGGCAGAAAATGTACCTAAAGACTATGTCTTTGATATGATCTGCTTAGGTCAGCCTTTTTCAGATTGGGTATATTCTATATGTCTTCTCATTCAGGGACCCAAGTTAACAAAGTAACTCATACCTGGTACATGCTAATCTCATAGCAGAGGACAGAAGTGAGAGAGCCTGCCCTGACCCTGCAAGCACATAAATGTGCTCCTGTTAGGATGTGGCATATATCACATGCACTTGTATTCTGGAGCAAGTCACATAGCCAAGACATACACTTAGACAGACCTGGAAGGCATGGAAAATGTATAATTCAGCAGATAGTTAGAATTTATAATACTATGTTTAATGGAATCTAATGGTAATGTTAATATATGAAGATTGCCTCTTTTTTAAAAAATAAAAAGATTACCAGTGTTTAATTTCAATAAACATATCACTACCAGAGCAGTTATGACAAAAAACAGAAACAAAGCATATTTATTAGACTTTGAAATAGAGACATATATATTATAGAATAAAATAGGAAATGGTCCATAATTCTAGTACCCAGACTATCTTTGTTAAACTTGTAAAATAACATTTAAAAAATAATATACATTATAATTGGTCAAATGTGCAAATAAAGATTTTTAAAAAATGCATTCATGGAAAATCTAAAAATGAAAAGAGAAAGCTACTTTCTTCTAAGTCTCTCTCACCAAAGGTAACTACTTCTAACAGCTTATTGTGGTTTCTTACTTAAAAAAAAACCTCATGACAGAAGAACATATATTTATGAAAATATATTTTTTGTTTACACAAATGTGATATCCTATCTACTTTTCCATTATAGTACTTTTGAGTGAAACTAATTCCACTGTGGTCACACTAGTAATTGATTTTCCTCTCCATTGTTTTTCTAGCTGGTGTCAGAATGATCTACCCAGCATGCTTTGTTCTAGTCCCTCAGTCAGACATTCCTTCTCCTAGCTCTGTGGGATCCTCTCACTGTTCAACTTCTTGCTTGGGTGTCCACCAAGTGCCTGCTTCCACAAGAGATCCTGCTATGTCTTCGGTTACTCTCACACCACCTACATCTCCTGAGGAAGTCCAAACAGGTATTGTCCTAATTTGTTTCATCGGCTCTGGTGATGAATCTGTTATTTTGAGTACGGCAAGTACTTAAAAAATAACTTATTTTAAAATAGTTTCAAACTTCTTGAAAAGTTGCAAGTATAGTTCAAAGGATTCCCTCATCCAGATTTCCAAGCTGTTAATGTGTGCTCTGTCACCCTCTCTATATGTGTACATTCATCATCATTGGTCTTTTTCTGAACCATTTGAAAACAAGCTGCAGACATGATGCCCCGTCACTCCTGCATACTCAATGTATTTCCCAAAACTAAGGAGACTACCCTGTACAACCATTATTTGATCCTCCAAGTCAAGCAATCAGCACTGATACACTACCATCCAGTTTGCATCCCTTGTTTTAGATTTTTTGCTTTCACTATTTAAAATGATGTACTTTTACTGGGATGTGGTAGCTTGTGCCTGTAATCCCAGCTACTCGAGAGGCTGAAGTGGGAAGATCACTTGAGGCCAGGAGTTTGAAACCAGCCTAGGCAGCATAGTGAGACCCCATATCTTAAAAAAAAAATTTTTTTTTTAAAATTAGCCATGTTCAGTGGCTCCTGCCTGTAGTTCCAGCTATTTGGGAGACTGAAGTGGGAGGATCCTTTGAGTCCAGGAGTTCAAGGCCTTAGGGAGGTATGATCATGCCACTGCACTCTAGCCTAACAGAGTAGAACTCCATCTCTTAAATAAATAAAGTAATATGCTTTTTGCCTCAAAATATAAATAGCCTTATCAGGTAGCTGGAGCAAGTTGTATCACAGATCAAAATGACCAAAGTCTTTTTTTTTTTTTTTTGAGACATAGTCTTACTCTGTCACCCCGGCTAGAGTGCAGTGGTGTCATCATAGCTCACTGCAACCTTCAGTTCCTGGGCTCAAGTGATCCTGTTGCCTCAGCCTCCCAAGTAACTGGGACTACAGGCATGTGCCATGATGCTCGGTTAATGTTTCTATTTTTAGTAGAGATGGGGTTTCGCTTTTGCTCAGGCTGATCTTGAACTCCTGAGCTCAAGCAATCCTCCCATCTCAGCCTCCCAGAATGCTAAGATTACAGGTGTGAACCACCAAGCCTGGCCGACCCAAGTCTTTAAACCTTCCTTTAAACATAGCTTTATTCTCCTACAGCCTATTCTTTCTTGTTTTTAGTTGATCCTCAGTCTGCCCAGAAGTGGGTCAAATTTTCTTCAGTATCTGATGGTTTCAACTCTGATAATACTAGCCACCATGGAGGGAAAATACCCAGAAAATTAGCAAATCATGTAGTGGATAGAGTTTGGCAAGAATGCAATATGAACAGAGCACAGAACAAGTACGTATTTTCATTTTCAAGTTCAAAAATTGCATGTTGGTAATTAGTTGTAATTAGAAGATATTTAAAGTATACAGTCATTTGTATGACTTTAATTCAAAAATTCATTTTAAATTAATTATAATGCTAAATTCATGTTTAATAAAAATTTTTATGAATTCTAAAGAATCTTGTAACTTTGAATCTTAGGAGGAAGTATTCTGCTTCATCAAGTGGTCTGTGTGAAGAAGAGATAGCTGATAAAGTGGCATCCTGGGATTTTGTTGAAGCCACACAAAGAACAAATTGCAGTTGTTTGAGGTAGATTTTTTCCCAATTGATTGCCTGTGTGTGATAGTTTTTTATGCTACTGAATACTTACGCCCCACTTTATTTGAGGTAGCTTACATAAACACAATATGTTAGAATTTTTTAAAAAAGAAAATCAAGAAAAAAAAATTGTCATTTGAAGCTGATTATAGAAGTACATACAAATGCATGCCATAAGTTCTTTCACTGTTATCATAGGTGGACTCCGAAAGCTTTGTTTCCTAACTACCAAATAAAAGAGAATTTTATGTTGGGTTATAGTATGTATACCATCTATAAAGTAAAAGGCACATAAGTCTCTTGAAAAGAGCATTCCTTGATGTCACTGCCTGAGAAATTTTTCCCAAGGGTCCTTATAAATGAGATGATACACTAGATAAAAAATTCTGCAATTTTTTTTAATATGGTAAATACAGTGTTGGGTTTTGTGGAGTAATTTCTTACAACATTCTTTGGGGAGCTATAGGTGAAATGCTGAAATAAATTTCAGAAAATATGATTCTACAAGGGACCAAAGCTCTGATGTCAAAATACAAGCTTTCAAGTAGACTATATTGGTCGAAGGATTGGTAGAAGAATGGATGAACTTGGAATTCTTTAGACAGTTTATTTATTTTATGTATTGGGAACTTTTGTTGAGATTAGGTTATCAGAGCCTTTAAGATTACATTTTCTGGAGTTTATTATTTTATTCTGCAGATTAAAGGTAGATCATATGCTTTTGCAGTCAAGTAAACAGTAATGGCCTTGACATCCCTAACCAGGACTTGTGATTAGATAGATGGTCACCCCTCTTTCCCATGGAAGTGAGCCAAAGGAATGGAGTACCTGCAGGTTAAGGCCAAAATTTTTCTTACATTAGCTCTATTTTGTTTGAACACAATGACAGACTCTTACGTGCTCTGGTATGTTTTTGCGTAGATCGAATATTCTTATGCAGACATTTTGGATTAAAGAATGTTTAATTTTTAAGTCTGGCAGTTTTGTTGAAAACTTGCCTGTTGTTGATAGAGATTAAAAAATATGCACAGATTAGCTCCTGTTTAACAGTTTAAAATAAAAACCACACCTAGTCTTGAACATAATTTGTGCAAGCCCAGGGGTCTGCAAACTGATCAATAGGGCAAATTTGGCCCACTACCTGTTTATGGCCTGCGAGCTGAAAATTATTTCTACATTTTCAGAAAGTTGAAAAAAAAAAAAAGAATATTTTGTGACACATGAAAATTGTGAAATTGAAATTTTTTTAGTATCC
Source organism: Lemur catta (assembly GCF_020740605.2). Lineage (NCBI taxonomy): Eukaryota > Metazoa > Chordata > Mammalia > Primates > Lemuridae > Lemur > Lemur catta. Next base: position 26,947,672 of record NC_059142.1, on the reverse strand, counting down.
ATAAATAAGGATTTATTAAAACACAGCCACATCCAGGTATTTACATGTTGTCTGTGACTGCTTCTGCCCCACAGTGACTGAGTTGAGTAGTTGCAGCACAGATTGTATGGCCTGAAATATTTACTCTCTGGTCCCTTACAGAAATATCTGCCAATCCCTGGTCTAAGACCAATTAAATGCTTAAATGAAATTAGGCTTTTCTTTCCCTCTATTAGCATTTTTATCAAGCAGCTCTTCTTTTTTAGTTCCTAACCTAGACTTTTGCTTCATTCTTTTTGAAAAGATGTGGATTTTAAGTATTTTGTCTAAAATGGTTTTAGAGGATGGTACTCAAAAATGCATGTTGGTGTAACGTAAGTTTAAATTCTTGGTCTTGCTGCGTGCAGTGGCTCATGCGTGTAATCCCAGGAAGGCTGAGGCGAGAGGATTGCTGAAGGCCAAGAGTTTGAGACCAGCCTGTGCAACATAGAGAGAACCTGTCTCTAAAAAGAAAAAGAAAAATTAGCTGAGCATGGTAGCATGTGGGGCATGCCTATAGTCCCAGCTACTCAGGATGCTGAGGCAGGAGGATTGCTTGAGCTCAGGAGTTCGAGGCTGCAGCGAGCTATGATCACACCCCTGCATTCCAGCCTGGGTGACAGTGAGACCTCATCTCTTAAAAATAAATAAACAAATAAATAAATTCTTGGTCTTTAAGCTGAACCTTTATTTTTAAAAAATTGTTTTCTTTCATATTTTGAGAAGTTTCTTCCAGGCATATAGAAATTTGGTCAGCTAAAATTTTGTATAATCTATAAACACAACTTGCTTTGGTCATTTTGCCCCTGTACTAAAGATACAGTGTTTCTGAATCATTTACTTTTTAAAAAAAATTACTATTGCAATTTTGTGCTTCAGGTTCTCTCCCCACCCCAAATCTGATTTCTTATTTAATTTATAAACGAGGGTAAGACAGACTTTTAGTCACTACATACGTGTGTTGTCTTCTGCCAGGGAATAGAGAAGGTAAGGCACACATTGATAACTGATTGTGCTAGTAGTTATGCTCCAATTTACTCTCAAATCTAGTCCTACTTTTTCTCTGTTCTGTATTACAGGAAATTAAATTTCCTAGGCTTCCTTGCTCTTTGGATTTTGCCAATAGGAGGCAGTGACAGAAGATTGGAGGGTGAAAGGAGGGAAGAAGCCAGAGTATTTCCCCACCTCCCTCTTTCTTTTCCCCTACCACGCCCACCCCTTTTTGGAGCCAACTCCAGCTTCCCTGTGTCCCCTTCCTCCATGGTCCCAGATACTACTGAACAGTTCCTGCTATGGTTCTGGCACCATCCTGAGCTTCTGGGATATAGTGAGACTATTTCATCTTACTGTCCTTTTAGCCCTAGAAGTCATAGAAGCTGCCTACTGTTACTAGTCTCTGGGTTGCTTCACTTTCCTCTCTTTTGTGTAACTGAATCTCTATAGTAAATTTCTTCTTTGTGAAAGACAGGACCAGACCCTGACTGGTAATGTAGGCTTCTCTTAAAAATTTTTTTTTTTGAGACGGTCTCGCTCTCTTGCCCCAGCTAGAGCGCAGTCATGTCATCATAGCTTTCTGCAGCCTTAAACTCCTGGCCTAAGTGATCCTCTTGCCTCAACCTTCTGAGTAGGTGGGAACACAGGTGTGGGCTACCATGCTCAGTTAGTTTTTCTGTTTTTTGTAGAGACAGGGGCCTTGCTGTTGCTCAGGGTGGTCTTGAACTCGTGACCTCGAGCAGTCTTCCTACCTCGGCCTCCCAAAGTGCTATGATTACAGGCATGAGCCACCATGCCCACCCCTTAAAATATTTTTTGGAAAAAAAAATTATACAAGCTATTTACGTGAATATATATCATTTTGAAAAGTTTAAATTATACAAATAAACCCAAAGTTCCCCTTGACTGGTCTCTATCTCTCCCTAAATCCTACTCCCTCTTCCTAGAAGTGGCTGCCTGCCAGTTAGATATTAACCATTTTTCTCTGTAATTTTGTGTCTTTTCCAACACAAATACTATTTCAGTGTATTTGGCAGTTATTTTTTTACTGATTGTATATTAGGTCTTTCCATATTAGTTACTTATAGATCTGTCTCATTGTTTTAAAAAACTTCTTGGTATTCCACTGAATGGAAATACCATAGTTTATTTAATCATTCTGGGTTTGATGGACCTACAGGCTGTTTCCAGAGGTTTTTTCCTTGTGTTTACTTTTTTAAAAACAATACCGCTGTGACTATCAATTATTTGTTAGATTTTTTTGAACACTTACTCTGTGACAGGAGATGTCCTAGGCTCAGGATACACTGCTGAATTAAGGCTCCTGCTATTAGTAAGCCTGCACTCTATTGAAAGTGAGGCAGATAATTTGTTTTTAAGAAAGATTTTAAGTCCTTTTTAGATATAAGAATGAGTGCTAGGAAGGAAATAAACCAGGTGGGTGATGTGATGAGTTGTGGGTGAGAGGGGTATTTAAATACTTGTGACTTCATAAAAGATTCTACCAATTTTACTCCTACTTTATGCATATAAAGAATGTTAGCTTTTCTTATGCTTTCACCAATCTTGAGAACTGTCCTGAAAATTATTTTTTTTTATTATAGTAAGTGAGAAGCCTAAAATTGTTTCAGTTGCATTTTTCATTACTGAGATTGTATAGTGCACTTTTATTGATACTGAACTTTAGTGGAATGTTTATGAGGAAATTGCACTTAGAAAGCAAGCTACTTAGGTAAAAAGTAAGACATTAGCTTTCAGATGTTATCACTGAAGTACTAGGGACTTGAGGTCAATACAAAAAAAAAGAATCTAAAGGAATCACTCTTGGCTAGTGTGTTGAGGACAACTCCTGTAGAAAGATTCAATTTGTTTGAGTTTTAGCATAAAACTCAGTTGTTCACTGGAAAGAAGCCTAGCTTTTAGAAAAAGGTCTATGTAAAAGAAAAGGACTGTGTGTGATTTAATGTCAAAATTTAGAGAGCCACTGCTGTGAATGTATAGCCCCAGTTAGTAGTTTCTGACTCTTATTGGCTATTCACATCCCTTATATACTTGGGACATAACCAAATAGTTCACCTCAGATTCATGGAGATCCTCTCTCTCCTTATAGCCTTGCATAAAGTAGATGAATTCTGAAACTTTTTGGTCTCAGAACTCACTCATAAAAGTTAGTGAGGACTCTGAAGTGTTTTTATTTGTGTGGGTTACATCTATTTATATTTTAGAAAAATTTTAAAGCACTACTTAATTTATTAAAAATTAACAGCAAGCCCAGTGCATATTAGCACGAATAAAATATTTTATAGACATCAACTATATTTTCCAAAACAAAAAAAAAATTAGTTGAGTGGCATTGTTGTACAGTTTTGCAAATCTCATTAAAGAGATTATGTTGAACATAATTTGGATTCTCATATGTGCTTCTGCATTCAGAATTGTTGGATATTTTCTTGGTTGAAGTATATGGAGAAAATCCTGCCTCACAGAGCTATGCAGTTGTAAAAGGGAGGAGAGTATTTTAATAACTTTTTCAGATAATTGTGGATATTCTTTTGATACTACACCAAAATTTTGACGTGGTAGTTTCTTAAAAGTTAGTTGCAATGTGGAATCTGAAGCCACATTAATGAAATTTTTGTACTCCATTAATAACTGAATGAATCTTTTACTTATGATTGATTTTGAACATCATGTTACAAATTTAGAAAGTATTGGTTCACTGGATAGTGCAGATCTTCTGAATGGTGGCGTATTTGATTGTATATGGTCATTCCTTGGTATCCATGGAGGATTGGGTCCAGGACCCCCATAGATACCAAAGTCTGCAGATGCTCAAGTCCGTTATATAAAATAGCGTGGTAGTATTTGCATATAACTTGGGGATATCTTTCCCTATACTTTAAACCATCTCTAGATTACTTATAATACCTAATACAATGTAAATGCTATGTAAGTACTTGTTACACTGTATTTTTAAAATTTGTATTTTTTGTTGTGTGTTTTATTTTATTTTTTAAAATATTTTTTGAATATTTTCTGCCTGCAGTTGGTTAAATTCTAGGATGTGGAATCTGCAGATACAGAGGGCCAGCTGTAGTATCAAAAAATTTCATTCATTGATAATACCAATGATCTCATCAGAAAAGTATTAAAATATTAGAAAGATGTCATGCTTACTGAGGCAGATACAATTAATTTTCCAAAATTTTAAATCTTAGTTGAAAGGTCAAATTTATCAGTTATTCTTCCTTAACAAACTGATTTTGTGCATTTTTGAGAACCTAAGAACCAGGTCTGCCAAATGACCAAATCTGGATAATTATGGTTTATCTACCAGTGTTGCTTTTTTTTGTTATTATTGTTAAATAAGAATGGTGTTTCATGAAAAAAGTAGTGTGTACCTGAAAAAATTATACAAGTGCTTTTCCTCAAAGTAGCCATTGTACTTCAGTTATGTAGCCGAAATGCTTTGTATGTACTTCTTATTTCTTCACACAGCATACAAAAAGCCATGTTTGTAAGGATTGAGATTTAATAAAAATTATTTTTACCGTCTTTATGAAGGACATTTCTAAGTGAAACTGTCTTTACAAAACAAAACAAAACCGAGTGTGTGGTGGTAAAGAAAACAGTGACTACTAGTACATTTGGTACCACTGCTTTGATTTATGTTCACTTGCCAGCAGTGTTACTGTCCTTTGCTTTGCACCATCTTTCTAAATGTCAGCATAGAGAAAAAGGCAAATAATGTCTTGGTGCTAGTATGAAAATAGTTTGAAACCCCATGAAACCTTTGAAAGGGTCCATGGGCCATACTTTGAGAACTGCTATAGAAGACACTCAAATATTCAAATATTTGAATAATTGATAAATGAATGATTCCTTGTTCTTTCCTGCTGTTATGGTTATCTTCCTTTTTTCCCTTCTGCAGCTTAGAAGTTCATATTCTATTTTTATTCTGTTAATTGAATTAAACATTTACTGTGTTTGCTTTCCTTAAAGTTTAAAGTTAATCAGAGTCTATGTTCTTTTGCACCTCATATCTGCCGTGTGATTTCTTCTAGTGCTTCAGTCCACCTTGTTAAAAAAAATTGAAACATACACAACAGTAAGAGAATTGGACAATGAATTCCCATTTATCAACCATCCATCTTTAAAAACTATGTTGCTTCATCTAGACCTTTTCTCTTCCTGAAGATCTTTAAAAAATTTTTTAATATATTTTTTTGAACTTGATTTATCTAAAATACAATTGTTTTGACATAAAGTCAGTAATAACATATTAATGAGATATTTGGCATACTTTTATAATATGTCTTTGAAAACTGGTATATATTTTACATTTACAGCACATCTCAATTTGTGCTAGTCACATGTCTAATAGCTACCTATGACTTGTAGCTACCATTATTGGACAGTACAGCTCTAGAGATAGAGGTAGAAATAGGACTTGTGGCTGGAAGATACAGAAAAAGCACGTGTTTGTTCAGTATAAGAAATTACCTTCTAACAGCTGAAACTATTTGATGATGGGGATGCATTTCCTTATAAGGTAATGTGTTCTTTGTAATTGAAAGTATTTAGAGACTGCTGGTCAGAGAAGGGATTATTCCTACATTAGGCAGGACCTGCTCTTTGTTGTTGTTTTATGACAAATTCCTTTATCCAAAAAAAAATGCTCATTTAAAAAATTCAAACAATACACAAGAATATAAAATTTAAAATTATAAGTTCCCCCATATATATATAGGTGTCTGCCTTCCCTCCTGCTTTCTTTTAAACAGATGGAATCATGCTATGTTTCTGCAACTTATTTTTTTTTTTGATAAACAGTTAACCTCAGTATTTTTCCACGTTATCAGTTACATATCCACTCTCTTTTTTCTTCAAGTTCATAATGCTCCATTTTATGGGTATATGATACTTGGTTTGGCAAGTCCCCTATGCTACACTTTTGCTGAAGATTTTTAAGGCAAATCTTAAATATCATTGTACTTCTATAGTACTTCGGTGTGTAGCTCTAAAAAATGAACATTTTCTTACGTACAATAATTTCATGATCACACCTAATAAGATAAACAGTAATTCTTTGGTATCGTGATACTTTGTCCAGATTTGTTTCAGAAATGTCTTTTTGTAGGTAGTTTATTTCACTAGAATTCAAACAAGACATAAACATGTAGTAGTTAAGTCTGCTAAGTCTTTACTTAGGCTCATGCCCTCTTTTTGTGACACTGACTTGGTTGGTAAAACTAGGTTAGGTGTTCTAGTTAATTGTTAGTAGAATGTCCCACATCTTGGATTTCTCACTTGTCCTATAATTTAACTTGCTCTTTTAGTGTCTTTTAATGTTTTTATCCTTTGCATTTCTGTAAATAGAAGGTAGCTCTGGAGCTGTGCTGTCCAATACTGGCAGTAATCACTATTGACTATTTAAATTTAAAGTAAGTGGATTTAAATAAAATGAAAAATTATTATTTAAATAAAATGAAAAAATCAATTCCTCAGTTGCACTAGCCATATTTCAGGTACTCAAGAGCCACATATAGAACATATCCATCATTGTAGAAAGTTCTGTTACACAGTGCTGATCTGGAGACTCGATTAGATTCAAATTCAGGGTTTTTTTCCCCGCAAGAATACTTTGTAGATGATGCTGTGTTGCTTTGTATTGTGTCACATCAGAAGAGACACAATGTCTGGTCATGCCATGTCTAATAATGTTAAGACTGATCAGGTGGTGATCAGCCTGACCCTTTCATTGTATAGTTTCTAATGTTGACTATGAATAAAGAAAGTTTTTCTAGTTCCTTTGAAATCTCTGATCTCTTTCTTTTTCTTGCCTTACTGCATTGGTGAAAACCTTCAATAAAATATTAAGTAGAAATGTTGAGAGCTAATATTGTTGCTTTGTTCTTAATCTGGGGAGAAAGTATTCATTCTGTCATCCATCATTATGATAATGGTTGTAGTTTTTCATAGATGTCTTTATCATATTGAGCAAATTCTTCTATTGTTTTCTGAGTCTTTGCATATGAATAGGTGTTGAATTTTGTATGTTTTTCTGTATTTATTGAGAGAACATGGTTTTCTCTTTTATTCTGTTAATATGAATATTTTTTTCTTTTGAATGCTACACCTTACATTCCTGAAATAAACTCCATTTGGTCATGATTATCCTTTTATATTTTGCTGGATTGAGTTGCTAATATAATATCTTATTAATTATTTAAGTTAATGATTTACATCTGTGTTCTTGGGGGAGATTGGTCTATAGTTTTGTTTTCTTGTATTGTCTTTGAATTTTGTATCAGGATAATGGTAGATTTCTCTTATGTCCTTTGGCACAAGTCCAGTTTTCTTTGATAACTTTCATGCTTTTTCCCCCCCCCTCCATGAGCACTAAGATGTGCCAGGCTCTGTACACAAAGTTGTCTCAGCATGTTCCCTCAATAGAGGGTTCTTCAAAAAGTGCCTGCCACTGCTTTTTAATACTCTTTCTGGGTAGCACTGAATTAACAGCAACAGTAAAAATTTTAAAAGAAAAACCTAATTCTGAACATTTAAACTCTGTATCACACCACATTTTTAAATTAGTTTCTTAGAGTACAAAATGTATTTATATATATCAATATCAGTGAGTTTGGAAATCTCGGTGCACTGAAAGAAATCTTGAACTCTGAATGAAATTATTAGATTTTTAGGTATATATTTTAAGTTCTTCAGCTTTGAATTGCTTCAAATTATGAGGAAAAATTATTTTAGGCATTTTCCTTTCTTTTCCTTTTTTAGTCAGCTGATTCTTTCTGTAATGCTAAGTCTTCGGAGACGGTAGGTAGGGTGTGAAACCCATTAATGAGTCAATTTCAGTTCTTCCAGACTGATCTTCAGTAGAGTAGAATATGCTTTCTAGCTAGTTGCTGCAGGATTGTAGGTGATGACTGAGTTCAGCCAAGCTATAATATTAATTTATAACTGGAAAAATGTAAAGTTACTATAAAGTTTTTAACTGGAAAATATCAGTTACATTTAGAAATGGATAAATTTCAAACCTTTTTATACCTTTTTATCTTAACTGGACTCTTACCTCTGTATTTAATTCAGATACTAAGATATTTTGATTATATGAGGGAAATCATCTTTGGCTATCTGATCACATAGCTATTAAATGAGCATGAGAGAATTGGCTTTTATGAATCTTTCTGCATGTTCTTATATTTTGGATCACTGAACAAAGTTTTTTTTCCATGGAAATTCAAATCATTCTACTTTTAGGATTATATGTGAAAAACAAATGATACCTAAAATGTGTAATACTGTTAACTTGTATACTTTAACAATGATACCGTAAATATTAAATCTTTCTTTTAACTCTTCAGGCACAAAAATCTCAAATCAAGAAATGCTGGACAGCAAGGACAGGCAGCATCTTTAGGCCAGCAACAACAGGTACTTCCTAAGCACAAGACCAATGAGAAGCAAGAAAAGAGTGAAAAGCCACAGAAACGCCCCTTGACTCCTTTTCACCATCGTGTATCTATTAGCGATGATGTTGGCATGGACACAGATTCAGCCAGCCAAAGACTTGTGATCGCTGCTCCAGACAGTCAAGTGAGATTTTCAAACATACGAACTAATGATGTAGCAAAGACTCCTCAGATGCATGGCACCGACATGGCAAATTCACCTCAGCCACCCCCACTTAGTCCTCATCCGTGTGATGTGGTTGATGAAGGAGTGACTAAAACACCTTCAACTCCTCAAAGTCAACATTTGTATCATCAAATGCCAACACCGGATCCCTTGATTCCTTCTAAACCAATGGAAGATAGGATAGACAGTTTGTCCCAGTCTTTCCCACCTCAGTTCCAGGATGCTGTAGAACCTACAGTTTATGTTGGTACAGCAGTAAACTTGGAAGAAGATGAAGCTAATATAGCCTGGAAGTATTACAAGGTCCCAAAGAAAAAAGATGTAGAGTTTTTACCACCTCAACTTCCAAGTGATAAATTCAAGGATGATCCAGTTGGACCTTTTGGACAGGAAAGTGTAACATCAGTTACAGAGTATGTATTTTTTTAATAGTCACTATTATAATTTAAGGGTGGAAGTGATGAAAGTTCTTAATAGTAGGACTCCAGGATTGGATTCAGGGTAGGATTTACAATAATAAATCCTTTAAGTATTAACTTTGCATAATTTCTTTACGCTGTTTTTTCCTCAGGGAACTTTTTTATTATGAAATATTTTAGCCCCCCAAAAGTAGAGAAAATAATATATAAACACTTACATGTCCATGAACCAACTTAAGGATTTTACATACAGTTAGAACTCCCATGTATTTTTTTTTCTTCCTCCATTCTTCCTTTTTCCACTGTCCTGATTTTGGTACTTATCATTCTGTACGTGTTTTTTATACATGTATCTCTAGTTCTTCATTTTAATTGCTTTATGATATTTCCTTGTTATGAAATACAGTAATTATCAACTCTCTTGAAGATGGACATACTGGTTGTTTTCAGTTTTCATAATAGATGATACAGCAGTGAACTTTTGGTACACATTTCCTTTTTTACTTATATAAGACTTTCTCTAGGAAATACATCAAAAAGTGGAATTGCTGGGCCATGAGGTATGTCCATTTTCAACATAAAGGGTTGTTGCCAAGTAGATGTCCAAACAGCTGGTATACAGGTTACACCTTCATGATCCAGCAGCGTATGAGAATGGCTGTGGTACTATATTTTCCTCAATACTTGGTTTTATGAGACTTAATTTGGCTAATCTGCATGCAAAATGTCATCTCATTGTCTACATAGTTGTCTTCCAGATTCCTATGATATTAAGCATCATTTAAAATGTTTGTTGGACATTTAGATTTCCTCTTCTTTGAATTACGTGTTCATCATATTTTTTAGTCCATTTTTCTTTTTCTTTTTTTTCCTGATTTACTTCTTTGCATATTCTCAGTATTAATACTGTATTAGTAATATGTGCTATAGATACCTTCCTCCATCTGTGGTTTGCCTTCTTAGCTTTATTTATGGCATACTTTGGGCAGAAGGAGGCTTTTTTTCAGGTGTCCCTTTTCTGTGTTGTTCAGAATACATTTTTAGTCTGTCCAATAAGGCTTTTGCATTTTTATCTGTAAATTTTCTGAAAGGTGAAAATCAACCAACAAAACAGTTATAGCCATTAGAACTACCTATTTATCAGTGCAAGGCCAAGTACTGTACAAACATTACATTTCCTTCTCTTACCAGTCTGTTGTCAATGAATTACTTTCTTATTGCCTAAATGCTACTCATAGGTTAAATAATGTCTCAGACTTTATTATTTGCTTAAAATGTCACATTTCCATCATTGATTCGTGTATATGTTTTTTCTACTAATGTAACTATTATATGTATTGTATGGAATTTGTTACTTTCTTATCAAGGTGTTCTGTTACAATGTGGACCAGTTGCTTTTCTAGACTTGTTTTCTAGTTTCTTTCTAGGATTTCATTTTAGTAGACTCCTAAGTTAATATCACTATTTCTTATAACTAGCGGCTTCTCTTTAGTTTTGTCCTTATTTTGTTGGGGAACATATTTAGCTCCCTCAGAGAGAGTGGGAGATAAATTTGACATCCTTGCATTTCTGAAAATGACTTGATTTTTGCCCTCATGCTTGGATTGATAATTTGGCTACGTATTTGATTCTTAGTTGAAAATAATTTTCCGTTGGAACTCTTAGACATTGCTTTATTGTCTTTAGTATCCAATGTTTCAGATGAAATGTGTAATACCTGTCTCATTCTTGCTCACTTTTTTTATGTGTGATCTGTTACCTCCGTGAGGCTTTTAGAGTATTCTCTTTAGCTTTAGAATTTTGAAATTTCACACGAATATGCTGGGCACTTGAAGGATTTGTTCAGTTTGAAGCCTTTTTTTTGTCCTGCCACTGGGAAATTCCCTTTTTCTTAGATAATATTATATCTGTTTTTTTCATTCTTTTTGGAACTCCTATGATTCAGATGGTGAGTTTCTGTATTTCTTCTCATTTTCCATCTGTTTTTTTTTTTGCTCTGTGTCCTAAGGGGATTCCTCAACTGTCTTGTAACCCTTTCTTGAATTCTTAATTTTTATTTCTTACGTTTAAAAAAAATTTCTAAATCCTGATCTTTTTTAAAAAGACAATAATCTCTTTAATGTTATGCTTTTTTCTCTTTACTATGATTCTTGTCATATTCATGATAATTATTTGCCTATACATATTTTAGAGTGAGAGAATAGATGCGCTGATTAGAAACTTTGTGTTTATATAGGCAGAGCTTGTTGATTGGCATGCCTTGTTTTTTCAGTAAATATTTTAGTGTATACTTTGCTTTATGATAACTGGGTAGGGAATTTTTGGAGGGGAAGGAAATTATCCCTAACATTCCAGAATGAAGAGGTTGCTAGATCCTGTTTTCACCAGGTAGCTTATTCATTTTCTTTAAAAAGGAACTCTTTCTGTTCCATTTTAAGCTCTTTTTCTCATTTCTGTTTAGAGATATAAATCCAGATTTTTTCCTGATTTTTCTAGGCAGTTTGACTTTCCTGTTGTTTATATAGTTTGCCTGTAGTCCCCTCTTGCATTTTCTAGGCTATGAATTTTCTCTGCTTTGTTTCATCTGACTTTGGGCTTCCCTGGGATTTAGTGAGATATCTGATCCATTTATAGCCTCTTTCTCATTTTCCCAACAGTTAGAAACTTACTGTCTTTTAAAATTCCTTTATTACCTACCATTTTAGCAGACAAACCTTTGTGTTTCATTTAGCACTTCGAATCTAACAGTATTTTAGTATGATTTTATTTTTAATTAAAATTAATCTAGATTTTAAATTGAGGAACATCAGGATACCTTTATGAACCATGGAAGACAACTAGCTTATTTAATAGTCGGTGGGTCTGTTGAAAGCAAATGATGTCTTGGAAACAAATCTTGAAAGACCTTAATTTTATCTGTGCTAAATCTAATACAAAAGTCTAAGCCAGTCTCAGCTCTTGCCTGAAACTATCTCCTTGTTTCTATACTTCTGTACGTGTATTCTCTACACTGGAGTCAGGGTGGTCATTGTAATCTAAATATCATGTTAGTTATTTGCTTAAATTCCTCCAGTAGTTTCCATTTACACTTAGAATAAAATCTAAACCCTTTCTCCTGATCTGTAAGACTGTATGCAGTTTCCTGCCTACCTAGTTCTTCACTCTTACCTACCACTATACCACTATCCTATTTGCTTCCTGATTTAGCCACACCAGTTTTCTTGCCATTCCTTCAGAGTCAAGCTCATTCCTCATGGGCTTTAGAATGCATTATAGAGACAGGGGAACTGCTCATCCCTTCTTACCATTCAGTCCTGCTCAAGAGTTTTCTTCTCAGGGAGGATTTTTCTGACCATTACATCTAAACTATTATCTCTCTTCTTTCCCATAAATCACTGCCTATCCTGTACACTGCTTTTAATTTCTCCTTAGCATATATCATTACCTGAAATTATATTATGTATTTGTTGTCTTTTCCCTATTAGAATGTAAGCTCTATGAGGGCAAGGATTCTGTCTTGTTTACTGCTGTATTCCTCTAGCATAAACACACATGCGCACACACCCCCCCCTCCCCCCCCCCCCCGCCCCCTCAAACAATCCTAGGCATGTAGTAGAAATTCAGCAAATGTTTGGATGAATGAAATGACAATATAGCCCTAGAATACTTTACTATTTTAAAACTTGTGTTTCTTTCCAGGTTCTATTTTCTTATTTAATGTATGTAAAAATGTGGTGGCATGAATGTTTTCAGTTTTTAAAACTTCAAGAGTGAGTTTTAATGGGCACATTGTATTCATAAGATCTAAGTTTCTAGCCATAACTTTAAATAAGTATATTGGCTGCTTGTGTACATGAATATCTGTAAGTGAAATGAAGGTGTCTTAGAAGCTAATACAGCTTAACCTTAGAATCTGTTCTAAAATTATTTGACATTTTTCTCACTGAATAAGAATGAGAAGGAAGAAGCATAATGTAGAAAAGTAGCATACAGGGTATAGAGTGGTGCCGGGTCATGATTATATAAGTTAAGGAAATAACATGCTTTACTTCTGCCTATTCCTAGCCACCATTTTTTTCCTGCCTTATAGAAAAGAAAAAAAAGATTGAATAAAAAGGGTTTTTATTTTAATTCTGTGTCTCATGTGAGTATTGTTTTGATTATACTAGTGTTATTAAAATGTGTATTGTGTCACAATTCACTTTTAGATATAAACCTTGTTTTTGTAGTGTAATAGTATATTAATAGATATGGTAATTATCTGATGTGAACTAAGAAGCATTTGTGGAATATAATTGTTCTATACTTGGCAGGTTAATCTTTATTTTTATTGTTTTAATGTTTTAATCATCTGGATGATTCTGTCCATTTCCTGAAATTATTGTTCTATGGCAGTAGTTCTCAACTTGGTCAATTTCCTGTCCCCCCCACCCCATCCCCAGGTGACATTTGGCAGTGTCCAGAGACATTTTTGGTTATCATAACTGGGGTTGTGCTACTGGCACCTGGTAGGTAGAGGCCAGAGATGCTGCTAAATATCCTACAATGCACAGGACAGTCTTCTATAAAGAAAAATTATTCTACCCAAAATGTAATACTGTTGAGGTGCTTTAATGTAATGAATAACCTTTAACAGAAATTTGAATTCTAGAATAATAATTATTAAATTGGAAAGGCCAAACATGTTTACTAATTAGCTTCATTAGTGATATCCCCACGTGCTATTTTAGTCCCTTCAAAGCACAGTAAAATACTTGGCATGGTCTTACATTATGCCGAAACAAAGGTGTTTTTTTTTCCTCATAGTGGAAAGGATTTTGTTAGTATCTGCTATTAATATTGCTTGAGATAAGATATCAGAAGAATAGCCATCTCCTTATAGAAAGTGGTGTAACCATGCTTGCATTATTTCAGGAGAGGATAAAAAAATAAAGAAAGAAAAAAAGAGAAAGTGGCATAACCAATTGACAAAGTCAGATAACATGCCCTGTCATTAAATTCTGTGAATTAGTATTATGCTCTTTTGATGGCATTTAAAAAACCTTCTTAAATTCTTTTTAGAAGCACTCCGTTTTAAAGATGTAGTGTGATTAAACACTTCTCTAGTCATAGAGTAACCCATTCAGAAGCCTAGTTTATATCAGCAAATTTGTGAATTTATATTGCCCAGCCATTGTAAATATCTATTATCTCTTTCCATGTTTTGAGTTTTGAAAGTACATTTAAATGTGTAGTAGTTAATGAAGTTAGAGGGCTATTGCAAGTCCTCTTCATTCTTCTTTTTTTCATTTTAAGTTTTCTAGCTCTCCAGAGATCATAATCTTTTTTCTTTGTTAAGATTATCTTTCTTTTTAAATTCGTAGTCTTCAGAGATATATTTTCTTTATTAGTTTTGAATAAAACTGAAGTTTCTCTTATATGCAAGATGCTGTGAGGCACTGTTGGGGTATAAAATAAATTTAGTCCTGGCCTTAAATGAAATTTGTAGACTAGTGGAAAATAACATTAAATTCTCTGATAAGAGGTATAAATAAAATGTTGTAGGGACACAGAGCTACAGAACGGGAAATAATTTAATTTCATATATGGAGACCCAGAAGCTTTATGTAGTTTGATATGGATAGATTGTAGGGGATGTTGCTTAGTAGTATGTGTCATGATGAGAAATGAGATGTGAAAAGAGGGTAGGGCTATAGAACAGAATAGCAAAATACTGTTCATAAGTTTATACATTATCCTTGAGATGATGGGACAACTATTGCAAGTTTTTTGAGTGAGATAAAATAAAGTTTTGGAAAATAAGGATTTTGGAAAAATTAACCAAGTAACATATTGAAAGATTATTTGAAATGAAGAAATACATATGTATGAAAGAAGATCAGTTTGGACATGTGCTTGAACAGCTCAGACAAAAAGTGATATAGGGCCCTCACTGGGAAATTAGAAACACCAGGGATGCAGGAACGTATGGATGTTATAGACGCTGTGGAGTAGACTCTTCAGAACTTTGCAGCCAGTTGAATAGTAAAGTAGAGGAGTAACAGGAAAGTTTAAACATACTTATTTCATGACCTGGAAAGATGAGGAAGAACAGTTTGGAGGCATCTTTACTACCATCCTTTTTACCCACTTTAGGCTAAATCTTACCAAACTTAGTTTTTATGATTTTTAAAAGCAGCTTTTCTAAATAAAAATATCTTGGAATAACTATTGACATACCTTATGAAAGTAAGGTCTTGCTAAATAATTAAGTTCTGGTTAAATGATGGTATATCCACTTAAAGTGAAGGAAATCTGTATAGGCTGATATGGGAAGATCTCCAGACTTTTAAAATTTAGGAACAAGGTGCATGATATATGCATATGTATGTGGTCATGTATACATAGGTTTTTTTTCACCCTAATTAGATAATAGAAACAGTTAATCCATATTATCTTGAAGGAGAGGGATTGAGATACTCAGGCTTTTCATCTGTCTTGTAATATATGACTTTAGCTATGTGCGTGTAATACATGTACATTGCAAAAATGTGAGTTGAGTTCGAGATTCCTGAAGTAATTCCATCAGACTGTTGGGATCATGTTTCTGAAGCTTAAGAGAGGGGACTATTACTAACCCAGTTAGAGTAGATATAGAATGCAAAGAACAAGAAGGCATCATTAGAAATAAAGAACAAGTGTTTTCAGTTGACTTTTACAAATGTGTACCTTTTTAGAAAATTAAGGTAGGAGAAATTTAGAGGTTTGTTTAATTTATATTAAGTGAAAATCCATTTTCTGTTTGGTGTAAGTATATGTGTTCCAGTGTTTGCTGTTGAAAGGTGGCAGGCACTCTCCTTCCATAATAGTGGATAAGTGAAAGAAAGCAATACTCTTGATTTTTGTTTTTCTTTTTTCCCCTGCCTGCCTCTTGATTTTTTCTAATCAGCAGTTTTAGATGGTGATAGCTACCTAACTAGTACAGAGTAATAGAATTTATCATTTTTAAGTACCTTTTTATTCTAAGACTTCTGTCTGTAGCAGTTTATGCCTAACCTTTCATCAGCTGTGTTAAAAGTAAAATTCCTTCTCCAATTTGTTAGAATTTTCTGGGGGAGGGAGGAATTGGGGGTGGAGCATATTACATATATAGGATATATACAACAACTGTGGCAAATATCTTTTATCTTTTTGTTTCTAATTAGTTTCTCTATTAATTATAGTATCTACTTCACAATAGAGGCTAAGGACCTTATAAATTTTAAAGATAACAGAATTTCTGCCAAGAAATATTATAGTTGTTCAATACCTTTTTTAAGAGTTTAGCACTTAGTTTTAGTAGAATTTGTGGTTGCTAAAAATAGTGTGCTATTCTGATTCAGAGGGAAACCTTTCTAAACCTTTAGCAAAGAAAGAACTGTACTTGAGGATATTTCTTCACATTTTGTTTTGTAGTCAGGATATATCAGGATATCTTAACCATGATGTTCATCAATAGAACTAGCTCCTATATTGTATTAGTGATACACCAGATTTTTGTTGTATGTATATAGTTATGATGTATTATTTGATCTCAGAAAGATAGTTTTGAATGCTTTTGTTTTATAGAAAGAAGTCTGATGAAATAAACTTGTTTTGATTTGACTGTACTCTAAATCTTTTAAGTCAGTCTTCTATATTTGCTATTTTATTTTAGTGCAATAAAGTTATACTTTTGACAGCTAGCTTGACTCTGTTTAAGGATTGATTCTGAATATGGGAGATGGTATTGGAAAAAGTACTATTTAATAAGGGGTGGGGGTTAAGGTTTATTAACATCATTTGTTCCTTGACATTTCCTTCTATAGCTTATCTCCTATAATTGTCAATCCTAAAGTATTGTCATACCTTGTCTGGAAGAATTTTTGTTGAATAAAGGCATAAAAGCATATGCTGCCATAAGCCATGTTAAATTCTATATGAGTATATTTCAGGATAGTATGTTATTGTCATAGTGAAAGGAAGGAGATACAATTAATGAGTAATATAAAAGTGATTTAAATTTGCTTTGAGCTTTGCAATGCTTCCTGTTCATGGTGGTACCTGATCCTCTCTTAGTTTGTCTGTACTTAGCTTTATATCTAATTGAAACTATCTCTGTAGTTAATTATTTGGCTGTATGTGAAAGTTCTTTTGAGGAAAGGAGGAGGTGTTCCTATTCACAAAAGTATATGTGTACTATATAATTGGATAGTGACAAAATGATTTTAATTTTTAATCTGACATCTCTTAAAAATCACAATTTTTATTTCAGTTTTTTATCAGCTTTAAATATAGAAGAATGTATAATGTAAATGATTTATATTTTAAAATTTATTGTGACTTGATAACTCTTGATATTATTGACTACATTTAAATTCTTTGCATATCCCAATGTCTGTGAGAACAATTCAATAAAATAACAAAAAGTTGTCTTTAGGTAATGCATTTGGTTTACTCTCATTTTTATTTCAGCAGAGCCCTATGCAGTAGTATTGGTCCTTTTAATAATGTTATTGCACGCTAGAGTTTAACAACTACCTGTGTAAACAGTGTGGCAGTTTTTATGTTTCTGCCAGAGGACAACTTAATGTGAAAAACAGAGTTGTTTTATTTACCTCTACACAGAGTAGTAGTTTCTTCTCAGTGAATAGTTATTTAAATATGAATACTTAAAATCTTTCCAAACCTAACTTTGCCCATGTGAACTTACCAAAAGATGTTTTTTTCTACATAATTTCCATATCAAAGGCAGAGAGAATAACCTCCATTTCAGATATTCAATAAGAAAACACATGTCAAAGTAGATACACTATTCTGAAAAGATTTACAGTAGTGACTATTTGGTAGACAATTCGGCCAACAGTTATTTAGGGTCCAATGCAGTGAGGTACAAAGCTACTCTTGAGAAATATTCATCTGTTCATAGAACAGAACTATTCTAATGATTAATTGTAAAACATATCCCCATTGACATTGTGTTAGCACTATGTTCCCATGGGAGAAAGTTTTTGTAGACTTGGAATTTTAGTTTTGGGGATAAATCTGGAGTATATTGAGAATAATAATATGTATTTCAGCATTTGATAGCATGTTTAGACAATAATAAGTTTTTGTTTTGATGGCCTGTTTTGTCCTTAGTTTATAAGGGATAGAGTACTGCTAGTGTTAGGCATTAGTAAATAGATTGAGATATGATATCCCTATCATTCAAAGAGTTTACTTTCATCGCTCCCAAACCTTATAATTTTTGTCTCAATACTCAAAACAGATAAGCAGTGGCAACAGTACTTTCTGATGTGTAAAAAATGACTTCAAAGAACAAGATATTGTATTTTAGGATTATTAGTGCAAAAACATCTCAATCCTGTGTGGTTTTTAGATTTATTCATTAGCAAATATTTATTGAATGCTTATTATGTGCCAGGTGCACTCTAGGCATTTGAGATAATTAATGAACAAAGACAAGATCCCTGTCCTTCTGGGGCTTTTATATTCTTGTGGGAGTGACAGTCAACTATGAACATAATAAATTATATAATATGTTAAAAAACAAACTCTATAGGGGGAAAATACAGCAGGGTAAAGGGGATTAGAGCTGAGGCAGGTGGGCATATTATAATCAGTCAGTATAAGGTCTTATAGAGAAGGTGACATTTAAACAAAGACTTGAAGAAGTAAGGGAGTTGACCATGCAGATCTTTGAAAGGCTGTTTCAAACAAAGGGAGCAGCCAGGAGTGTATCTGGCCTGTTGGAGGAACATCAGGGAAGCCCTTAGAAGCAGTGTGAGTGAGAGAGGACTTACTTAGAAATAGTAGAAGATAAAGTTGGAAAGGAAAAGAACCAGATTAAGGTTTTGGTAGGATATTATAAGGACTTTGATTTTTACTCAGAGTGAAATAGTCATTGCGAGATTTTGAACATAATCTGATTAGAAGCCTGGCTGCCATTGTTATGATAGCTTGGGATCTGAGCTTTGTAAACCCAAGAGAATAGGAATTTGAGAGTCTAAAAGTGTCCTATACAAACTAGAAACTAGTCTGTATTCATACTCTTTGGGCACCCTAGTCTTCAGAGATACGAAAGTTGTGATGTTTTCCAGGGTTCTGTGGTACAAATCAGCTTGCTTCTTGTGGCTACCCTCTTTTAGCCTTAGATTTCAGCTTTGTCTGGGTCTGTCAGTTCCCACTAGTTTCCAACTTCACTGTTGCTGTCTTCTCTCTTGTTCTGTCATCGCATGTCATTTTATTGATTATTTTAGGAGAGTAGAGAGAAACATAAATTTTTAAGTCACCATGTTAAACCAGATACTGATAATGTAAAAATTGGTATTCAATGTGATTAGGAAAAAACTGAGGTACTTAAACACTGAAACTTCATTTTGCCATGTAAAACATCTTGCCAGAATTAATAGTACTGTAATGTTATTTTCATGAAACACAGATCAGGCCTTCAAAGATTTTAAATTTAAAATATATCTATTCATGACAGTAAAAAAAGGATAATCATTTTCATTGTATAAGTGTATAAATTATATAAAAGTATGTTGCCTCACGATAAATCCCATACTTTGAGATTCACTGTATAGAGCAGGTTAAATTTAAGAGGCCCTTTCAGTAAAGATTTGGACAAATTAGTGTGCTTGAAGACTTGAGAACAAAGTGAGTTACCTAAAGACAACATATTTTGATGGAAAGATAACATAGATAGGAGACCTGGATTTTAGCTCAATTTCTCAGTTGCTAAATTTGAGACTTCAATAAATCACATAATCTTTCTATGCCTCAGTTTGTTCATTTGTAAAATGAGGGATTGTAGGTTAGGTAATCTTTAATTATGAAAAACCTCATGATACTTAAGTGGTTTTGGAAATTTTTAATGCTTTTGTGGATAATAAATGTAATGAATTTTCTGATTTTTTTTTTTTTGTGCAGGTTAATGGTGCAATGTAAGAAACCTTTAAAAGTTTCTGATGAAGTAGTGCAGCAATATCAAATTAAAAATCAGTATCTTTCAGCAATATCATCTGATACAGAACAAGAACCTAAAATTGACCCATATGCATTTGTCGAAGGAGATGAAGAGTTCCTTTTTCCTGATAAAAAAGATAGACAAAATAGTGAGAGAGAAGCTGGGAAAAAACACAAGGTAAGAGAAATCACAGTATGCCAAAGGGTCACTGATGATTTTGTAGCATTGCATATAGTAACATGCTTAGTACCATACTTATCTCATTTTTTTGTCTTAGTATAGAAAGGTTAATCATTTTACTTAGAAAAATACTTTTTTGAATGGGTAAATCAGGCACATGGTACACATTATAGCTGATATCTGATGATGAAAAGATCTTTGTTTACTTTAAAAGTTTCTGGGTTGGATAAAGAGTACATTAACTTCTGTCATAATTGAAATCAGGACCTTTTGGACAATTTTGACAGTTAAAAATATACTTGTAAGTGAATTACTTGTTTTCAAAGATGGAATATACATCGAGTTTAAAAATTACATGATATTTTTCACTATGTGATTTAGGAATTTATAGCACCCCTAAAAGTAAAAACTTACATTAAGGAAGTATGAGACATAGAAATAGTGATTGAATTAAAAATCAAATATTTGAGGAACTATTAAATATAAGATAACTGTTAGGGGCTGGGCGTGGTGGCTCATGCCTGTAGTCCTAGCACTTTGGGAGGCTGAGGCAGGAGGATTGCTTGAGGCCAGGAGTTTGAGACCAGCCTGATCAACATAGCGAGACCCCATCTCTACAAAAAATAGAAAAATTAGACAGGCGTGGCCAGCTACTTGGGAGGCTGAGGCAAGAGGATCATTTGAGCTCAGAAATTGGAGGTTGCAGTGAACTATGATGATGCCACTGCGCTCTAGCGTGGGCGACAGAGCAAGACCCTGTCTCAAAAACAAAAAAACCCTCACAACTCTCTAACTTTGTTAGATGGGAATTTTACCTTAAGTACAAAATATGAAAATTGAAAGCTGTAAAATTGTGAAAAGGATCCAATAATATGTTTAATACAAAGAATTAATTTCACAAAGTTTTAGTTAGCTATACAGTGTGTCAGGTACTTGAAATTTTGTCCTTTTGTAAATATGAAAACAGTAGTAGCTGAGAAAGCTGCAGGTAGAATAGAAAGAACATGGACTTTAGAATTTGCCAGATTTAGGTTAAAATTCCAGCTCTCACTACTTACCAGCCATGTTTCCTGGGACAAATAATCTTTAGGGCCCCTGTTTTTTGTCTTTAAGATGAACATAGTACCTACTTGTTTACTATAAGAATCAGTGATAATGTATGTAGAACACTTGGCAGAATGCTTGACACATAGCTACTCAATAATTGGTAGAGTTTGTTATTGGTAAAATATGTATTTCAGCCTAACATGTAATATTTGTTTGCAGGTAGAAGATGGAACATCTAGTGTAACAGTGTTGTCACATGAAGAAGATGCTATGTCATTATTTAGTCCCTCTATCAAGCAAGGTAAAACTTTTATTTCCTAATCCAAATATTGCAATCTAGGATTGTTACTACAAACTGATCTGATATAGTTGAACTTTTAATATTTCTTTTTGCATAATTCATATGTTTCATAGAAAGGGACCTTAAATGATGGATTTATTTATCTTTTATTGAGAGACACAAGTTCAGGTAATAGAAATTGTTTTGAATTGTCAAAACTTCTTTCATTTTTTACAAGTAAAAATAGTTCTTACCTATAAAATGAAAAGATTCGATAAGATCATAGCCTAAGAGCCCTTGGATCTAAAAACACAATTTTTAAATTAAACTTTAATTAAATTTTGTTGTCTTTTTCTTCCTACATACACAAGTTAAAAGAGC
Organism: Lemur catta; assembly: GCF_020740605.2. Lineage (NCBI taxonomy): Eukaryota > Metazoa > Chordata > Mammalia > Primates > Lemuridae > Lemur > Lemur catta. The sequence continues at coordinate 26,925,732 of NC_059142.1, read as the reverse complement.
TGTTTCTGAGGCCATTAATTCAACAGATGTTTATTGAGTAACTGCATTGGGGATACAGTGGTCAGGACTCGACTTTGCAAGTGACTTGTGCTCCTTGTGAATGGAATAGAGAGACACAGTATGATAGTTCATTTACAAGATCCATTTAACTTTTTAAACAATTATTCTTTTTTTAATTAACAAGCAAAAATTATATATATTTATGATATACAATATGATGTTTGGTTGATATATGTATGATACATGTGTGCATTGTGGAATGGCTAATGAAGCTATTTAACATATGGATTACTTCACATACTTAGTTTTTGTGCATAGAATACTTAAAATCTATTTTGAGCATATTTTAAGTTTAAAATGTATTATTATTAACTTAGTCACCACGATGTATAGCAAAATCCATTTAACTTTTGATGAAGTTGTTTTTTGATGTGTGTTTTTTGGTGATAAAGTTTTGTTTTACCATTTGGAATAAATAGAAAGAGTCAGTCTCTGGGTAACCAAAAATAAGAATAAGAAAAAAGTCTGTCTGAACAAGGGACAGATAGTCTTAAGTAGCTTGGCAAGTTATTAGTTTGGATTCTTTGACCAAATGACCTACAGATTCAATGTAATCCCTATCAAAATTCCAATAACATCTTCCATAGTAATTAAAAAAAAAGTCCTAAAATTTGTGTGGAACCACCAAAGACTCTGAATAGCCAAAGCAGTCTTGAGCAAAAAGAACAAAGCCTGTGGCATCACACTATCTGATTTGAAAATATACTAAAAAGCTATAGTAATTAGCCGGGCGTGGTGGCTCACGCCTGTAATCCTAGCCCTCTGGGAGGCCGAGGCGGGTGGATCGCTTGAGGTCAGGAGTTCGAGACCAGCCTGAGTGAGACCTCGTCTCTACTAAAAATAGAAATAAAAAAAAAATTATCTGGACAACTAAAAAAATATATAGAAAAAATTAGCCAGGCGTGGTGGCGCATGCCTGTACTCCCAGCTACTGGGGAGGCTGAGGCAGTAGGATTGCTTAAGCCCAGGTGTTTGAGGTTGCTGTGAGCTAGGCTGACGCCACGGCACTCACTGTAGCCCGGGCAACACAGCGAGACTCTGTCTCAGAAAAAAAAAAAAAAAAAGCTATAGTAATTAAAACAGCATGGTACTGGCTGTTAAAAAGACACATAGACCAATGGAACAGAATGGAGAGCCCAGAAATAAATCCGTGCATTTACAGTCAACTGATTTTCGACAAAGACACCAAGAACACACAATAGGGACTATCCCCTTCATTAAGTATTGCTGGGAAAACTGGATGTCCACATGCAAAAGAATGAAATTAGACCCTCATCTCATACCATATATAAAAATCACCTCAAAATGGATTAAAGACTTAATACTCGAAAGTGTGAAACTACTAGAAGAAAACCCAGGGGAAAAGCTCCATGACATTGGTCTGGAAAAAGATTTTTTTGGATATGACCCCAAAAGCACAGGCAACAAAAGCAAAAATAGATGAGATTACAACAAACTAAAAAGTTTTGCATAACAAAGGAAACAATCAACAGAGTGAAGAGACAATGTGTGGAATAGGAAAATATATTTGCAAACCATATATCTGATAAGGAATTAACATCCAAAATATATAAGGAACTCAACTCACTAGCAAGAAAACATGTAATCTGATTAAAAAATGGACAAAGGACCTGATTAGACATTTCTCAAAAGAAGATACACATAGCCAACAGGTATATGAAACAATAGTCATTAGGTAAATGTAAATTAAAACCCTAATGAGACATTACCTTATACCTAACAGAACGGCAATTATCAAAAAACTGAAAGATAACAAGTGTTGGAAAGAATGTGGAGAAATGGTAACTCCTGTACATTGTTAGTGGGAATGTAAATTTGTATAGCCATTATGGAAAGTAGCATGGAGGTTCCTAAAAAAGTAGAAATAAGAGCTACCATATAATCCAGCAGTCCTAGCACTGGGCATATGTTGAAGGTTATGAAATCTGTATGTTAATACTGATATCTGTATTCCCATGTTCATTGCAGTGTTATTCACAGTAGCCAACATATGGAATCAACCTAAATGTCCATCAATAGATGTGTGGATAAAGAAAATATGGCATATATATACCAATGAAATACTATTCAGCCTTAAAAAAAGAAGGAAATCCTGTCATTTGTGACAATGTGGATGAACCTAGAGAATATGTATGCTAAGTGAAATAAGCCAGGCACAGAAAAATAAATACTGTATGATCTCACTCATGTGGGGAATGTAAAAAAGTTGGATTCATAGACATAGAGACTAAAATGATGATTACCAGAGGCTAGGGGTTAGAGGGATTCGGGGAGATGTTGACCAAAGGACACAAAATTTCAGTTATGAGGAATAAGTTCAAGAGATCTATTGTATGTTATGGTGACTACAATTAACAATATTCTGTATACTTGAAAATTGCTAAGAGAGTATATTAAGTGTTCTCAACATAAAAAAAAAAGTGCCTGTACGTGAGTTAATGCATGTGATACATAGCTTGATTTAGCCATTTCATAATATATGTATAACAACAAAAACAAAAAAAAACAATTTGGGTTTTTAAGCCTATTTACCTAACCTAGGATATTCCCTAGGATATAGGAAATGTGTAGTAGCTTTCTTGTGCCTCTGGTGCAGCTTTCTCAAGATGTGGATCATATACTACATTCTGGAGTATCTCTGAGGTGGAGCTTTGGAATCTTGATTTTTAATAAGTGCCCTAGATAATTTTTATGTGCTCTGAAATTTCAGAATTACAGCTCTAGTGAATCTTTAGTACTATCAGAAAGAGGCCCTGGGAAAGTTACTTTCATCTTTCTGAAAATGAGGGCTATCTCAAGTCAGTTGATATACAGAGAATGATTTAGAAGGTTATATATCAGATTACAGATTGTTTTTCTTGTTTGGGACATAGGGGAGTTTAATTTTTATTGGTATTTGTATTTTTTCTTATGCAATCATGTATTTTTTACCCAAAACTGAGAAATAAAAAGGAAAATAAAAATCTAGTGTGGGCCGGGCGCGGTGGCTCACGCCTGTAATCCTAGCCCTCTGGGAGCCCGAGGCGGGTGGATTGCTCGAGGTCAGGAGTTCGAGACCAGCCTGAGCAAGAGCGAGACCCCGTCTCTACTAAAAATAGAAAGAAATTATCTGGCCAGCTAAAATATATATATAGAAAAAATAGCCGGGTATGGTGGCGCATGCCTGTAGTCCCAGCTACTCGGGAGCCTGAGGCAGTAGGATCGTTTAAGCCCAGGAGTTTGAGGTTGCTGTGAGCTGGGCTGACGCCACGGCACTCACTCTAGCCCGGGCAACAAAATGAGACTCTGTCTCAAAAAAAAAAAAAAAATCTTGTGTGGAAACTAAGCTTAACTAAGAGGTAGTATTTATTGAGTATTTAAGTGCCTGGCACTGGGAAAAGTGCTTTACCAACATTTTATCATATTTGGTTCTTGGTGCATGCCATTACTAAGGCACAGAGAGGTTAAGTAATTTGCCAAAGGTTATATTATTAGTGGTGGAGCTGGGATTCAAATTAATAGTCTGTCTGGCCCAAGAGCCAGAGAACTCTATCGTTGTACTATGCTTCCTTTACATTTCAAGAAGATTAGAAAAATAAAAATATGTGTGTATTTAACTCTATTGTCCTAATAGTGTTTATATTTTTATTTGATATATGAGTTATTCATTTAGAGTACTTAGCTATGTTATTGATTACATGGCTTTTGGTGAGCTTCCTGGAAAAGGTACTATCATTTATAATTAATGTCTATGAAAATAGTTTCTAGATTTTACACGGGAAATTATAATTTCTTGTTGACTAATCCCCTTATAAATTTAAGGTTTTACATATAGTTTAAATAAATAAAATAACACTTATTTGGTCAGCAGTAGAGTGTTTTATTTTTCTGCTTGACATATGCAGATGCTCCACGCCCTACTAGTCATGCCCGTCCACCATCAACCAGTTTGATCTATGATTCAGACCTGGCTGTATCTTATACTGACCTGGATAATCTCTTCAATTCTGATGAAGATGAACTAACAGTGAGTATCCTATTAATGATTAGGATTATAATTTTTTACTTTATTCTTTCTTGCTTTTTTTTTTTTTAAAGATGGAGTCTTGCTCTGTCTTCTGGGTAGAATGCAGTGGTATTATCACAGGTCATTGCAACCTCAAACTCTTGGGCTCAAGCCTCCTGAGTAGTGTACTACCACGCCTGGCTAATTTTTAAATTTTTTGTAGAGATGGAGTCTCACTGTGTTGCCCAGGCTAGCCATGAACTCCAGACTTCAAACTATCCTCCCACCTTGGCCTCCCAAAGTGCTAGAATTTTATAAACATGAGCCACCATGCACAGCCAGTTTTATAATAAAATCTCATGAATCAAGTTTTTTAAAAATCTCATATTTCGGTAGTCTAGACAGTATCACCCATAAACTGTTGTTTTTTTTCCTTTTGTTTATATACTTGAAGGACACATAGTTAAGCTTAACTTCAGCTCCACCATATGTTCTTTTCTGCAGTTTTTAGGAAGCAGAATTATTTTCCTGTTCTTTAATTCTCTAGTTTGAGAAATGACCCTAAAATTGACTTGTTTGGAAAATATATAAGTAATTAATGTTAAAATTGTATGATTCATCAATTTATTAAAGAATACCACTTCTTTTGAATTAATTTGGCACCACAGCCGTTATTTTAAGACAGATACATACCATAACAATAAAAGAGGAAAAAAGTAATATTTAATCTTTAACACCCATTTGCAGAAAAAGGTGAAGATAAAAGAAATTAAAACTTAAAATGAGATTCCCTAGAATGTCAAGTCTCTGGTAAATTAATGAATAGGGTGCTACATTATCATAAAAGGGAATTCCTTTTTCATCTGCATAAAGGTAGCCTGGAAACTTCTGTGGTACATTTGATCTTCCTTGCCCTATATAATATGTGCTTTTAATCATCTCTCAGCATATATATCTAATATATGTATATTTATATGTGTGTGTATATATATACACATATATATGGTAGATATAGCCATACATAAACGTTTACTCTATATCCCATAATGTAGTATATTTTAGGACACGCTTAACTAGGTGAAGGTATATCCTTGAATACTTCAGTACATTTATATTTTCTCTCTGCTACCATTTACATATCAGCTGTGGTTCCCCTGAGGTAGAAAGGTTGTGAGAATTCAGTCTACATGTTTATCATAACTGTCTAACAGAAGATATGGAATGAATATTGTCAGCTCTAAAAACATTGGTGATAGATTGGAGATGGTGAAACTTGGTTTGTTCAATGTATTAAAGCTTAGTTTTACTTAGGGATCCTATTGCTTTGTCATGAGATCTTTGTGAAGTTTGTGCTTTAGTTTTACTTGTTACGCTATTTTTGCAGGGGTAAGGAGATTATTTAAACAAGGTAAAAGTATAAATAAGAATTGAGAGGGCGGTGGCTCATGCCTGTAATCCCAGCACTCTGGGAGGCCGAGGCGGGAGGATCGTTTGGGCTCAGGAGTTCGAGACCAGCCTGAGCAAGAGCGACACCCTGTCTCTACTACAAATAGAAAGAAATTATATAGATAACTAAAAGTATATATAGAAAAAAATTAGCCGGGCATGGTGGCGCATGCCTGTAGTCCCAGCTACTCGGGAGGCTGAGGCAGGAGGATTGCTTGATCCCAGGAGTTTGAGGTTGCTGTGAGCTAGGCTGACGCCACAGCACTCCAGCCTGGGCAACAGAGTGAGTCTCTGTCTCAAAAAAAAAAAAAAAGAATTGAGAGGGAAGATTGATTATATAGGAAACTTTGATATCTTTCACTTAAGGGGACGAATACTTTATGAGTATCTTTTACTAAGAAGCAATTCTGTCTCCTCTGAATGTTCAGAGCAGAAAAAAAAAGAAGCAATTCTGATGTTAATTACAAATCCTTATAGCAAGTTTTATTTTTTTATTTTAATAGATTTTAAATTTTAGGTTGATCTTGCTTCTCTGTGTTTTGAAAGTGTTGGTCATTTTCTTTGGAGGAGCTTTTCCCTCTTAATTTGGAGGCTTATCAAATAAATATTCAGATAAATCAATCTGGAGTCAGTGATTACGTAAGATGTATTTTATATCTTTAAACTATATCTAGTATGTATTTGGCTCTGTCATAAATTCAAAATATTACTTTTGATGAATGGGCTTTGCTTTTAAGTTACATTTGAGTGATTACTATTTTGAGATCATATTGGATGTAAATTTCAGATAAATCTGTGCTTCTTTTAAATAGCCTGGATCTAAAAAATCAGCGAATGGATCAGATGATAAAGCCAGCTGCAAGGAATCAAAGACAGGAAATCTGGACCCGTTATCTTGCATAAGTAAGCTTCCCAAATCTGTGCTCCAGATAAATTCACAAACTTTTAATCTCAACAAAGCTCCCCACTCCCTTTGTTTTAAACGTAGATTCACCTCTTTTTTAGTCTTATGTTAAAACGTGTGTTTTATTAAATACAGGCACTGCAGATCTTCATAAGATGTATCCTACACCACCATCATTGGAACAACATATTATGGGATTTTCCCCAATGAATGTGAATAATAAAGAATATGGTAGTATGGATACAACACCTGGAGGAACTGTTCTAGAAGGAAATAGTTCTAGTATAGGAGCACAGTTCAAAATTGAGGTTGATGAGGGATTCTGTAGCCCAAAACCTTCTGAAATTAAAGTAAGTATTTTTTCTAGAAAAATAATTTGCTTCCTGTATTTTCTTATAGAATTAGTTTGTTGCTATATTCAAAAATCCTTTCATAGTGATTTTAGTTTTGTAGCTGACAAATCTGAGACTGAATTGTGGTAACACTATTAAGAATGCATTTAAGGGTACTGTGAACACTATTTGGGTGATAGGCATACTTATATCCCTAACTTAAGCATTACAAAAGCTACTATCTATGTAACAAAATCACTTGTACCCCATTAATACTTTGAACTTAAAAAAACGAAAAAAAAATATTTGCTCTGTTTGTCTTTTGTTTTCCTCATATGTAAGACACGAAGATGATGATAATATCTGCCTCATAACATTGTTATTGAAGATATTTAATTAAATGGTATAATTTATGTAAATTGCCTGGCACAGAATGTATGCTTAATAAATGTTAACTATTATTAACTGCAAATGAAAAGGTAGACCCAAAAAAGAAAAAAAAAAAAAAGAATGCATTTAAGAAGAGAATAGAATTATATTTCTCTTTCTTTCTGTTTTAAAGAAAGGAAAATAAGTCCAGAGTAAGTTTGGGGTTTTTCTTTGTTTTTTTCCCCTGGGAGATAAGATATTAAGCCCACGGTCTTTATATTGTAGGATTTTTCTTATGTCTATAAGTCTGAAAATTGTCAAGTTCTAGTGGGATGTTCCATGTTTGCACCTCTAAAAACTCTACCAAGCCAATGTCTGCCACCTATCAAATTGCCAGAAGAGTGTATTTACCGTCAGAGTTGGACTGTTGGAAAATTGGAATTGCTTCCTTCAGGGCCTGCAATGCCATTTATCAAAGATGGGTATGATTTATGTTATTATTATAGTATACAAATGCTTATATAGCTTTAATTTTTTTCGTAGAACTACCTGTATGCTGGAAAAAGAATCTTCGTTTTCGAAAATTCTAAAAGTTTTTCGGTGAATTAATTATAATGAAAATAGTTGGGTATGGGTAAACTGTTGGAAAACTTAAGACCTGTTATGCTTTATTTATCTTCAGAAGCAACTTTTCCTTTGCTCTGTAATTCTAAATTACTCTCATTTATACATTTGCCATATTTCCCACACTTTTTACATTATACTCTCTCTGAATTTGGAGTGTCTTATAATTGGTACCATCTTAAAATTACCATTTTCCCTTTTTACACAGGAACATCTCTAAAATAATTTTTTTTTACAATCAGTGGCATCTTAAAATCAAGGAAAATGAGTATTTCCAGTAGAAGAAATTTATAGATCATAACTATGTATGTCTAGATATGGTTAAGTGTATACAGATTTTATTTACAATTTTGGAACTAGTTGGTTGATCCTTAGCCCACAACAATCACTTAGAGTAGATACGTTAACTAGAAATAAGACATGATTGTACTTGTAGTTTCTGCACTCACTGTCCTGTCATAATTTTTAATGTTACTGAGAAACATTTGAGATATTTTTAATTCTGTTTCACATTACTAATATATTTCTTTGTTTATGTATTTGATTTTCTTTTATCCTGGTGACAATAGTGATGGAAGTAATATGGATCAAGAATATGGCCCTGCTTATACCCCTCAAACCCATACTTCTTTTGGGATGCCTCCCAGCAGCGCACCTCCTAGTAATGGCGGAGCAGGAATTCTTCCTTCTCCATCCACTCCTAGATTTCCAACTCCAAGGACTCCTCGGACTCCTCGTGGAGCTGGTGGACCTGCTAGTGCTCAAGGTTCTGTCAAATATGAAAATTCAGACTTATATTCACCAGCTTCTACGCCATCCACATGCAGACCCCTTAATTCTGTGGAACCTGCAACTGTCCCTTCCATCCCTGAAGCACACAGTCTTTATGTAAACCTCATCCTTTCAGAATCAGTTATGAATTTGTTTAAAGACTGTAACTTTGATAGTTGCTGTATCTGTGTCTGCAACATGAATATCAAGGGTGCCGATGTTGGAGTTTACATTCCAGATCCAACGCAGGAAGCACAGTATAGGTGTACCTGCGGCTTCAGTGCTGTCATGAACAGAAAATTTGGAAACAATTCAGGATTATTTCTTGAAGATGAACTAGATATCATAGGACGCAACACAGACTGTGGCAAAGAAGCAGAAAAACGTTTTGAAGCTCTCAGGGCTACCTCTGCTGAACATGTTAGTGGAGGACTAAAGGAATCTGAAAAATTGCCTGATGATTTGATATTATTGCTTCAAGATCAGTGCACTAATTTATTTTCACCCTTTGGAGCAGCAGACCAAGATCCTTTTCCCAAAAGTGGTGTAATTAGCAATTGGGTACGTGTTGAAGAGCGGGACTGTTGCAATGACTGCTACCTTGCATTAGAACATGGGCGTCAGTTCATGGATAACATGTCAGGAGGAAAAGTTGATGAAGCACTTGTGAAAAGTTCATGCTTACATCCCTGGTCCAAAAGAAATGGTAAGTATGCTAACAAATTTTTGTGTGTGTTTGTTTAGTTTCCCTTAGTTGTATGACTTTACTTTTCTTAGGAAAAAATATTAAAGGCAGTTTCTTATGTAGCTAATAGAGATGCTTAAACATGGACTTAAAAACTCTTTTAAGGATGATATTCTTAAAGGAAGAATTTTTTAACAGTTTAATTTTACCAATAAAAGTATGGTTATTATAAGTCTCTAATTATGTACTTATGTAGGAATGTAAAAGGCACTTTGCACATGTTAGTTATCAGAAATTGCTAGTTATCTGCTTTATTCATTCTTTTACTCATTAAATATTAATATTTATTGAGCACCTTGTATGTACTAAGCACTGTCCTAGGTTCATTGTTGAACAAATTAGACATATTCCCTGCTCTTTTTGAGCCTGTAATTTAGTGGAAAAGACAGACAGTAAACAAAAAAAATAATTATATGATAGATAGTGACGTGCTTTGAAGAAAGAAAAGCAGGGTAAAGGAGTGGAAAAAGATAAATGTATGCTATTTTAAATCTGTTGTCAGAGAAGATATTACTGAAGGGGAGCTTTTGGACAAACTCTTACGTAAAGTGGGAGAATGTGAGCTATGTGATTAAATGACGGAAGAATTGTTTCAAGCAATACACAGTACACAGACCCTGAGGGAGTGCTGTGCTTTATATAGCTTGAGAAACATTAAGTAGGCTAACGTTAATGGAATGCATTGGGTGATGGGGAAATTGGTAGGAGATGAAATCTAAAAAGGTGACTGAGCACCAAAATCATGTAGACCATGTAAGACCTTTGTAGATTTTACTAAGTGTGATGGGAAGCTATTGGATAGTTTTGAGCATGGAAGGAACATGATCCCTTTTCTGTTTAAGATCACCCTGTCTATTGTGTAGAAAATAGCCTGGGGTTTGGAGGTGGTAAAAGTGAGAATAGAAGTAGATAGATCAGTTAGAAGACAGTTGTAGTAATCCAGGGTGAAAGACGATGGTAGTAGCTTGGACAATATTGAAAGCAATGGAGATGTAAGTTGTAGAATCCAGATATATTTGGAAAATATAACCTACAAGTTTTGCTGATACATGTAACAAAAGATGAGGTATCAAGGATAACTTGAGCAACTGGATGAATACTGATACTAACTACAGAGGAAGGAAATACTGGGAGAGGAGGTCAAGTACATATGTGGAGATAATGAGTTTTAAATTCAGAAGAGTGATTGAGTCTGGAGATTAAAATCATTTCACGTGAGTTATCAGTATGAAAAGTTATGAAGTTTGATGAAATAACCTAGACAGTGACTGTAGAAAGAGCAGTCCAAGGATGAAGCTGACATTTAGACATGGAGAAGAAAAGGAGGATCCAGGAAAGGAACCTGAGATAGAGATAGGAGGAAAACCAAGAGAGTATGGTGTCCTAGAAACCAAGTATAGGAAGTATTTGGAGATGGAGAGAGTGATCATCTATCTATATCAAATACTGTGGTACATCAAGGTAAAAACTGAGACAGGACCATTGGATGTGACCACATGGAGATTGGTGGTGACCTTGACAAGCAGTTTCAATCAACTTGATGAGAGTGTGTTCAGGAGGGAATGGGATGAGAAGCAAATTTAGACAATTCTTTGGGGACTTTTGCTATAAATAGCAGAGAAACTGGATAATAGAGTTAAAAGAGAGTTTTTTTTAGGGTACATTGGGAGTGATCCTATAGAGGGGAATTTTTTAAAGTGACAATAATTATATATTTATTGGGTACAGTGTGACATTTTGAGATATATATATATACACACACACATTGTAGAAAGATTAAATCAAGCTAATTAGTTTATCCATCACCTCACGTTCTTATTTTTTGTGGTGAAAACGTTTAAAATCTATTCTTTTAGCAATTTTGAAATGCACAATACATTTTTATTAACTGTGGTCACTATACTGTGCAATAGATATCTAAAACTTATTCCTGCTAACTGAAACTTTGCGTCCTTTGACCAATATCTTCCCTTTTCCCATCCCCACCCCCACCCCCCATGGAGAGGAAATACTAATGCAGGCAGGAGAGAAGATAAAATTGTAGGAGCAAAGTCACTGAATAAGTGAGAGGTAATAGAATTCAGTGTACAAGTAGAAGGATAAGTAGATCCTTAAATAGGAACATGTCCATTGTAAGAAGAAGGAAAGGCATAGTTTATGGGTACAGATACAGGAAATGCTTTTCTTTGGACAAGAAGAGGAGAAGTGAAAATTTTCCTGTGATTGCTTTTAAAGCTAAGGATGAGGTGAGCTGTTGTTGGACAGTGGAAAAGTTAATTGATAGAATAGTGGTTTCTAGTTTCCCAAACTAGCAGCTTCAAACATCACCTGAGATCTTGCTAGAAATGCCAGTTTTTACATTCTACCCCAGACATTCTAGATCAAACTCTGGGGATGGGATTTGGTTCTGCCACTCCCTAGCAATATGATCTTGGACAAGTTAATTTAACATCTTGGTTTCTTGATCTGTAATAATGAAGTAAACTAGTATTTGACTTGTATATAGTTGTAAAGCTCTAATGAGTTAATCCGTATTAAGCATAGTGCTTAGCACATACTAAATAATGAATATAAGTGACTATTACTGAAATTATCAATTAGATATTTTTCCTTCAGGTATAGCCAACCTGTGTTTCATTGATTAACTTTTCTAACTTTTGGTAAAAGACTAATGTATACAGAAAGTTAGCCTCTTTCAATTGTGGTTATTGGTAAGAATCTATGTTTTTCTAATTGCTTGTCTGGGCTTATACCAAAAAAAAAAAAAACCTATGTTCTTAGGTGGTAGTATGTCCTATAATAACTTTTATTTGGTCCTTGTGTCATTTGCTAATTCAGTTATTTTTGGACACGTGCAAAACAATATGCTTGGTATTTTGGGAGCTATGAAGATATTCTACCTTTAAATTGCTTACCAGACTACTAGGAGAACTAAAACTATAATGCAGGGTTGAAAGACGTAAAAATCAACCCATCAACAGGATAATGGATAAGTAATTATGATAGTATAGATGGAATGCTAAATAAGCTCTGAAAATCAGTAGTTCTATATAACAAGTAGATGAATCTTAGTAATAATAATTTGAGGGGAGGAAGAGGAAACAAGTATCTTTTAAAATATTACCTTTAATAAAATTAGGAAGCAAGCAAAACTAAATGTATTGTTTACATGCACAATAAAGTTCAGAATATTGGTTAATTGTTGAAATTTTGTATGTGTCCAGAAATGACTAAGGTATAGACTAGGGAAGAACCCTTAATAAGATTGTTTTTGGTAATATTCTAGTTCTTAGGCAGTGAGATTACAGTTGTTCATTTTATTGTTATTGTTAATGGAAATTTGTGAAATTAAATAAGAGGGCAATGCATGGACCAATGATTAATTTTTTGTACATGACATAGTATCATGATTCATCCAATTCATTATTCTCAAGGACCCAATTAAAACAGGAAAAGATATAACTTTCTTAGTTGTGTTCAAAAGAAGGGCAAGATTATTTTAAGCCATATATAGTAGTTAAGAACATAGGCTGTAGAGTCAAACTGCTTGGGTTTGAAATGTGACTCTACCACTATATACTACCCATGAGCTCGGGCAAGTTATTTAATCTCTCTATGCCTCAATTTCTTAAAATATGGTCACTAATTTACCAGCTGTTGAGAGAATCAAATGAGTTAATACATACAAAACAGAGAGCAGTGTTTGGTGCATAGTAAGAACTCAAATGTTAGTAGTAGTAATGACAACAGCAACCGTAGCATTAGTGGCACTCTATTTACTATGATTTGTTTTTATTTATTTATTTATTTTTATTTTATCTTTTTAAAGACAGAGTATTACTATGTCACCCAGGCTGGAGTGCAGTGATGCAATCATAGCTCACTGCAGCTTCAAACTCTTGGGCTCAAGCCATTCCCTTACCTCAGCCTCCTAAGTAGCAGAGACTACAGGCATATGCCACCGTGCCTGGCTGATTTTTTAATTTTTTGTAGAGATGGGGGTCTCCCTGTGTTGCGCAGGCTGGAGTGCACAGCATAGCTGGTCTGATGATAGCTCACTGTAGCTTCGAACTCCTGGGCTCAAGTGATCCTTCCACCTCGGACTCTCAGAGTGCTCGGACTACAAGGCATGAGCCACTGTGCCCAGCCTATTATTTGTCTTTAAGAACCAACTTATTTGCCAAGAAAATACTGAGCTTTACCTGGTATACATTTTCTGTATAACAGTAAACACTGATTTAAAAAGTATTTACTAGGCTTGGTGGCTCACACCTGTAATCCTAACACTTTGGGAGCCCCGAGGCAGGAGGATCGCTTGAGGCCAGGAGTTCAAGACCAGCATGAGCAAGAGCAAGACCCTGTCTCTAAAACAAAATAGAAAAATTAACCGGGCATAGTGGTACATGCCTGTAGTCCCAGCTACTGGGGAGGCTGAGGCAGGAGGATTGCTTGAGCTCAGGTGAGGTTGCAGTGAGCTACGATGACACCACTGCACTCTAGCCCAGGCAACAGAGGGAGACCCTATCTCAAAACAAAACAAACCAGAAAGCTGTGTAGACATAAAAATGAATTTTATCTTAAGAACCTGTCCAAATAAAATAATTTAGAACAAAAAAAGAGAGAAATACCCTTGTATTACAATGAAAAAATTTCAATATAAAGACAAATAATGCTAGAAAACATAAATGTACAGTATTGGAATACTTTGATTAAATTATGGCCTCATCATGAACCGCTCCTACATTAAAGCCTTTGGCCTAATTGTTTCCTTTGCCTAGGATACTCTTCCTCCAGGTTACGTGGGTAACTCTGTCTCCTTTAAATATTGTCAGATGTCATCTTCCCAATGTATTAATAAAATTGCAAACCCCATTCCATGTTCTCCATCCTTCTTTTTTTGCTTTTTTCTATAGTGTTTCCTTATTGCCTTCTAACATACAATAGCATTTATTGATTAATTGTTGTTTCTTACCCCATTTAAATACACCCTTTGCAAGTTCTATGTAAGGGCAAAAGGTTTTGTCTATATTCCAAATATCTAGTACAGTACTTAGTATACAGTAGATGATCAAGATATTGAAATATTTGAATGAATTTAAAAGCTTACAGAGTATAGTTTGTATATGAATATTTTAATGGCAGTATTTTCGAGATAAAGCTTTGTTCTAATTATAAAAATACATACTTACTGAATAAAAATTAAGAATCTAAACAATACAGAAAAATAGAAGTAAAAATTGCCCATATTTCTACTCATCCCCACCATCACACCATGTATTGATCACTCTTTTTTTGAACATATCATGCAGTTCACTCATTTAAAATGTACCATTGATTGGTTTTAGTATTCACAGAGAGTTGTACAGCGATCGTTGCAATCAATTTCAGAACATTTTCATTACCCCAAAAATAAACGCCATGCCAATTAGCAGTCACTCCCTATTTCCCTCCAACCCTCCCTCTGTATTCAAGGCAACCACTAGTCTAGTTTCTGTCTCTATAGATTTGCCTCTTTTGGACATAAGTTGATCAATCAGGTAATTAATGACTGTTTTTATGGAGATAAGTTAGGGACTTTTTATTTACGTGTCTTCTTGATTATAAGTATCTGGAAGAACCATTTCTACAGCTTATTTTATATAGAACTCTACTCTGCACAAGCAGATGTTTAATCTTCTTGATGATGGAGATCTGAACTTCCCTAGATGTATTTCGTATTATCTTAAAATTTTGTGTTGGCAATAGCAATTCTTACTCACTCTTTTTTAAAATGCTTGTAGATGTGAGTATGCAGTGCTCACAGGATATACTTCGAATGCTCCTCTCTCTTCAGCCAGTTCTTCAGGATGCCATTCAGAAAAAAAGAACAGTAAGACCTTGGGGGGTTCAAGGTCCCCTCACTTGGCAACAATTTCATAAAATGGCTGGCCGAGGCTCTTATGGTGAGTAATTTATAGTGATGTGTAATGACTGATTTTATATCAGTCATCATATTTCTATGCCCAATTAAAATAAGCACATTAATCTTCTTTAAATATTTTTGTGGCATAAACTTAAGGCCACTGTGGTCCAATCTTAGTCTTTCCTTCAGCATTCAATTTACTGGGTTCTCCAACCTCACTTCAAAAGGAGCATTTTCACTTAGATCTGTTCTTACAAATCAGACTTCGCAGTAAGATTTTATGTGAAGAACGGGTCATACTGCTAAAATTTTTTTAAAGGCTAAAACCTACTTTTGTTGTAAATTATCATTTTATAAAATTGAATTAAAAATGGGGAGGGAGATAAGGGGGTAATACCAGTGATAAAAGGCCCCCAATTTAAAAAAAAAAATTAGGGGCCGGACACGGTGGCTCACGCCTGTAATCCTAGCACTCTGGGAGGCCGAGGTGGACGGATTGTATGAGCTCAGGAGTTCGAGATCAGCCTGAGCAAGAGCGAGACCCCATCTCTACTAAGAAAATAGAAAGAAATTAGCTGTACAACTAAAAATATATAGGAAAAAAATTAGCCGAGCATGGTGGCGCATGCCTTTAGTCCCAGCTACTTGGGAGGCTGAGGCAGGAGGATCACTTGAGCCCAGGAGTTTGAGGTTGCTGTGAGCTAGGCTGACACAATGGCACTCTAGCCCGGGCAACAGAGCAAGACTCTGTCTCAAAAACAAAAAAATTAGGACTAAGAAATTTGCTAGTTGCAACAATAGCAGCAAATGAAACTCTAAATAGGTATACAGTAGATTTATGGTCAGCTGTGATGGAAAAGAACATTTAGAATGTTTGAACTATTTGTTGAAGATTGTCTCTCAAAGACAGGGTATAATTGGAGCTTTTAAAATATGTTTGGGGCCGGGCATGGTGGCTAACACCTGTAGTCCTCTGGGAGGCTGAGATGGGAGGATTGCTTGAGCTCAGGAGTTGGAGACCAGTAGAGACCCCATCTCTACTAAAAATAGAAAAATTAGCCAGACATCATGACATGTGCCTGTAGTTACTCAGGAGGCTGAGGAAAGAGGATCACTTGAGCCCAAGAATTAGAGATTGCAGTGAGCTACAATGATGCCACTGCACTCTACCCAGGATAAAAGAGCAAGACCCCGTCATTCATTCATTCATTCATTTATTCATTCATAAATAAATACATAAATAAATATAATCTATTTGGAATAACAGTTCTTAACATTGAAATCTTTGACTTTTTTATGCATGGTTTCAGAATAGATTTGCCTATATTTTCCTTTTCTTCCTTTTTTTTAATGGCTAAATAATTTAAATCTCATACAAAACTGATTTTGTGAAAAATTCAGGTTAGTGATAATGTTTCGTAGTATAAATTTTTATATTCTTTTAAAAACATAGTAAATATTTTTTAATTTATGCACCTTACTGATTTTGGACATCATTTCTATCAGTACAGAGCTATCTTTTTTTTTTTTTAAACATTTTTATTCATCTTTCTTTTTTAGATACAGAGTCTTGCTCTGTTGCCCAGGCTGGAGGGCAGTGGCATACTTACAGCTAACTGTAACCTCAAATTCCTGGGCTTAAGCGATCCTCCCACCTCAGCTTCTCAACTATAGGCACACACTACTTACTGTGCCTGGCTAGTTTTTTAAAAAAAATTTTTGTAGAGATGGTCTTGCTATGTTGCCCAAGCTTCTTTCTTTTTTTAAGTGGCCATATATATTCCATTGTTCTTTACATATGAAAATGTATTTTACTGGTGTACTGTTTATGGACAGATTGTTTCTGTCATTATCATTACAAGTATTTTTCAGTAGTGCATACATCTCTGGCTTTAAAGCTTGTGTGTATATCTTTTAATTGGCTAAATTACTCTCTGTAATATCAGTTTATACTCCTACTAGTTAAATGCCTATTTCTCCAAACTCTTGCCTGTAAGGTGCTGAGTAGGTGGGTGAAAAATGGTTATTTCGGCTGGGCGCGGTGGCTCACGCCTGTAATCCTAGCACTCTGGGAGGCCGAGGCGGGTGGATCGCTCGAGGTCAGGAGTTCGAGACCAGCCTGAGCCAAGAGTGAGACCCCGTCTCTACTAAAAATAGAAAGAAATTATCTGGCCAACTAAAACTATATATATAGAAAAAATTAGCCAGACATGGTGGCGCATGTCTGTAGTTCCAGCTACTCGGGAGGCTGAGGCAGTAGGATCGCTTAAGCCCAGGAGTTTGAGGTTGCTGTGAGCTGGGCTGACGCCACGGCACTCACTCTAGCCTGGGAAACAGAGCAAGACTCTGTCTCAAAAAAAAAAAAAAAAGAAAGGAAGAAAAATGGTTATTTCATTGTAGTATGAGAGAATGAATGGTACAGACTGTGAGAATAGATTTCTTGGGTTCAAACACCTGCTCTATCACTTCTGTAATACTGGAGAAGTTGCTTAACTTCCTCATTCTTCTTTCTCATCTCTAAAATGAGGTTAATAATGTACTTGCCTTATATGGTTTTTGTGGGGATTAAATGAAGTAATAAATGCAAAGTACTTTGAACAATATCTAGCACATAGTAAACATTATAATTGTTTGCTATTAAATTGTTTTTTTCTTTTGAGATTGAGCATCTTTTTATGTATAAGAGGCCTTTTTGTTTTTGTAAACTTCGTTCATGTTCCTTACCCATTTTTCTATTAGGTTGTTGGTCATTTTCTTTTTTTAACACATTAACTGCCTTGTATGTTATATTTAACTCACTGGTTTTGAGCCCGGGGCCTCATGAAGCATATGTATCTCACGGCTCTTCACTTCGGAAGCCAAGAGAACTATTTTTCAAGTTGCAATATAACTCACACAGAGAAAACAATAAAAAATAACAAATTTTTCATTAAATTAGAAAAGATTGTTTTGTTTTTGAAGTTTTTATTCTGTTTTTGTAATAAAACACTGTGGCCCCAAGGAAAAAAACATTTTTTTAATGTGGCAGTCAATGTGTTAAAAAAGATATTGTGGTAAAGAATACTTAATATGAGATATATCCTCTTAACAAATTTTTAAGTTAATGGTACAGTATTGTTGACTTTTGTACAACATTGTACAGCAGATCTTCTTGGCTATTTTCTTGTGGATTTATAGGTACCATTTATATGATAAGGAAATTAACCTTTCATCTTATGCATTGCAAGTATCTTTTCCAGTTTGTTTTTAATCATTTGGCTTTGTTTATAGTGTGTTTACTCGTGGCAAAAAGTTAAATTTATATAGTCAGATTAATCTTTTTTTTTTTTTTTTTCCAAAGATACAAGGTCTTACCCTGACACCCTGGCTGGAGTGCAGTGGTGTGATCACAGCTCAAATGATCCTCCTCCCTTAGCCTTCTGAGTAGCTGGGACTACAGCTGTGTGTTGCTATGCCTGGCTAATTTTATTTTTTTGTAGAGACAGGGTCTTGCTGTATAGCCCAGGTTGGCCTCAAGCAGTCCTCCCATCTTGACCTCCCAAACTCCTGGGATTACAGGCATGAGCCATTGGCCCCTGGCCAGATTAATGAGCTTTTAAATGGATAGATTTTATGTTAATATTAGAAAGACTTTCCTCAGCCCGAATTTATTAAAAATAAAGTAAAACTTCCTCCAGCTGGGTACAATGACATGCACCTGACCTGTAGTCCCAGCTAATCCAGAGACTGAGTGGGGAGTATCAGTTGAGGCCAGGAGTTGAAGTCCAGCCTGAGCAACATCGCGAGACCCCATCTCTAAAAAAAAATTTTTTTAATCTTTTTTTTTTTACTTTTTACTTTTTTTTTTTTTTTTTTGAGACAGAGTCTCACTCTGTTGCCCTGGCTAGAGTGCCATGGCGTCAGCCTAGCTCAGAGCAACCTCAAACTCCAGGGCTCAAGTGATCCTTCTGCCTCAGCCTCCTGAGTAGCTGGGACTACAGGCATGCACCATCATGCCTGGCTAATTTTTTCTTTATATCTTTTTAGTTTTCCATATAATTTCTTTCTATTTTTAGTAGAGATGGGGAGGAGTCTCACTCTTGCTCAGGCTGGTCTCGAACTCCTGACCTCGAGCAATCCTCCCACCTCGGCCTCCCAGAGTGCTAAGATTACAGGCGTGATCCACCATGCCTGGCCAAAAAAATTTTTTTTAAATTATAAAACTCTTATATTTTTTATCATGCTTCTAAGGTTTTTTCTGTCCATATTTTTTCACAATTAAATTAAGGTAGTCAGATATGTTTTATAAAGCCTGTTTATGAATTCCCAGCTGTTGAAATATCTCAATCACTGGCTTTAAATATTTTTGTCTTTAATCAAATAATTTTACTAATAATGACTTCATTAACTTTTGACATTTAAATAAAAAGATCTGTTTCTTTTAAGTGTTTTCTTAAAATACATCTTTCTTATTTAGGAACTGATGAATCCCCAGAACCACTGCCAATCCCCACGTTTTTGTTGGGTTATGATTATGATTTTCTGGTGCTTTCTCCATTTGCTCTTCCTTATTGGGAGAGACTTATGCTGGAACCCTATGGATCTCAAAGAGATATAGCCTATGTTGTACTATGTCCAGAGAACGAAGCCTTGTTAAATGGAGCCAAAAGCTTTTTTAGAGATCTTACTGCAATATATGAGGTAGGTATTTTAAAAAGAAGTGGCATTTTAAAAACTACCTAATGATTTGTATGTTTATGTATAAATTATACTGGGCAGTTCAGTTGTTTGGGACAGAGTGATGATGATGTCAGACTAGATGTTTAGTTCTCATACTAACCAGTTACAGTCTTTGTGAGTTTGACCTGGTCTTTCTGTTAGATGTGTGTGCCTTGGGTCACAGTGGATATTGCCATACTGGGGGGATAAAACATTGAGGGCATGTCTGTCTCATTTTCTAAGAGGAAGGAGAAGCATTGTTAAATAGGGAAGAAGTTACATTATAAAAATTCTAGTCTTGATTCTCTGGGATCTCAGGTTATAACACTAGGCCTTACTTTGCTGACATGTGAAAATATACTATATATCTTTAAGATCCATTTCCTCTCTGAGATTCCTGACAGTTCTTTTAGTTTATAATTTTCATGTTGTAGTAATCACTAGGTGAAATGATTTCAAGTTATAAATGCTATGGGACATAAAGTCTTACTTCATTATACCTTCTTTTTCCCACAGATGCTTGGAAATTCAGTCTTTGAATTTTTCTTCTTTTTTTCATCTTTTTTTGGGGGTGGGGGCAGGGTCTTGCTCTAATGCCTGGGCTCAAGTGCGGTGAGTGCTCACTGCAACCTTGAACTCCTGGGCTCAAGCAATCCTCCCACCTTCTCCTTCCAAAGTGCTGGGATTACAGGTGTGAGCCACCACACCTGATCTACATTTTAATTTTTTTTACAATCTGAATTGTTAGTCTGGCTGGTTTAGCTCCCTTGTAAATTTTCCACATAATTACAAGGTATATGTAGTGTGTTTTTTATAAATAAACATTTCCGAAAGGGTGTTATTGGAACATTTGAAAATCCTCCCAGAAAAAAAGTTCCATAGGTTAAATAGTTTTGGAGAAATGTTGTGTATTGTATTACCATTTAGAAACTCACAGTGCATATTAGGTTATTAAAGGCTTTGAAATTCTTGCAGTAAAAAGTCTTCTAAATTTTCTTAATCTAATATAAATTTATTTGACACTGGGCTGCTTCTAACAAAAATCAGTGGCCCACAGAACTGGAGGGAGAGCTGGGAACTATATAGTGTATTTATATTCTAATTTTTATTTTGCTTTGACTTAGGAATATATGTATTTATAATGCGTAAATTGGGGTAGATGTGTACCTACAATTACTATATTTTTCTGCTCATTTAATTTTGCATTCTGTAAGCTTTCATTATTCAGACCAAATGGTTCCAATGTTATTGTTATTATCTAGATGTTTTTCATTAGAGATATTTTAATTTTGAAAGAAATTTAGTGAATTTCTAATTTAAAAGTGAAAAAGATCTGTGGCTCTTTTTCACCCTTGTATTTTTATCTCAAATGATTAATTACAAATTACAAATAATTAAGCTTATTTTAAGTAGCTTAAATGCTTTATTTTAGCATATGTACCTAAATGCTATAGTAAATTTACTAATTCTGGTTTCTGTGTGTATATTTGTAGTCTTGTCGATTAGGTCAACATAGACCTATTTCTCGACTCTTAACGGATGGGATCATGAGAGTTGGATCTACTGCATCAAAGAAACTGTCAGAAAAGTTGGTAGCGGAATGGTTTTCTCAGGCAGCTGATGGTAACAATGAAGCGTTTTCTAAACTCAAGCTTTATGCACAAGTCTGCAGATACGACCTAGGTATTGAATTTATGTTTATTATGTTAGCAAAGTGTGGCCTGGTCCACCAGCTGTTTTTGTAAATAAAATTTTATTGGAACACAGCCATCCTCATTTACTTACCTATTATCTCTAGCTGCTTTTGTGCTATAAAGTCAGAGCTGAGTAGTTGTGACTGAGGCCATGTGGCTGCAAAGCCAAAAATATTTACTATCTGACTCTTTAAAGAAAACGTTTGTTGATGCCTGGTGTAGGTATCCCATCAGGTAGGAGGAAATTGTGGGCTATAAACCATTTTCTGTTGCTTCTGTAGGGTCTGATGTTTTAACTTTTATTAGCATTAAGATTCTTGATTTGTTAATAGTTGAGAGACAAAATAATTTATAGTTAACCTCAATGTAATACCAAGAAATAATTCTTTGTTATAGCTAAGAAAATGACAGCTATTTAAGACTTCCATGTAACACTCTTGAATTAAATGTCAATGGATTTCCTTTAGACTTAATCCAAAGAGATGCAGAACCAAAAATATTGAATCTCATTACATATTCCTATAATTTGAATCCCATGATAACATTCTATCACTTTATATTTTAGTTAGCTCTCGATATAGTCAATATTTATTCGACTTTTGATTTAGGCAACCCCCCCTTTTTTTTTGAGACAGTCTCGGTCTGTCACCCTGGGTAAAGTGTAGTGGCGTCATCATAGCTCACTGCAACCTCAAATGCCTCAGATCAAGCGATACTCTTGCCTTAGCCTCCCATGTGGCTGGGACTACAGATGTATGCTATCACGCCTGGCCAATTTTTGTATTTTTAGTAGAGACAGGCTCTCACTTTTGCTCAGGCTGGTCTTGAACTTCTGAGCTCAAGTGATCCTCCTGCCTCGGTCTCCCAGAGTGCTAGGATTACGGGCATGAGCCACCTCGTCCTGCCTAGGCAGCCCTTGAATGGTGTGATGAAAATTTGCCCAAATACTATTTTTACATTTAATCAGTTGTGCCTAGGAAATAGAATTTTATTACAGTTTCATAGTAGTCATTTCTTTAATTTTGAATGAAAATTCTGGCTTTTTCAATTACATTTTAAATTTGTTTCTTCAGTTTCTAGGGGAAAATAGAAAGCTAGTATATGTTACATTGTTAGTAAGCAGTTGAGGGATGATAATTACCAGGAAAGCATCAACTAGATTATTTTATTTATATGGTAGAATAAAAAAGAACCAATCAGTGAAATAATTAAATATCCTACCTGTTTTTATTTTTCAGGTCCTTATCTTGCTTCCCAGCCATTGGACAGCTCTCTACTTTCCCAGCCAAATTTAGTTGCCCCTACGAGTCAGTCTTTCATTACTCCACCTCAGATGACAAATACTGGAAATGCTAATACTCCATCTGCCACCTTAGCACCTGCAGTGAGCAACACTATGACAGTGACTTCAGGTGTTGCCATATCTACTTCAGTTGCCACAGCTAATTCAACTTTGACCACAGCTTCAACTTCATCTTCATCTTCTTCCAACTTGAATAGTGGGGTGTCATCAAATAAACTACCTTCATTTCCACCCTTTGGCAGTATGAACAGTAATGCTGCAGGATCCATGTCCACACAAGCAAGTACAGTTCAGAATGGTCAGCTAGGAGGACAACAGTCATCAGCTCTACAGACAGCTGGGATTTCTGGAGAGTCTTCGCTTCCCACTCAGCCACATTCTGATGTGTCTGAAAGGTACCTTTAAAAATATTGATCTTTGCAGAAACGTAAAAACTATGATGCTTTTTCCCTAAATAAAATAGCCATTATGAATGAATATAAAGCATTTTTATCTTATTCTTGAAATTTTGGTTCTTATAATGTTGACTTTGTATAAAAGTATAATGAAGACTGTTCATAAAATCTTTATCATAGAATCCTAGAGTCTCAGGGTGGGAATTTAAGACCTTGAAGACCATTTAGTCCCAATATCCATATGATATTTGAGTCTGTTCTGTGACATAACTGTCAAGTAGTTGACCTATGCAAATTACTCCAGTGACTGAGAAGTCACTACTGAGCCAACATATTCAGAGGCTTTGGAGTCTTACCAAGGTTTGAATCTCAGCTCTGCCATTTACTAGCTTTGTGACTTTGGGATCATTCTAACTTTTTGAGCATGTTTCCTTATCTGTAAAATGGGAATAATATGATAATAATGTACATTAAGTGCTTTATACAGTGATTCCAAGTTATTTATGATGACAACAATGATGATGTCAGCTCTCATTCCTTTTATGATGAAGGTGTTAAATGAGCTTCCCTTTTGATTTATAGGTTAGGCTAGCCTGAGCTTAGTTATTACCTGTCAGCTACCCAGGATGCAGTTGTATCCAAAGTTATACCCATATATGTGGCTAAAAACAAACTATTACCCAGATTGTCCACTCTTCTTGAACATCAAAATATATTTGAACTTAAAAAAAAATCAGGTGGTCCAAAGGTAGTGAGTTATCTCACTTGATTGTTCACAGTTACATATTGACCTCCTTGTTCTACTACTTTCCCCCCTCTTCACTACTGCACTTGACTAGTCTAAAAAAATAAAAAATCAAATCATTCATCAAAGAATGAAGCTTATTCATCATTAAAATTATGAAGTATGAAATAAATGTGTATAGTCTAGAGTGTTCTATTAACTAGGTCTGGAAACTTCATTTCTTTCTAGTCTGGCTCTGCTTCTAGCCAGTTTTGTGATTTGGGGCAGCTGTTGGGATAGGTCTCAAACAAGAGAACTCTTTGTCTCAGTTTTATCCTTAAGCACTAAGCAATCTTTTTTGTTTCTGATACTCTATGATTTTAAGAATTTTGTTTTTTTAAGGCAAGATCTCTTAATGCAAGGGTCTTTGTACACTGTGAAATTATATGTACAATGTTTATGGTTTACTTTGGGAGAAGGAAATGTCCTGTATTTTCAGAGAGGCTGTCTGACACCTCCCACCAAAAATGGGGGAAAAGAGATTTCAAGAACCTGCTTTAATGCTACCCCAAGCAAATACAGTGCAACTTTTTTCTTATTTCTACCTCACATTTTAGCACGATGGATCGGGATAAAGTGGGAATCCCCACAGATGGTGATTCACATGCAATCACCTATCCACCTGCAATTGTTGTTTATATAATTGATCCTTTTACATATGAAAATAAAGATGAGAGCACTAACTCTTCTAATGTGTGGACTTTGGGGCTACTTCGATGCTTTCTAGAAATGGTCCAGACTCTTCCTCCTCATATCAAGAGTACTGTTTCTGTACAGGTAAGAGTGATAAATGTTATGAGTTAAATATATATATAACAGTTTGATGTGTCAGAAGTTTCAGATGATATTTTTCTGTATTCAAATTGGTTTTCTAAAAGCCAGGTTATATTATATTGATTTCACTTTAAGTGATATTCTAATAGAAATATTAAGAGAGCTTATTAAAGGTAAATGTTACAGTCATACCCCAGAAATAATGGGGAATAAAAATATTGCATTAAATACATTAAACATTTCTCCTGTGCTACTTTCATAAGCCAGCTTTTAAATTGATATGCCTGAATAGAAAAATATAGCATGGACCTAAATAAGACAGGTTGCAAATAAAAGTAGAAAGAAATTAACCATATTAAGTTGTTTGAAGATATTTTGAATTCTTTATTTTATAGACTATCACAGGACTAGTTAATGACAGTATAATTGCTGTTTAGAAAATTTTAAAGATTTTTAGATAGTCCTTTGGTTTCATGAGCCATTGTTAAAATTGACTATTAAAAAGTTATATAATAGATAAAAAAACATAGTTCTTTAAATTATTATTTAAATTAGGTTTTAATTTTTCCAATAAGGAGTTTTTAGAGTTTTAGACCCACAGTTGCTTTTATTCTGTGTTAGAAAGTTAACATTTGTAATATTTGCCTGTACTTCTTAGATTATTCCTTGTCAGTACTTGTTGCAACCTGTGAAGCATGAAGATAGGCAAATCTATACCCAGCATTTAAAATCCCTGGCTTTTTCGGCCTTTACCCAATGTCGGAGACCACTTCCAACATCAACCAACGTGAAAACATTGACTGGCTTTGGTCCAGGTTTAGCCATGGAAACTGCTCTTAGGAGTCCTGATGTAAGTATGTTTTTCATGAACAAAGTTATTGAATGACTGTACAGTTTATGATTTTATGCAAAACTAAGTGCAGTTCTTTGTTTAGCTCTCATTTTCCATAATTTTTCTAAGATTGTATAGTACCATAGTACCTTAATTTTTCTGTTTTACAGAGACCAGAGTGTATTCGACTTTATACACCTCCTTTTATTCTGGCTCCAGTGAAGGACAAACAGACAGAGCTAGGAGAAACGTTTGGAGAAGCTGGACAGAAATATAATGTTCTTTTTGTGGGCTACTGTTTATCACATGATCAAAGGTGGATTCTTGCATCTTGTACAGATCTATATGGAGAACTTTTAGAAACTTGTATCATTAACATCGATGTTCCAAATAGGTACTTATTTTCCTTAAATGTATTGTTATCTCATCTTTAAAAATTCATATATGCGTACACGTTATATTTAATTTTTAATGAATAGAAAACCATTTGGAAGGTTATATACATTAAAATATTAAGACGGGATTGTGGGTGTCTTCTGTAGTGAATAGTTACATTGTACAATTAAGATAATTAAAAATAATTTTGATTAATCTCTGTTACACGGGCAAAAAACATTAAGATCTCTAAGTCCTATGTCATAAAGGTTGAAGTAGTGATTTTAGCTGAGAATTCTGAAAATTTTTGAAACATGGAACTAGAAGGCCCTTCTACAATTAAAAAGCAATCTAGTAAAGCATCTATGGAACATTTAAACTTTTCTTCTGTGCCGTGTAAGATATAGCCCCTACTTAACTGAGTGAATTAACTTACTTTACTAAAACTGTTGACTGAAATTTTTACTATTTAAATGTTAAGGTAGCTTCTGAAAATGATGGTCTTCTTAGAATTCTCTTTGGCAGTATATATCATAGACAGTTATTTATGAACGATATAGTGGATATGTCATGACAGGTAAGCCTCATATTGAGTTATTTAATAATCTTTACTAATAACATGTGTCAAGGCTAGTGAACACTACTCAAAAGAACCTGAAAAGCAAATCTGTACAGTGTGATTCAGTTTTAAGATTTGGGTTCTGTCCTTTAGTTTCTTTATTATTATATAAAGGTTCTGTTACTTTAAGTTTAGAAATAGGTTATATGCAGAAATATTTAATGATTATTAGGTCTTAGTGGTGCTGGGGAAACTATATAGAAACATTAATTTTATATTATTGCTTGTAAAGATTTATTGACTATTTTATAAATCTTAGAATAGTGCTTCCTACTCTACTTCCTTGATATAGTTTTGATTTTTTATGATATTTATGCTGAGTGAGCTTTTGAAAGAGTATCCTTAGCTGTAAAGGATGAAAAAATAGTATTGTCATTTAACTATCTTGATAAAGTAGAAGTGAGTTAATTGGTTAAGAGGTACAATGTTTGAGTCAGAGAGACGTGGGTTCAAATCCCAGCCCTGCCCATGTGATCTAGGGAAAATTACATTAGCCAACTGAGCTATAGCTTACTTATCTGTAAAATCTGAAGGATAATTTTATTTACCTCATAGGATTGTTAGGATGAAATGAGTTATTACATGTAAATTGGTTGGGCACAATCCTTTGGTACATAGTAAGTACTCAATACCTGGTAGCTACTGTTCTCAGCCACAGAGCGCTCATGTTACATACTTGCCTAATATAGAACATGTATGCAGAAAACATACAACAGTGTTGTTTGGTCTGAGAAGTGTGGTGTATTGTTGGGCATTCTTCAACTTACAGTATAGAACAGGGATTGGCCTACTACAACGCATGGGCCAAATCTGGTCCCTGCTGTTTGTTAGGTATCCTCTATAGCTGCTTTCGTGCTGCAGCAGCAGAGTTGAATTATTATAACAGAATCTTGTTGGCCTACGAAGCTTAAAGTATTAGCTCTTAAAAAAAATGTTTGCTAGTGTACAGTGGTGTTTTCTAATGAATTGAGGTGGTTTATGGACACTTTAAAATTTTTTAAAGTATATATTGTAATGTGTATTGAAAAGACATAAACTTGCATACCAGACCTAGGATTTTATATATATTCTTGCTTAGGACTTGTGTGAAGGTGTGAAGCATTAAAGTTAAGGGATCAGTTTTTCACATTTTGAGCTCTTTTGAAATGTCATACAAATTTTAGAAATATTTATGACTATCTCTTTATTCCATACAATAGGGCTCGTCGGAAAAAAGGTTCTGCTAGAAGATTTGGTCTACAGAAACTTTGGGAGTGGTGCTTAGGACTTGTACAAATGAGTTCATTACCATGGAGAGTTGTAATTGGTCGTCTAGGAAGGATTGGTCATGGAGAATTGAAAGGTAAAAATTGTGCTTTTATTATTTAGCATTTATATTTCTGTTTTATTTTAATTCATATGCTGTTCAGGCCACATGTAGGTATAAACGCAAAGGTTATCAGTAAAACTTTCATTTTGTCTTGTTTTTAAAGGGAAACCACATATGTCTAGGCCACAAATGGCTTAATTCAAAATTTAAAAGGACATTTTACTATTTTTTAATTTTAATGTCAGTTTTAACTACCACTGTTCTTCTTTGTTGTCTTCCATTTTTTCCACTTTCAGTTTATTCAACTCATCCTCTGTTCAGCAGATACTAATTTGAATGTGGTGTACACTGAAGTTAGGGGGATAAAGGATGTTGAGTAGTGTCAGTAGTAAAATTTTGCCTTGATAATGACATCTGTTTGAGGAATATACTAATTTAAAAATCTAGCCAGGTATGGTGACTCACACCTGTAATCCTAGCACTCTGGGATGCTGAGGCGGGAAGATTGCTTGAGGTCAGGAGTTCAAGACCAGCCTGAACAAGAGCAAGACCCCATCTCTCCTAAAAGCAGAAAAACTTAGCCAGGCGTGGTGTGCGCACCTGTAGTCCCAGCTACTTGGGAGGCTGAGGTGGGAGGATTGCTTGAGCCCAGGAGTTTGAGGTTGCTGTGAGCTCGGCTGATGCCATGGCACTCTAGCCCAGGTGACAGAGCAAGACTCTGGTGGGGGGAAGTGTACTATATCTTTTATGTCTTAACTTTGGTTCTACAGGGTATTAACAATGCTGTTAGTCTGAATGGTTTTTTTTTGTTTGTTTTTATAACTATTGATATCCACAGATTGGAGCTGTTTGCTGAGTCGTCGAAATTTACAGTCTCTAAGTAAAAGGCTCAAAGACATGTGTAGAATGTGTGGTATATCTGCTGCAGACTCCCCCAGCATTTTGAGTGCTTGCTTGGTAGCAATGGAACCTCAAGGCTCTTTTGTTATTATGCCAGGTTAGCTATCTTTAGTTTATATCAGATTTAATTCTTCATGCACTTAAGTTTTTGAGTATTATATAAATTTTATTCTTCATTTGTTAAAAGAAAATGCCTTTCATTCTCTCTTCAGATTCTGTGTCAACTGGTTCTGTATTTGGAAGAAGCACTACTCTAAACATGCAGACATCTCAGTTAAATACCCCACAGGATACATCATGTACTCATATACTTGTGTTCCCTACTTCTGCTTCTGTGCAAGTAGCTTCAGCTACTTATACCACTGAAAATTTGGATTTAGCTTTTAATCCCAACAACGGTAGGTGAATTGTTCCTAAAAGGTTTTCAAGTATTGGCCATTTTGGTAGGCTGATTAATGGCCCCCAAAACATATTCATGTCCTATGCCTGAAACCTGTGAATGTTACCGTATATTACAAAAAGTGGACTTTACAGATGTGATTAAGTTAAGGATCTTGAGATGAAGAGATTATTTTGGATTGTGCTGATGGGCCCTAAATACAATAACATGTATCCTTTTAGGAGGGAGGCAGAGGGAGGTTTGAGTTTACAAGGAAGAAGAGAAGGCCATGTGATGGAATCAGAGGAAAGCAAGGTCAGAAGAAGATGCTATGCTGCTGACTTTGAAGATGGAGGAGGGGGCCATGAGCCAAGGAATACAGTTCTCCATGCTGGAAAGGACAAGGAAACAGATATTCCCTTAGATCCTTTAAGGTGTGGAGCCTTGCCAACACCTTAATGTCAGCCCGATGAAACTGACCTCAGACTTCTGGCCTCTAGAACTGTAAGAGAATAAATGTATGTTGTTTTAAGCCAACAGTTTATGGTGATTTGCTAAAGCAGCAACTGGAAACTATTACAACCATTCTTCTACTTTATTGGTAATAGAATTGGTTGCTATGAATTATCCCATAAATCTTTAATTATTTTTTATTTTATTTTGTTTTTATTTGAGATAGGATCTCGATCAACAGGCAGGAGCCACTGTGCCAGGCCAAATCTTTACTCATTTTAAAAGGTAATAGTTGACCATAAAACATTCATACAGATTTATGCTTTTCTTTTGAGATACCTGTATATAAACTCATTTTAAATCTCTTTATGTCTTGATTTGCAGCCAGGCTCAGTGGCTCAAGCTTTTAATCCCAGCACTGTGGGAGGCCGAGGTGGGAAGATTGCTTGAGGCCAGGAGTTTGAGACCAGCCTGGGCAACATAGCTTAGCAAGACTCTATCTCTACAAAAAAGAAAAAATTAACTGGACGTGGTGGTGCACACCTGTAGTCCCAGCTACATGGGAGGCTGAGGCAGAAGGATCCCTTGAGCCCAGGAGTTTGAGGCTGCATTGAGCTATGATTGCACCACCACACTTAAGCCTGGGTGACAGAGTGAGACCCTGTCTCCAAAAATAAAATAAATTAAATTAAAAAAAATCTTTGACTCGCCAAAATAATATAATTTATATAAACTGCCAGAGTAGGGATATAACTTCTGGGTGAACTTACAGATTTCTCTTTAGTAAAAGAAAAAATAAATGATGTTCTCTTGTTACTCTGAGCTACCTTAGAAAATATCACATCTCTAAAATTACAAGTCTGGATATTATTCTCTCTTCTTTTGGTGTGTTATGCAACTTGAGTATTTTATTTAATAAATAAAGGATAGGGTATTAATTGTGAATACAGTAATCCTCCCTTGTCTGTGATTTTGCTTTCCATGGTTTCAATTACCCATGATTCAGTATAATAAGATATTATGAGGCCGGGCGCGGTGGCTCATGCCTGTAATCCTAGTACTCTGGGAGGCCGAGGCGGGTGGATTGTTTGAGCTCAGGAGTTCGAGACCAGCCTGAGCAAGAGCGACACCCTGTCTCTACTAAAAATAGAAAGAAATTATCTGGCCAACTAAAAAATATATATAGAAAAAATTAGCCGGGCATGGTGGCGCGTGCCTGTAGTCCCAGCTACTCGGGAGGCTGAGGCAGTAAGATCGTTTAAGCCCAGGAGTTTGAGGTTGCTGTGAGCTAGGCTGACGCCATGGCACTCACTCTAGCCCGGGCAACAAAGTGAGACTCTGTCTCAAAAAAAAAAAAAAAAAAAAAAAAAAAAAGAGAGAAAGA
Source organism: Lemur catta (assembly GCF_020740605.2). NCBI lineage: Eukaryota > Metazoa > Chordata > Mammalia > Primates > Lemuridae > Lemur > Lemur catta. The sequence goes on along the minus strand of NC_059142.1, from coordinate 26,894,674 downwards.
GACCACATCCACATAACTTTTATTACAATACATTGTTATAATTGTTCTATTTTTTATTATTGTTTTTAATCTGTTACTCTGCCTAATTTATAAATTAAACTTTATTATAGGTATTTATGATTAGGAAAAAATACAGTATTTATGCAGTTTGGTACTATGCACAGTTTCAGGCATCTACGGGGTGGGGGAATCACCTGTAGATAAAGGGGAGACTACTATAGTCCCATTTTAAACAGATTTGCATTTCATTTATACCATGTTTGCTTTGTATGAGTTTTCTATTGCTGCTGTAACAAAGGATTACACATTTAGTGGCTTAAAACAACATACATTTATTATCTTACAGTTCTGAAAGTCAGAAGTCGAAAATCAGTCTCCCTGGGCTAAAGTCAAGGTGTTAACAGGTTGATTCCTTCTGAAGGCTGTAAGGGAAAATCTGTTTTTTTTGCCTTTGCCAGCTTTTAGAGGCCACCTGGATTCTTTGGCTCAGGCTGCTTCCTCCATCTTGAATGCCAACATTGTAGTATCGTCACATTTCCTTCATTGACTAACCCTACTGCCTCCCTCTTATTAGGACCCCTGTGATTACACTGGAACCATCTGGATAATCCAGAATAATCTCCCCATCTCAGGATCCTTAGCTTGATCATATCTGCAAAGTCCTTTATGGTAACATATTCATAGATTCCTGTGATTAGGATGTGGACATCTTTGCGGGGGGGCCATTATTTAGACTACCACATGCTTGTTTATGCATGATTATTTATATGGCCTTTAACACAATACTTGCACATGGTAGACACTCAGTAAATGTTGGTTAAATTAACCCATTTTGGTTAAAATTTATTCATTTATTTTAACCTGTTTTGGTAAATGACCATAGAGTATGGAAAATGGAATATTTAATTTCTTTTCTTTCTCCTGGTTTAGATGGAGCAGATGGAATGGTTATCTTTGATTTGTTAGACACAGGAGATGATCTTGACCCTGATATCATTAATATCCTTCCTGCATCTCCAACTGGGTCTCCTGTACATTCTCCAGGATCTCATTACCCCCATGGAGGTGATGCTGGCAAGGTAACCCTGTTATGAAAGTTCAGTTTTTCTAAAGTCATTCATTAACTTACTAATGGATTAATATATGAAACAGAACAACATTTTTTCCTTAGAAATTAGCAGGAATAATACATTTATGCACTTACTTATGCCTCACAGACATCAATATTTTGAAGTATATATTCTTAAGAGAGTCTATAAGGCTCTGCTTTCCCCAAATCCATATTTGCTAGACTACTTGGCATTAGTCTTCCCCTGGTCGTTTTTGTGTCACTTCTCAATAGCTTTTACTCAGGTAAAAGATTACAGTATCTTTCAGAATCATATGGCTCTAAGGGCTGTCATTCTCATCAGGGCTGTGACAAGGAACATAATAGAAATATTAATTTTCTCATAAGCACATATAAAACACTGACTACCCACTTCCCCTTTTTATTTTTAGCAGTTATGAAAGCAGGCTGTTTTGTCCTTCTATTTGAAATAAAAACTAATTGGGGCCAGGCATGGTGGCTCATGCCTGTAATCCTAGCACTTTGGGAGGCCAAGGCGGGAGGATTGCTTAAGGCCAGAAGTTCAAGACCAGCCTGAGCAAGAGCAAGACCCTGTCCCCACAAAAAATAGAAAAATTAGCCGGGCATTGTGGCGCGTGCCTGTAGTCCCAGCTTCTGGGGAGGCTGAGGCAGGAGAATTGCTTGAGACCAGAAGTTTGAGGTTGCAGTGAGCTGTGACGATGACATTACACTCGAGCCTGGGCAGCAGAGCAAGACCTTGTCTCAAAAACAGACAGTCAAACAAAACACAACTAATTGGGCTTCATTGAATAACACATTTTTATTTGAGTGAAGTTATATATAGTGATTATTTGATGAATATAGTATGTATATGTTTAGAATTTACCTTTTTAAAGTAAGGAAGAAAGAAACAAAGCCACATACAGTTAGCTGATCTTTGACAGAGTGTACAAGAACATACACTGGGGAAAGGACACTCTTTTCAACACATGGTCCTGTGAAAATTGGATTGCCATTTGCAGAAGAATGAAACTGGAACCACTATCTCCCACCATGTACAAAAATCAACTCAAGATGGGTTAAAGACTTGAATTAGGACCTGAAGCTATAAACAGACTAGAAGAAAAACCTAGGGAAAACTATTCTGGACATTGGTGTAGGCAACAAATTCATGACTAAGACCTCAAAAGCACAGGCAACAAAAATAGACAAATGGGACTTAATTAAACTGCAAAGCTTCTGTGCAGCACAAGAAATAATCAACAGGGTAAACAGACAACCTGTGCAATAGGAGAAAATATTTACAACCACAGGGGACTAACAGCCAGAATTTCCAAAGAACTCAGAATAGCTGGACGGATCCTAATTTTTATTTGGAGGTGCATTCTAAAGGGTCTTCTCTATTGGCTTTTCCTCCCCAAATTAATATCAGTTGGCCTTTCTGTGCTTTTGTGAAAGAGGAAACTAAACTGTCTCATTTGTAGATAAATGAGCTTTCAAAGAAGAATGGAACATAAATGCTTTAAAAATAAAGAAAGACAAGGAAAACGACCCCCTTGAGGCACTCGAGTTGTGGGACCTCTACTTACAAGTATTTGTATAAATGGGAAGGTTCAAAGGCATGCCAGGTTTTCTAGGATGGCCAATTCTTGTGCACAGGATTTTACTAAAGGGCAAATTGTATCAAGGAAAATTCAGAGTTCAAATGGTTGACCTGCCACTATAGAGTTAAAATGTTGAGTCTCAAGGTCTCTGCTTAAGATAAACTCATTGCTTGTGATATCCAAAATGATCTGTGTTTGTAAGATTTTTGATAAATGAGATCCTCCTGTACTGGCTGGAACCCCACAGCTGGCAGGGCGAGGCACTGGGAGGGGCCACAGCCTGGGAGCAGACCTGGTGGGAGGGAAGACCAGTGCATTCTGCCCACCATCGAGCAGCATGCAGCAAGGGCAAAAAAACGTCTGCCACCACCATCTTGGCACCATGGGAAGGTCTGGTGAGGCTACCCCCTGAACAAATTCTTCAGTCCCATGCCTATTAGGTTATAACTCAGGATTGGAATTAGTATCTATTTACCCAGCAGGGAGCTCAATTTGGCCAGAGGGCACCCATAGCCGGGGCAAGGCAAGTAGCATGCATCCTTCACAACTGGTTAATATGTCCTTTAAACTAAAAACTGTGCGCGTTCTGCTAGCTACACCAGCCAGGGATCCTTTGAGACAGTTGAAAGCAAAGGCCATCCTAGGGTGGGGTATGATCAGTGTGCTTTTGGAAAAAAGAAGGACATTGAAAAGAACCCTGCTCCAAATTACAGAGGGCTCCAGGTAACAAGAAACCTCAGGAAAGCAAATGGTTCCTTCAAGTCCATGACTCAGACGATGAAGGAGGGAGCCTCGGGGCCCCCTGCCTCACTATTAGCCCCAACCCAAATATCCCCATAGAAGCCCCGGGTGCACATTGACAGTGGGGACCTGATCAGCAGACTTTTACAAATGAGGGGGCCCAGGGCTCCATGCCTCCCCATGAAAGCCCTAGATGTAAATTTATAGTGGGGATTTGATTGGTGCTAAGCTGCAATGAGCAGAAGTGGACTCCCACTTTTCTGTCATGGCCCAACCTCTGGCATCAGCTGTGCATGGCACTCTACAAATCAGGTAGTGGTGAGGTACCTGTTGGCAGGCAGTAACTGAAAATTCCCTGCCGCAGGCCCCGGGGGCTGACCTAGGCAAGCAGCAGGAGCACCATGAGCTGTTTGTTCCACAAGCAACAGAAACTCATCTCTGAGGGCACTGCTAAGCTCCTGGTAGGTGAATACTAGGGCCTAGTGAAACCTGCAGGAGACTGCTCATTTGAAAGTTCTGCCCTCAACAGACCTCCACATTGTTACAGCATTGGCAAGAAGAAAGCTACCAAAGTGAGTAAGGCTATGTAGGCTGACAGGACCCCAGGACTTACAGAGAGAATTTAAATTCTCCATACCAATGAATATAGATACATGCAGTATCTATATGCCACTAAAGATACTGTACTCAGTTGCATTTGAGTGACAGGATCCTGGGACTGGGGTGGCCTTGCAGTGCCACTGGACTGTGTTAGGGGCTTTAAAAGGACTGTCTTACCCTGCTTGAGGAGAGCTTGTGAAACCTGCAATTGGACAGATTTACAAACAACAGGTTACTTATCTAAGGTCCACTAAGGATGGCAGGATGTTGTGTCTGAATCCCAGACTTCGGACAGATGGCAAAGCCCTTATATGGGGCCTTTAAAGGGACAGATGTTGAGCCCCTGATCTGGATCATGAACTGTTTTAATGCCTTTGGAAAACTAAAACAGTCTTATCATTGTCCCTGCTTTGGGGTTGCCTGACTCACAGAAAGAATTTAAATAATACGAAAAACAAAGAATGAGCCTTGGAGTCTTAGTATAGATACTGGTGAGACATCCCATGGACAGTGACATACTTCTCAAAGCCACTAAACAACATTGTGAGAGGATGGCCTCTTCGCCTCTGGGCAGTACAGCTACTTGTAAGAAGTTATTAAAGACCATGTTTATTCTCAACCCTGTCTCCCTTTTTGCCAGCCAAAGAATGAGCCTTTATAGCATGACTGTTTAGAGGTTTTGGAGGCTGTTTGGATATGCAGTGATCATGGCGGTGGCACTGCCACTTGGGACTTCAGCCCAGAAAGTTGAGCTGATTGCCAGAGGAAATCAGGACACTGGCAGAATAGTTAAGAAGGTCGCTGTAGGTGATCTATTCCTTGGGGCCTTGGTACCCTGGCTAGCTTTAGACCCCCTTAAAAACTAAAGACCAAGGCTCTGACATTTGGGATGACACAGCTAAATGGAGACAGAATTCTCATCGACTCATCTCCTACCCAAAGCTTTGGTTCAGCCTCTTATGAGGCATCTGCATGAATACACACATTGCAAGCGTGATGCCTTGATGGATATGGTGGGACCTTATTTGAGAGGACCCCGTTTGCAACTTTTTATATGCTCAGGGTGGTGCAGGGACAGAAAGGCAACCCTCTACACAAGGAGCCCCAACATGTGGGGGTCCACCCTTTCGATGATTGGCAGTTTCACTCAGATGCCTACATTTGTATTGGTAGATATCTTTCAGGCTGGATAAGAGGCTTGTCCTACCCAGCAGTAAGAAAGGAACATCTGAGGTTGCTAGAATCCTTCTGGAAGAACTCACTCCGAGATAGGCTCCTACCAGGAGCTGACAGGGCCTTCGCCAAGTTCTTTGCATGAGTACAGGAACAGGCCTCAGAGTACGATGGGATGATGGGCATCAACAGTCCAGGGAAAGAGGCCAAGCAAATGGAGAATAACACGCTGGCCATGGAGGTTGTGGACAGACAGCTACAGAAACAGCTCAACAGCTCAAGGTATCACTGTGTTTGGCTACTCCACGGCAGTATCCATTGGGGGAATCTTTACTTCCCACTCTCTACACTTGGATCTACTACACAGTGTCCTATGGTCACCCATAAACTTCTTTGAGTGGACCCCCAGTGGGAACCTCGTGAACTGTTTCCCTAAAAAGCTGGATGGAGTAGACTCAGTGATCCCACAGATCATCAAAATGTTCATAGGCTGCTTTCCTCCATACAGAGTGATAATGAACTGTCCTTTGTAGCGGAGGCAACCTAGCAAGTAAACACAGCCCTATTTCTAGAATGGAAATTACATGGAACCTGCCTAAAGTGGGATAAGGTATTGCCACTTGCCCTTCTCTGGATAAGGGTAGCCCTTTAGAATCAGGCTTAAGTTAAGCCCCTCAGAAATACTTTATGAGAGACCCTTCCTAGCAGCCCGAGGTAAGTATGGTAACATAATCATCAGTAAAAGAAAATAAGAGTAAAGCAATATGTCAAATGAGTGGGTCAGGTGCTAACCACTGTGTATGAGTTTGCCCCTTTCAGGTCCCTCAAAAGTGGAAGGGACCCTACGAAGTGCCTCTAACAACTCACACCTCATTGAAATTGTCAGAAGTGAAATCTTGGGTCCATCATACCAAAGTAAAGAGATGCAGCCCCCAGTGGAGGGTCTAGCCTTAGGTGATCTAAAGTATCTGCTTAAGAAAAAGAAAAAAAAAAAGAAAGTGTTTATATTTTTACTAATAGTTTTTGATTCTGTCTATAGGATAGAGAGAAAACTCCATAGTGAGGATTTCCCTGGGCTATCACCTCTTCTGTTGATCTGTCTTGCTACTGGGTGTGTTATCCTAAACCTTTTGGTACAAGTATTTCTGTACATGATTTCTGAATCTGCAGAAGCTGATCTCTTGGATGACTTACAGGGTACAACTATTAATAATAGCTCTGCACTTAGAGGTCCCATGTTTCTTTTCTAACCCAGCCCTGTATTGGACATTGTGTGCAAGGCAACAGTCCATTTCACCTTGTCCGTCCTCATAGTTGTAGTTATTGCGTATGCCCTTTTTTGCCTGATAATCTGTACCTTCCATCTAAAACATTGCCCCAACTCAGCAGGAAGTAGCTTGACAACTACGTTGTCCCTCCTCCCATAGATGTGGAAGAGTAAAATTGACAGTGGGGAATATGTAACAGATAGAATGGCCTGAAAAGGGGTAAAAATGTTTTCTGTCTTCAAAACCCCCTCACCTTTTTTGAGAACTAAAACCTGCACCCCTGCCTCAGGTCAGTGGTTGGGAGGAGCAAGAGCGTGTCCTTTGTTCTTTGTCCCAGAGGAGATGGCTCAAGGAGATTGTCTGGGTGGAGGTCATAAGGTTGTCTTAGCCGAAGATGGGATTATGGGATTAATCAGAATCTTTAAAAAACTCTGTACTGCTCAGAAACAAGACGTTGGTACTTTGAGACAGGAGTCTGCCAACCTGTTTATTTGCCAGCAAATTAATAAACTCCTCTTCCCTTGTCAAAAAAAAAGTGGGCTAAGGGCATGAATAGACATTTTTCAAAAGAAGACAAATGAGCCAGAAGCATATGAAAACATGTTCAACATCACTAATCATCAGAGAAATGCAAATTAAAACCACAATGAGATATCATCTTACACCAATCACAATGGCTATGAAAAAAAAATAACACATGTTGGTGAGGATGCAGCAAAGAGGGAACTCTTATACACTGGTGGGAATGTAAATTAGTGCAACCTCTATTGAAAACAGTATGGAGATTTCTCAAAGAACTAAAAATAGAACTATCGTACAATCCAGCAGTCCTAGTACTGGGTATCTACCCAAAGGAAAAGAAATTTATATATCAAAAAGATACCTGCACTCATGCTTATTGCAGCACTATTCACAGTAGCAAAGATAGGGAATTAACCTAAGTGTCTATCAAAGGAAGACTGGATAAAGAAAATGTGGTATATATACACAATGGAAGACTATTCAGCTGTAAAAAAAAAAAGAATGAAATCATGTCTTGTACAGCAACATTGATGGAACTAGAGGCCATTATCTTAAGTGAAACAACTCAGACACAAATATTGCATGTTCTCACTCACAAGGGAGAGCTAAATAATGTGTACACTTGGAAGCAGAGTTTAGAATGATGGACAGTGGCGACTCGGAGGGTTGGGGTGGGGTTGAATGATGGGAGGTTGCTTGGTAGGTACAATGTGTGTTGCTCCAGTGAAAGATGTGCTGAAGGCCCTGACTTTACCACAATGCAGTATATCAAGGTAGCAAAATTCTACTTGTACTCCATGAAAAAAATACAAATAAAATATAAATGAAAAAAAATCTAGTAGGAAAGAATCTTTGTCCAATCTTACCTTGCATCCCTTCCTTCCCCTTTTAACTGCTGCAAACAAATGAGATTATTGAAATAAATAAATATATGTGTGTGTGTGTATATACATATGGAAAAGCACCAATAATCCCACCTCCCTAATAAAACCATTACTGCTTTTAGCAAATTACCTTCCTTCCACATGTTTCTATTACAACTTACAATAAGTATAATCAGATTTTAATATTGCACTCTTGCTATACCATAATTTGGTATATCATTACCAAAATATTGAACATTTAAATATTTTTTCTGTTTCAGGTAATGATGTAATAAATATTTTATCTATCTCCTTAAAAGAAATACCAAGAAATATATTAACCCAAAGGAAGGGAACATCACTTAGTAATTGTTCCTTTTTGTTGCCATAATGCTTTCCAAACACTATTAACTTTATGTTAATAGATAGTGATAGATGAACAACAGAGCTAAATTGAATTCACCTTTTAGATTGCAGTATGGTTTTTAGGAATTAGTTGAGGGAATATTAAAAAAGTTAGAAATTTCATTGAACATATAGTGTTTTTCACTCAGCTGCAAAGGTTTACACACACACACCCTAAGGGCTTGGCATAATACAAACTTGTTAAACAGCTGGCATATTCATTTCCTCATGCAACTCTTAAAACTCATTCTTTTAATGCTATTACTAATTATAATACTCTTAAGTACATAGCAATTGATTTTTGTCAGTATCTGTCAGTATTTTGTTAAATTGCTATCATAAGGTAATGAGACTGTTTGCTGTAACAATTCTGTATTTATATCAGGTGCATAGCTATACCAAATGAACTAATATACTTTTAATTTTGTCTTTTTAAGGGTCAGGGTACTGATCGACTACTTTCAACAGAATCTCATGATGAAGTAACTAATATTCTTCAGCAACCATTGGCCCTTGGTTACTTTGTATCAACTGCCAAAGCGGGTCCATTACCTGACTGGTTCTGGTCAGCATGTCCTCAAGCACAATATCAGTGTCCCCTTTTTCTTAAGGTATTGCTACTTCTGTGCTAGTTCTTAAATAAGCCTAATTGAGGACTTAAATCCTGAGAAGTATATGTGGCTTTTTGAGGTCTTACAGCTTGTCTGTGTTCTTAAATGTGTTACCACTTGCAACTCTAGACAACATCACAAAGAGAATTATCTAGTTATTAAAAAATTGTAATTTTTAAATTTTATTAAGATTGCACTTAATTATTCTTAAGTCAAACTCCTGGGGCCCTTGCTCTTAGTGTTGGTTGAGTATTCTTATCTGAAATGCTTGGACCAAAAGTGTTTCAGATTTTGGACTTTTTTTTGAATTTGGAATGCTCAATCTGTATTTTCAACTACACATATGAAAGTTTAGAGCTGAGAGAAACCTTATATATTACCTCTTGTGTAATCTTCTCATTTTTTAGGTGAGCATATTTAAGTTCAGAAAAACACCTGTCTAAAGTCATAAATTGGTAGTAGACTCAAGACTAAAACCTGGATCTTTTAGTGATTATTATGTTATTTTTTGAATTATATTATACTCCACTGCTACTGCCATTATGCTGCATTATAGCAGATTAAAAGTTTGGGTTAAAAAAAGTTATTCTTTTATTTTTGAGACAGGGTTTTGCTCTGTTGCCCAGGGTGAAATACAGTGATGCAATCACAGTAGCTCGCTGTAACTTCAAAATCCTGGGCTCAAGCAATCTTCCCACCTCAGCCTCCCGAGTAGATGAGACTACAGGCGTGCACTAGCACGCCTGGCTAAGTTTCTTATTTTTTGTAGCATAGGGATCTCACTCTGTTATTCAGGCTGGTCTTGAACTCCTGGCCTCAAGAAAAGATTGATAATTTTAGTAATAATACTTGTTTTTAGTTTCATTTACTATGTTCTTAAAAAAAAAGCTTTCTAGCTGTGTGTAAATTGCTGTGTTAAAATTGAGTGGTTTTTAAGTACAGTAACGAGATTCTTAGATCTATAGTGATTTATTAAAACAAATTCATTAGTAAGTGATATAACTGAAGTCAAGATATATCATAAAGTGGTAAAATAAAATGAGATGTGAAAGCCCTATACAGAGTTTATTGCTGCTGCTGCTGCTATTACTGTTCCAAAGTAACAAATTCAGATCTGACTCACTTATTCTTATGTTAACGCACCAGAAGTCGAGTTTTTATGCCATAAGTCATGCTAATTTAAATATCTGCTAACCAATTTTTATTTGTTAGGGTAAAAGTTGGATAGTATGCTTTAGTTTTTTAGGGCTATATTTTAGTGGGTACAAGACAAATAGGTTTCTTGCTATCTTTTAAGCCTGTTGCTATTAAATCTTGATATCCTTGGACCACATCCCATTGAGTTAATGACATTTGAAGTTAAACAATGGACTTCTATAGCACATTCATAAAGAATACAACAGTTGGTGATCTGAATTGACTGTTAATGAGATAATATATTTAAAGAGTGTCAGCCAAGGTAATAATTAGTTTTGTCATATAACTTTTCTTCCCCTTCCAATATGTGTGCAGTGGTCTATACAGATCTCATTACAAGAACATATTTTCAAGGGATTTTCTGCAGAATAGTAGTCCTTGGAATCTCCAAAAAAACAAAGGGTTCTTTGGTCCCTTGGGAAGTGCAGCACATACTATCTGTCTCCTTTTGTAGTCACAATACATGTATGCACACTAATGGCTCTCAAAAACAGCAATAAATAAGATTGTTTACCTAGCATTTCTTAAACTTATTTTAATACACAAGAAAAGGATTGTGTAACACCTATTAATAGTTTATTACCTTAGTATTTCAGGGCACATTTTTTAAGGAAACACTACTTTACAGAAAATCCAAGGGACTATCCAGATTCTTTTCTACTCAATATTTATTTGCAGAGAGGATAGTGTAAAGTGGGCATTCACCCTCAGATACAGTATAACAAGATTAGGACTTCTGGTTCTGAATTACCAGGTAAGGCATAATTTACCATAATTCTGTTCACCTTTTTTTTTATATATCCCATTTTATTTCCATACTATAGGCAATAAACTACTTGTGTGTTTCTCTTTGCCTGGAAAAATAGTGGATTGTAATCTAGATGGTTAAAAATCTTTTTATCAAAGCAATTAGAGAACTGGTACTAATTATATTGTATTTAAATTTGTAGTGATCTGCAATGTGAGGCTTCTGTTTATAACTCATAAATCAAGCATTTACAGATACCTCAAATATACATATATTTGGTTATATTCCTGAATGTATGACCCAAGACTCTATACATATATTATAATTGTAATAGAACACCTAAATATAAAATAGGACCTTTTACAGTGTATAGAATGAAATGTACCAAGAGTTTCTGTAGTGAACACCACCATTGTCTTGTCACAGCTTTCTAACACTATTATACATATTGACTTATAAACAAAATGGTTCATTTTATTTGATTGACATGTGGAGTAGCACATTCCTTTCTCTCACTATTCATTGCCATCCCTAAATAGGTGTGCCAGTTGTTACCAAGCTTCTATTATGAAATTGGGCAAAAAGAAAGCCTCTGTGCACTGTATTATTTAGAGTGTTCACAATTCAGTCAAATGTAGCTTTGAGAGTAATAGTGTTGTAAGTAAAATGTTTATGCTTATTCCTGTTACTGTTTCAGTGCTAGACTTAGGTATAGTCTTAAGTTTTGTGTAAGCTAGGAACATACTGTACTCAAGTTTCTCAGTTTATCCTGTTTTGAAAGGATTCTTTGGTCTCAAAAACAATTTATTGTTTATTGCTATAGAAAAAGAAATAGGAAGATTCAATAAAGTTTTGGCCTTAAAAATTACTTCTATAATGAGTGAGTTAAGCAAAGAGAACAGGCATTTTTATAGTGGCTCTCATTCATAACATAGGACTAAAATTTGTTTCATCAATGAAGATACATTGGGAGAATAAGGGAAAACTAAACAACAGACTTTTTTCCTTTTGGCTGACCGATTACCTGTTACCTTTTTAGGCCTCTTTGCACCTCCACGTGCCTTCAGTGCAATCTGACGAGCTGCTTCACAGTAAACACTCCCACCCACTTGACTCAAATCAGACTTCAGATGTCCTCAGGTATAGTTCTTTTACCATTAAGGGTTTGCCACTGCAACTTTAAAAGAATATAATGTTGATCCTTGTATATTTTTCTCATATTTAGCAGTTGTGTACCATCAGATTTCTAGATAAATTGTATCATTCAGCATAAGTAATCTACTTTTGAGAATAATTTTTAGGAAAATTAGTTATCTTTCTCCCCAAGAACTCTCTATTCCACATACCTTCCACTCTTTTTTTAAGGTGATTTTGAATCTTAGATGCCATAATTGAAAACTGCTTCCATAATCTACATTGGAAATAAATGCATGACTCATATAATTTATTTGCTTTTCAGGTTTGTTTTGGAACAGTACAATGCACTCTCCTGGCTAACCTGTGACCCTGCAATCCAGGACAGACGCTCGTGTCTCCCAATTCATTTTGTGGTGCTGAATCAGTTATATAACTTTATCATGAATATGCTGTGATCTTCATGTGACAGAACTGTGCAAAAAAGGACATGAAAAAAAGGAAAAAAAGGATATTTCGCTGCAGGATTAAGTTACAATTATCTTCTCAGTGAAAGTCATTTGTGATGGGGTCTAATTCTTATTACTTCAACAAATATTGTTTTGACTTGTGGGGAGGGGCTATAACCCTGCTATTTTTCATTGACTATACTGAACTCTTTAGGATGATGACTGATCATACAAAACGTATTATAACATTTTCGTAGCAAAAATTAACCTTTTTTTTCCAGTCACAGTATTTGTGAAAAGTAATGAGCCATAGTACCCAGTCATATTAAATGAATATTAAAAGCATGGAGAGGAAACATGAGGAACAATGAATTTCAACATATGGCTTCAGAACATCAAGATGTTCTTGTATTGGATTATAGTATCTAGTATTCAAACATGCCTGCATCTCTTATTTATTGTAAGTTTTTAAATGTATAAATTGTCTTATATTTCTTAACCTCTTTTATAAAAATTTTCCTAGAAGGTTTATACTGCCTTCTTGCTTTAAAGCAATTGGTCTAAAATATATGTAATCGTCTTAATTAAAAAGTTGCAGTAGGGTTGCTTTTAGAGTATTATTTTTTTGTAAGGGGGTGGGTGGGACAGTAAATTTGTATTGTCTCGATGTACAGTTTAATGGGGATAGAGGGGGAATAATGTCCATACCATTGTGTGTGGAGGATTTACAGCTAAGCTGTAGTTGCAGAGTACATGTACAGTAATGAAGTTCACTGTGTTTATAAATTGAAAAGGTACCAGGTCTTACAGCATTTTATATATCACACCTTTACAGAATAACATGATGGCAATATACAAGTGATATTGTTAGGTGGTTTAACTTAGAATAAAATGAGAATTCTTCAGTTATATTTTGTACTATGGTTTAGGGCTATGACTAATATTTCAGGCCATTTCCAGTGAAAGAAACTTAGTTTTACAAGAAAGACATTTGCTACTGAGTGCTTAAACTAATTTTGGTGTTTAATGTTACATGCTTAAATTTTTTTCAGTTTTAGCAGTGGCACATTTAGGCATGGGAATATTATTAATTATGAAATTTATCTTCAGGATCTCCTATAAGGTTGAAATTTAGCCCAGCTCTAGGCATTTTAAAAATTATTTTAAGAACAATCACTCTTGATTGTTTGACCTTTTTTTTTTTTAAATTAAAGATTGGGAATGTGTGTGAGAGAATGCATATGTATGGGTGTGTGTGTGCAATCAAACTGTGGTGTAAATAGATTCTCAGTGAATTCTGGTATTCAGACTCTATTCCACTAGTGAAAGAACCATTTTTTAAACTTACCCTGTTTCCCTTTGCCTTTTTTATTTATTTAATTTTCTTGGTTTGGAGATGGCAGTCCCAAACACCAGAGTCTGTACTTTTCTATTACACAGCTCAGATTAAGGTAGGGCATATGCCAAGGAGGTTCTCACCTCCCTAAAGAAGGGACTTGAATTTTAGGGACTTTAATTCACCCCTTCCTTCAATACAACTTTCCCCCTTCTTGTTTGCACATGCCAAGATAACTGCGTTTATGCAGTCTTTACCCCCTTGAAAAATACTTTCTACAGTGCTGCTCACAAGAGAGCCCAAGTTAGCTTCCTACTCACATTGCTGACTTGAATTCACAGTGGCCAAGTCTACCTATATTTCTTGGAAGCAGTCTTGCAAAATTCCTATTTGTATGTTCACTAATTATCTACAAGGACAAAATCAATTGTATTTACAAAACTCTAATTCGGTTTTTTTTTTAACTGAAACTTGTTTTGTAAATACTATATGCTTAGGTTAAATATCACTTTCTTATGAATATAACTTCTTCAAATTGTGTATATAAAAACATTAGCAAGTTTTGTTTTTTTCTATTCAGAAAACAATTGATGACAAAAGTTTTCAATCATTTCTTCAAAATTATAATGCAATCCCAATGGTCAGTATATTTTGATATTAAATTTAAAGATCACATCTCTGCATTTGTTTTTAAATTATACTAACACACCACAGATTATGTTGGTATGTTTTGTCCTGTACTTTCTTAAAAAGAAAACTTATTTGAGATTTGAGGAAAAAGATTCTTATTTGGAATTTCTATAAAAAGAGTATCCTTTTTTATATACTTAGCTCAATAGTGACTTTAAAAAAAATGAAAGCTATATTCTCAGTTGTTTAAAATCACTAACCTATGGTAACCACACCTCAGTTTGAAAATAGATTTAAAAAAAATCATTCCCTGATAGTTTCTTTTATATGGAGCCATAAGGAGGGAACCCAGTATATAATTCCTTTTTATCTGGGAATCAGGGAATAGTTCCCAAATACATAGGATTTACTGATAAGAGTTTTTTTCCTTCCCTTCATATATCAGTTCAACATTCAAATAGAAAGTTATTAAATAGCCATTAGAAAAGGTCATTAGACTTATTTCAGAAAAGAAATTAAGCGTTTTGTGCAGGATGATGGATCTGACTTACTAATATACTGTCACAGACGAGTATAGGTAGTTTTGTTTTATTTAAGTAGTTAAGCAAAATATTATACTTTATAGCAGTGGACTACCAACACCTTGACTTCTTTGTTACAGTGCTAATGTCTGTTTTTTGTGCAGTTATCCATTATAAAACAGGGTGGAAGTTCAGTATTTTGGCATTTAAAAAGATTAATTATATAATGTCTGCTTCCAGCCAGTGAGAAACATCTAGCCATACCTTTCTTATGCAAGCCATTCAGTTATCAGGACTGTGAATTAACACTGTATGAATAAATTTCTGTACACCTTATTGTTTGGCCAGAAGGCCACCAAGTGTACTTATATGTAATCCTTAAATTTTAAAGTAGCTGTAATTTTTAAATATTTCTAAACTTTTCTTAAACCACTAAAATTAAGCTCTTACTACTTAGTCAACTATCCTCAGCTGTATTCGTACTCAATCGTCAGTATGGCACAGATTACTGTATTAAAATATTTTCCTTTCATCTTCATATTTACCTTCTGAGGTAATTTTTTAACTTAATGTGTTACTACAAAGATTTGCAGATCTTTAATCAAGCACTATGTTAATACTGTAATATCAAAATATTATGTCGCATTATTTAAAATGTTCAGATTGAATAGATTAAAAGGAAGTTTTTAAATGCTATTGCATCATATAATTTGCTACTCATCCACTATGGCATTGCATATCAATCTATTAATACATTTAATGTTGCATGAGTGATATTTTGATCTGGGTTTCCTCTTAAGATTTTAGTTTGTTTAAATTAAGGAAAGATGTTTTTAACATACATTTTTATTTTGTCCCACCTCCCAAAAAATCAGCTGGAAATCTTAACCTTTTGGTTTTTGGTGTTTTAATGGGCCCAGAACTGTGGTTTAAATTTTTTTATATGTATTTTCTTTTTTGTGGAGTATAAATTTTAAAACTGGATTTGGGACCTAAAATACTCCTCAGGTTGATGTATTCATGAAGTTTTAAAATAGCTTTAGTTTTCAAAGTAAACTGGATTTGTGGACCTTAAAGTTACTGAGTTTAAACTACAAATTGTAACGTCATTACTGGACATGTCAGCATCAACCTTCTCAAAATTGCTTGGTCACTTTACGAAGGGGCGTTTTAAAGTTGTTGTTTAGCAGTGACATTTAATATGGTCCAATTACTTTTCTTTTTAACGTGACAAAAAAGAATAAGGAACAAACACTATTGCTGCCGAATGCCATAACACTGAGTTGTACAAATTGTGATTGAGGAAATGAAAAGGTTTATACTTTTTAAAAAAACAAAAAACAAAAAACAAAACTTCAAATGGAATAAATTATTCATGAAGCCTTCATTGTGGTGTCTCATTCTGTTGAAAATATTTTCATCTTAAATTTGTGTGAAAAATAATAGCAATATTATTTTTGTGTCATTTATAATGGAAAGGGGCAACCTAGAAACTGATTAATGGTCTTTTAATTTCTGAGAAGTATTTTATTTTCAAAAAGAATTTTAATCATGTATCAGTGTACAATATATACAGTACAGGAATTGTATATTTACATATATACCAATTCCTTGTAGGCTCATTATTTTCTTATTTATTTTTTATTCCAAGCAAGCTACCTTTAAATATTAAAGCTTAGCTCTATCCTATTTCTATTTGATCATGTAAATGTGTTTGAAGTATTAAAAAAAAGTTCAGAAGTGAATAATCCATCAAAAATAGCTCTGCCCATATTCTGTAAGCAGCCATTTAAAATATTTTTGTCCGGACTTAAGCTGAGTAAGGACATACCTCAAAATTATTGTGATCATTTTGAAATAGTTTCTGCCAGCAAAATTTTTAAAAATGATCTTTTAAAAGGAGGGATATGTTGTTTAAACTGCCTATCCTAAATTATTTTCTGTCTCACAGTTTACATTACCTCTGGTTTCTACATTTTTTTTTTTTTTTACTATGGTCTTATGTATGACTAAAAAGAACTACACAAATCAAGCTTTTTTTTCCCAAAGGGGTTATTCCCTTCTTGCACAACTGCACACAACCTTTTTTTTCTATTTCTAACTTTCAGTATTGAAAACCAATGTCTGAAAAATCCTATTGAGTGGTTTACTAGAGGAAATGAATTTTTTTTCTTTAATAGTTTAAATCAAATTCTTATTTGTACTGCACATAAGGTAATGATACTTGTTAAGAATTCAAGTGGCTTAGAGATAGACTTGTTCCCTACCTTAAGCAAACACAGTTTTTATATGGTGAGCCAGTGTGCTCTATCTTGGCAAAATCCAGTACTTTGAAAGCCCAAAACGCTAGTTGGTTTCTTCCCTGAGAAACTTCTCTTACAAATTTTCTACCAGAGTTCTCCGTGTGAATTCCTTTAAAGTGAAGAAGTACAGATTGAGAGGTGTAGTGAAATATGGTGAACATTTAAAAATACTCTAGAAGGAATTAATAAATTAACCCATGGAAATTATCTTGACCTCTTTATGTCAGCACATTATGTGTGTAAATGTATGCAATTGTTAATTTAATTGGTAAGGTGACTTGAAATAATATCAGCTTATTCTAGGTATCAATACTTCATTTCTAGAATCAAAATTGCAACATGTTCTGACAGTTATTTTCCACTTAGTGATTTTTATTATCAAAATATGCCTCAGACAAATTTGTAACTATAAGAATTGTTCAAAAATACTTGGGGCAGATGGTAGTCATTATAGGTATTGGAGAAATTTAGAGGCAGAGAATCCACTTCAGGGTAAAATTAGAAATGTAGTTGGAATCATATTCAAACTATTTGGGGGGTAAATGACCTTTGAAATATAATTTCTAAGGAAGCATGGACATTTAGTGGGATCCATTATCTCTTAAATGTGTAATATGAAAATGTCCAGGCTTTGCTAAACAGAATATTACGGGAGTTTTACTCTGTTAACTAGTTGAGATAAGTCAAGTTCCTTTTGGATCCCCCTGAGAGTACAGAAGTCCAGAGGGCACTGATTTGTTTGAGAAGTTCACGTAAACAAAAAGGAAAAGGGAAGAGAATTATGTTTTTGGCTATGGCAAAAGATAAATTTAACTGTCTTGAATGTATTCCTGATGCGTCTATTCTGATAATGTCTAGTTTTCAATATTTTCCTGTGTGTACTGGAGGAGAGTTATCAATGCTGGAATGAGGATTAAAGAACCCTGACTCTCAGAGTTCTATTATCTATAACCAGAATTTCTGTTTGAGATTGATAGAAGATTTTTGAGCTGGTTTTTGTTTTGTTTTTTTTCTTCCACAATGCCCCAACATAACTGTGTCAAGAATGACTTTTGTGAAGTTAAAATGTTGGTTTTAAAGACTTATTTTGCCACTACCTACTACAGAGAAAAAAAAATATTTTACTAAGTGATAAACCTAAACTATGCCACGTCCCCAAGCCATGTAGTGTCTTAAAGACTTGCATTCAGATTGAATTTAAGTCTTAGTTTTGTCATTCTCTTATTCTGAGCGAATCTTCAGTTATTAGTAAAACCAACAATTTTCCTCCACAAATAACACTTGGTCCTTACAGTGTTCCTTGTCACTGTGCAGGGCACTACCATATCCTGTTGGTCAAACCGTAAACTCCTTGTAACCAGGCATCATAATTATTGGTCTTGTGTATTGACTATCAACTAGTTTCATTTCTCTCTCTACTGGCCTGATTTTAGTCTAAATTAGAATTATCCAGTGCCATATAAGGTATTAGATAAAACTACCTTTTCTGAGTGGACCATTGCCATATACAAGTACTCTTAACTTGGTATCTCTATTCTCAGTGTGTTCCTTTTGTGGTAACTGAAAATCCTTTTGCTCTAAAGGTAAGTACAGCCTCAAAATGGGCCTCTTTCCTGTATGTTCTCCTCTTAGCTTTTTAGGCATTTGAGTTCCTTGAAAGCCCCATGGTTATTTTTGCCTTAAAGCCTCCCCATGATTTCCACATACATCTTTGCCTCAGATCAGGTTTCTTTGTTATACACTTACTGCAGTGCCCTATGTGGAGCCTTTGTAGTGTTTTTCACGGTCTGTAATTATATGATTATTTGTCTTTACCAAACAACTCCATGAGGGCAGAAATTGGGTCTATTTCGCTCACCATTGAGTCTCCAGAATCCAACACAACACCTAGCACTAGAATAAGGCACATAAATACTTTTGAATAAATATTTTTAATGGACTTTTTGCAATAAACATCTCTACAGAACTTAGCTGAAGTGTGAGTTTTGCAAATAATTTAAGTGAAGTTATAAAATTCTAATTACTTGGGACTCTTACTATAATATTAGTAGAAGCATTTGATCATCAGATGAGGATTCTTATCCTAGGTTTGCAATGTTCTGCATTGTGAATTCAGGCAAAACACAATCTCTTGAAATCTCAATTTACTCAGTTGTAAATGAACACCATAATAACCATAGCCTTCTAACGAGCTTTGTGAACCTCAAAGGAAATTGTGTAAAAAAAACCCAAAAACACTGAAAATTATAAAGGTGTGAGGGATGACTTTTTAATACTTACATTCTCTATAGAGTCAAATCCAAAATGAACTAAGGCTTACAAGAGAAAGACAAAAGGCACTTAAAGACAACAAAAAGGACTTTTAAATATGTTTCCAGAAAGAGTAAGGATGGATAGGATACAAAAAGTATTTAGTACCTATTCAGTTTTACCTCCCTTCTGTCCCAACCCACCCCACTTAAAAAATCAGCAAGAGGATCTTCAACATGCTTGTGATAACATGCTCTAAATAACATGCTTATGATGGAATTCAAACTTGAGATAGTTAACTGATTTCAAGGAGCTACTCAAGCCTCCAGGCCCACCTGAATTACATCCTGGGTGGTAAAGGAACTTGCAGGTATGAGTTCAGAAATGCTGTGGAACGCTGAAGGGTCCTGCAAGAGTGAAAATGGGCAACTTTCCCAATTTTAAAGTTTTAAAAAGGTAGGTCCCAGAAACTACTAACAGAATTACTTGACTTTACCAACAGTACCATTAGAAGCTGGCATAGTTTCACTAAAACACTATACAATTTAATTATATACTATAGTTATGAAATACAAATGTCTGACTTTTAAGTCTTCGGTCTGCCTAGAAATATACTTGATGAACATAATTAGTTGGATAAGTCCTCTAAAGCTGTGGGCCCCAGCCCCCAGCTGTGGACTGGTACTGGTCCATGGCCTGTTAGGAACCAGGCTGCACAGCAGGAAGTGAGAGGCAGGCCAGTGAGCGAAGCTTCATCTGCATTTACAGCCACTCTCCATCGCTGGTGTCACTGCATAAGCTCCACCTCCTGTCAGATCAGCAGCGGCATTAAATTCTCATAGGAGTGAGCACTCTACTGTAAACTGAGCATGCGAGGGATCTAGGTTGCATGCTCCTTCTGAGAATCTAATGCCTGATGATGTGAGATAGAGCTGAGGCAGTGATGCTAGTGCTGGGGAGCGGCTGCAAATACAGATTATCATTAGCAGAGAGGTTGGACTGCACAATAATTGTGATGTGCGTGAATCATCCCAAAACCCTCCCCACCACCATCTATGGAAAAATTGCCTTCCCTAAAACTGGTCCCTGGTACCAAAAAGGTTGGAAACTGCTGCTCTAAAGTGAGATGAATTGTTATTCAGTGCATACATAAGAAGTACCGAACCAATCTCATTGCCTTTTATTTTTACACCATTGACAAACTGATAAATTATAGGGCTGAACATGCAGCAGGTTATTTAATAAAGTTTCATGGCATCTTTAATTTAGCAAGGCACTATGATGTGCCATGCTGTGCCAGCAGCAAAGAAGTAAAATATCATCCCTGCCTTTAAAGTACTCATTTCTGGTGGGAAAGACCGATGAAATCTAACAATACAATGTAATGTGTTAAGTACTGTGATTGAGGAAGCAAAGGGTGTCCTGGGAGCATAGAAGAGGGACACCTAATATGGTGAAGGGATAGGTGGTTTTTCAGGGAAAGGTCTCTTAGCAAGGGTAAATTGGAGGTGAGACTTACAGGATACATAGGAGTTTACAAATAGAAAGAATGAAAGACATTCTAGACAGGAGGAACTATGAGAAGAATTTGGGAAACAGTCAGTTCAAACTGACTAAAATGAAGACATCATGGTGGGATATGGCAGGAGTCCAAGCTAGAAAGAAGACAGACCACAAAAATCTGTCTTTTCAGTTCTACTCTAAGGAAATTGAACTTTATCCCAAAGCAGGGAAGTGTTGAACAATCAAAGCAAAGAGGTTTGACTGGTGGAACAAGGTTAACTGCAGAGGGATGTCTCTAAGGTTAAACTATAGAACTTGGCTGGACTCAGTTGTATTCAACATTTTATTCATAACATTAATGAAAATATCTGCCTAGCTAAAGCAGACAGCCAGTTTAAGAGTCAAAGAGATCTTGACAGGCTGAAACACGATAAGACATCTTAAAAGATAAAATAACACTATTGAGGTTAATTATAAAAAGAGTTTTATGTTGAGAAAAATGGAGCCTAGTTGTCTTCTAAGATCCTTGTGCTTCTGGAATTACACAACTATTTCCAAAGAACATTGGTCTGCGTTTAAATACCTACGTCTTCTAATTTCCTGAAGCTCATTTACTCTGCAATAATCTACATAAAAGTATCTAGTATACCTGAATCATAGTAGATATTCTTAGGTGTTTTTCTTTTTTTCTCTTCTTTTTGTTTCTCTGTTTCTTTCTTCCTCCAGTCTGATTGAAAAATAAAGTGGAAAAGAGTAAAAGCAAGCAAGTCAAAAGGAGAATGTTTACTTTACCCACGAAGGAGTCTTCTCTTTTGACGTAAACGAGATATAAGAACTACAGAACATGTTTCATCAAATCTAAGATACCAATAATTGTATGACATTATTTTATGTGTCATTAAGAAAAAAATGCTGTCAAAATTTAATACAATATTAGTTGTAAGATTTTCACATTTCAGATATGTTAAACTGTGGGGAAAAAGTCATCATAGTTACATCTTTTTGATGAGTTACATCTTTTTGTGACTAGAAATGGTAAAGGGCTTCAACGCCATGTTGGCCTTAAAAAGAGGTTATACCCTTAAACATTTTATAAGCACAAAAAGGTACATCATAATTTTATGAGGTAATCCTTTGATAGCCAAAGTTTTGTGGTTTATGGACAATTAAATGTTAGGACTAATTTGTAGGATTATTTACCATTTGAGAAGAGAATCTGCCTAATTAAACATCTGAGCTGCAAGGTCTTTTTAAAAACTGATCAACACTACGGTGCTCACACAGTAGTAATATTCTTCAGGGATTGGGGGGTCGGGGATGGATAAATTCACAAGTAATGGACGTGGTGAGTGTTGTAGGGGGGAAAGGCACGCCTCAAATCATGGTTTGGGTGTGGCAAAGTCATAACATGTAACCAAAATGTTTGTACCCCCATAATATCCTGAAATAAATAAATAAAATGAAATAAAAAAAGTAAAAAAATAGAAGCTAAAAAAATGATTTTGGTATAGTTAGGGAGTTGGCCTTGGAGGAAGCAGAACTAAAATTCAAAAGCTCATGAGCAAATCATTTTTCATTAGGGTGTCTGTCTGAGTTCCATACAATGATTATCAAAATGATCTTATTGGCAAACATTACAATGTTTCAATGATTTGAAAGATTTTTGCTGACTAAGTTGATATGAGGCGGAGAGACTGGAGTCTAAAATGACTTTCAGGTTTCTGGCTCATGCACCTCAAGGTGCTGATGATATTCACTGAGTTAAGAATTGCAAGAGGAGGAGAGTATGACTTGGAGGAAGATAACTGTCAGCACTTGTCACCATGACTCTCACTCTCCAGCTATCTCAGTCAGGCTGGATGTGATTTGCTGTTCTCTGTACATCAAGATGGAGATTTTTCTTTTTTTGGCAAGCGTGAAACAAAGTTTATTGAGGAAGGACAAGATAGGTTTATAGAGCAAGAGCAAGATGTAGGTTTGCAGAGTAAGAGCAAGACACATTCGCCACACAATGGCAAATGGGCCTCTTGTTGTAACAAAAAGGCCAAGATGGAGATACTGAATCTGCATGTTGTTTCTCCATTAGTGAACAAAGGATCATAAGCAGTTAGAATTAGAATGGATCTTTAAAATCATTTAGTTCGTACCTACCTTTTACCCTCATTAATTCCCCAAACCAATGTTTGAATTCCCTTCATACTCTTCCTGTGAAATGACCATTCATGCAGATTAAATTGCTTAATCTTTCTCAGTCTCAATTTCCATAATCGTAAAATGGAGAATCATATTACCACCTCAGAAGATTAAATCAGATAATAGATGTAAAGCACTTATCACAGTACCAAGTGTTTAATAAATCCTTAATTTTAGCTTAAAATAACAATGTCATACGGTTTGTAACCATTGTGAAATCAATTTTAGTGTGTAGTGACCAGCAATTTAAACAAGTGAAATAAATACATAACATGTAGTACGTGTATTTCATAAAATGTTTCCACATAAATGTGAGTATATATTATATAGTTATATAGTATATAAATTTATACATTTACTGTATATTTATCACATATAACATTTATGTATGTGGATATATGCACATGTGTGTCCGGGCCACAGTGTGAAATGTTTTACTGGGGGTTAGGTGGAAAAATTTTGAGAAACACTGTAACATTAATATACATTACAGTGATTGCTTATATTCAATGTTGAAAGCCAGACCTTATTTTTAAAGAGATTATCCCTCTGTTAAAGCCTTACAAACTTTAAAGTACTGTATCTCTAAAATATTTTTGTTGTCAGCTCCTAGCACAGTATCTGGTAAATAGAAGGGGCCAAATACATGTTGACTGAACCAGGAACAAGACATAGTATGAAGATACATAGACTAGTGGTGCTTTTCTGGGTGATCAGACTCCTTTTGAGAAGTTGTTGAACGTTTCAGACCCTCTTTCCAGAAGTGCCAAGCACTCAATTTTGAACAGATTTCAGAGACTTCCTAATCCCCATCAATTGGCCCTCTAAGGATTCATGGACCCCTCAGTTAAGGACCCTGAAAGAAGAGTGTTTAACTTCTGACAGGGGGTGCGTGAGGTCGGGAGCAGAAGAAGGTTTGGGATTAGATTACTTTTTAGATTCTCCTACAAATTCTGGGATTCTAGAACTTCTGCATCCATTAGTGTCAAAGAATAGTGGGGATAACTTTAACATTTCTTTTACAAACGTTATGTCACTTGAATGTCATGATAATCCTGTGATGATGAAACTGACGCTCTGAGGGGTTTAGTGACTTATCTAAGAGGACACAGCTGGTAGGCTCTGGAAAAAGGACTAGAATCAAATTTCTAAATTTTCGGAGATGAAACTGGGCAGGGAAAACAGGGCGGAGGAAGGGGCGGGACCGCGCAGGCGCACAGTTGCATCGGTGCGGACGACTCTGTTTCCTCTCGCAGCTACCCTCCCTCAGTCCAGTACGGTGGCCGGCGGGAGCCAGACGCTTGGGATGAATGAAGGCGCTGAGTGCAGGTTGCAAAGGTCTCTTCCGCTTTTCCCTCCTTCCAGTCCCGGTTCTGCCTTTGTGCGGGGTCCCCCCTTCTGCCCCCTTCGTATCGACGACCCGGTTGGTCCCGGCGTCGGACTTCTTGGTGCCCGGATCAAGTCAGGGCACAGCTAGGGTTTGGGGATCCGGATTATCGCCTAGGCCCAACTGCGGGCCGCGCTCT
Organism: Lemur catta; assembly: GCF_020740605.2. NCBI lineage: Eukaryota > Metazoa > Chordata > Mammalia > Primates > Lemuridae > Lemur > Lemur catta. Next base: position 26,870,028 of record NC_059142.1, on the reverse strand, counting down.
CCATTTCTGCCGCGTCCCGCCCGTAGGACGCGGAATCCGGTTGGGGTTCCGCGAGGCTGGAGAGGTAGATCTTAAGGTATGAAGCGTTTGCTTCTCAGACCTCAGCGCGGCCACGTCGGGAACCGGCCAGACTTTTCTCAGCCCGAGGGACTTGTTGGCTCCTGTAACGCCTGGGGCGAGACGTGTGAGCTCACAGGTCTTGGCGCCTCTGCTCTCTCAGCCCGGCCCTCTGTTAAAAGACCAGCTCCTCCTGCTTGAAAGCAAAGCAGAGTTTCTGCCTGCAACCCACGGTTCTGCTAGTCGTTCGGTCTTGAGAGGGGATGGCTTTGGCTACCTGCTCACTGCCTTTTTATTTGTTTACTTTTTGTACCTTTGATTACTCCTGAAGACAGAGAAGTGCCCAAGTGGGACTCTCCTTTCTGTCTCCCATAGCACCAAGACATCTGTTTTTTACCCAGTAACACAGGGGACATAGGGTAGTGTTGTGGCCTCTAGAGCTTTATAGCTGGCATTGTTTATGCCCAGTGAGGTGATTTACCAGTGTTTCCACCGACTCATGGAGGGTGGGAAAAAGAAGCCCAGCACTTCTTTAGGTACGTTGGGTAGGCATGTGAAACTAAAGGGGTGTGGAAGAGGATCATTCCTAACACACTGACTGCCACACTAGGAAAAATTTTTTTTTCCTTGGGGCCAAGGTGTTCTATTACGAAAATAGAATAAAAACTTTGAAAACAAAACGGTTCTTCTAATTTAATGAAAAATTTGTTATTTTTTATTGTTTTCCATGCGTGAGTTATAGGCAACTTGAAAAATAGTTCACATGGCTCCCAAGGTGAAGAGACGTGTGTTGCTTCAGGAGGCCCTGGGCTCAAAACTAATGTGAGTTAAATACAACTCACATGGCAGTTAATGTGTTAACTATGACCATTCATTGACTTTTATTTACATTTTATGGATCTCAAATGACTGGTATAGTGGAGAAAGATTTGGGTTGGGATTTAATAGATGAGGGTTCAGCCTTGGATTGTGCCACTAATTAGTAATATTACTTTGGGCCTGCTGCTTCATCTCTCTGGGCTTCATATTCTTTCTTTCTTTGATAAGAGTGTTAGAGCAGAAGATTCCTAAGGCTGGAAGAGACATTAATATACTTTCTTCCTCAGTTTCGAGATGGCAGTGGAAACACAGGGAGATAGAAGCCTTGTCTTTAATAGTGCCAGGAACATTGCTAACATAGGGGCCTATTAAAGGTACACTGTATTTTTGAGGGTTTTTAAAAAAGAGGGATGGTGATATATATGGAAGTTATACCCCTACTTTCATTTGTGTTTTTACCATCAGGATCAACAGTGATAATGACTGAGTGTACAAGCCTTCAGTTTGTCAGCCCTTTTGCTTTTGAGGCAATGCAGAAAGTGGATGTTGTTCGCCTGGCATCTTTAAGTGATCCAGAATTGAGACTTCTCCTGCCTTGTTTGGTGCGGATGGCACTTTGTGCTCCTGCTGACCAGAGTCAAAGCTGGGCTCAGGATAAAAAACTTATCCTTCGCCTTCTCTCTGGAGTGGAAGCTGTCAACTCCATTGTTGCATTATTGTCTGTGGACTTTCATGCCTTAGAACAGGATGCCAGCAAAGAACAGCAGCTTAGGTAATATTATGTTATATAATATGTGGATTGGGATTTACTTGGATTTGTCAAAGAATAGGGAATCAAATGTTTTTCTGAGCTTTCAGAGCTTCTCCAGAAAAGATAGAATGAGAGTATGAACTCTCAAGAGCATTTTACTTAAATTTTTTCTATTTATGGTTAAAGTTCTAGGATCTTTTGAATTCTGTATTATAACATGTCTAGAGAAGTTTGGCCATGTACTGTTGTATTCTGGCTAAACTAATTAGGCCAGTTACTCTCAGTGTAAAGTGAATAGGGTAACTTCCCTTAGATTAGAGAGATTTATTGGAATCACTTAGATGTGTTTTTAAACTTAAATTGATTCCCAGAGAGTCTGGGCAGGTGTCATGTGCTTCCCTGCCCATTGTGAATCCAATAGTAAGCTAGTATTGTTAATAGAAGTGGGTGTTAGCTATCAGTTGTGGTGGTATCTTTATGAAGGGTATGAAGCCCTGAAACAGGCAAACTAAATAGTATTTCAGAAGTAATAGAGAACATTTGGAATTTATACATTCTTTTGTAGATTATTTCAATAAAAGATAATTTTTATGCAATTATTTCCATACCAGTCTTTTCATAATTGTTGTTTTTACGTGTTTGTACTTCATTAGGCATAAACTTGGAGGAGGCAGTGGAGAGAGCATCCTGGTATCACAGCTTCAGCATGGACTGACATTAGAGTTTGAACACAGTGATTCACCTCGTCGATTGCGTCTGGTACTTAGTGAACTGCTGGCAATTATGAACAAGGTACATTTCTTTTAACCATAGCTTAAAGTATGCATGATTTGATGTCTACATCAAGAAAAGTAGACAGGAATAGAGGCAAGAAGGTAGGCAGGTTGCATCCTCTTCTACTTATATTTCTAATTTGATACGTGTTTTCCTTTCAAAGGCTGAAAGGATATTAAAAGCCTGTCTTAAAGGCTTTCTTTCTCTAATTACTTCCTCTGATTACTCTCATTTATGCCTATTCTGCCTTCTCTGTGATAGGGATTTTTTTCTGTTTGGGGTCCAGACAATGGCTTCTTAACATTTAGAAGGGAATTTATCTCAAGACTTATACAATTTACCAAATTTGATAAGATCTTTATAGGATATAATTTCTCCCATAAAATAATGAAGTATAACTCAAAAATATGTGATTCATTTAGACACTGGATGAGCATTAACTATCTTATATGTAACAGTGAGTAGGGAGTATCAATACCAAATTGGATATAGGATGATTGGCTAGACTCGCTTACCATCATGACTGAATTGCTTCTGTGTACTGATGAAGGCTATTCAAGTTCTCAGCAAAATTATAGATTACTTTACCATGGGTCTTTGGGTAATTATGGTTAATTAAAACTCTGATTTTTAAATTTGTGAATGTCAAGGGTCTTATCATACAAAGAACTAAGTTGGGTCTTCATATTAAGATGACTTATACGAGGTTAGGCCCAGAATTTCAGAGACAAAAATTATTTACTGTTAGAATTTTGGGGTCAGTTAATTTATAATAAATAAAGTTTAGGTTGTTTTGTTTGTTTTGAGATAGGGTCTTGCTCTGTTGCCCTAGGCTGGAGTGCAGTGGTATCATCATTGTTCACCAAAGCCTTGAACTCCTGGGCTCAAGGGATCCTCCCATCTCAGCCTCCTGAGTAGCTAGGACTATAGACACAGACCACCATGCTTGGCTAATTATGTTTTGTAGAGATGAGATGTTACTATATTGCTCAGGCTGGTCTCAAACTCCTGGCCTCAAGGAATTCTCTTGCCTCAGCCTCCCAAAGTGTTGGGATTATAGGCATGAGCTGCTGTGCCCAGCCTAGTTGTATAAATTGTGAACAAAAAAGACTAAATTCTGTTTCCAAAGAAAATGCTGGTAGCAGGGTTTTAGCCAGTTTTAGGTAAAGTTTTTATGCTATATTACAAATCTTAGTAAAATTTCTTTCTATCACAAATAATAATTTCCTTTTTTCTACTATACTGATACTTTTAAATTTCACCAAAAATTTTCCTACATCTTTTTCTTAGTACCTCTAATAAAATAAGTGACCTTTCTCTTCTGGAAGGTTTCCAGTTTTTCAGTTTAGCATTCTTTATTATATGGGAAATATGGTGATGAAACTACTATAGGAACTTTTCAAAAAAGTTAGTAGGTAGTTTTGTTGATCTAAGTTTTAATTCTTTGTTTTTCTAACGGTTCATTTAGAATTGAACATGAATTTATATTTGTTATACTGGCTTCAAGTTTACAGTTTTTGGCTTTTCTTAAGCGACATCTTATGTAGGTAGCATTCCTAGTTCATTTCTTTGGCTTGCCTTATCTTTTAATTCTAAATGTCTCCACATATTTAGATAGAAATCAATTCTTGAGACTGATACTGCCATATCTGAATAATAATTAATGTGACTGCTACTTGTGGTTAAGTTGGTTGAAATTGATCAAATGCTGCATATTCTGCTGTAGTGTATTAGTGACATTAAGAGACATGGTCTGTGAGCTCCACAAATAATTATAAAAATAGTAAGAAGTTAATTTATTACCTGAAAGTAATAGATTTCATGTCTTCTTTCTTTCTTTTTTTTAAGGTGTCTGAGTCCAATGGAGAATTTTTTTTCAAGTCTTCTGAGTTGTTTGAGAGTCCAGTCTATTTGGAGGAAGCTGCAGATGTACTTTGTATTTTACAAGCAGGTACGATGCTAAGTACTAAGATACATTTCATATATAGTTTCTTATTAAATGATACTATGTATCTACTTAGTCTGGAATGTTGTGTTATTTTAAGGATCATCTAATAAGCATATACCTTAAAAGTTTAAGTAAAAAATGACCAATAGTAGGACAATGATTAATTATATTATTTCCATAATATGGCATATTATACAGACATTAAAATGATATATTTGACTTAATGATTCTAATGCTTGTTAATGATTTTGGAAAATGTTTAAAGTATTTTAAATGAAAAGCAAAGGGCAAAATGGTAAGTAGACTATAATCCCAGTTTTGTTAAAAGTTAAAAACAATACCTGTGGGAAATTAAAATATTTTATATTATTGACTTTGAGTGATGGGAGCAGAGCTGATTTTAATTTTCTTCTTTTGTACATTTCTGTATTTTCCAAATTCTTTATAATAGATATGTATGATAGAAATAAAAGAGGACATAAAAGAACAAAGATTTTCATCAAACTAACTCTTTAGATCAGCACTGTCCAATAAAACTTTCTGCAGTGTTCTATGTTTTGCTGTCCAATATAGTAGCTGCTAGCCACACATAGCTATAGATTACTTGAAATGTGGCTAGTGTGACCGAGGAACTGAACTATTTTAATTTTATTTAATTAAAATACTCACATGTGGCTAGGGCTGTCTTATTGAGCAGCTCAGCTCTACACTGTGAAAAGAACTTTAATTGCTTTTAGATGACATGTGTGGAATGCCAAAAGATGTTTATAATATAATGAAATATCACTTTTTAATAGTAACACTGACTTTGTTTTCTCATAGAGCTCCCTTCCTTGCTTCCAATAGTTGATGTAGCTGAAGCCTTGCTACATGTTAGAAATGGTGCCTGGTTCTTGTGTCTCTTGGTGGCCAATGTTCCTGATAGTTTTAATGAAGGTAAATATTATTTTAAAAATGGGATATTGAAGAGATTTGCTTGGGCATGTATGGAGTCTATTTTTTTGAGCTAAGAAGAAACATTTATGGGCTTTTATTTGAGATTTTGTCTTTTGAAACTTTATCAGTGGAAACTTATTGCAGAAATATTGAGTTTAGAGATTTAAAAATTAGTATTGACATTGCAAATTTAATTATAGTGAGTATGTAACAGAAAATTTTTTTTGCCATTAGTCAACAGTGCTATAATATGACAGTAAAAAATGCCAAAAAACTAAAAGATGTAATCCCTATGCTCAGGGAGCAAAGGGAGGAGACATGCATCTGTGAAATAGCCAGAGAGCAAGGTTAGATATGTGTGATCAGAAATACCAGCAATTAGACCATTGTTAAGCCTTACTGCTGCTAGTTTGCATAAAAGCATAGGGTAGGAATTGAGAAAAGTCAACTAAAATTTTTCACCTCTATTGCAAACTTCTAGTGATTGAGGATTGTTGAACAAGGCATTTGTTGAGCAAGGTGATTTGTGACTTGGAAGCTGGGGTGGCAGGTGGGCAGGGAAAAGCACTGGATCTGCGGTTATAATTCCTGACTTTGTCACCCACTCACTCATTGTGTGATCTCCATCGAGATACTTAACTTCTCATCTGTTAAATGGAGATACTGATAATAATATTTCTGTTACTATTCTAAGAGCTTTACTGAAGATCACATGATATGTAAAAGCTCTTTGTAAACTGTGTCCCGGCTGATTTTCTGTCAACTTGTTCTATCAGTTAGAGAGGAGTGTTGATGTCTCTAAATGTAGTTGTGGATTTGTCTACTTTTCCTTTTAGTTCTGTCATTTTTGCTTCATGTAATTTGAAATCCTATTATTGGGATTGTGTGTACTTAGGATTGTTAAATCTTTTTGATGAATAGAGCCTTTTTTTTCCACTATGAAATACACTTCTTTATTCCTAGTAATATTCCTTCTTTTGAAGTCTGTCTGCTTTATCTGATAAATATAGCCATGTCATCTTTCTTACAATTGGTGTTTACATGGTATATATTTTTCTTCATCTTTTAATTTTTAATCTATCTGTATCTTTATAGTTAAGGTGGATTTCTTGTGGACAGGTATAGGTGGGTCTTGTTTGTTTTAGTCTAGTGACAGTCTCTGTCATAGAATTAGAGCGTTTAGACCATTTAATGTAATTATTGTAGTGGTTAGGTTTAAGTCTATAAACTTGTTATTTGTTTTCTATTTGTTCTCTTTTTCCTCTTATCCTTTGTACCATAAATTTTACTCCTACATGTATTATAAACCTTGGAGTACATTGTTATTACTTTTGCTTTAAACAGTTAATTATATTAATATTTTAAAGACAAAAACAAGCGGAGAAAAAATCTTTTTCTTTATCCTCATATTTACCATTTTTGGTGCTTTTCATTCTTTTATGTAGCTCTACAGTTCCATCTGGTATAATTTCCCCTTAGCTTCAAGAACTTTTTTTTTCCTTTTGGCACAAGATTTCACTGTGTTGCCCAGACTGGTCTTGAACTCCCTGGCTTGAGTGATTCTCCTGCCTCAGCCTCCTGAATAGGTGGGATTGTGGGTGTGTGCTACTGTGCCTAGCTCACCTTCATTTTTTGTTGGCAACAAATTTTCCCAGCTTTTTTGGTCTGGAAAAACTCATTTTTGAAAGACATTTTCATAGGGCATAAAATTTTAGGATGACATTTTCTTTTAGCTGTTTAAAGATGTCACTCTGTTTTCTGTAGTAACTTTTATCTCTCTTCCTCTGTAATGTTTCTTTTTTCCTCTGGCTACTTTATTTTTTTTATTTCCTCTGGCTACTATTAAGATTTTCTCTTTATCACTATTTTTCAGAAATTTGATTATGATGTGTCTTGGTATGATTTTCTTTGTATTTGTCCTGCTTGGGGTTGAGCATCTGGGTTTATAGTTTTCATTAAATTTGGGGAAATTTCTTCAAATTTATTTTTGTCTTTTGCTCCTTTATCTTTCTAGGACTATAATTGCAAATGTGTTTGTGTGCTATTATCCCACAGGTTACTATTCTTTTTTTTTTTTTTTTTTTTATTCATTTTTTAAGTCTCTTTTCATTCTTTGCTTCATTTTGACCAGTTTCTTTTGTGATGTTTTCAGATTCCTTGATCTTTTTCATCTGTAGTGTCTTTTCTGCATAAAAGATTAAATCTCAAGGCTGAACAAAATGGTTTCTATCATCTTAGTTTGTAGGGGCCTGATTAAAAATGGAGAAAGACAAGATGAAGAAAGTCTTGGAGGAAGGCGCAGGACAGATGCCTTACGCTTCTTGTGTAAAATGAATCCTTCTCAGGCCCTCAAGGTCCGAGGCATGGTGGTAAGAGATCCTATTGTTTTTAGAGGCGAAGCTTTTAGAATCTTGTTGAGGTTTGGAATTTTAATTGTATACTATTACCTTCCTTTGGGTTTTTATGTTTTTTGTGAGATCTCTTCCTCTAAACTTTAGATACTTTTGAAGCATCCTGGCCCATTTCCTTAAGATATTGAATTCAGTTTGTTTTCTTTGCTGTGTTAGGTGGAAGAGTGTCACTTGCCAGGCCTTGGTGTGGCTCTGACATTGGATCATACTAAAAATGAAGCTTGTGAAGATGGAGTGAGTGACTTGGTTTGTTTTGTTAGTGGTTTGCTTCTTGGAACAAATGCAAAAGTCCGGACTTGGTTTGGAACTTTTATCCGAAATGGACAGCAGGTAAGGGTTATGTATCTGTATAGGCTAAGGATCAGGATATTTTGATAATTACTAAAAGAGGAAGAAACACTTTTAAAATGATGTCATTAGATAAGCCGTTCTCAAACTTTGTAGTTTCAGGGACCTCCTTATATTTTTACAAATCACTGAAGATACCAAAGAGCTTTCATTTATGTGACTTTTTTCTATTGGTATTTATCATATTAGAAATTAAAACTGAATATTTTGAAATATTTATTTAGTTAATTTAGAAATAACATCCTGGCATGGTGGTATGCACCTGCAGTCATGGCTACTTGGGAGGCTGAGGCAGGAGGATCACTTGAGTCCAGGAGTGCGAGCCTGTAGTGTGCTTGTAAATAGCCGCTGCACTCCAGTCTGGGCTACATAGTGAGACTTTGTCTCTAAAAATAAAAATACAAATAACCCTATTAAATGTGAACATAACATATTTTTAATGAACAATAACTATATTTTGCTGAACAAAAAACATTTAGTGAGAAGAATGGTATTGTTTTATGCTGGGCGCGGTGGCTCATGCCTGTAATCCTAGCACTCTGGGAGGCCGAGGCGGGTGGATCGCTCGAGGTCAGGAGTTCGAGACCAGCCTGAGCAAGAGTGAGACCCCGTCTCTACCAAAAATAGAGAGAAATGATTTGGACAGCTAAAAATCTATATAGAAAAAATTAACCGGGCATGGTGGCACATGCCTGTAGTCCCAGCTACTCGGGAGGCTGAGGCAGTAGGATCGCCTAAGCCCAGGAGTTTGAGGTTGCTGTGAGCTAGGCTGATGCCACGGCACTCACTCTAGCCCGGGCGACAAAGTGAGACTCTGTCTCAAAAAAAAAAAAAAAAAAAAAAGAATGGTATTGTTTTATTACATTTTTTTTTCAAATCTCTTCAGTGTCTGGCTTGATAGAAGTCTTTGGAAAACTGCAATATATACTGTGAGTGAATGAGAGAGAAAAAGGCAGATAATGTCTTAGTATTATTAAGGAATTATTTTTGCTTTCTGGAACCCCTCAAAGAGTCTTGGAAATCTCTAGCATGCTGCGTCATACTCATAAGAACTGCTATTAGGTCATCGAAATAAGTTATTATTATATTCTGTGATTTTAATATATATGTGTATGTATATTTTTATTGTGGTAAAATATACATAACATAAAATTTGCCATTTAGTCATTTTTTGGGGCGTCTTACTCTGTTCTCTGAGCTAGAGTACAGTGGTGTCAGCATAGCTCACTGCAACTTCAGACTCCTGGGCTCAAGCACTTCTCCTGCCTCAGCCCCCCAATAGCTGGGACTACAAGCATGTATCACTACACTTGGCTGATTTTTCTATTTTTTGTAGAGACAGGGTCTTGCTGTGTGTTGCTCACGCTGGTCTCGAACTGGCCTCAAGTGATGCTTTTGCCTTGGCCTCCCAAAGTGCTAGGATTACAGGCATGAGCCACCACACCCAGCCCATTTAATCATTTTTAAATGTACAATTCAATGGCATTAAGTACATTCACAATGTGCAACCATCATCACTATCCATTCCAGAACTTTTTCATCATCCCAAACAGAAAGTCTGTACCCATTAAATAATAATTCCCCATTCCTCCTCTCCGCCACCCCGTGTAACCTCTGTTTTACTTTCTGTCTCTGAATTTATTCATTCTAGGTATTTAATATAAGTGGAATTATACAATAGTTCTCCTTTTGTGTCTGGCTTATTTCAGTTAACATGTTTTCATGATTCATCCATGTTGTGGCATGTTATCAGAATTTCCTTTTTAAAGGCTGAGTAATATTCCATTGTATGTGTATGCCACATTTTGTTCATCTGTTCACCTGTTGATGGATATATATTACATTTTGGAATAATTTTTTTTTTTTTGAGAGTCTCAGTCTGTCACTCTGGATAGAGGGTAGTGGCGTCATCGTAGCTCACTGCAACCTCAAACTCCAGGGCTCAAGTGATCCTCCTGCCTCAGCTTCCTGAGTAGCTGGGACTATAGGTGTGCACCATGACGCTGGCTAATTTTTCTATTTTTAGTAGAGATAGCATCTTGCTCTTGCTCAGGCTGATCTGAGCTCAAGCAATCCTCCTGCCTTGGCATCCCAGACTGCTAGGATTACATACAGGTGTGAGCCTGGTCTGGCCATTTTGCAATAGTTTTTAACTTGCGAAATATTTTAATCTTCAAAAAAAATTTTGTAGTAACTCTGTGAATGGAGTTCTTTTGAAGGAACTAATGCAGATTGTGTTTTAACTTGTTGAGGTCACTCGCTAGACAGCACATGTACTGTTTAGGTCCTCTAGTCTGTTTTTTACACTACTGAATTGCCATGTTTTTTAATATCCAACCAAATTCTACTTTATTTGTAGCCCATTTGAAAACCGATTTTAAGCTTTTCTTTTCCTTTTTTTCTTTTTGAGACAGGGTCTTGCTCTGTTGCCCTGCCTAGAATGCAGTGGTGATGATAGCTCACTGCAACCTCCAACTCCTAGGCGCAAGCGATCCTCCTGCCTCAGTCTCCCAAGTAGGTGGGACTACTGAAGTGCACTACCATGCCCAGCTAATTTATTTTTTAGTTTTTGTAGAGATGGAGTCTCTCTATGTTGCCCAGGCTGGTCTCGAAGTCCTGGCCTCAAGTGATCCTCTTGCCTTGGTCTCCCAAAGTGATAGGATTACAGGTGTAAGCCTCCATAGCCGGCCGTGCTTTGCTTTTTAAAAGGAAGTTAACATTTTTTGTATGCTTTATATATTTTAGGCAATGTGCTAAACACTTGCATGCTCATCTTGTTTCTAATTGTCCTCTGTATGCAATAAACTTTTTTCTTTGAATTTACCGTTATTATTAAAGCAGGTTTATCATATTTTACTTGGAAACACTCTAACGATAAGAATGAAGTAACATTTGCCTAGCCCTTTATAGTTATCTTTGTTCATTCATTTATCTACTTAGACACTGAATGCTTGCTATATGTCAGGCACAGTGTTAGGCTCTGTTGAATGAGAGATGACTAAGACATTATCCTTGCCTGAAGAACTTTGGGGTTATAGACTTGTAAACTTTTAATTACAAGAGTTCTATAAGGCAAATATTATTATTATCCTTTTTGTTATTTTTGAGACAGGGTCTTGCTGTGTTGTCCAGGCTGGTCTTGAATTTCTGGCCTCGAGTGGTCCTCCCATCTCAAATATTAATAAAATATTTATTTCCTTGTCATTAAGGAAATTGGGGTTCAGAGAAGTTAACTAATGTACCTAAATGTACATAATCATCTAATAGAGCTGGAGTTTAAACTCAAGATCTTCTGTCTCTAAAATCTGAGCAGTTTCTTCTATACCACATATCATTCTGTTGGATTTTATGTATTTAGAAGTACCATTTAAACAATCTACAGTTCGAGTTTTCATTAATTTAGTCTTTTCTCTGCAACCAATACAAATTAGGGTTAGTATTCTTCAAACAAACCAATGGATTTTGAGTTTGCTTGATTGGTTAAAATGAGATTCTGTAGTCATGAAAACTCCTCAAATATGTAAATTTCAAGTGTTTAAATGGGGAGCTGTGTTTGAGCTCCCTTTTAATTTAGTAAATGCTCCATGCTTTCTTTTGTGATCCATGTTTCTTACAGAGAAAAAGAGAGACCAGCAGTTCTGTCCTTTGGCAAATGAGAAGGCAGCTTCTTCTGGAATTGATGGGCATTCTTCCCACAGTAAGAAGTACCCGAATTGTGGAAGAAGCTGATGTGGATGCGGAAGCCAATGTGTCTGTGTATTCGGGGCTGAAAGAAGAGCATGTTGTGAAAGCCAGTGCACTCTTACGTCTGTACTGTGCTTTGATGGGGATCGCTGGACTCAAGTATTCAATAGTTTAATATTTTACCTTTTGTCATTTTACTTTCTTGTTTCTAATCCCAAGAAAGTGAACCAAAGGCCTTTTATTGAGAGGATTCAGGTTTTCTACTGGGCTCAGGTAGTGGGCTGGCCTCTAGCAAGAATGAAGTCTTAAGGCCAAGCATTCGTAGCAGGGATGTAGTCATCTATTTTTTTCTGATTATAAATAGAATTATGTAAATATGGGAAGAGCCAGAGTAGTTTTTCAGTTTCTAATTACAGTGTAAAAAAACCAATGATTTCACTACAGCAGTGATCCTTTACTTTGCCCATTCAGCTATTTGATATAAATCTTTCCTATGTTTCCTTTTATAAGCTGAGATCATAAATTGTCTAAAATTGATAATGATGTGATTATTAAGCACAGTGTTTCTTGTTTAGTCACTAAACAACATCCTTTTGAGTAATGTTCTACAGTTCTCACTTTGCAAGTCTCCGACATGCACGAATTTCAGTTACCCCAATTTAAATAACACTGATCCCTCAATATGGTTCAAATTTCAGTTGCCATGATACATTAACCAAATAATTGTATAGAGTACAAACTTTGCTGTGAGGGCTTCAGGCCACATTACTATGTAAATAACAGATGCATGTCACGATCAGTGACCATAGATGTCACTTCTTTTAAAGTCTGCTGATGACTGGTCACTGTACATGTTATTCGATTCATGCACATACAGCAAAATAGGTAGTTGTACAGTTTGCGTATCCCTTATCCAAAATGTTTGGGTACAAGAGTGTTTTGGATTTTGGAATATTTATATTATATTTACAGGTTGAGCATCCCTAATCTGGAAATCTGGACTCTATAATGAGTGAGCATTTCCTTTGAATGTTGTGTTGGCTGAGTTGCAGATTTTGGAGCATTTCAAGGTTTGGATTTTCGCATTGGGAATACTCAACCTGTGTTGCTTCCTTTTCTCTCAGTGACAAATTCTTGTAACATTTTACAAAAATGAGTAACTGAAAGAGGAAATCGACCCATAAAGCTGAAAGTGTAGCAAAGAAACAAAAAGTGGTAATGCTGAAAATGACATTTGAACCAAACGTAAATTGAAGAAATAGCTGACTATGAGAATGTTGACATTGCTGCCATTTGAGAGACCCTAGATATATAGCCAGAGGAACTGGTGAAGGTGAACTTGTTGACATAAATGAAAAAAGTAATTGTGACAAAAAGATGAAGATGTCCCAGAGGATATGATGCTGTCAAAAATCCTCACATTAATGGAACTTTCTTTTTTTTATATATAAAAAAATTCTTTCTATTTTTGGTAGAGACGAGGTCTTGCTCTTGCTCAGGCAGGTCTCAAACTCCTGACCTTGAGCAATCTTCCCGCCTCAGCCTTCCAGAGTGCTAGGATTACAGGCGTGAGCCACTGCGCTCGGCCAATGGAACTTTCTTGACTGAAAGTGCAAACAGTAAAATGTTAGAAGCCAATGCAAACTTAGGCAGTTTGATACTTCACCGAGGCATGGAAAAGATGCTCCATGTTATACTTTATCCAATGAAAACAAGATGGCAAAAGCTGTTCAAGCTACTCTGATAAAGTTCTTATAAAGAAATAAAACATTTTAATTCTTAATGTTTCTAATATTTTGAATTAGAGTACTATAAAATACAAGTTTTACTGTTTTTAAAAAAATTTCCCTATGTATCATAACCGACAGAATTTTTAAAGTTTTGACAAAAAATTTTAAAGGTCATTATATAGTCATAATTTTCGCCATTGATTAACTTCATGTTGCATGGTTTCAGCTTGCTTGGTCGTTTCTGTGGTCTCACACTACGGGACAAAGTGAGAATACAAATACAGGATAAAATACTGCCTGTATTTGTGTCTGAGGAAAAACACTGCAGTTGTAATCTCTCAACAGTTTTACTTTTGACAAGATGTTAAAGATTTTATAAATAGTGAGATATCATCATAAAGTTTAAAATTTGTATCTAAAAGTTAAAAATTTGCTTTTTCTTACTCCTCCCCCCAACTAAAAAAAGTAAAGCCTAATAATGTATTCTTTTTTAGACCAACTGAAGAAGAAGGTGAACAATTACTACAGTTGATGACAAGCCGTCCACCTGCTACACCAGCTGGGGTTCGCTTTGTTTCCCTTTCGTTTTGTATGCTACTGGCCTTTTCTACACTCGTCAGGTACCTAGCTATATAAGTTGCTCTATTTTCTTAAGGTCTGCTTTATTTACTTATTAAAATGCATGTATAACATTGGATTCAGAGCTTACTACAAAAATTGGCCTAGGTATGGATAGTCCTAGTATTTTTTAATAAAAAATGTCAGCAGCATCTACTGTATGCCATTCATCTTATTTTATCAAACATTTATCAAAGTTTCATATGTACATTGTTTAAAAGAGTCAAAATAGTTCTTCAAAATTTGTTAAAGCTGATAGCAGTCCTTACTTCCCTCCTTCTTATTTCTGCTTTCCTAGTGGTAGTGTCTTTAGTACTTTTCACTGATTCTTTTGGCTGTTGCTACTGCATCTTTAATAGCATGCTTGTATTTGATACATCTTGAGCTTTTGTTTGTAGGTGTTATTTTTTGAGTTCCTACTAGGAAAGATTAAAAAGTAGTTCTTTCTTTTTTCTCTCTGTCCTAAACACATCTACATATCTTTATTCCCATTCTCCTGGTGTAGTTATAATAATTTTAATTAGGTGAGTATATAGTTGTTTATATTAATATTATGATTATATAAGCACTACTGGAAACTCAACGATATGGTAGATGATTGGTTACTTTTTTCCTTGCAAATTTTTTTTTGGATTAATAATTGTCCTATGTTTTTGTTTTTTCTTTTCTTTTTTTTCTTTTTTCTTTTTTTTTAGAGACAGGGTCTTGCCCTGCTGCCCAGGGGCGTGATCATAGTTCCCTGCAGCCTCAAACTCCTGGGCTCAGGCAATCCTCCTACCTCAGCCTCCCAAAGTGCTAGGATTACAAGCGTGAGCCATCAAACCCAGCCTGTTTTTTTGTGTTTAATTTGCTTGGTGTTCTATGTATCATTAATGCAACCTCAAACTCTCTGCCGATCTAAATCTTCTCTCAGGATGTTCTGATTCATTAGGTGGCATTTCATCTTCCTAAGGAAATCTCACCTGTAGCATTTTTTTTTTTTTTTTTTTTTTTTTGAGTGTCACTTTGTTGCCCTGGCTAGAGTGAGTGCCATGGCGTCAGCCTAGCTCACAGCAGCCTCAAACTCCTGGGCTTAAGCAATCCTACTGCCTCAGCCTCCCGAGTAGCTGGGACTACAGGCATGTGCCACCATGCCTGGATAATTTTTTCTATATATATTTTGGTTGGCCAGCTAATTTGTTTCTATTTTTAGTAGAGACGGGGTCTCGCTCTTGCTCAGGCTGGTCTCGAACTCCTGACCTTGAGCGATCCACCCACCTCGGCCTCCCAGAGTGCTAGGATTACAGGCGTGAGCCACCACTCCCGGCCTCACCTGTAGCATTTTGAACTGCTCCAGTCTGGAGTGGTTACTGGTTATATGTGGTGGTACACAGCTCTCATCCTGGCTCTTCACCATCATTTTGGGGACATACTTCACCTCGCCTTTGTTGGCCTGTTTCCTGTATTTCATGTCTCCATCTTTTTTCATTTGCTCTCATTTTGCTTCTTTAGAATGGGTATATATAAGGTAAATTCTTTTGAGAGTGGGTATTTCTAAAAATGTCTTTATTCTACTCTGACAATTGATTGATAGTTTGATAGAGTATAGAATTCTAAGTTGTCTGTAATTTCCTTTGAGAATTTTAAAGGTGTTGCTACATTGTCTTCTAACTTCCAGTGTTGTAGCGAAGTCTGACATTCTGATTCCTGGTTCTTTTTGTGGCCTATTCTTTTTTAATATGGAAACTGGCAGGATTAGCTTTTTGTCCCTAGGGTTTTGAAATTTTTGGATGATATGCTTTCCTATGAGTCTGTTGTTGTCTATTGTCCCAGGTATTTGGTAAGCCCCTTTAACCTGGGAACTCATATGTCCTTCAGTTCTAGGAAATTTTCTTGAATCAATTTGTTGGTAATGTCTTCTGCTTGGCTGTTTTGTGTTTAAAATTTCTTTTTATATGGAATTGGAGTTTTTGAAATGATCATCTTTTCTTATCCTTTCTTCTTTTCTTTTTTTTTCTTTTTTTTTTTTTTTTTTGAGACAGAGTCTCACTCTGTTGCTTGGGCTAGAGTGCCGTGGCATCAGCCTAGCTCACAGCAACCTGAAACTCCTGGGCTCAAGCGATCCTCCTGCCTCAGCCTCCCGAGTAGCTGGGATTACCATGCCTGGCTAATTTTTTTTTTTCTATATATTTTCAGTTGTCCAGCTAATTTCTTTTCTATTTTTTAGTAGAGACGAGGTCTCACTCTTGCTCAGGCTGGTCTCGAACTCCTGAGCTCAAATGATCCACCCGCCTTGGCCTCCCAGAATGCTAGGGTTACAGGCGTGAGCCACCGCGCCCGGCCATTGATGCTTAAATTTTTAACGCTAGTTTTTTTCTGTGTAAAATAAGTATCAGTTGTTATATAGTTCTGCGGTCCCCAACCCCCAGGCTGTAGATTGGTACCAGTCTGTGACCTATTAGGAACCAGGCCGCACAGCAGGAGGGGTGAGCCAGTGAAGCTTTGTCTGTATTTATAGCTGCTTCCCATCGTTCACGTCACTGCATAAGCTCCTGTCAGATCTGTGGTGGCATTAGATTCTCATAGGAGCGAGAGCTGTACTGTAAACTGTGCATGTAAAGGATCTAGGTTGCGCTCTCCTTATGAGAATCTAATGTCTCATGATCTGAGGTGGAGCTGAGATGGTGATGCTAGAGCTGGGGAGTGGCTTCAAATACAAATTATTAGCAGAGAGATTTGACTGCACAATAAATGTAATGCCCTTGAATCAACCTCAAACTCCCTCCTCTGCCTCCGTGGAAAAATTGTCTTCCATGAAATGGGTCCCTGGTGCCAAAAAGGTCGGGGGCCACTGTTACAGTTCTTTTAACATTTTCATCCCCAAAGGCTTTTGCTTTTCTGAGAAATGTGAGGAAGTATACTCTCTCCAACCTGTAAATGCAGTAACTAGGACCTTGAGAGAGTCTGACTGTTCGGATTCGTGAAGAAAAGCAAGTTTTTCATTGTTGAGCTGTAGAACTGCTTTGTATCTCAATGGCAATTAATGGCCCAATTCAGCAAGTCATTAATTTGAGTTGCAAGATATTTCAAAATAGGGAAGGAAAAATAATTCCTACCAAAAATAATTTCAGAATGTTTTCTTATTCATATGCTAGCAGGTTTAAATCAGTGACATTCTGATATGTTTTATATAGTACACCTGAACAGGAGCAGCTAATGGTGGTGTGGCTAAGTTGGATGATAAAAGAAGAAGCCTATTTTGAGAGGTAAGATGACTTAATTTGTTTCAGTTAGTTGAGAAAGCTTTTTTTATTCTCTTTTTGGAATTTCATATTTTCTTTTTTGTTTCAACAGTACTTCAGGTGTCTCTGCCTCTTTTGGGGAGATGCTATTATTGGTGGCTATGTACTTTCACAGCAACCAACTTAGTGCTATCATTGATTTGGTCTGTTCCACTTTGGGGATGAAGGTAATTTTCCTTTAACTTCTTTCTGAAAGAAGGTGTCTCTAAGCTGGACATTTTGCTGTAGTATAAATTAAATAGATTGTTTTTTATTTAAGTAATTTCGGTTTAATAGTTTGAAGTTTTATCAGGAGCACTTAAATGCATTTTAAAAACATTTGTTTATGGGGTAATAGATATTCAGTGCAGAGAGCTTGGAAAGCACAGAAAATGGAAAAATATCTTATAATTACATCATTCAGAAGTATCTAGTATACTACTGTTAGCATTCTGATATCTGTTCCTTCTTTAGAATGGCATGCATATTTTGTAATTTTAAAAAACTTGCTAATATATAGGTAATAGTTTCTCATCAATAAATATTCTAATATAATATAATTTTTAATAGCTTCATAGTGGTCTACCATTTGGACTGATCATGATGGTCTTAATAGGGCCTTTATTATTTCCCATGTAGATTTTCCAATTTTTGTATAATGCTTAGGTGAATATCCTCATTTATGTATATACACACACAGGCACTCATATATCTATATCTTCATACACTTGTCGGATTATTTCCTTAGGATGAGTTCTAGAAGGTAATTACTAATTAAAAGAATATGACTATCTTAAGGTGTTTTTTTAGTACTACCAGATGATCTTTCAGAAAGATTATAGTGGTCTAACTGTTCTCATTAGTGAATGAAAACTATTTTTCTAAACTCTAGACTTCATTGAGCAGTACCATTCTTTTTAATCTTTGCAAATTTGATTGATGAAGAATGGTCTCATTTATTGTGCGTTTCTTTGACTATTAGTAAAGTTATAGTTTTTTTTACTTTCTTTTTTTTTTTTGAGACAAAGTCTTGCTTTGTTGCCCAGGCTAGAATGAGTACCGTGGCATCCGCCTAGCTCACAGCAACCTCAAACTCCTGGGCTCAAGCTATCCTACTGCCTCAGCCTCCCAAGTAGCTGGGACTACAGGCATGTGCCACCATGCCCGGCTAATTTTTTTTTTTTTCTATATATATTTTTAGTTGGCCAGATAATTTCTTCTATTTTTAGTAGAGATGGGGTCTCACTCTTGCTCAGGCTGGTCTTGAGCTCCTGACCTCGAGCGATCTACCCGCTTCGGCCTCCCAGAGTGCTAGGATTACAGGCGTGAGCCACCACACCCGGCCCAACTTTCTTTCTTTTTGAGACAGGGTCTTGCTCTGTTGCCTGGGCTAGAGTGCAGTGGCATCATCATAGCTCACTGCAACCTCAAACTCCTAGGCTCAAGCAATCCTGCCCTCAGCCTTCTGAGTAGCTGGGACTACAGACGTGCACTCCACCATACCAGGCTAATTTTTCTATTTTTCTTGTAGAGATAGGGTCTTGCAGTGTTGGTCAGGCTGGTTTGAACTCCTGGCCTCAAGCAATCCTCCTGTTTTGGCCTCCCAAAGTGCTGGGAATATAGGCATGCACGATTGCACCCAGCCAAAATTTTCGTTTTTAAAATGTGTTGGCCAGGCCTGTAGTCCTAGCACTCTGGGAGCCAAGGTGGGAGGATCACTTGAGGTCAGGAGTTTGAGACCAGCCTCAGGAAGAGTGAGACTCCGTCTCTACTAAAAATAGAAAGAAATTAGCCGGGCAACTTAAAATAGAAAAAGTTAGCTGGACATGGTGGTGTTGTAGGCCCAGCTACTCGGGAGGCTGAGGCAGAAGGGTCACTTGAGCCCAGGAGTTTGAGGTTGCTATGAGCTAGGCTTGCGCCAAGGCACTCTAGCCAGGGCAACAGAGCAAAACTCCATCTCAAAAAAAAAAACAAAAACAAAAACAAATCCATGTGTTTTCGCTAATTGATTTCTTTTGTGAAAAGTTTATCAGAATCCCAGTTTTTCTGTAGGGATTTTTATTTATTTTTCCTACCACTGACTTAAAAGGCATAAAAGATGTGCCATTATGGCAGGCATGGTGGCTTACTCCTGTAATCCTAGCACTTCGGAAGGCTGAGGCGGGAGGATCACTTAAGGTTAGGAGTTCGAGACCAGCTTGAGGAAGCATAAGAACCCATGTCTACAAAAAATAGAAAAATCACCCTGGTGGCATGCACCTGTAGTCCCATGTATTCCAGAGGCTGAGGTAGGACAATTGCTTGAGCCCAGGAGTTTGAGGTTGCAGTGAGTTATAATGACGCCACTACACTCTATCCTTGACAACAGAGCAAGACCCTGTCTCAAAAAAATAAATAAATAAAAATAAAAATAGTATTTACTAAGTACTTTTTATATTGGTTCTGTTTCTGAGGAAAAGCACACTTTAATGTTGGATTTGAGAAGCCACTTCTGAAACAGAGTATAGTACTTGAACATTTGAACATTAATATTATGTATCACAGCCATTTTGTTAATAGATAAATCACCAGAGTTGTGTTTCATATATTATATTTTTATATGCTATTGGAATTCTTTTGGTTATTTTAGATTGTAATTAAGCCAAGCTCCTTGAGCAGGATGAAGACCATCTTCACACAGGAAATTTTTACTGAGCAGGTACTTTTTTTATTCTTAGGTATCTATTTAACTTTCTTTAAGAACTTATCTTTGGGAGAAAACTTGTGTATCTCACCTTAAGAGAATAATGTGGCCTCCATTCCTTTTCAATTTCTAATGATGATTTATTTTATCTTTGAAACTTCTATAAAGAGTAATTCATTTAAAATACTACTACATTTTAAAGCTACTAATTATGTAAAAAAGCATGTTTTAAATTTATATATTTGTGGACACTTTGAGTAGATACTTAGGAGCATAATCTTAGATATTGATGGTAGGGTACTCATAAGGGGTAATCATTTGGATTTGTCAGGAGAAAAATAAAGACCAGTTTAAACCTTTAGTCTCTAAGGTTCATTTCTAACTAGATTACAGGCTAGATTCTAAATTCCTTATTGTTAACAATATGTACCTATTCTTGTTTGGCCTCAGCACTGTTGTTCATGGGTAAGCCTAAGGATATTGTATTTCTCAGTGAAGGAGTCTATTCTAAAATTTAAAATTAATTCCCAGAGTCACTTGTCAATTTAAATCTTAAAACACCAAAAATATGTATGTCTTTAAAAATGAAGTACTTGAGAAAATATTCATGGGTTCATTATTGTTGCTTCTTTTATGGTATTTAATATCCTTATCCTTATACCATATTCTCCCTTCACCTCCCAGCACAGGTATGCACATATACTTATTCATAACAGTCACATATAGGGCATAGGAGCATCGTAAGTTTTTTTTAATCTTTAAATTTGAACCAACTGGAAGACAACTTTAAGGAGGGTCTTCAAAAGACAATTAGAAATCTATGTATGACACAATGCAAATAATAATTCCTATTTATATTTGTGTGGTACTTTATAAATCACGTAATATTTTTCCAAAAAAGTATTCTTTTTTCTCCCTCACAACAACCCTTCGAGGCAGGTAAGGCTGCATTCTCCCATTTTGTAGATGTGAAAATAGATACAGAAGATAAAGTGACTTCTCCAAAGCCAGACTGTGTGATTCCAAATTTTATATTTTTTTTACCTTATCATACCACTGTATACATATATGTTTAAAAACTAATAAAAATTTAGAGAATTTTATAAATCCCTAATTATATCCATCCTCATCATTTGAAAATAATTAAAATATGTAATAATTGATAGTCATCATTAATTTCTAGGGATGACATTTATATTAATTATTTATAGTCTACTAATCTTCTTTCAAAATAATTTTGTATTTGATTCTATCATATATATATTAATACTATTTTTTCCTCTTAGGTTGTCACAGCTCATGCAGTTCGAGTCCCTGTCACCAGCAACTTGAGTGCCAACATTACTGGGTTTCTGCCTATTCATTGTATTTACCAGCTTCTCAGAAGCCGTTCCTTTACCAAGCACAAAGTGTCAATTAAAGTATGACCTTATATTTATATTTCAGAGAGCAATAATGCATTTTCTTCTCTTCTGTTTTAGTGTGTAGGTCTTCACTGAGAGTTTTGTGCATAAAATATGTGGTATTAAGCTAAGTTACTAGTCATTTATATAATTATAGTAATTAGGAACCTAATTTCAGATTTTTAAAACAATGTAACTGTTACATACAAAATGTATAAAATTACTAATCCATTTACATTCTCAAAAATAGCACATGCTGCTTTAGAAATTGCCATTTTCTAAATTTTGATTTTGTTCACCAAATTGGAAAATTTACTGGTCAGCCATGATTAGCATTTGTAGATTTGTTGTAAGTACACCTAATGCCTAACTTACACATATTTTGATATGTTTTTGATTTGTTATAGTTGGCTATATGGAACAGTTAAAAGGTCCTCTAAAGAAAAGGCTGAAACCCAGGAGGTAAAGAAATCTGTTTGAACCTTTTCTATAGAGGCTCCTTTATTTACAAAGAACGAAGGATAATATATGCATGATATATCACTTTTAATTGTCCCTTGTTTTTTATGATTTAGTGAAATTATTTTCCAGCTAGGTTGCATTTCCTTCTTCTTTATATTTTTATCAAGTAAAATAGCAAAGAATTGAGTCCAAATGCATACCCAGCATTTTTACATGTCCTCTAACTAAAGATTGTTAAATGATAGTCTTCTGTAAGTGCTCGTCAAAGACACTTTCTTCATCTTTCTGAGGGCTTGCTGCGAAGGACTATCCCTCTCCTCAAATTCCTCTCTGCTGTGAGGTCTTCCATGACAACACAAATGGTGCTCTAAATACAGATATGGTAGGGACCTAAAATGTTTTTCTCACTACTTAAAAACTAGTAGATTAAACCCAATATCAAACTTGTTATCATTTTAGGTTCATCTTATACTTTATAATATCTTCAACATTCTTGATTAAGATATAAAGGTAGTTCATATTTTTAAATCAAAGACAGTTATGATACAAGATATTTGGAACTGGCAAAAGTTAATAGTGAGTTTCATTGATTCATAAATCATAAACTCTATGTGCTTTTATAATTTTGCTTGCTTTTTCTTTTTGCCATAATTGATTCAGTGCCTGTAACCCTCTTTTTTAGGACTGGATTTATAGACAGCTGTGTGAAACCTCCACTCCACTCCATCCTCAACTACTTCCTCTGATTGATGTGTACATAAATTCTATACTCACTCCTGCATCCAAATCTAATCCAGAGGCCACAAATCAGCCAGTCACAGAACAGGAGATACTCAATATTTTCCAAGGAGTCATTGGGGTAAAATAGTGGTTCTTTTGTATTTTAGTTTATCTTCTGACTTATTTCATATTTTTTTCCTATCAGAGGACTTCTGGGTGGTTCTGAATTTAAAATGAGATTACGTTTCCTTAGATTACCTGTAAAAATTAAAAGAATAGTCATTAAATTCCAAGTAGTTTGTCAAATAGGTACTTGTAATTTTTTTTTTTTTTTAATTTGAGATGGAGTCTCACTCTGTGGCCCAGGCTAGAGTGCAGTGGTGTCATCATAGCTCACTGCAACCTCAAACTCCTGGGCTCAAGCGAGCCTCTTGCCTCAGCCTCCTTGGTAGCTGGGACTACAGGCACGTTCTGCGACACCTGGCCAGTTGTTTTATTTTTTGTAGAGATTGGGTCTTGCTCTTGCTCAGGCTGATCTCGAACTCTTGGCCTCAAGGAATCCTTCTGCCTCGGCCTCTCGAAGTGCTAAGATTACAGGGGTCAACCACTGTGCCTGGACAAGAGGAATTTTTAAAAAAACTTCATTTTAAAGTCTAAAGGGTGCCCTGGAGATTGTGTTTTTGACCAAGTACTGTGTGAGATTTCAACATATTCAACAAAGCTTTGTTTAGCTTCCCAGGAATCTAAGACATACCTAGGTTCAGCGATCTCCAACCTTCTTGGCACCAGGGACAGGTTTCATGGAAGACAATTTTCCACAGACTGGCCGTGAGGGGATGGGGTGTTGTGGGTTTCGGGGTGGTGGTGTGGAGCTCACGTGGTGATGTGTGACCCATTTCCTAACAGGTCATGGACTGGTACTGGGCCGCGGCCGGGGGTTGGGGACCGCAGCCTAGGTTCATTTATGGAGAATTTGATGAAAATCTTTTCCCCCATTTTGTCAGAAGGGAAAAACAGTTGCATTTTTCACAAATATAGACAAATATACACTTATCTTTTTTAGGAGTTACTTTCTTCATGATAATTTCAGATAATACTTCAGACTCCTGTAAATCTTTCAGAAGCAGCGTGGTGGGTTTGCTGCTAAGTAGAGGCTGAAGTCTTTTTTTGACCTATCTCGAATACTACTTAAGCATGTCATCTCCCATGCCATCTCAAGTTTCTTTTGAACTTCAACTTGTCTCTTTGAGTTTAATGTGAACACAGCAGCATTTCTCCCTGTTTTATCTGAGCTTGGGAGCAGCAACACTGAATGGTCTGTTTTGATCCTTTTACTATAAAAAATTCACTGATGAAACATAACATTATTCTAAAACATATGTAATATTACCTACAGGGTGACAGTATCCGCCTTAACCAGCATTTCAGTATAACAGCACAGCTTTTGGTGCTCTACTATATACTGTCTTATGAGGAAGCCCTCCTAGCAAACACGAAGACTTTAGGTAGGTTGTGTATAGGGGAGTGGTTCTAAGGGTAGTTCTTTTTATTTGCTTGTATTTTGTTACTTTCCAAGCTCTTATACTGTAAAATAAGGCCAATATGCTAACAAACTTGAGTATCATTTTATAATCTTTGCAATATAGCATTGTATACTTGATACATGCATGTGTGGGCACATAACCACCCCTTATGTCTCAGTCCTCCTTTTAACAAGCTAAGTTAATAGATAACTGAATTATCTGTATTTTAACAATTTTATTGACCTTGTTCACTAAATATAAATTAAGAGATAAACCTGAAGGAGCTGTAGCTGAAATTTTTTTGCTTGATGTTAGGCTGGAGTGCAGTGGTGCAGTCATAGCTCACTGTAACCTCAAACTCCTGGCCTCACGTGATCCTCCGGCCTTAGCCTCCTGAGTAGCTGGGACCACAGGTGCACGCCACTGAGCCCGGCTAAAATGCAGAAACTTTTAAGTCAATGTTGGCAGATGTTACTTCTTGATGGTTTGAAGTCTCAGGACTGTAAAACCTAAAGTTAAATCAAGTTTTGACATAAAAGGGGTCCAATAGTTACATGACTATGTTATGGAGTAATTTTAAACTTATTTCATTACCAACTGGATTGTTCACATATCTTTATGTAAAACAGCTGTTTTTTAAAATAAAAACATTTATTAAAAGTATTTACTGGAGAAAATTTAGGAAATGAGGACAATATTAAGAACAAAGCATAAACCACCCACAATTCTACTGTCCAGAGATAGTCACCACTAGAAGTTTGCTAGAAAACCCTTCAGTCTTTGGATATATGATAGCTTTCACAAAGTTGAAATCATAATATATATTTTTAGTCAGCTTTTTCTACTTAATAATATATTTTAAACATTTTCTGTCATAGTAATTTTTTTCTAAAACATCTTCAGTAGCTGCATAGTATTTCATCAGAAATCTATACCATTGTTTAACAAATTCCTTATTCTTGGACATTTATATTATTCTTAAACTTTGCCATTATAAATATTGGGGGAATGAATATTCATAGAGCTAACTCGATACACAATTATGATTATTTCTTTCCTTAGGACAGATTCCTAGATGTAGAACTACTAAGTTAAAGATTGTGCAAAATTTTAAGATTTAAAAAATAAATTGCCATATTGCTTTCTTGGCCTCAAGTGATCATCCCACCTCAGCCTCCCAAAGTAATTTATTTTAAAAATTTAAGTATGCCTATAATTAATTTTGGTGTAAAGTATGGGGTACAGATCCGCTTTTATTTTTTCATAATTGGTTATTTATAAACATTACATACTTGTCATTTTCCTATTGCTTTGGAGGATTGCTTTTATGTATATCAACATTTTATTATAAACCAGGCTGAGCACACTGGCTCATGTCTATAATCCCAGCACTTTGGGAGGCCAAGGTAGGAGGATTGTTTGAGGCCAGGAGTTTGAGACTAGCCTGGGCAACATAGCAAGACCCCAACTCTACAAAAAGTAAAAAAGGAAATTAGCTGAGTATGGTGGCCTGTGCCTGTAGTCATAGCTACTCTGGTGGCTGAGGTAGGAAGATTGCTCGAGCACAGGACTTTGAGTTTATAATGAGCTATGATCATGACACTGCACTCCGGCCTGGGTGACAGAACGAGACCCTATCTCTTAAAAAAAACAAAACAAAACGTTTTATTATAAATGTTTGTCTGTTTCTGGATTTTCTTTTTTATGTTTAACATTTCCTGCACCTTTTACCAATACTGTTCTTATTCAGAATTTCTGGTACTCTCACATATTTAATTTTCCACATGATCTTTATAATAATTTTATCTAGTTCCACAAAAGAAACTTATATTAGAATGTTGATAAAAATTATGTTAAGCTTATAGATTAATTTTTTTTTTTGAGACAGGGTCTCACTTTTTGCCTGGGGCTAGTGTGCAGTGGCATGATCATAGCTCACTGCAACCTCAAACTCCTGGGCTCAAGTGATCCTCCTGCCTCACCCTCCCAAGTTGCTAGGACTACAGGTGAGCAGCATTGCACCTGGCTAATTTTTAAATTTTTTCGTAGTGATAAGGTCTTGCTATTGCTCAGGCTGGTCTTGACCTCCTGGCCTCAAGTGATCTTCCTGCTTTGGTCTCCCAAAGTGCTGGGATTACAGGCTGGGCCACTGTGCCTGGCCTTACAGATTAATTTAGAGAGAATTTACATCTTTGCAGTATTAAGTCTTCCTATCTAGGAATATGAAATCATTTTTGCTTTTCAATTAAATTGTGAACATTTTTATTAAAAAGTAAACAACAGATGGTAGTGAGGATATAGAGAAAAGGGAACACTTATACACTGTTGGTGGGAATTTAAATTGGTACAACCTCTATGGAAAACAGTATGGGGATTTCTCTAAGAGCTAAAAATAGACCTTCCATTCGATCCAGCAATCTCAGTACTTCATATTTACACAAAGGAAAACAAATTATTACATAAAAAAGACACATGTATGTTTATGGCAGCACTATTCACAATAATAAAGTCATGGAATCAACCTAAATGTCCATTAGTGAATGACTAGATAAAGAAAATGTGTATGTGTATGTATACCATGGAATACTACTCAGCCATAAAAAGAATGAAATATGTCTTTTGTAGCAACATGGATGGAACCGGAGGCCATTATCCAAAGTGTAAGAACTCAGAAACAGAAAGTCAAATGCCACATGTTCTCACTTATAAGTCGGAGCTAAAGAATGGGTTTGTGTGGACATATAGAGTGGAATAATAGACATTGGAGACTCCAAAAGGTTGAGGGGTGAGAAAGTACCTCTTGGGTACAATGCACACTATTTGGGTGATGGGTACACTTAAAAGCCCAGACTTCACCACTACAATATATCCATGTAATAGAACTGTTACTTGTTCTCCCTAAATTTATTAAAAAAATAATTTTAAGCATTTTACATTTTAACTAAAATGTAAGCTTCTTGAAGTCTAATTTTTGTCCTTTTTTTCACTACTGTATCTCTGGCATCTAGACTGTTACTTGGTACATTATAAACACTTGATAAGTATTTATTGACTCATGACTGAGTTTATTTCAGTTAGTTTTTATGTCTGTTAATAAAATTTTGTAGTTTATATAGGTTCTGTATAATTTTCTCCTAACAAGTTATCAGTGGTTACAGAAAAGGCATTGGTATTTAGTTTGGATTAGCCAACCCCTCTGAATTTCTTCTATTGTTAAGAGTATCATTGATTTAAATTTATTTTTTACTTGTCTAGTAAACAATTTTGGCAGTTATTGAGATAATTTATTTGGTCTATTTATATAATTCATTATATAATTAATGTTTTTATATTCCTGGAATGGACTGTACTTTCTCTTGGTATATTATTCTTTTAGTATGGCTGTAGATTTGATTTGCTTGTTTTTTTATTAAGATTTTTTTCATCTCTGTTTAAGTAAGTGATATTGACCCTTTTTTCCTTGTCTTTTTGTTTTCCTTTCAGGCTTTGGTATCAGGTTTATACTAATGTCATAAATGAATGGGAAGTTTTCCATCTTTTTAAGGATTAAAATGTCAAAAAAACCCCCCAAAACAAGGGGTGGTGTATATAGTAATCAAAACATTTCTACAGTTTTGCTGAGGATGAGGTTAAATGTTAACTTTGAATCTTTGAAAGCCATACATTGGAAGAAATTTAGAAAAGTGATTGCTTATGTTATATGTGTAAGACCAATGATCTTCCTATAGGCCTTTCATAATTATTAGTCTTTTACTGAAGGATTAAGAATATCCTTGAGTTTTATTTCACAGAGATGTTAAAGAGAAACAGTTGCTTTAGGTGGGGCTTCATGGGCTGCTAGTTCTTTGATAGTATCATTAAAATGTATTCAGGATTTGTCTTCAGTGTCATAAGTCCAGAAACTTAAATATTTATACTTTACCCTAAGGTGATCTTGGGGACTCTAGATCTTAAAAATACTAGTTAACATTTGAGTACTTTTTATGTGTTAGACACTACTGAAGTACTTTACAGATGTTAACTCACTCACAAGAATTCTGTGAGATAGATTGTTGTTATCTTTAGTTTATTGGGGAGAACACCCAGGCACAGGATAGTAGTAAGTGTTAGACCCAGGGACTGTCACTGGAATCTATATCTATTGTTTTAACTGTTTTCTGATGCATACTTATTCAGTTCATAAAAGATTGATATGGAAAACTAGGATGCTAATTTATTAATTTAAAAGGGGGATTATATCTAATCAAAAGGCATGTGGCCTGTATAGATAGTGATTCTCAGCCTTTATTCTAACACTTGCACTTACATAATTCTTCTTGTCCTCAATCAAAATATTAATATATTGTTGAGCTTTAGTGTTTGTGGTTTGAAAAAGAATAAGTATATTGAATATGCTTTTTTAA
This sequence comes from Lemur catta, assembly GCF_020740605.2. Lineage (NCBI taxonomy): Eukaryota > Metazoa > Chordata > Mammalia > Primates > Lemuridae > Lemur > Lemur catta. Next base: position 26,841,498 of record NC_059142.1, on the reverse strand, counting down.
CCTATAAACACTCTGATTGAGATTCTCATATATTTCTGTGGTATACAAGCAGAGTACCTCAGAATGAGATTAGGGTACCAGGCATATATTATAGAATATGGTAGAGACGAGACAGAGAAAGATAGTGTTGATTGACAAGGACCTTTACTCTGTGTGATCTAGGAATAAGAGGACTATGACTTCAGGGTAAAAGATGAATTAAAGAGATGAGAAATTAGAGGCAAGGAAAGTGGACCATAGAAGATATTTAAACAGAGAATGAGTAGGCACTAAATTAGGATAGCAGCAAAAGAACAGAAATTAAGATAGACTTGTTAGGAAAAAAAAAGAATGGACATGGCTGGCTGAAGGCAGGAGTTAGGAAAGAAGGAAGTCAGATTCTTATGGCCTAACTTCCTTTAAAAAGAGTCAGCCATCACTATTGTATATAATATGATTAAATGAAGCCTCCTTTTGTATAAGTTACATTGGAGTCATGAAGCTCTAAGCCATGTGTTCATGATCACATTTGATCTTCCTAAATAGATTTGGGAAAGTTTTGACTCACTTATTGGTTGTTTCAGTGTAGGGCACTTCTGCACATGGCTTCTCTCACCTATTTTATGATTTTTTTTCCTCACTAGTTTCAATTTCAGGGCATTTTCAAGATCTTTCTCTTTAGATATATTCTTGCTCTTCCTGTGTAGCCACTATTTTGGTAGTGATTCTTCATCCTTTATGTACTATATTTACAGATAAAGTGAATTAAAAGTAACTTGACATTGTTTTTGTTCCCATTTGGGTTGAAGGTTAAGATTTCTGTTGTTTCTGACTCTTTAATTTATATGTTTTATCTTTGACTGACAGCTGCCATGCAAAGAAAGCCCAAATCATATTCATCTTCTTTAATGGATCAGATTCCTATCAAATTCCTTATTCGACAGGCTCAAGGGCTGCAGCAGGAGTTGGGAGGTATTTGTTTTATTTACTTTTTGCTGCCAAAAATTTAATTGGTAAAAAAATCTTAACTGTTTATAATGTTATAAAATGTAATAGGTGCTCAATATTATTTTTTGAGATAGAGTCTCACTCTGTCACCTCCTGAGTAGCTGGGACTATAGGTACGTGCCACCATGCCCAGCTAATTTTCATATATATATTTTTTTCTTTTGTGGAAATGGAGTCTTGATGCATTGCCCAGGCTCATCTTGAACTCCTGGCCTCTAGTGATCCTCCTGCCTTGGCCTGCTAAAGTGCTGGGAGTATAGGCGTGAACTACCCTGCCCTCAGTGTTAAAAATTCAAACAATTCTAAAGTGAAATTCCTCTTTGCCTTCTTCACTAATCTATAATTTCACTTACTGCAAACCACCCTTCACCCCCCGAAACCCTGTTTTCAGTTTGGTGTTATTTTCAGACATTTTAATTGCAGATATTCAATTAATTTTAACCTACAGAAATAGTAATTTCATGTGGTTGAACCTATCAGATATACACACAAGTGAAAAAACAATTTTTTTAAAACCTATGAATAGTGTTATACCCTGACTCTTCTGAGACTTGCTATTTTTTCTTGCAGACGTGAACATCTTTTCATATCAGTACATGTTGGTCTACCTTATTGGTTTTTATTTATTTTTTGAGACGGAGTCTCGCCCTGTCCCCCAGGCTGGAGTGTAGTGGCGTGATCACAGCTCACTGCAACCTCAAATTCCCGGGCTCAAGCGATCCTCCTGGCTCAGCCTCCTGAGTAGCTAGGACTACAGGTGTGTGCTACCACGCCCGGCTAATTTTTTCATTTTTTGTTGAGATGGGGTCTTGCTGTGTTGCACAGGTTGGTCTCAAACTCCTGGCCTCAAGTGATCCTTCTGCCTTGGCCTCCCAAAGTGCTGGGATTACAGGTGTGAGCCACTGCATCTGGCCCTATATTGTTTTTAAATATTGTATAATATGAATATATTGCAATATTTTTACTGTAAATACTGTCAAATAGAAATATAGTAGTATTTTTAAAGCTTAGATTTTTTTTTTTAATTAAACACTGTAAAATATTTGAATGTGGGTGTTTTTCTTTACTTGAAGTTGGAATTTTTTTCTTTCTTTGGTATGGTTGTATTCAAGGGAAAACATGAGCTTTCGTTAGTTATCATTAGTTATCAAACCAGATGTCTGCGTTTATTTACTTGTTTCTTTGCATACTTTTTTTCCAAAGAAATAATATTTGGCAGCATTTTCCAATTAACATGATTTGTTGAAAAGAGTATGAAATGTAGATTAATTTGTACTTTTGTAAACAGTCTTTTTTGTGAGTATTGGGTATAGTTTTAACTGTACATAATGTTCTTGTGTGCATTTAGAGATTTAAGCTTTAAAGTAATACCACTTTTCATTGTTATAATGTGTTTTCAAACATAGTAACATCAGTTTTAAGCTGCTTCTGTGAGAAAGGAAGCAGCTATTATCCCCACTGGGACTAAGCAGTGGTATGATTTGATCTAAGTTGCATAATAAGGGGTTGATTGGATCTAAAAAGCTTTGATTCCTACTGCTACTACTACTACTACTATTCTTATTACTCTGATGATGATGATGATGATAATAATAATGTAGTAGCATAATATTTATTAGGTTAAGTAGTTAGCATAGTGGTACTTCATGTAACTAAATAGGGATTTTAATGGTGTCATCATTGATTTTCTCAATATTACACATAATAGTCATAAGTAGTCAAACTGTGCCATAGGCAAAATGTTAGAAACAAGGCTTTGATTTGGTAAAAGGAAGTTTTTCCGTTTCTTTTCATCTTCCTTCACCCTTCTTGAATGAAGACAAATGCACCCTATCGTGGGTATCATCAGTACTGCTTCCCTGGGCTGACATACTTAGCTGTGTGACTTTAGGATAGTTAATACATGTGTTTCAGCCTGTTTGGTTCCTTATAGCAGAGTAGGGACATTATTGCCCACTTTGTAGGAATTTTAGGGTGAAATGAGAAAATATATATAAACAACCTGAGACTTTTTAGATATTCAAAATGAGGAACTTTAATTTTACCCATCTACAGCAGTGATTCTCACTAGAGTTGGAGGAAAGGACATGTTCTCTACAGAAGCCTGTCAGTATTTCTGAGTGGGGTTTTTTAAAACCATAAATAATTTTTCCCAAATGAATATTATTTCCCCTCTTTTTCTTTCCTCTCCCCTCAAACTATTGAACCACTGCTTTGTCAAACAACTTTTCCTGATAGGACACTGTTATGTTGGGTTGGCATAGGAAGAAAGCTTGAGAACTTTTGATATAAGTAGTAGGTCCCAGTTCAATGTGTATCCGATTACTTGGGCATCTTTCTTTAAGTAGATTCTCTGGCTCAAACTACTATATAGAAGTTCTTGAACTGTGGTATGCATGCACAAGAAGTACAAATTCCCAGGGCTCCATTCCAGAGCTTCTGATATAGTCATCTGGGATGGCATCCATTATTCTGCACATGCAACAAGCTTCCCATGCTTCTGATGCCAGTGTTACTCTAATCATACTTTGAAAAACACCGATTTTGAGCATAACCTTTCCTTGTGGGCTGTTGGCTTGCTAAAAATGAGATGGGTAGGGAAGCTTCTGGTGTTTGAAAATGGATAATCCAATTGATTTCCTGTAAATTTTCAAGGATTGCATTCAGCTTTATTACGTCTCCTTGCAACTAACTACCCACATTTATGTATTGTGGATGACTGGATCTGTGAGGAAGAAATCACAGGGACTGATGCCCTGTTAAGGCGAATGCTCCTGACGAATAATGCCAAAAACCACTCTCCTAAACAACTCCAAGAAGGTATAGTACTTTGATACTCCTTTTACCCCTTTTGTAGTACAAGGAGATGCTAGTCTAACAGAAATCTTATAATCATGCAGAGTTTTCCTGGGGATATAACAGAGTTTTGTTAAGTATATTTTAAGTAATTCTGTTTGAGTTTTAAGGAGCTTTAACCATTTCTTTCTGACATACTTTTATCTTTTCTCTTATATCACTAAAAAAGGTGATGTGGTTTTAGGAAGGTCCTAAACTGGTTAGAAATAAGGACAATGGAATAGGGCAATATACTTGCTGTTAATGGATAAAATGTTCTAGGTCAGCACTGTTAAATAGAAATATATTAATTAATAATGTAAGCCACATGTATATACTTTCTAGTAGCTACATTAAAAAACTAAAAAGCAGGCAGTATTCATTTTAATAATCATTTTATTTAACCAAATATATTCAATATTATCATGTAAGCAATATAAAAATTATTAATATTTTACTCCCCAACCCCCCCCAAGTTTTTGCAATTTGTTGTGTAATTGACACTTACAGCACATCTCAATTTGGACTAGTTGCATTTTAGATGCTTAATGGCCAGATGTGGTTAGTGACTACTTTATTGGAGAACACAGTTCTAGATATTTTTTAGTAACTGCAGCAGTCTGCTGGGTGCTTACATCCTATAAAGGGGGCACTTGGAAGAAAGTGTCAAGAAATTTGAATTTTTCAAATGAATGTTAGAGACTAAAAGCAATACTTTGATGTATTTTCCTCTTTCACTTGTGGTTTGTTTTTTTTTTTTAATTTTTAATTTAAAAAAATTTTTTTAAAGGCCTGGAGAGTGTCTGCAGGTCTTGAACTGCTCTGCCTCTGCAAAGAGGTTGTTAAAACGCTGTCGAAGGAATCGCTGAGCTAAAGCCAGCCCCACTTGTGTTTTTAAAATCAGTCTGAATCACCAAGAAAATGAGATTAGTCTTTGGGTCACCAATGTGATTTTTTTCTTTTTTTTTAAAATCATCTCTTCATTTTTAATTTCTTAAAAAGCATGTTCACAGCACACTCCAAGATTGCCACACAGCAGTGGTTTGCTGCTCTTATCAGAGGATGTCAGAGAACAAAAAACAAAAAAATCGTTAATGGTTTTAAAAATTAGTTCTCTGAAATTTCCATAAAGCCAATAATCACCATTTAAATCTTTATTTCAGAGTAGTAAACATTTCAAAAATGTAGTATCTACCCAAAATCATACTTCTCTGAAATGTAATTAAAAGCTATACAACAAAACAAAAATAAATATTCTTCTAGAAAGAAAATATTTTGCATTTTGAAACAATGTTAAAGGGGAGGCTTTCCAATGTAAAAGATGTCTAGATTTTTACTTTCTATTACCACACAGAAGGTTTGGATCTTTAGTGGTTCCAATCTGACTTCAGTAATAGGAGGAATGATTACATTGTAGTTAATGAACTTCAGTCCTAACAAAGCCAATATACTTTTCCAATACAGTACTTTTTTAAAGAAGTATTGTACAACTAATGTGATTTTAAAAATGAGATATTTTTTCTTTATGAAACTACTGCACTTCCATGAATCTTTCTTAAGGTCTTTAAGTTTAGTCACAACTATAGCTAGAATTGAAAGTTTTACTTTTTAGCAACATTGCTTTCTTGATTTGTTTGGCCTATAGTCTGAGAGAGCAATATTACTTGCTGCCTAGTAAACTTTACAGAACTTAGATTATGACTGCTTAATTTTCTTTTAGCATTTTCAGCTGTTCCAGTAAATCACACACAAGTGATGCAGATTATAGAATACTTGACTCTACTGTCAGCCAGTGAGCTAATACCATATGCAGATGTATTAATATCCAATATGAGCCAGCTGTTGAATTCAGGGGTTCCACGGAGAATTCTTCAAACAGTCAATAAACTATGGATGGTTCTTAATACTGTGATGCCTAGAAGGTAAATTCAGTGTAACCTAAACTTAATTGTAAAAAATTTTCACAAGACCACTTATGTCAGTATTTGTTGATTATGTGACAATATAACTCTTTTCTGAAGACTATTAATTAGAGTTGTTATACCTTTAAGGAGAAAAATAAACTTTGTCTTAAGAAATAGAGAGAAACCATGATGTATTTCTAACTTGAGAAAGTTCTTTAAAAGTGGGTTTTGGGCTAGGTATGGTGGCTCATGCCTGTAATCTCAGCACTTTGGGAAGCCAAGGCGGGAGGATCGCTTGAGGCCAGGAGTTCAGGACCAGCCTGAGCAACATAGCAAGACCTCGCCTCTACAAAAAAGTTAAAAAATTAACCTGGCATCATGGCATGCACCTGTAGTCCCAGGTACTTGGGAGGGCGAGGCAGGAGGATCACTTGAGTCTAGGACTTTGAGGTTGCAGTGAGCTATGATGACAACATTGCACTCTAGCTTGGGCAACAGGGTGAGATTCTGTCTCAAAAAAAAAAAAAAAAGATTCTCATATATAGCTATTTTTGGCTAATTGTGATTAGGATCACTATCATGTTTTGTGTCATTGCAGTGGTTTCAAATTTTGCTGCACATTAAGATTACCTGGAGAGCTTTTAAAACTCCTGATCTCCAAGTTGTAACCAATGCCAATGAAATCAGATGTCTGTGGGTGGGAGTCAGGCATCAATACTTTTTAAAAGATTCCCCAGGTGATTCCAAGGTGCAGCAAAGTTTGGTGGACACTGGGTTACCTAGTTTGTCTTCAGCCAATGGGTCTCTACTGTTCATAGATTGCATCAGTAACATCGGATCAGCTCTAGAAAACAGTATCTGGAGACCTGACTTAGTTGAGATTTTGATTTAGTAGGTCTGGGGTGGGTTCTGGGAATATATATACTTTTGAAATTAAATTTTTACTTATGTCAAATTAATAAATGGACATAACTTAAGAAGCTAAGTAGTATATGAGGTTTGCCTCACACCTTTCTATTTTAGACTCTAGTTCCCCAGAGACCACTGTTTTTAGCTCTTTTGTCTTTTTACGTTGACATTTATATCCCCTCAATATATACCAATAATATGCTTATAATAACTGTGATTTCCGGATTTTCCAATTTAGAAATTATCTATTGACTTCCTACTGTACAAGATGAAACTTTAGCCCTCTACCAGCTTTTTCTCCTGTGAGTCTCACTTCCTCCAATACACACTTCCCCTCCCCTTATTTCTCCCAACACAGGTATATCAAATTTTTAGTTAAAGCAGTATTTAATGTACATATTATTATAAATACAGAAGTGGTATTTATAGTTGAGCTATGTGGTATCCTTTGATTACAATTTCTTTCTTATACAAGTGCCCTCCCTCACACTCAACACAATACCCTAAGTTAGTAATACTTGCCTTTTTTCTGTTTGCTGGGGTTTTTTATTGTTGTTTTGGTATCAGCAACTAATAACTAATGTCCCCAAACTTCATTATTGAGGGTAAATTTTACTTTACAGTTAGTCATAACACATCAGGTAATATATCAGTAACAGTTTTTTTAGAGACATTCCTTTCAGAGCTTTCCATCTTCATGTTCACATCTGGGACATACACAATTGCCATACTAGAATTGCTGTTGTCTCTCTTTGTTGGTTTCTATGTTTTTCATTTTCTTGGTTTATGGCTTCATTTTAGTGAGTGGAACATTCTCTAAGTTGCTTCCTGAGAAAGGGAATGTGGGAAACTTAATTTTTTTGAGACTTTTCATGAGTGAAAGGTTTTTATTCTTCTCACATGTGATTGATATATTTAGCCTAAGTGTAGCGTTCTGGGTCATTTTTGCTCTCAGATATTTGAAGGCATTGTTCTACTGAATTAGAGTTTCCATTATTGCTATTAACAATCTGATGTTATACCAATTTCCAACCCTTTGTATGTGACCATTGTTTTTTCTCTCTTCAAAGATTTTAGCCTTTTTTTTTTTTAACTCTTCTGGAACTTCATGATGATGTATTTTGAGGTCTTTTTTCATTCATAGTGCTGGACACTTGGTTGGCCTTTTTTGTCTGTATGGTAATGCTTTCATGTCTAAGACATTATCTTTCTTCAGTAATTTCCCTCGTTTTCTGTAATTTGTATTTTTGTAAATTTGTATTTTTATAAATTTTTTGTAATTTGAATTTTGAAGCTCTCTTTTTTTTTAATGTGTCTTTTAAATATACTCTTTGGATATTTCCTCAATATTATCTTCTGACCTCTCCTTTGAAGTTTTAAATTTGTTATATTCTTAATTACTAAGAGCTTTTTATTAATATTTTCAGATGCCTCTTGTTCTTGTTTCATGTGTGAAATATTTTATTCTTTAAGGATATTAATAATAGTTTTTTAAAAAAATTTTCTTCTGATCCCTACATTTTGTTTCTTTGGAGTTCCTTTTTTTCTGTTTGTATATTTTATTCTTTTTCAAAGTAAAAGCTTTCTTCAAATGTCTGATAATCCTTGTTTGTCCACTCATATTTAAGAGGGGGAAGTTCTATGTGGGTGGTGGGGCTGGGGACTCCTGGACTTCACTGTAAGAGATCAAGTACCCTCCTCATTGGAATATCCCTTAGTGATTATGATGTGAAGTCAGATTAGTAACCACTTTGATAATCTGTTAATGTCTAATCTCAAAGTGGCATCTCACATCCAGACTTTATGATGGTTAATATAGAATAATGACTTATATTTATAGGGCCAGATACAGTTTCAAACTGTTTTGGTAAGTATTATTTATAGGTATTATTCCTATTTTACAGATAAGGAAACAGAGCCCCAGTGACTTATACAGAATCATATAGCAAGTATGGTATAACTGAGGTTTTAATTCAAGTTTTATTCTTTATGCCATGATTATTCCATTATAACTATGAAAATTTTGAGACTACTGTGTGTTTACTGTTTTATCTTTATTTGTTTTGGAGACACAATAATAGGTTAGATGTCTATAGTTTTTAATTTTTCAAAGTTCATTCACACCTGTTTTCTTTTTCCTTAATATAACTTTCTAAGGTAGAAAGTATTGGATGGCTACAGATTTCAATTATAATATAGCTGTTTGAACATGTGATTATTTTCTAATCAGGCTGTGGGTAATGACGGTTAATGCACTTCAACCTTCAATAAAGTTTGTACGACAACAAAAGTATACTCAGAATGACCTGATGATAGATCCTCTCATTGTCTTAAGGTGTGATCAAAGGGTTCACAGGTGGGTGTCATTATAGTTTCATTTTTATTATAGAGTTATACTTTGGAGAGTAAAAAGAAATTGACAAAATTCAATTTAGACTTATATTTTAGTGTTCTTGCAGATAACTAGGCAGTATGAACTGTGCAGTTTTTTTTTATCTTTTTTAAGTTGTATTCATGAAATATATATTCAATTTAATATGTAATATGTAATTAATAAAACCTAGCCTTAGAGAAATGTCATTATTGGTTTTGGTAACCATTAGTGGTGGCTTTTCTCTCTCACCGTCAAGATCAGTAAAGAATAACACTATTTCTGCTTGCATGTTGAAAAAGGCTTTTAAAAAACTGGTTCATGTGAATCATTACATGTATCAAAACTGTGACATTTTTGGCATGTTCAATTGTGATGTTAGCTTCATTGATTCCACATTTAGCTTTAATTCCTTGCCAGTTGCTGAACTTAAGCAATTGCTTTGAAGTGGCTTCCACTCAAAAGGCAGAATTTAATTAATTCAAATTATTAATATTTGAATTTCTAGTTGTTATGACAAGTAATGTCAAAGGTATTTAAGTAGAGTGGCCCACTTTTAAAGTGGTTGTCAGCTGCATGGGGAAATGAGACAGATATATGAAAAGTTAAATGATATGGTCGTATGCAGATGAATGATGTATAAATGAATGCTGTTAAAAGTTCAGGAAAGATGTTGAAGAGATGGGACTTGAATACTATTTTATTTTATTTATTTATTTTTTTGAGACAGAGTCTCGCTTTTGTTGCCCGGGCTAGAGTGAGTGCCGTGGCGTCAGCCTAGCTCACAGCAACCTCAAACTCCTGGGCTTAAGCGATCCTACTGCCTCAGCCTCCCGAGAGGCTGGGACTACAGGCATGCACCACCATGCCCAGCTAATTTTTTTTTCCTATATATATTTTAGTTGGCCAGATAATTTCTTTCTATTTTTAGTAGAGACGGGGGTCTCACTCTTGCTCAGGCTGGTCTCGAACTCCTGACCTCGAGCGATGCACCCGCCTCGGCCTCCCAGAGTGCTAGGATTACAGGCGTGAGCCACCGCGCCTGGCCTTGAATACTATTTTAAAGAATGGGGATAGGGCTGGTCTGAGTGCAGTGGTGTTTACAACTAATTGTTCACAACCAGTTACAGATTTTCTTTGTTCATGCTCCACTCCCACTACTTCACTTGACTAGCCTTAAAAATAAAAAAAGAAGAAGAAAAAAAACAGATAAACAAATAGTATTATGGTGGGGGTTAGGGAGTCAAGGAAGGTACTTTGAGATAAAGAATACTGTGAGCAAAACTATAGAAGCAAGAGTGAAAATGCTTGAAGAAGAGGGTTAATTTTTGAGTAGAGCACATTTTACAATTGGAAAGTAAATTGGGGTCAGACTATGAATGGCCTTGAATGTTAGGCTAACAAGGTTGTTTAGGTTGTAACTTAGGAAAAGAAACTTTGTGTTACATGGGTTAAAGGGGAGAGAAACTTTAGTAAGGAAGACTAAATGGTATACACTTTATGTTTAAACTCATCTGTCATCAGCCATGGGGATGACATTCTTAAAGTGACAAAGCCTGCAAAATCAGCCAAATACAGTTTGGTGAAATCAAGGTCTCATAGGACATAGAAAGAAGAACAAACAGTATAAATGACATTGAATATCTAATAAAAGGAAAACCACAGTAAATAACACTTCTAGAAAAGAGCTATTTCTAAAACAAATGATTTATCAGTGTTAAAAATCCACTTAAATAGGTTACCTTTCACCTGAATCAACTCAGGTGATTACATTAATTAATTTATGTTAATATTTTAGCCTATTTTTTTGGCCTATCTTTTTTATTGAAAGAGCTCTTTATCTATAAAGGATATTAGCTCTTTGTACACATACTGCAGTTTTTTCCTCATTGCTTTAATTTTTTTATTTCTTTACCTCTTCTCCCCCGCCTCATTGCTTTAGCCTTTTAATTTTGTTCATTTTTTAAAATTTAATTTTTTATAAAGTGATCATTCTCATGGTTTAAAAAAGTACACAATATAAAGATGTACACAGATAAAAATATACACATATAAAAGATATGAAAGTCAGTATTTGCTTTGAATTAACCCAGTGGTGGTGGTAGGAAAGTGGATGGGGGTATATATAAAAAAAAATCTATGTGTAGACACCTGTTGAAGCTGGGTGATGAGTTCTTGCGGGTTCATTATAATATTCCATCTTCTTTTATGCATGTATGAAATTTTTCATAATTACATTAATAAGTAAATGTTTCATAACATGCAAAAAGAGTCACAAAAAGAAAAGGTGTATAGTGAAAAGTCTGCCTCTCATATATCTGTCATTCTGACATTGCTAAAACAAAATTCCTCCTTTGGCCTCTTTTGACCAATTCCAGTTCTATCTCCAGAGGAAACTTCTTTATAATGGTGTATGTAGCTTTACTTTTCTATGTACTTACAAATTTAATAAATAGTAATATTTACTTTTTTGTATTGTATGGTTTTACAAAAACATAAGTGGTAGTATATTGTAGGCATCATTTTCTTCTTTTTTTAAAAAAAACTTACTGTTCTCAGTGTGTTTTCCATAGTAGTATGCATATTTCTACCTCATTTGTTTTAACTGGTGCATTGTATTCCATGTATAGATTATCAGGCTTATCCTCCAGAAACTGATTCAAAATGTCTGGGTCAGAGCTTGGGATTTAGATTTTTTTAAACAAACACTCCAGGTGATTTTTCAATTTTGGGAAACATTGCCATAATCTATTTAACCATTGATGTATTGCTGGACATTTAGGTTGTTTCCAGTATTTCATTTATAAACATAACTATAATGCCTGTTAATGCACACTAGCTAGTTCTGTCCTGAGACTGAAAAGTGGAATTTCAGGGTTATTCTAAGGTTATTGCATTTAAAATTCTAGTGGTTACTAATTTATCTTTTTTGTTTTCTTTTTTACATTTAACTCTTATGTCTGTTTTTAATCTTATTTATATTTAATCTGTAACAATCTTTGAGGAATGAATAACTGTGTATCTACCTATTTTATAGATGAAGAAACTAAGGTTCAGTAAATAACTTCCCTAGGTTAAGTGGACGAACCATTCTTGGAATACAGAGTTGTCTTGATGTCTTGTTCCAAAGAAGGCATAGTAGTAAAAAGAATAAATACTCTGTTCTAGTCACCTTCATCTTATCAATAATAGGATATGCCTTTTTGAGGACAGCTGCTTTGTAGGCTCACATCTAAGAGATTTACTGGTAATGTCATTTTCTTCAAAAGATGCATATCTTTTCTCTGGAGCTTACATTATACATATTTGCTTTTAGCTGATAAGATGAAACAGATAATGCTATTTATATAATCCTGAAATATAGAGAAGAAGATATTAAACTTTTGAGACTATTATAGTGAGAAAAGTTATTACTCTGTTCAGGTTTTTGTGATTATTTAAACTCAACTGATCATGTTCTGGCTAATTTATAAATTTTTATTCTCATATATTTTTCTTTCCTTCTTTCTTTGTTTAGATGCCCCCCATTGATGGATATTACTCTACACATGTTGAATGGATATCTTCTTGCATCTAAAGCCTACCTTAGTGCTCATCTGAAGGAAACAGCAGAGCAAGATAGGCCTTCCCAGAATAATACAATAGGTTTAGTTGGACAAACTGATGGTCCAGAAGTTACCAGAGAAGAACTGAAAAATGCATTGCTGGCTGCTCAGGTAAATTTTGCTAAAGTAAAATTTAGTCAAAAAGGGCAAGGACTTTCCTACTCACATAATCAATTAAATTAGATGGCATATTATTCCCTGTGTGTACATTGGTGACATATGGTATATTCCTTCTATTGGAGAATCTATTATAATGATGTTACCTTTGCCTTATATCAGATGGACTATATTACTGAAATCAAGAATAATCTTCATGATATAAATTTAATAGCCATTTAAGATTTATATTTTAATAAAATATAAGACTTTACCTGTTCTGAGGTTATTAGGCTCATTCATTTCAACAAATGATCTATTGCACACCTACTTTGTGCCAAGTACTGTCCCAGGGACTGGGGATATAATGATGAAGAAGACAAAATTGTTGGTTATATGTTTCTTAAGATCAAATGATAGGAAAAAAAATCAAAGATGGAGACAGATAATAAACAGAAAAACAAATACATATATAATACAATAATCAGTGATAAATACTATAATAGAAGTAGTTCAACTTTATATTTAGTTAAGGAAAGTTTTATAACAATGTAGAATTTTACTGAAGGTTACATAGTCATTTTTGAATAATGCAGGAGAGGTGAGATGATAAAATGTTAAGCAATTTGAGATCTTTAAAGTAGACATGTTTTCATAGTTTGAAATGTATTTTCTGAAATCTTCTCATTGACAATAAGGGGAATTAGGACAATAATATAGGTTCACAATCCCTTATCCATAATACAGAAATCCAAAAAGCTAGGAAAACTGACACATTTCTTTTGTAATTTAATTGGCAGAAAGACGACCTGATAAGAACTTGTTTGGTGACAAAACTTGACCTGAATTGACATTCTTTATCCCATTTAATGTGAATATTAGTATGTTTTGCTACAGAAATATTAATATATTTGATTACAAGGTGCTACCCACTCTCTGCTGATGGGTGTTATATAATATCACATTAAAAAAATTCTGAGTTCTAAAATAAATCCTTGAGAGTTTCACATAAGGGATATAGATCATAATAGCTAACATCTGTATAATGCTTACTATATTGTGAGTGCTAGTCTAAGTTATTTAAATATTTTAACCCATTAATTATTAACTGTTACCTTCAGAGGAATTAATTAGTTGGTAACAAGGTGAGAAAAAGAGGGAAATACAGGATAGGATCCTGGGAAAAGTGGGAGATTAAGAGCAAGGAAAGGAGATTTTGGTAGAAGTCATTTATGCCTAGGGCCTGTTTTGGATGTCACTGAATCAGAATAGCCTTCTAGTAGATGTTTTTCATCTGGAGTCCATGGATCTGCCTTAGAAGAAATGTGACATGCCTGAAGTTTATGTTTGTTTATAAATGTTAATTTTTATGGGGAAAGAGAGTATAGTTTTCTTAGGATTCTTTAGGGGTTCATCACCCTAAAAAATTGAGAATCATTGCTCTGTGGTTTGCTCACTTCTGCTCTTAGAAGTACCTCTTTGTGTGTGTATGTTTTTCAAGAAACTGGTTGTTTTTTTATTTCTGTTCATGTGAAAACAAAATCAGATTTGATTTTCAAACCAACTTCTCAGAAACTTTATATTCACTGTGTTTTATTTGCTTACAGGATAGTGCAGCTGTCCAGATTCTCTTAGAGATTTGCTTACCTACTGAAGAGGAAAAAGCAAATGGTATCAATCCAGATAGCTTGCTAAGGAATGTTCAAAGTGTTATTACCACCAGTGCTCCAAATAAGGCGATGGAGGAAGGAGAAGACAATTTGCTCTGTAACCTTCGAGAAGTTCAGTGCCTTATCTGTTGTCTGTTGCACCAAATGTACATTGCAGATCCCAACATTGCTAAGCTTGTTCATTTTCAGGTCTGTTTCCAAAGAATGATGTTTTGTGGTTGACCTTTATTTTCCGTGGGGACTTTGAATACTGTATTAATAGGGATCATTTAGAAACTAGAGATAACACAAGTCATCATGGTCTTTTGCAATATGGAGAAAAATCCAAATCTTTGAAGGTTTTTTTCCCCCAACCTAATAAAGTATTCAGATAATTTATTCCTATTCTAGTGCATCAGAAAAGTGAAATGCCAGGATACATGTAGAGCACTGTAGCCTTCTGAGCAACTTTTACAGAAAGGAAGTGAAACTTTTTTCATTTATATTTTCTCTGTATTTGACTTATTTCTAACTTTTTCCCCCTTTCTTGTTGATTTAGGGTTATCCATGTGAACTTTTGCCTCTGACAGTCGCAGGTATTCCATCTATGCACATCTGTCTGGATTTCATACCTGAGCTTATTGCACAGCCAGAACTTGAAAAACAGGTAATGAACATTTTGGAGCTTTAAGACAATTGATTTCTCTCCAGTCTTGAAAGTTACATAAAACATTTTATAATTTTTAATACTTAAAGATATTCTTGAGAAATGTGTAACATTTGGATTTTGTATTGCAGATATTTGCTATCCAGTTGCTTTCTCACTTATGTATCCAGTATGCATTACCAAAGTCACTTAGTGTGGCTCGTTTAGCTGTCAATGTCATGGGAACTTTGCTAACTGGTATGTAGCCAATCAACATGAACAACAAAAACTTCTAACATAAATTAGTACATATAGTTTCTGAATTTAATGATACAGTATGTTTTTTGTGTCACTATGAGGCAATATATGTGTTACTACTAGTTTAACTTATGCCATCTTTTGAATTATTCTACTTTTGAAAATTTTTTTATTTACAAATGTGATTTATAGTGTAGCAGGTATGAATAGGTAGGAAGATTGTATCTTTCATTTTGTGAAAGAGTATATAGACTTATAGTAAATATAATATGCCTTCCACATTCTATAAGTGGAAACGAAATCTTTCTGAATGTCATTATGTCAGTAGAAAACAAGTTAGGGTTTATTACAAATGCTCAGAGTGCAGAAAATTATAATCATGTGTATAAATAAGAGATAAATACAGTAGTTGTTTCCTTAAGTTCTAAAATGTATCCTAAGATTTTAACTACCTTTTGGTTTGTAGAATAAAAGGTATAAAAATAAACTACTTTAAAATATGTGAACTACAGTTCAATCCTTTAAAGTATGGTTTAGTTAATTTAGTATTCTTTTTCAGTGTTCCCATAATACCCTGTTCATTTTTCTTTACATTGTATTCATCTCATGTTATAATTATTTGTAGTGACTAAGAAATTTACACTGCCTGAATTCAATCCCAACTCCACCACAGGCTGAGTGACCTTTAACAAGTTTTTTAACCTCTCTAAGGCTTTTTTAAGAATTTTCTCCTGTGTAAAATAAGTTTCATAATAGTACTTTCTTCATTTATAAGATTGTGAGAATTAAATGAAATAATGCATGTAATGCACTTATCAGAGTGCTTGGGCATGATATGAATTTGTATCTTCAATAATGACTGAGACTGCTAGATTGTGAGCTTTCTGAAGGTAGGGGCTGGCCATGTCTTAGAAAACTTAGTCTCTCTATCACAGCTTAGTATGTTATATAGGCTGTGTATGTTGAATTTATATCTGTAAAGTAAAAAATTCTGTTTCATGTCTTTCCAACAGTTTTAACACAGGCTAAGCGGTATGCTTTTTTCATGCCAACTCTGCCATGTTTGGTCTCTTTTTGTCGAGCATTTCCTCCACTGTATGAGGATATTATGTCTTTGCTAATCCAAATAGGACAAGTGTGTGCCTCTGATGTTGCCACTCAGACGAGAGACATTGATCCAATTATCACACGTAAGTGGTAACTCATTTTCAAGAGTTATCTTAATATTTCAAACAAAAAGGCCAAATTCCTTTCCAGATTTCTTGGTCTTAATTTTTCTTTCCTTATGTTTTTAGGTCTTCAACAAATTAAAGAGAAACCAAGTGGATGGTCTCAAATCTGCAAAGATCCGTCTTATAAAAATGGATCCAGGGACACTGGAAGTATGGATCCTGATGTACAGCTCTGTCATTGTATTGAAAGCACAGTAGTTGAAATAATAAACATGAGTGTTAGTGGAATTTAAAAAAATTTAAAACCAAGAAATGAAGCTATTTGCTGCATATACCCAACATGAATCTGCATCTTATAACAACTCTAAACTGAAATGGAAACAGTAATGTCTTGGAATCATTAAAACAATTCAGTTCAATATGATTGCAGTTTAGAACTCTGAGAATTATGCTTGCTTGTATTTGATTGGCACATCTTTAGATCTACTTTGCTGGTATGTTTATATTGTAGCAGCCGAGATTTTTTTCCATTGGGAACACATTTAAGAGACTTATTACTGGAAAGGGAATTTGGCCTTATATTTAGCTTTTGAAGTGAAGAAAGACTGCCATGCCTTTCATTTCTTATACAGATGAGTCTATGGGTAGCCCTAGTAGTGTTTATTTTAATTGTGAGCTTGTAACAGAGTTCAAAAAAGATGCAATGATAGGAGGGAGAAAAAGGTATCAGGAGAAAGGAGAATTGAGGAAAAATTAGGAGTTAAATATCCAAATAGAAATCTCAGACTTGCAGTATAAGTCATAATAATGCAAGTTGGAATTCTAGTTCTCAAGAAACAATATTGAGAAGGCTTTAAAAAAGGCAGGTAGCTTTTGTAATTGGTTTCCATGGAATACAGATGAGGAGTTAAAGATTTCACATATTTGCTTCAATTTTTACTAATATATGAAGCCATATGTTTAAAGAGAAACTTGAATAATTTGGAATTTTAAGATGCTGGTTTAAAAGTGTTTACAGAAACATCTTTGTGCAAAGAAGAACCTGAAAGGAGGTCTCATTTAGTTTTTTGTTTTAAATTTATTTTTATAATGCTTTATTAACTTATCTAATGCTCAGAGGGGGGATATGTATCAAATTAAATGATGTTTAGAGCAATAAAACCCACTGGATTAAAGAGCTCTTGGTTTGTCATCAGGATTATAATTCACATCTTAACTTTGAGAAGTTCTTTGAGTAAGAAAATATATACAGTGTTTGAACCTCAGGAAAAATTAAAATGTGGAAAATACTGTCTTGCTGAAGGATTTCAGTCCTCTGTTAGTAACTTCCATTGATTAGGCAGATGCATTCAGGTAACCCATAATCCTTTTTTTAAAATTAAGTATCCATTGTAGAAGGTACTTCTCTTTATTCTCTGAGATATACCTCAATCACACACTCCCCCCCCCCACTCAAAATAGACCTCTTCACTTGTAAAAGAAGTTAGATAGGCTAGTAAGTGTGGTTTTTAAGAAATTTAATGTCAGCCTTTTCACTGGCAAATAGTCACATCTCATTTTCCTTCTCTGTAAAATGGGGTTACTACTGGCCCTACCTCATAGAGGTATTCTGTAAGAACTAGTTTGTAGCTGTTTCAAATCATGAAGTGCATAGTATCATATGTGATAGAGTATTTATAACTTTTTATTAGATGCTTAATGTTCAATTAAGTAATTTTGATGTGAAAAATAAAAGCATATACTTAAAAAAATACCGTAAGAATTTCATATTTTTAAACAAGGCAGTTTTGTAAGTCCCTTAAGATTAAATACAAATCCAGTTTGTTTGTTTTTTTAACTGAGGCCTTGGAATATTTTGTGTGAATAGGGATCCCCTAGGGGGTTCAGGAAAAGTTGAAATATGTTTTCTAGCTAAATGCAGTGCACATTCCTGGAGTGATTTTCAAAGACTGGTCATAACCTGATGTGTTAAAATATAACATATGCTGTTATTCATCAGATTTGTTGATGATGTAAATGAAATGTGTAAATATATTAGTAAATGTTAATATTCATGTATTTTAAGTTAAGGTTATAAAATTTGTCACAATGTGATTTTTTTTATTCAAGTGAAAACAGATGTGTGCAGCTATTTTGAATATTTGTTTATAAACATTCATATTCTTTATCAAATAAACTTGTAGTTTTTTGTGTTTCATTCCACTACTGTTAACCTGAAAGGGGACAGTTAAAAGGATTGGCTTCCAGGACTGTCTGGCTCCAGGGCCTATGTGTATCCCTTTCTCTTCTGCCACATACATTAAATGGCAACACAAAGTTAGAGCCAACTAACAGTAAATTACTCCCTCATATTTTCTTATCGATATATATTTTCACATTACTGAGTTTCTTTCTTCTTTTTTTTTTTCTAAGAGACAAGGTCTTGCTCTATTGCCCATGCTGGAGTGCAGTGTGCAGTCATAGCTCACTGCAGCCTTGATCTCCTGGACTCAAGGGATTCTCCCACCTCAGCCTCCTGAGTAGTTAGGGCTACAGGCCTGTGTGACCATACCTGGCTAATTTTTAATTTTTTTGTGAAAATGGGTCTTCCTATTTGGTCCAGGCTGGTCTCAAACTCCCGGGCTCAGCAATCCTCTCACCTTGGCCTCCCAAAGTGCTGGGATTACAGGCATGAGCTACCATGTCCAGCCTGAATTGATATATCATAACCACTTCTACATTATTAGATTGGGAAATTCATGATTCTTTTAGTATTACAAATAGGTACTATATCATTTTTTCTTTGAGGCATTATCACTTTTTCTTTTAGATTATGCCTTTAGGATAAGCTTCTGGGACTGGGATTACTAGGTCAAAGGGTTGAGTTTATTTTTATGACTACAAATTTTGTCACTGTGGGAAGATTTAGTAAAACAACTGAAAGTGAATCAAACAAATCGAGTAGCCACCTGCTCTCTCCCAGCAAACCTCCTTCCCCAAGCTAGTTATCTGAATTTCAGAAACAGTCTCAGGTTTTGCCTTTTGGGGGCACTATTTGAACCAAGTTTAGGCTATACAGAACTTTTTAAAAATAACATAATTTGGCAAGATCATAACTACTTATCTTTGAGGAAACTGAAGCGTATTTCTTGGCAAAGAATAAACTGGTCTCAGGTGAGATGAAAGCCAGATAAGCCTTAATGAAGGGAGAGGTGATATCACGCTGGAGACCTTGAGAGTTTATCTCTGGCTTATTTTAGCAGATGGGAAAGTCTTGAAATTATGAAATACTGTAGATGTTTGTCAACAGAACCTTCTCGCCTAGTTTGGCTCAATAGTCTGGCAATGCCCGCCTCAGTCTTTTCGATAACCTGCTGTAAAGTTGGGAAATTTAAATTGAGTGGTACTGATGAATGCTCAAACAACTTTTTTCCTCTTTGCTGGTCTACGGACCTTAAGAACGAGGCTTCGAGTTTCCAAGGTAATTTGTTGCATGGGTTAAATGATGGTTTCAAAAGTCAAACGGAGAACACGTTTTCCCCTTTAAACAAATCCCCGTGATTTACTACAGTAGTTTACTCTTCTCGTGATTGCCTTCCGGTGGCGCCAAGTACCTTGGGTCTGTTCTTATTTCGGAGGTTTCCATTGGGTGCCAGAGTGCTCGCCCTTTAACCTCGCGCCAGGATTGGTTGATTTCTGTCCTGGCGGGTGATTGGTTGTCTGAGCTCGCTCGGCGATTGGGTGCTGGGAGCCAGGGGGTGGGAGGCGGGAATTCGTCCCGGGCTGTGTTATTGAGACCGCTGGTGAGAGCTAGCGCGGAGGAAAGGTACAGCGGCTGCGAGCCCGCAATGCAGGCCTGGGGAGCTACAGTTCAGTGAGGAAGGCACGGGGGACTAAGGCTTGTGTCCTTTCTTCCAGGGCTTCGCTTTATTTACTCTCAGAAATCGGTTTCCTTTTCTCTGGTTTAACGGAGCTCGGTGAGCGTTGCTTGGGTTTCCCTCAGGATAGGCAAGTCTGAGCGAAGTGGAGGGGAAGGGCTTGAAGCCTGCCAGCGAGGTACTTCTGCCTTCGCCCCAGTCGCCTCACAGGCCCATTGGTGTTGTTGATTGGATCACCTGGGCCTCGGGACTCTCAACTGGCTGTGGGAGGAAAACCTGGGGAGGAGGGAGTCTCCTTTGAGCACAGGCCTGTTAGTACCGGGCGTTACCTCTTGGCGGGAGGCAGATCGGCTTGTTTGTCCTTTATGCAATGTTTGGGGGGAAACTACCTCATTTTGAGACGGTTGTTGCCGAAGCTGGGATAGGGGACGGATTGATTTCTAGGTTGTATCTGAGTAACCAGGCCAGCGTTGAGTTGATTCAGATTGGATTGCACCGAACCTCATTCTCAGGGCTTTACCAGATAGAACCGCAAAGTGTTAGAACTGGAAAATCGCTTAGAATAGTGGTTCTTAACTTGTTTTGGAACACACAAGCTGTGGTTAATGGTATTATTGGCTCCATAATCTCTTGAATTGCTATTTTAACTATCTCTTCATCCCCAGGTTGGATTTACCATTTGTTAGGCCATTGCAAATAATTATTCACTTGATAATGTATATAATTTTCTATTTCCTTAGGATATTTTTATGGGAAGAGGAATCTACGGACTTTATCTTCAGAAAAATGCAGTAAGGCACAGAAACTTCTCAGGCAATTTCAAGAGGTCACTGCCTCTGAATTGCATCTATGGATCCTAGATCCTAGGTTAAGAAAAGTGGTTTAGAAGAGGGGGATTAAAGTGGATCACCTTCTCTGTGTCAAATACTGGGTTAGGCACATTCTGCTCTGGTTAATTTTCATAAAAACTCTGTCAGGTAAGTAGTATTATCTCAATTCCATAGATGAAATATCAAGTTCTGAGAAGTTAAGTGATACACACAGTGGAATTCAAACTTAGGTTTGCCTTATTCCAAACCAGTCCTCTTTCCATTGTACTCTATTGACCTTTAAATAAAATTATTGAGCACCTAATATTTGCCAGGGCATTGTCTTTCTTACAACAGTCTTGAAATTAGGAATTGTTACATAAGAATCTTAGACTAGAGAAGCAAAAAGACGCATCAAAGGTAACTTATGTTAGTTCCTGTTAAAACCAGATCTAGAACCTATGCTTTCTGACTCCTGGTCCACAGGTTTTTCCTCTTAACTGGAAGACTGCAGAAAGGGGAAACGGAAGGTGCAGAATAGGTGGAGAAAAAGAGTTGCATTATGAAGTTGTAGAGAGAGTTGCCTTAGGAACCTATTTGTTTCTATGAGTTGACTACAGCTGATCTAAATTGTTACAAGAGCTGATGTTTAATTGGCATGTACTGTATATTTGCACATTATTTCATTTAATGTTTACAACAATCCTATGGGGTAGATATTAGTGATATCTTTATTTTATGGATGAGGACAGTGAGATCTAGAGAAGTTAAGTAGCTTGCACAAAGTCACACAACTAATACATGGCAGAGCAGGGATGCAAGTCCACATTTGTTAGATTCTAAAACATTCTTTGACTGCTGATTTATAAGACTAAGAAATTACTTCTGTTTGGTTTATGCATTCTGATTTTTGTTTCCAGACTTCTAGTTTTGGGTCTCTGGTTTTCTTTGAATGGCATTGTTTCAATATTTTCATTTCTGTTGCAGGTAGGAATCGGAAATAAATAAGAAAGCACAATGTCTTCAACGTGGTCTGAATATACAATTGGTGGTGTGAAGATTAACTTTCCTTATAAAGCTTACCCATCACAGCTTGCTATGATGAATTCTGTAAGTATTTTTCCCTAGTTAAGTCTGTATTACAATACAGATACTTATGATCCATAACAAACATTGGATATGTGACTACATTCATATTCTCAGATACTAAATGGATTGAGAGTATTTGCTGGGTTTGTTTGGAAGAACATCTAATCTTTGGGAAAATAATACTGATCACTACTAGACCATATATGTCCATGCTCAGGAGGTAAGGAATAACATTCTGAAAAATGTTTTTAGCTCTTTTGGAACTTCTATTTACTTTAATGAATTACTGCTTTCTACGAAGTATTTATGATTTTTTTTTTTCACAAAACACTATATGTTTCACCTTTAATTTCTTTGTAGTATTTGAATTACGTAGAAATTAGTATACAAATTTGAGCAAACCCATTTTCCAGCTTTGTTAAATCTTAATATTTTGCCATATTTACTTCATATCTTTTTTACTGGTAACAAAATTATTAGTATCTGGAATTTGTTTCTTTCCTTTCCTGGCCATGTTTTTTTTACTTTTATTACATACATATGTATCTATAAACTATAGAGTATTATTTTACATATTTTTAAATTTTGTGCATTGATGTGTTACTATACCTATCTTTCTGTGGGACTTTATTGTTTTGCTTGACATTATTTTCAATGTTGCTTGACATTATTTTTAATGTTGTTTTGTTGATTGTTAATCCATTTTAATTGCTGTATAGTCTTCAGTTGTATGAATATGCTAGAATTTATCTGTCCATTTTCCTATTGGCAGACATTTAGGTTGTTTGCATTCTTTTGCGATTACAAACAATACTACTATGAAATTTCTTGTATATGTTTCCTTGTGTTCATGTGAGAAAGGGTTGGTTTTATAGATATATAGAACTGGACTTGCTGGAGTTGGGCATCATCTTCAACTTTATTAGAGGTAGTTAATTTTTGTACAAAGTGATTATAACAATTTGTATTCCCATGAGCAATATCCCCTATTAAATTTTTATCAAAGATGTTGCTAGGTATTGGTGTATTCTCATTTTACAGAAATGACTGGTTCTTACATAACTAAGGCACAGATTGCTTTATTTCTTCTTTTGTGCTTGATATGCTTGGAAATCCAACATAATCTTAAGGGAGAGCTGTAAAGGAATAAAGCCTAGATTTAATTAAATACTACTACTTCCACTCTGGGAGGCTGAGGAGGGGGGATCACTTAAGGTCAAGAGTTCGAGACCAGCGTGAGTAAGAGTGAGATCTCGTGTCTACTAAAAATAGAAAAAAATTAGCCGGGCATGGTAGCAAGTGCCTGTAGTCCTGGGAGGCTGAAGCAGGAGGATTGCTTGAGCTCAGGAGTTTGAGGTTGCCGTGAGCTAGGCTAGGCTGACGCCATGGCACTGTAGCCTGGGCAACAGAGTGAGACTCTGTCTCAAAAAAAAAAAAAAATAATAATAATACTTCCTTCTGCTATGGCTGTGTTTCTTGGAGTGCAACCTCACTTCTCCCTGCTATTCTATTTATACTTCTGGTGGAGAGAGACCCTGATAAAGTAAAATGTTTATTGATTTTTTTTTATTCATTTCTGTGTCCATAGATTGTCAGAGGATTAAACAGTAAGCAACATTGTTTGTTGGAGAGTCCCACAGGAAGTGGAAAAAGCTTAGCCTTACTTTGTTCTGCTTTAGCATGGCAACAGTCTCTTTGTGGTAAGTAGTTGCTTGATACCTTCAGGTTGCTTATTGGGACCGGAATAAAGTGTAAAGTTCCTTTTATCCAGATTGGTTCAACCATGTTCTAGCTAATTTAAATATATATTCTCTTTTAAGGTGTTTCTTTATAATGACTTACACATTTTCCAAAAGAGTTCAGTATAGAAAAATATGTTTAAATAATCTTGAAACAATATTGAATATGGTCTTTTTTTTTTTGAGACAGAGTCTCACTCTGTTGCCTGGGCTGGAGTGCCGTAGCATCAGCCTAGCTTACAGCAACCTCAGACTCCTGGGTTGAAGCGATCCTTCTGCCTCAGCCTCCTGAGTAGCTGGGACTACAGGCATACGCCACAATGCCCGGCTAAGTTTTTCTATATATTTTTAGTTGTCCAGCTAATTTCTTTCTATTTTTAGTGGAGACGGCATCTTGCTCTTGCTCAGGCTGGAGAATATAGTCTTTTATTTGATGATTCAGAGGGTATATAAGAGTTTGCATGCTTAAAGTTACTCTGAGAATAATTAGATGATAATTTATATGTAAAAGATGCAAGAGATGGGGGCTGTCATGCTATAACATACACCCATTGCTTTTTTTTAGTAAATTCCTTCATATGTTAATATTTCCATACTTGTTCCTTCCTCATAACATTAGAACATGGAATATATAAAAAAGACATTCTAGTAGGCCAGGCGTGGTGGCTCACGCCTGTAATCCTAGTACTCTGGGAGGCCAAGGCGGGTGGATTGTTTGAGCTCAGGAGTTCGAAATCAGCCTGAGCAAGAGCGAGATCCCGTCTCTACTAAAAATAGAAAGAAATTATCTGGCCAACTAAAATATATATATAGAAAAAATTAGCCGGGCATGGTGGCGTATGCCTGTAGTCCCAGCTACTCGGGAGGCTGAGGCAGTAGGATCGTTTAAGCCCAGGAGTTTGAGGTTGCTGTGAGCTAGGCTGACGCCACGGCACTCACTCTAGCCCAGGCAACAAAGCGAGACCGTCTCAAAAAAAAAAAAAGACATTCTAGTTGATCTTTCTGCTTGTTTGGATGCCAGATAAGCAGAAATGTATTTTAATATTGGTATGAATTCATTTTATTTCCCATTGCTTTTATTTGCTAACAAATACCTATTAGTATTTACTTTTATGAAAGACTATATAATGTAAAAGATGAATCTGAAATAATAATATTGGATACATTTTAGTTACATGATTAAATGGCTTTGACCTAAAGAATTAAGAAAATTTGAAATGAACCATGGTGTGTGTGTGTGTGTGTATACACACACACAAACATATTTTATAAGCTTTTGGTTATCCATTTTGATTTTACTGATGTTAATCTTTGGGGGAAAATGAGATTACCAGTTAATAACTTAAAATTCTAATGGCAGATGTCTGGAAAATAGAATTAATATTTATGTGGTACAAATGGGAAAACAGTGTCAGTACTGTTTATTTAAAAAAGTAAATTATTCTGCTTTTTTGGTCTATGTGAATTGAATTGTATATTTGTACACAGTGTAGGCACACAATGTAGACCTATTATAATTATGTGTTATATTTAGGTATCAAAATTACTTGTTTTATTGAATTTAAATATATTTAAATATTGAATTATTAAATATTCAATTAAAAGCCTTCAGTGTATTTTGATACATGTATCAGAATTTTTTTTATATGTCAGTGGTTTTATTTTTTTATTTAAGCATATTCTTTTTTATTTCAAAATATTAGGGGGATACAGATGCTTTTGCTACATGGATAGCTTTTATAATGCTTAAGTCAGGGCTATTAGTGTGCCCATCACCTGAATAGTGTTCATTTTACCTGTTAGGTGGGTTTTTACCCCCCCCGCCCCCCACTTTCTTGATTTCCAATGATTTCTCATGTATCAGAATTGATAAACCATGGGGAACCTGCGGCCTTGGGGCCACATGTGGCTTTCTGGATTCTTGAGTTTGGCCTTTTGATCGAATCCAAATTTTACAAAACAAATCCTTTTAATAAAGGGATTTGTTCTGTAAAATTTGGATTCAGTTGAGGGTCTGCACTTGGGGATATGGAGGGCCACAAGTGGCTTTGAGGTTGTAGGTTCCCCACCCCTAGGAGAGCAGTAATGAAGAATATAGTTTAAGTCTTTGTTTCAATTCTTCCTGCTTGATTTTTAAATCTTAATATAAATCAATACTTGAGTGGGTGTGCTTTTATTGCATTATTAATCTTTGATTGTTAGATTTTTGTAGAGTATATAAATTGATGATTACTTTTCTATGAATGTTTCTGGCATAAGTATTTCTCTTGTGTTCTAATTTGATGCTGCAGATAGGGTGACCATCTTGTCCAGGTTTGCCAGATACTTTCCTGGTTTTAGCTCTAAAAATCTTGCATCCTGGGAAACTTCTGAATTCTGGGTGAACTGCGGTGGTTACTCACCCTAGCTGCAGAGAATGATTAATGTTTATTTAATTAGATATATTATAAATGGGGGTTCTTTCATTTTTAGGGAAGCCAGTGGATGAGGGCTTGAGTAAAAAGGCTGAAGTACCATTGTCATGTTGTTGTACATGCCATTCAAAGAATTTTGCAAATGATGACGTGAACCAAGGAACTTCACATCATTTCAACAGTTCAAGCACACCACCTTCTGAAAGAAATGGCACTTCATCAACTTACCAAGGTAACTTATATTTGGCTGGGTCTATTGATATTTATAATAGGAGTCTTAATTATTACTGTCAGACCTAATATATACAAATCTGGATAGCATAATTGATTTTGTATCTCCACTTAATTTCTCTGAATTATTTTTAAAGAGACAAGTTCTCACCTAGGTTGGAGTGCAATGGTGTGATCTTAGCTCACTATAGCCTCAAGCTCCTAGGCTTGAGAGATCCTCTCATCTCAGCCTCCACTGTAGCTGGTCTACAGGTACATGCCACTGTGCCTGGCTAATTTTTTATTTTTATTTTTTGTAGAGATGGGGTCTCACTGTGTTGCCCAGGCTGGTCTCAAACTCCTGTTCTTAAGTGATCCTCTTGCCTTGGCCTCCCACAGTGCTGGGATTACAGGCGTGAGCCACAGGGCCTGGCAGAAAATGATGTTATTTGTAGCAGTATTGTTATTTTATGTTAGAATTTTATAAAACATAGTATCCTAAGACACAGCCTAATTAGTCTCATTTATTCATTCTTGATCTGAGGCCAGTATCCTACATGAGAATCAGTTATGTCTGATCCTTAAATAATTCTTATTAATTTAAGAGAAATATATTAAAACTAACATAAGATTATTAATAATACGTTTTTTAAAATACTTATGACTTTGACTATATGGAAAGGATTGACTATTATTTACCTAACACAGAAACCTGGGGAACATCCTGGACACTTTGCTCTTCCTTATTTCTTCGTGTAAATCTCCATCTCCATTGATACCTCCATAGTCCAAACTACTATCTCTTGCTCAGAGCAAGACTAAAATTTTTTTCCTGCTTTTACTCATACTATTTATTTATGTATGTATATTTATATACAACCTTTATTTTATTTATTTATTGAGACAGGATCTCACTGTGTAGCCCAGGTGGAATGCAGTGGCTCTATTAGAGCTCACTGTAACCTCAGTCTCCTAGGTTCAAATGATCCTCCTTCCTAAGTCTCCCAAGTAGCTGAGACTTCAGGTGTGTCCCAGATGCCTAGCTAATTTTTAAATTTTTTTGTGGAGACGGGGTTTCGCTGTGTTGCCTTGACTGGTCTCGAACTCCTGGCCTCAAGTGGTCTTCCCATCTCTGCCTCCCAAGTGCTGGGATTACAGGCATGAGCCACTGCACCTGGCATAACCTTAATTTTTAAAAAGCAGCTTTATTGGTATATATATGACATAACAAACTATATATTTAAGTGGTACACTTTGATAAATTTTGACATATGTATACCTCCATGAAACTTTCACCAGAATCAAAACAGTGAACATAACAAATTCATCACCTCCCAAATTTTTCTCATGCCCCTTTGTTTTTCCTCCTTCCCATCTCTCCATGACTCACCCTCCCTAAACAACCACCTATCTGCTTTCTGTTAGTGTAGTTTGCATTTCCTACAGTTTATGTAAATGGACATACAGTATGTACACTAATTTTATCTGGTATCTTTCACTTGTTTTGAGATTCATCCTTGTTGCATATATTGATAGTTTCTTTTTATTGCTGAGCAATATTCCATTGTATGGCTATATCACAAATTTTTTAACCAGTTACCTACTCATGTATAGTTGGATTATTTCTAGTTTTGGGCTATTACAAAGACAGCTACTATGATCATTTGTGTGTATGTTTTTGTATTGACATATGCTTTCATTTTTCTTGGGTAAATATCTATGAGTGGAATGACAAGATCACTTTTTAAGTATGTGTTTAACTTTTTAAGAAACTTCAAACTTTCATGAAGTGGTTACATTCCTACCAGCAGTTATAAAAGTTCCAGTTTCTTCACATCCTTGCCAACATTTGGTAAGGTCAGTCTTCAATTTTAGCGGTTCTAATAGGCATGTAGTAATATCTCTATGTGGTTTTTTTTTTTTTTTTTTTTGAAACAGAGTCTTGCCCTGTTGCCTGGGCTAGAGTGCCGTGGTGTCAGTCTAGCTCACAGCAACCTCAGACTCCTGGGCTCAAGTGATCCTTCTACCTCAGCCTCCCGAGTAGCTGGGACTACAGGCATGTGCTGCCATGCCTGGCTAATTTTTTTCTACATATTTTTAGTTGTCTAGCTAATTTCTTTCTATTTTTAGTAGAGACAGGGTCTTGCTCTTGCTCAGGCTGGTCTCGAACTGCTGACCTTGAGCGATCCTCCTGCCTGGGCCTCCCAGAGTGGTAGGATTACAGGCGTGAGCCATTGTGCCCGGCCTGTGGTTTTAATTTGCGTTTCCCTAATGACTTATATGTTGAGTATATTTTCATGGGCTTTATTAGCTGTCCATGTATCATTCTTTTTCCTCCCCAAGAAGTAAATCTGACCTTCTGTTTCTTTGATGAAATGTCTGTTTAGCCAGGCATGATGGGTCATGCCTGTAATCACAGTTACTTGGGAGACTGAGGCAGGAGGATCACTTGAGTCAAGGAGTTTGAAACCAGCCTAGGCAATATAGCGAGACCCTGTCTCTATTAGGTTGTTTACTTACTGTTAAATTTTGATAATTCTTTAAATATTTTGAATGCAAGTCTTTTATCAGATATAGTTTTAAGTTTTATATTTAGGGCTGAGATCTATTTTGAGTTAATTTGTATAAAAAGTGCGAGGTATGGATTCAAGTTCACTTTTTTGTATATGGATATCCACTTGTTTTGTACTATTTATTGAAAAGGCTATTCTTTATCCACCGTGTTGCCTTTGTGCCTTTGTCAAAAATTGCTTGTGTATGTGCACACACACACACACACACACATATATACACACACACACCCCTTGCATTTTAACATTATTGTGAGGCAGGGTTATTTAAAATAGTTTAAACAGGGTAAATCTGGGTTGTATTCAGATATCCTCTTTATATTTGCAAGTAAGTTCTTTAATAAAATATAACCTAAATACAGAAAAATGTAAATCCTAATAGCTTGATGAATTTTTGCAAAGTAAACAAACTCTTGTTAACTACCACCTAGATACAAAAAGACATTACCAACACCCCAGAGGCCCTTCTCATATTCTTTTCCAGTCCCTGTTCCTTCTCTCTATAGGTAACTGTGGTCCTCCCTTCTGTTTCCATTGATGAATTTTGCCTCTTTATAGAAATGGAATTATATATGTACTCTTTCGTCTGTCTTCTTTTGCTTGACATTTTGTTTGTGAGATTCACATATGCCATTGCATATAGTAGTATTTCTTGTTTCTGTCTCTTATTTCCTTGTATAAATATACCACAATTTATTAATCTATTCTATGTTAGGCATTTAGGTTGTTTCCATTTTTGTTTAATAATTCTATTATGAACATTCTTGTTCATATGTGTGCAAATAGGTATTTTCTATTAGATACATAGGAATGGAATTGCAGGTCATAGTGTATACATATGTTCAGCTATAGTAGATATTGCCAGCATTTTCCAAAGTGGTTGAACCGATGTATGTGTCCCTACTCATTAACTCTCCAACCCTCATGCAGTCAGTAGTATATGAAAATGGTTCAACATTTTTGTTAGCACTTGATGTTTCTAGTTTTTAAAAAAATGTTAGCCATTCTGGTGCATGTGTGGTGT
This sequence comes from Lemur catta, assembly GCF_020740605.2. NCBI lineage: Eukaryota > Metazoa > Chordata > Mammalia > Primates > Lemuridae > Lemur > Lemur catta. The sequence goes on along the minus strand of NC_059142.1, from coordinate 26,811,354 downwards.
TCCCATTGAATTTTAATTGATATTTCTCTGGTGACTAGTGAAGTTGAACATCCTTTTATATGTTTTTGGATCATTTGAATATCTTTAGTGAATTGCCTAATCAAGTTGTTTGCCCATTTTTCTATTGTTTGTTTCTTACTAATTTCTAGGAGTTTTTAAAAAGCATATTTGAGAGATATCTTGTTTCTTTTTAAGTTTCCATTTTAAAGACTTAACCCTTTTCATGAGCTTCCTGCAAACTCCCCTGCTATATAAAGGACAGGAAGATAAGCCTTTTATATGTGATGGTAATATGAATTTTGTTTTTATGAATTAGGATTACCCTTATTTGACATATGGCAGTTCAGTTTTTTAAAAATAAATCATCATTTTTGATAGACATTTTCTACCCTTTTAATGGGCCCTTGTAAATTTACCCTTTGGGACAGAGTTTCTTAACTGTGGCATTATTAACATTTTGAGCGGGATAGTTCTTTGTTGTGGGAGCTGTGCATTATGAGATGTTTAGCAGCATCCTGGCCTCTATCCACTAGATGCCAGTAGTATACGCACCCCCTGCCCCACCTGTTATAATATGACAACCAAAAAAGTGTCCAGACATTGCCCAATGTCCCCAGGATGGGAAGTGGTGTTGTTAAAATTGCCCTGGTTGAGAATTACTGTTATAGGTCTGTTTTGTGGTGGTTTTACTGGTTTGCCTGGAAATGCAGAGCTCAAAATTACAAGACTTATGTAAAATATTAATGTGTATGGAAATGTAAAAGATTAATAATAGCCAAGACAGTTTGAAGAAGCAGGGTCAAGGTGAGAGACTTGATCTTCAAGATACCTTGATTTATTTTATATAAAGCTATAGTAATTAAGACAATGTGATATTAGCACAGTGACAGACCAAAGTAAAAGTATAAGAACCCAAATTCATTCAATCTGACGTGTATCCAGAAACTTGATCTTTTTCAAGAAGTGCTCCTACAGATCATAGGGGAAAGGAAGGACTTAAGTGATGCTGGGCTACTAGATACCCATGTGGAAAAAATTGAAATTAGAGCCCTACTTTACACTATACATAAAAATACATTCTAGGTAGATGTAAGACCTGGGTATGAAAGGCAAAACTATTAAGATTTTAGAATATAGTTGTTTTTAAACTATGTTCCTAAGAACCTTAAGAAGAAACATGGCTTGTGAGGGGAAGGGGTTAGCGGATCAGGGAAGTTCTAGAGTTACAATCCCTATTCTGGAAATTTTAAGCAATCTTTCTTCAAAAACTGGTCCCGCTCCTTAGAAAAACTTGAAAACCAATGCTGTGTGGCATAGGTTCACTTCTGTGCTTATGTAGACTCAAACTTATTTCTTGAAAATAGTATTGGATCTGCTCATATAAGTCTTCCCCATAAATAGTCTATATATCCTTTAAGGCCAGGGATTGTTTCTTTTTCATGGTTTTTCCATGGTATCTGGCCATTGTGTGGACTCATGTAATAAATGATTGTTAAATGAATTCAAGCCATGGGAGTGGAAAGAATGTGTAGAGAGAAACAAAAAAGAAGAAAGGTAACTTTAAGAACATTCACATTTAGGAAATGGGAGAAACCAATGTATAGGAATAGTTAAGAACAGTGTTAGACATTAAGGAAGAAGGAGATGTGTTTGCTGTGTTCCAGGAAGACAGAGTATTATGTTTGGCTGCATGCCCAGAGGTTATTTTTATGGACTTTGGCGTCAGACAGCAGAATTCAGTCACATCTAAGCTCTGTCGCTTGCCAGCTGTAGGATATTGGGCAAGTTACTTCTTTAAAACCTAGTGTTCACATTGGTGAAATTGGGATAATTAATGTTATTTGGTGATTATGAGATTGTTGATGATATTGAGAATGAGCTTTCAGGATTGTGGAATTAAAAGACATTACATGAGCTTGATTCTATAACCAATATTTTTAGTCTAAAGAATGTGGAGAAGTAGGAAAGGAACATTGAGATATTGTAAAGAAAGATTTTTATAGAAATGAAATAAAATCTCTTGAGAATCTAAAAGTTATATTTCTTAAACCGTGTTATTGGGAGTAGTCTACAAATACATAAAGCTATTGAAAAATCAAAATTGGGCTTTTCCTGTTGAAAGCATGTTTCTCAAAATGTTTGTTATGTCTTTGATAAAGTAAACTGAGTGGTAAAGAACTGCTTTTTTCTTTTTCTTTTTTTTTGTCTCCAACACTCATATTGAAAATAATTGCTTTTTAAACATGTTTAGCATTTTATGTTTTAAACTGTGGGGATGAAATTTTTAGAAATGTCTTACATCTTGGTTCCAATTTTGTTCTAGAAAAATTGCCAAAGTGTAAGTTATTTGTGCTAATTTTTTATTACTTCTTATGTAAGACTCCCCTGAAAAAACCACTCTGGCTGCCAAGTTATCTGCCAAGAAACAGGCATCCATATACAAAGATGAAAATGATGATTTTCAAGTAGAGAAGAAAAGAATTCGACCCTTAGAAACTACCCAGCAGGTAAACAATTTATTGGCAGTAAAATGATCCAGTTAGTATAGCTGAACATGGTACTCAAGTATCAATCAAGTTTTCAGTACACTTGTGGAGATTAGTTGGTCATGACACAGGTGTAAACCAAATGGTAATTTGTGTTGTAATTTCATTTTGTACAGATATTTGTTATAGAAGAGTTCGTGATTACAGTGGATTATTCACAGTGAAACTGCATAGTGCTTTCTTATATATGAGAAATTTGACAGTAAAATATTTACTTAAGGCATATCTTGGTGATATAACTACTTTGTACTTTTTAACTCCTCCATTGTTTTTAATCTAATAATGGCATTTTCTTTTGGCCAAAACTTTTGATGTGAAAATTCATGTTATGAATATTTTAGTATAACAATAAGGCTTATTCTTTTCGTTTTTTCTTTTGAGATAGGGTCTCACTGTGTCACCCAGGATAGAGTGCAGTGGGGTTATCATAGCTCACTACAACCTCAAACCCTTGGGTTCAAGTGATCCTTCTGCCTCAGCTTCCCAAGTACCTGGGACTACAGGCATGTGCCACCATGCCTGGCTAATTTTTCTGTTTTTTGTGGGGATGGGGTCCAGCTCTTGCCCGGGGTGGTCTTGAACTAGCCTGAAGCGAACCTTCAGCCTTGGCCTCCCAAAGTGCTAACTGCACCTGGCCTGATTTATTCTTATTTATTGGGTTTTTAAGATCAATACGTGATACTAGGTCATTAAATATGAAATGTCCAATTTTGAATGAAAAGTGTGGCTTATTACATCTTAAACAAGAAACAGTACAGTTAATGAAAGTATGCACCTAAACTATTGACACAGTTTTGCCATCTTAAAACGGTGGCTTTTTTACACCAGCAGCGAAGAAGCCTGGAGAGAGAGTGGCGATGAAATTGCGAAAGGCATTTTCCACAGCATGTTGAGAATTGAGTATTTTTCCTTGCAAGTAGAAGTCCAAAGCCTGGAAGAAGTAGTAGTCAGTTGGTGCAAGGTCTGGTGAATATGGTGGATGGCAGAGGGTTTCCAAGTCCAGCTTCTATAGTTTGAGTAGCATTGTTTGTGCGACATGTGGTCGAATGTTGTCTTACAAGAGGATTGCCCTGTCTCTATTGACCAATCTTGGCTGCTTAATGGGAAGCATCCTCCTCATTTCATCCAGTTGGTTGCAGTGGATATCTGCTGTAATTGATTGACCAGGTTTCATGAAGCTGTAGTGGATAATAACAGGGCTGGACCACCAGACACTATTACCTTTTTTGGATGAATATTCAGTTTTGGACTGTGTTTCAGCACTACATCTTGATCCAACCATTGTGCTGAACGCTTGCGATTGTCAAAAATAATCCATTTTTCATCACATGTAACAATATGATGTACAAATGGTTCCCCTTTATGTTGTGATAACAAAGAAAGGCAAGCTTTGAGATAATTTCTGAGACTCGTTTAATTCATGGGGAACCCATCTATCCAGCTTCTTTACCTTGCCAATTTGTTTCAAATGGTCTAATATTGTTGGAATAGTAATGTCAAACCTTGCTGCTAATTCACGTGTAGTTGAGATGGATTTGCTTCTATTACAGCTTTCAGCTCATCATTATCCACCTTGGTCTCAGGTCACCCATGTGGCCCATTTTCAAGATTAAAATCCCCAGAATGGAACTTCTCAAACCATCCATGTACTGTGTGTTAGCCACATCCTTCCCAAACACTTCGTTCATACTTTGAGCTGTCTATGCTGCATTGGTTCCACGAGGGAACTCATATTTGAAAATAGCACAAATTTTTGACTTATCCATGTTTTTACAAAAATTGCTCTAAAAAAAAATTTGAAAGATAATCACAAGCCAAACCATGTATTTGAAAGACTGAGGATGTACCTTCACAATAAAAATAAAACAAGAAGTGTCAAAGTGAAATGTCAGTGATACCAACTATCAAACTTAGTACTTAATGAAATCGGACATTTCATAGTTAATAACCTGGTAAAGTATGTACATTTCTAAAAATTACTAAAAGACTAGAATTATCAGAAATTTTAAATGAGATGTACTTTTCATGGATAAACACAATGTTTTCTCAAAATTCATGACAGTGAGGTAGGGAGGCTGGGATTTTAATAGATTTGGTTAGAGATAAAAAAGATGATTATTAATTAGGATGTTATTTGTAAGTAACTGGGTACTTTTTATTGTGTATACTCAGGTTGTTTGTGTCCTTATGTAGTTTGTTCCACTTGCAATCTTTATTAATTTCTATAATTAAACTTTGGTTTCAGACACAGAATGAACTAGTTTATTCCAAATGAAGAGTGAATCCATAGAGCTTCCACCCCTCCCCCCCACCCCCACAGTATGTACATAGAGTTGCATGTCATGAGGTGGGCTCAGCATAAAATATTTATTCCCTGACTTCATGGTTCTTGTTTCATTTTTGGTAGGAATGAGATTATCAGTAGAAGTGCTTTTCCCCCCAACTTTATAAATTTAGTAAATAGGTCTTTGGCAAGTGGGAAAAAGCATGGATATAGTTTGGAAAGAAAACTTAGTGGTATTTATAAAAGAAATTTAATCAAAGGCAACTTCGTTTATCAAATATCTAGTAAGTAATAGTAATAATAGTAAGCAAATAGTTTATCCTATCATGTAGGCAATCATGACTATTTACATTTTAAAATTTTACTGAGTTCTCGGGGGGATGGACGGGACAGGGACAATGTATATGACCTGAACTTATGTACCCCCATGATGAGCTGAAAAAAAAAAAAAAAAAAAAAATTTTACTGAGTTATTTTCAATGTAGAATTATGGTTAAATTTTGATTTGTTTTCCAATTAATGACTGGATTTTGCTATAGTATTATACTTGATGTCCATATAGTGGGACTATTATATGGGAAGATCATTTTGCAATACTATAATTTTGATATGTCATTGATTAAAGTTATTTTGGTTAGGATTCATGAATTGTTACTATATTCTATTTCATTTAAGTGTTGTAATTTGTAATGAGGTGCCTATTAGTGTGGGTTTTTTTTTGTTTGTTTGTTTTTTGGAGACAAGAGTCTCACTCTGTCACCCAGGCTTATTATAACTTTGAACTTCTGGGCTTACGTAATGCTCCCACCTCAGCCTCCTGAATAGTTGGGACTACAGGTGTACCATCACACCTGATTAATTTTTTTTTTTTAACTTTTTTGTAGAGACAGGGTCTTGCCATGTTTCTCAGCCTGGTCTTGAACTCTTGGCCTTAAGAAATCCTCTTGTCTCAGCCTCCCAAAGTGCTGGGATTACAGGCATTAGCCACCACACCTGGCCCTGTTTATGTTTTTTAAAAATGATTTGATAATTGCCACTTAGAAGTAGTCTTTTTTTGTTTTTGGATGCAGAAAAAAATGTGTAGAACTGTTTTGATGTTGGAGAACAACTAGCCTGTCAAACTTTTAGTTTACATTAAACTTCATTTGTTCTGTGTTTACAGATTAGAAAACGTCATTGTTTTGAAAAGGAAGGACATCATTTGGATGCAAAAGTTGCTTCTGGAAAGACTGTGAAACTCAACTCTCCATCAGGAAAGATAAACTCCTTTTCTCCACAAAATGTATGTATTTATGCTATTGTTTAGTGTAAAGAAGGAAGATGTGGAATTTTCTAAATCCATTTTTGATAAAAGAGGAGGATAATATTTAATATAATACAAAGAACAGTAGAAGACTCAGAAGTCCTAAATGCTGTCACATCTCTGCTAACTAATGTGTGAGATGATAAACCCTATCCTCTTTGTGTCTCAATTTCTCATTTATAAAATGAGAGAATTGGACTACAGAGAGATCTGAAAGTTCTTTTTTCTGTTCTACATTCTAGAGTTTGTGAACTCCAGTTCCCAGAATTCTTTCAGTATCCTTAGGGTAGCCATTCTCAAGGATTAGTCCAGGGAGCTCTACAGATTTTTTTTTTTAATTAATTAATTAGCTTTGTGGGTTGGTTTTTTGTTTGTTTGGTTTTTATTTATTATTTTTATTTTTGATTTTAGAGATGTGATCTGGTTGTGTTGCCCAGGCTGGTCTTGAACTCCTGGGCTCAAATGATCCTCCCACCTTGGCCACCCAAAGTGTTGGGATTACAGGAGCCAGCACTCCCCGCTACCAGTAAATATTTGTTCGTAGAATCTTACTGAATTCTTACAATGACTATGAGGCAGGTACCATTGCTAGTCCCATATTACAGATAAGGAAACTCTCAGAAGTAACTAACTTAACCTGAGATCACAAAGCTAGTAAATAGTAGAGCTAAATTCTGCCTAGGCAGTCTGATGTTTTGGTAAGTGCTATAGTCACTTTATTATACATTGTCTCTAAAATGCCTCTCTGAAATCCTGGAGCTATATAAACAGGGTTCCAGCATGAAGATAAGGAAAGAAATATTAATATATAGGAGCTCAAGGATAAAGAAATCAAGTATAGAATAAGCTGTGATTGTTTAAGATAGATTTTTTAAAGAATTTTTTTGTTTTTATTGGTTAAGAGAATGGACTTTGGACCCACACTGGTTGATTTTTTTTTTTTAAAATAAAAAGTATATATATTTTAAGTGTACAACATGATGTTTTAATGTACATATACATAGTGAAATTATTATTACAGTCAAGCTAATTAACATATCCATCTCCTCACATAGTTACCATTTTTTTTTGTGTGTGTGTGTGTAATGATAACACCTGAAATCTACCCTCTTAGCAAATTTCCAGAGTACAATACAGTATTATTGACTATAGGTATCATGCTATTCATTAGATTTCTTGACTTGATTCATCCTACATAACTGCAACTTTTTCCCCTTTAACCAACATCGCCTCATATTCCCTACCTCCCTGCCTCTGGTAACCACTCTTCTCTTTTCTGCTTCCAGTATCTGACTTTTTTAGATTCCACATGTAAGTGATACCATGCGGTATTTTTCTTTCTGCATCTGGTTTATTTCACTTAGCCTGATGTCCTCCAGTTTCATCCTTTCATCCATATTGTTGCAAATGGCAAAATCTCCTTTTTTAAGGCTGTTACTCCTTTTTGTGTATAAACCGCTTTTATGTATATACCAATCTTCCTTCTTCCATCCATTGAGGGACACTTGGGTTGTTTCCATATCTTGAAACTGCCTGGATTTTAATCACAGCTCTGCTCTTTATTACCTGTGTAAACTTGATTAAGTTTTTAAACTCTTGGTACTTAAGTTTCCCTATTTGTTAAATGGTGTTAATAACAGTACCTATCTCATAGGGCTGTTGTGAGGATTAAACAAGTTAATACCTATGAAATACTTAGACCTGGCATATCTTAGAGTTTAAGTGGTAAGTGATACTATAAGTAGCAGCAGCAGCAGTGAATAGATACATATTTGTAGTTCTTTAATTGTTGCTGATAAAAGATAATATATAATATTAATAATATTACATATTTGTAGTTCTTTATTTTTTTTCCTTTTATTTGTGGTTGGCACATAATAATTGTACATATTTATGGGATGCTGAGTGATTTCGATGTATGTATACAGGGTATAATGATCAAATCAGAAAAGACATTTGTCTTTGCATTGTGAACACTCAAAATTCTCTCTTCTAGCCTTTTGAAAATATGTGATAAATTATTGTTAACCATATTTACCCTGCAGTGCAATAGAACACTAGAACTTAATCCTCCTATACAGCTCTAATTTTGTATTTGTTCACCAACCTCTCCCTATCCTCCACTGCCCTCTCCCTTTCCCAACCTCTAATAACCACAATTCTACTCTACCTCTATGGGCTAATTTTATTTTAGCTTCCACATATGAGTGGGAACATGTGGTAATAATCTGCCTGTGCCTGACTTATTTACTTAACATAACGTCCTCCAGGTCCATCCATGTTGCCTCAAATGACAGGATTTCCTTCTTTTCTTTGGCTGAATGGTATTCCACATTTTCTTTATCTGTTTCTCTACTGGTGGACATTCAGATTGATTTCATATCTTGGCTATTGTGAATAGTGCTGCAATAAACATGGGGTACGGGTATTTCTTCTATATACCGATTTCTTTTCCTTTGGATAAATACCCAGTAGTGGGATTGCTGGATTGTATGGTAGTTCTATTTTGAGAATCCTCCATACTGTTTCCATAATTTCTGTACTAATTTTCATTCGCACCAACAGTGTATAAATGTTCTCTTTTCTCTTCATCATTGCCAGCATTTGTTATTTTTTGCCCTTTTGATAATAAGCCATTCTAATGGGGGAGATGATATCTCATTGTGATTTTGATTTACTTTCCCTGATGGGTTAGTGATTTTGAGCATTTTTATATATACTTGTTGGCCATTTGTATTTTTGTTTTTGTTGCCTATACTTTTGAAGTTTTACCCATAAAATCTTTAAGTAGACCAGTGTCCTGAATTGTTTCCCCTGTGTTTTCTTATAGTAGTTGTATAGTTTCAGGTCTTATGTTTAAAGTCTTTAATCCATTTTGAGTTCATTTTTGTATATGATGAGAGATAGGGGTCAAGTTTCATTCTTCTGTGTATGGATATTTAGTTTTCCCAGCACAATTTATTGAAGAGGATATCCTTTCCCCAATGTGTGTTCTTAGAATCTTTGTCAAAAATCAGTTGGCTGTACATATGTGGATTTATTTCTGGGTTCTCTATTCTGGACCGTTGGTCTATGTGTCTGTTTTTATACCAATATCATGCTGTTTGGGTTACTATAACTTTGTAGTATAGTTTGAAGTCAGGTAGTATGATGCCTTCAGCTTTGTTCTTTTTGCTTAGTATTGCTTTGACTATTCAGGGTCTTTTGCAGTTTCCTGTGAATTTTTAAGATTGTTTTTTCTATTTCTGTAAAGAATGTCATTGGTATTTTCGTAGGGATTGCATTGAATCTCTAGATTGCTTTGGGTAGTATGTGGTTCTTTAAATGGTGCTAAAAGGCATTACATATTATTATTATTGATAATACTGATCAATATTATAAATTTTGAAGAGCTCAGCTTAGAGTTAAGTAAAAATTTTTTTAGTATCTGTTAAGAATGTTTATGGCTGAACCTGTTCAGTCTAGAACAATGGTCCCCAACCTTTTTGGCACCAGGGACCGGTTTCATGGAAGACAATTTTTCCATGGATGGGGGTAGGGGGCCTGGGGGTGGGGGGGTGGCAGAGCTCAGGTGGTGATGTGAATGATGGGGAGCAGCTGTAAATGCAGATGAAGCTTCGCTCGTCCCCCTTTTCATGGAAGACAATTTTTCTATGGATAGCGGGGTGGGGGTCAGGGAATGGGGCGCCGGGAAGGTGGTGGAGTACTTGACCATAAGCAAAGCTACTGTGCTTTTGTCTCAGTACCATAATTTTAAGCCAAGTGCTTTGATTGATTTCTCCTGTTGGTTGTGTAATATGTTGACATATGTTGATCATTTATTATGGTCTTCTCATTGGTAAAGTAACCCTATCTATAGCTGTATATCTATGTCTTCATATTGGTTTTATTTTTAAACTGTAAATTACATGTTTTCTTCCTTGGCTTTAGGTGGTATAACTCTACATTTCTTTAGAAATGGAATAATTTTTCATAAGTGGGTGATTTATTACTCATAATACTAACAGTATGGGTTTCTGACAATTTCTTGTAAGTTTGAAAATTTATTGAACAAACTAAATCTCCCAATTAAATCTAATAACTCAAATGATAACATTTCACTAGTGTGACACAGAACTTTTGTTTGTAAGAAGACGTAAGTGATATACACCATACTAATTAAACATGCATAAAGTAAATTTACAAGACATCAAAGCAGTTTTGCAATACAAAGACCATATGGTTGAGCTCTAACATTTGTTCTCTTTTTGGTAGTCTATAATGAAAAGCATGACTGTATAAAGTAATTTTATATATTTTATTGATATTATATATTTTATTGAATTTTGAATGGTTGGGAAAAAAATCCACAACTACTTAGGGAGAATGATCTATATTTTCAATTTTATGTTTTTCTTCTTAATAGAAAAATAGAATAAGTAGTTACAATAGAAATATAATCATTACAAAATGTATATAGTCTTAGTGAATATGAAAATTTCTCCTTTTTGTATGTTGTAAATTGTTAGTAAATTTGGTAAATTTCTCATGATTTTTAGTATTGAGTAATACATCTAGTTTTTCAGGGAATGGGAATTAATCGTCTCTATGTGCATGATACAAGAAAGAATAATGGGGATATGAATAGAGATAATTTACGTAAAGAATGGGATCTTTGTTAGAAAAGTATGTTTTCCCTTTTAGGAACTTACTTTGGTTTCTGGTATCACATTTCGTAGTCTGCGAAGTGACTTACTATAAATAACAAAAGTATTTTCTGTAGATTTTGTAAAGAAATAGAAGAAAATAATAGTTTGATATATATTTCATAAGTTTTAATGTATATTATACAGCAGCTTTTGAAATTAGTTTATCACCAAAACTTGCAGATAAAGAAATTGAGGCATGGTGACTCACACTGATAATCCCAGCACTCTGGGAGGCTGAGGTAGGAGGATCGCTTGAGGCCAGGAGTTTTGAGACCAGCTTGAGCAGCCCAGTGATACCCTGTCTCTACAAAAAATTAAAAAATTAGTTGGGTATAGTGGCTCATGCCTATAGTCCTAGCTACTTGGGTGGCTAAGACAGGAAGATTGCTTGAGCCCAGCAGTTCGAGGCAGCAATGAGCTATGATTGCGCCACTGCACTCTAGCCTGGGTTACAGAGTAAGACCTTGTCTCAAGAAAAGAAAAAAAAGTTATTTGGATTCATAAGTTAGTGGTTTAGTTTTCTTATCCCTACAATGGTATAAATGTCTTTGTACTTTTCAAACCTGCAGTTGTGCTATTTTTGACAAATTTTCATCATAAATTAAATGATAACTTCATTTAATGATTTGTTTTCCCCTGAACTTGACATTATAGTTTTGAAATTTTTCTTTTAAATTTTCTTAGTTTTTATTAAAATAATTTAGTTTCCAACCTGTGGATCGGAGAATTAGTTTTCTCTTTATCTTCCTATCATCTCTAGTCTTCTCTCTCTCTTTTCAAGTCAGAAAATAGTGTCAATACCTTCTCATATGGTACTTAACCTTTCATTATCCACTGCTTGTTCCCTTTCCTTACATTTTAGATTCATTTTCTTATTGTAGTAATTCATATGTCAAAGATCTTGTGAGGCATCAGTCTCTACATGGTGAAAGCATAGTTAAGAAAAACATTGTTTCTTAGAAGAAAATGTTAACATTTAGATAATGCATTGTTCTCCCATTCATAATCATTTTGTCTAGATTTGTTTATATTCTGTTAGTAAATCCTCACAATAGGCAAGTTATTCTTATAGACACAGTCTTATCCTTACACATTCTTTTTATTGATTCATTAAATAAATGCTAACAATGTCTGTATACTTTAATAAAAATAGTTATATTTGATTTAATGTAACAGCATATCTTAATTCGTTACTTGTGCCCAGTGTGTAGAAGACACGTGGGTCCAGCAGAGTGCGCTATTGACTTTCTTATAAAATGTTCATGTTGCGGAGCCCTTAGGCTGGCTGCTTTTTTCCTTTTTCTTTCTCCAATACCCTATCTTTCCTCCTTCCCTCCTGTCTTCCTACCCTCCTTTCTTTCCTCTTTCTTTCTGTTTTCTCTCTCTTTCTTTCATGTTCTCTAGGATCTCAGCAGAAAATGACAAATTTTCTCTGAAAACTATTTTACAAGTCATTTTCTCATAGTTTTAATTTACTTTTGTTTTAAATAACTATTTAACATAACTGCATAGGTATGGTGATATGATGCTTACTATGTGCCAGACACACTTCTGAACACTTCAGAGATATTAATTGACCTGATAAATACAGGTTCATGTGATTTAATGCTTTATTGTCAAGTTCTTTTAACTTTCCTTTGGGTTTGACAACTTTCAAAATAAGAGAATTTAACTCAATCCTTACAACAACCCAATAGGGAAGGTATTAATAATTTCCCCAATTATAAATGAGGAAATTGAGGCACAGAGTATGTAAGTAAGTTGTTCAGTCATAAAGTTGATGAGTAGGAGCTGGTTTAAAACCTAGCAGTCTGGCTTTGGAGTTGGTCCTCTCAACCACCACACTGTTCTGTCTCTGAAAAAACTCTTCCAGAAGACCTTTGGGTGCTAGTTCATTTTTTATACTGTCACAGGTCATATTATATGCAGTACCATGTAGGTAATTCATTCACGATTAGCTCCTCTTTTAGTATCTCAGCGGCCTTCCCTTTTTCTTTACAGCGCTTACCAAAGTTTATGATTATATATTTATTTGTAGGTTTAACTGTTTTGTTTGCCTCTTTGCCAGGCTGTCCGTAAGGGCAAGAATAATGTGGGTTTTTTTTTTTCCCACTTTTTAATAACCAGCATCTGGCACAGAGCCTGCACCTTATAGATACTCATGTTTATTGACTAAATGAATTCTTACAATCGCCAAAGTTATGAAAATGCATGATTCATCACCATTTCTTGTAGCTTACAATTTTTATTCAGATCCATGTATAAGAGGGTATGATAATATTGTTAAATATAGACGACTTAATATAAGTTTAAAAATTGTTTTTTTAAGACTAAACAATGATTTTAGAGACCAAGAGGTAAGTTGGCATTTAATGTAAACAAAAGATTAGAAATAACTTGATTTCTGTAGCTGCTATAGGAACAAGTTGTTACTAATACTACAGCTAGTTGAAATATATGGTTTATTCAAGGCAGCAAAATATTTGCTATTTATTGTATATCAGATACTTAAAAATAATAACCTGTACTTCTTAAAGAGTTAATGATAATGATACAATGATAGCTTTTTGGAATATATACTTGTACCAGATAATTTATATATTCTCTCATTTGATCTTTACATCAGCACTGTGAATAAAAGAGAGCAGGTATTAGTCTCATCTTATAGGTAGGAAAATTATAGCTCAAAGATATTAGGTGATTTGGCCCTGGTCGTACTACAGGTAAGTGGTGGAACCATGATTTGAGCCTAGTTCTAAAATTGAGTGAATAGAGATTCCTGGCTTATAAATGGGGAAAAGGAGAGAAATTTTTTTTCTTGTCAGCTGGTGAGGAAAAACAAAATTAATATGTGAGACAAAATAAGTTTTATTATTCAATATGTCTGGCATTAAAAATCATCTTTTTGGCCAGGTGCAGTGGTTTACACCTGTAATCCTAGCACTCTGGGAGGCCAAGGTGGGAGGATTGCTTGAGCTCAGGAGTTCTAGACCAGCCTGAGCGAGAGCAAGACTCCATCTCTACTAATAACAGAAAAAAATTAGCTGGGTGTTCGGGCAGCCCCTATAGTCCCAGCTCTTAGGGAGGATGAGGCAGGAGGATGGCTTGAGCCCAGAAGTTTGAGGTTGCAGTGAGCTACAAAGACGCTGCCACTGCACTGTAGCCAGGACGACTGGGCAAGACCCTGTCTCAAAAAAAAAAAAAAGAAAGAAAGAAAAATCTTTTAAGCAATCATTCTACAGTTGGGGAAAGATTAAGTTGCCTTAAACATTTTGTGTATTTTATCTACTAGAAAACCAAGGGAAATTTTAAACTCAAGTTTTAAAAATATTACGAGTAGGCCAGGTGCAGTGGTTCACGCCTGTAATCCTAACACTCTGTGAGTCCGAGGCGGGTGGATTGCTCAAGGTCAGGAATTCGAGACCAGCCTGAGCAAGAGCGAAGACCCCGTCTCTACTAAAAAAAATAGGAAGAAATTAGCTGGACAACTAAAAATACATAGAAAAAAAAAATTAGCCAGGCATGGTGATGCATGCCTGTAGTCCCAGCTACTCGGGAGGCTGAGGCAGAAGGATTGGTTGAGCCCAGGAGTTTGAGGTTGCTGTGAGCTCGCCTAACGCCAGGGCACTGTAGCTCAGGCAACAGAGCAAGGCTCTGTCTCAAAAAAAAAAAAAAAAAGAAAAAGAAAAAAAATATTATGAGTAATTTGAGGGAGGGGGGTGAGGGATAAAAATCTGCCTATTGGATACAACATAGATATTCTGGTAATGGGTACACCAAAAGCTCTGACTTCAGTGTGATATGATTCATCCATGTAAGAAACACTTGTACCCCCTAAATTTTTTTGAAATTAAGTAAAAGAAAAAACAAGTAATTCACATTCACGTTTAACAGTATAAACCAGTACAGATTAAAAATTAAATGTTCTTTTTTATATTAATATTAATAACATCTCTTTCTCTGCTTCTCAAAAGTAAACAACATGAACACTTTTGAGAATCTTTCTAGATGCTTTTCTGTAAATTTACAAAGATATTTTCGTAATTCTTTTAGTTTTGCTTTTATATTTAAATAATGGGATTTATTTTAATTTATGTATGATATCAGGCTCTAATTATGTTTCTCAAATAGATGATCAGTGTTCCAGTGTCACTTAAAGAATAATTTTTACTGCTTTGAATTTTTGCTATTATCATATACTAAGTTGTCCTACGTACTTGGATCGATTCCTGGACTTTTTTCTCCTCTTTAAATCTTTATTTTTTTCAAAGTGTATATAGTAAGAGTCAAAGAGTTCCACTTGGCTTCATACAAAAAAGCAGTAGACCCTGCCCTGGTTCCAGTCTTCACTAGTTCTTACTATTTGAAGTCAATAAGTTTTAATCATTTTATCTTGTTATTTTGATATTTGTCTATTTTTCAAAAAATAATATGTTTATTCTATGTTTCTCTTGAATTTTTGGTTTTACTTTCTATTGCCTTCCTACTATCCTGTCCACCTTTCTCATTACTTCTCCCTCTTGGCCTCCCAGTATTTGGTGTTTACATTATTACAACTCCATAAATATCATTCAAAACTGATTTACAGTTCTTTCATCAAACCAGGGTTTATTTTTTCTGGTCTTGTCATTTGCTTAGCTTTCTATATACCTGTAATTTTCATCCCCAAACTCCCTGTTAGAACTTAAAACCTGTCAGTTCATTTAAATATATCAGGTCAAAAAAAGGTCATATTTTTAGATTTTCAATATTTAGTGGAATAATGAGAAAACTTTTTTTTTTTTTTTTTTTTTTTAAGAGACAAGAGTCTCATTCTTTTGCCCAGGCTGCAGTACAGTGGCCAAATCATAGCTCACTGTAACCTTGAACTTATGGGCTCAAGTGATATTCCTGCCTCAGCCTCTGGAATAGCTGGGACTACAGGCATGCACCACCACACCCAGCTAATTTTTAAACTTTTTTGTAGGGACAGGGTGTCACTATGTTGCCCTGCCTGTCTCCAACACCTGGGCTCAAGTGATCCTTCTTCCTTGGCTTCTCAAAGTGCTGGGATTATAGGTGTGAGCCACTGTGCCTACCTGAAAAATACTTTTTTATGTTGAACTGAATTTTATATTTTTAAATAACATTTATTATTTTTCTGAATACAAAAGCATTGTTTATTAGAGAAAATTTGGAAACCACCAAAATGTATATTTAAATTATTAATATTAATCCTTAAGTATTCCCTTCAATATCAACCCCTGATATTTTACCTGATGTCTATTCTTATATATAGACACATATATAATTAGGTGTCCATTTCTGTGTAACAAACCATTTATTTAGCTTACTATTCTGGAGGTCAGCAATTTATGTTGGGCTTAGGTGAGCATTTCTTTTGCTGATCTTAGCTGGCCCATTCTTGTGTCTGTGGACAGCTACAGGTCACCTGCAAGTCAGCAAGGCAGCTCTGCTTTAGGGAGTTGACTGGCAGCTGTTTCAGACCATAAGGTGGGTATACCTCATCATCTAGCAGGCTAATATTGGATTCTCTATATAGTGGCCCCAAGGTTCCAAGAGTAGCAGGAGAATAAGTTCTAATATGCAAATGCCTTTTGAGTCTCTGCTCATGTAGCTTGCTGGTGTTCCAGTAACCAAAAGCAAGTCACATGACCAAACCCAGATTCAAGGGGTAGAGTTCACATCTTGGTGGGAATAGCTGCAAAGTAACCTTGTGAAGGGGCTTACATACAAAGATTGGTAGAATTTATGGCCATTTTTGTTACTTAATATATATTATGCATATATTCTTTTCTCCCCAAAATTAGAATTATGGTGTATAGCTTTTATTTTTCACCTGATATGTCATGATCATAGTAAAGGCTTTTAAAATTTAAATTTTAACTGGTCAATTTTGACATATTTTTTTTGATGTAATCTTTTTTTCTGTGGCAGTAGTTGGCAAGCTATGACCCATCGGCCCAATATAGCCTGCTGCCTATTCTTACTTTTTTATTTTTTTATTTTTATTTTTTTGAGATTGAGTCTCACTCTGTTGCCCTGGCTAGAGTACTGTGGCATCAGCCAAGCTCACAGCAGCCTCAAACTTCTAGGCTCGAGCAATCCTTCTGCCTCAGCCTCCCGAGTAGCTGGGACTACAGGCATGCACCACCAAGCCCGGCTAATTTTTTTTTATGTATATATTTTTAGTTGTCCAGCTAATTTCTTTCTATTTTTAGTAAAGACAGGGTCTTCGCTCTTGCTCAGGCTGGTCTTGAACTCCTGAGCTCAAATGATCCACCTGTCTCGACCTCCCAGAGTGCTAGGATTACAGACGTGAGCCACCACACCCGGCCTGCTGCCTGTTTTTATAAATAAAGGTTTTTTTGGAGCACATTTTATATTTGTTTACATATTGTGTGAGGCACCTACAACAGTGGAATTGAGTAGTATGACCGAGACTTTATGGCTCAACCTGAAATATTTATTCTCTGGCCCTTTAGAGACAAAGTTTGCCAACCCTTATTCTATGCTATTCTATTTTTTTGGTTTGTTTTTAAAAATTTTATTTTACTTTTTAATTGACAAATAATAATTGTACATATTCATGAGTTACATAGATCAGGGTTATTATAATAGTATATACATCATCTCAAACATTTATCATTTCTTTGTGTTGGGACCATTCAGTATCCTCCTAGCTATTTAAAACTGTATACTATTGTTAATAATAATCATCGTACAGTGGTATAGAACATTAGTACTCTGTGCTATTTTAATCTTAGTAAGTGAGGCCAGAAGTTAGTGGGGTTCTCTTGCTTTATCTGCAAATTTACCTATGGGCAGGATGAGAGAATGGGTTAGTAATTGCTTCAGTGAATTTTCTCCAGCTTCAATCAATAATTGTGATTTTTTTTGAGAGCTTATAGAAAACATAGTATTCTCTATAGTAGAAATAGAAAAATGTTCAATTTCAAATCTCCTTTATTATATTGAGTGAACTGGTGAATATTTCAGAGAAAGTTGACAAAATTCAGCCATTTCTTCAAGTTTTCTTTATACATACATACACTTAATGAAATATGTATAGCACAGCTGGGTACAGTGGCTCAAACCTGTAATCCCAGCACTTTGGGAGGCTAAGGCAGGAGGATTGCTTGAGTCCAGGAGTTTGACACCAGCCTGGGCAACAAAGCAAGACCCTGTCTCTACAGAAAAGGAAAAAGAAGAAAGAAATATGTGTATCAATCCAACTGACATAAGTGTACATATTTAGTGATAGTAGAATCTACGATTATCATATAGAAGCTTCTCATTCATGGATACTGGATATGGAAAGATAACTTTATCTTAGAAAACTATTTTGTTAATTGACCCATGGTCTGCCCAGTAGATTTATTTTTTGTTTATTTTAGCTTTTGAAAATTTTGACACAAAATTATAAGTAAATTGGAAGTATAATACAGATATCTTTTTTTTCCTGAACCATTTGAGAGTAATTTGTTGACCACCCTGATATACTCTAGAGTGTATTTCCTACAAGCAAGACAGTTTTCTGTATAATCACAATATAAACAATAAGAATCAGGGAATTAAAATTGATTCATTGCTGCCATCTAATACTCAGAACCAGTTCAGATTTTGGCAGTTGTCTGAATAAAGCTTTTATAGCAAAAGAATCCAGTTCATTCTTTTGCATTTAGTTGCCGTTTTACTAACTTCTTCATTCTGGAACATTTCCTTTGTCTTTCCTTGACTTTCATGATCTTGACACTTCAGAATATTACAGCCTTTCTAGAGTGTCTCTTAATTTGGGTTTCCTCATAGTTAGATTGAGGTTATTTATCTTTGGCAGGAATGTCACAGAAGTGATGCTGTATTCTACTCACTGCATCCCATGAGGTAGCAAATGCTTGCATTTTTTTCTTATTACTAATGATCACTTTGATAACTTGATTAATGTGATGTGTACTAGATAAAAAAGACAACTTCGCAATTATCTTTTTGCCTTTATAATTAAAGAGGACTTTATAGGGAAGAACTAAGAAAAATTAGCCTGGCATGTTGGCGTGTGCTTGTAGTCCCAGCTACTGGGGAGGCTGAGGCAGGAGGATAGTTTCAGCCCAGGAGTTCAAGACTGCAGTGAGCTAAGATTGTACCACTGCACTCCAGCCTGGGTGACAGAGCGAGACCTCATCTCTGAAAAGAAAAAAAAAAGTCTACCATGCCCTGTGTCTCAGCCATCCCGTCTCCTGCATCAAAGTCAGCTGAATATCTGATCATTTCTTTTGCCAGTTAGGTTGTTGGTCTTTTTCTTAATGATTTACAGGGCTCTGTAATAATAAATTAGCTCTTTGTTATTTGTGTTATCAATGCAAAAAATCTTTTTTTGGACTAGTTTGTTTTTGGTCTTTGACTTTATTGTGATTTTTACCATCCAGGGATTTTTATTTTTATGTAGTTGAATTTATCAGTCTTTTTATGGTGTCTGGGTTTTGGTCATACTTAGAAAGGCCTTCCTTGCTCAGAGATGATTTAAACATTTTTCAATGGTTTGTTATACTTAAATCTGGAGTTTATTCTGGCAAATAGTATGAGATAGGAACATAATTTTTTTTTGCCTAGATTACTACCCAGTTTTTCCAGCATCTTTTATTAATTAGATCTTCTTTTCCCTACTAATTTGAGGTGCTGCCTCTATGCTTTTACGATATTCTGAATTCCTTAATGTATCTTGATGTATTTCTGGACTTTTTAATTCTCTTTTCCATTAATGTATCTAGTTATATGCCAGTACCACCACACTGTTTTGATTATTTTTTCTTGTTGATATTTTGTGTGATATTTTGTGCTCCTTATTACTCTTTTATTCAAGAAGTATTTTGTGTTTTCTTGTTTAATTTTATACATGTACTTTGGAATTGGCCTGTTTAATTTAAAAAAATATTCTTGATATGTTTTGATAGATTATTTGAAGGAGAATTGACTTCATTATGATGTTGTCTTCCTATTCAAGACCATGTTATGCATTTCTATTTGCTTATTCTTTTTTATTTCCTTTTGTAGTATTTAAAATATTCTTAATAACTTCTTAAATTTATTTTTGGGTTGGTTCCTAAATAATTTATCTTTTATTTCTATGTAATTGGGATTTTTTTTCCTCTATTATAGTTTCTGATTAGTTGTGGTTGTATATATGAAGATTATTAATCTATATATATCCATTTTTTACTAAGCCACATTACTGAATTATTTTATTTGTATTAGTTTTAATAAACTTTCTCAGGTTTTTCAAATACAGAATTGTATCTTCCGCAAATAGTGATCATTTTACTTCTTTTGCAATTTTATGTATTTATCTCCAGAAAAAAGTGTTAAGTAATAATGGAAACAGGTAGAATTATCGTATAATTTATTGTCCAAACCAG
Source organism: Lemur catta (assembly GCF_020740605.2). Taxonomy (NCBI): domain Eukaryota; kingdom Metazoa; phylum Chordata; class Mammalia; order Primates; family Lemuridae; genus Lemur; species Lemur catta. Next base: position 26,791,123 of record NC_059142.1, on the reverse strand, counting down.
GACACTTTTTGTGAGTGGAAATGGGGGGAACATTATTAGTAATTAAGCTGAAACAATGGATATAACAGATATGTGCCTGAGATTGTCCTTGGCATGCCGGGAAGTATGATCATCTTTGCCTTGTTTGAGACCTTAATGGAAATGCTTTTAGTGTTTCCCTATTAACTGTAAAACTAGCTTTTGAAAAAAATACGTAAAATGTATAATTTTTAGTCATGATAGGGAAGAATCATTTTATTCCTATTTTACTCAATGTTTTCATCAAGATGAATATTAAACTGGAGGTGAATATGATTTTTTACTTTTGATTTTTTATTATGTTAAATTATATTAATAGATATCCTAATAAATGAATTATCCTTTTGTTCTTGGCTTTTTAGTTTGTGTATGCATGTGTGCAAGAATCCTGTTTGCTGTACATTTATAATTTATTGTTTCAGTATTTATTGGTGAGATTTGCTCTCTTGCTATTTTTGGTGAGAGAAAGTTTTCGTCTGGGTTAGGATCACTATTCTTGCTTTATAAAAAAGAATTTGTAGGCTTCCCTTATTTTTAGAAACTTTGATTAAGGCAATTTCATATGCAAAGGCAGAGGGAGGACAGTATAATGAACCCTTTTGTGTCCATCACTCAGCTTCAATAATTACCAGTATTTTTCCATTTTACTTCCTCTACTTGTTATTTTCTCTTGCTGTTTTTTTTCTTTTTTGGGTAGGGCATGGGTGGAGGAAAGGGGAAAGGGTGAGAGACTGCAATATCTTAAAGCACATAACAGACATCATATTTATTCACCCATAAATATAAACAATTTAGTATATACTTCTTTTCTTTATTTTATTTTTATTTTTTTTGAGTCAGAGTCTTTCTCCGTTGCCCAGGCTAGAGTGCAGTGACATGATCATAGCTCTCTGCAACCTCAAACTCCTGGGCTCAAGCTATCCTCCTGCCTCAGCCTCCCAAGTAGCTGGGACTATAGGCTCATGCACCGTGCCAGGCTAATTTTTCTATTTTTTGTGTAGAGATGAGGGTCTCGCTGTTGCTCAGGTTGGTCTTGAGCTCCTGGGCTCAAGCAGTCCTCCGACCTCAGCCTCCCAAAGTGCTAGATTACAGGCATAAGCCAATGTGCATGGCTATAATTTAGTATATATTTCTAATAGATAAAACTGTTAAAAACATAGCAGTGACATTTTAAGCAGAGCATTATCATAGCTAAAAAAAATTAACAGTAATTTGGTCTAATACCCAAACTATGTACAGTTGTCTTTGTTTCAAAAATGCATTTTAGAGTTGGCTTTTAAAAAATCATAATCTGAACAAAGTACATGCATGATTTTTCTCTTAAGAAAGATGCCATTTATTTGTTGAAAATCTGCAGAATTTGCCATATTCCAAGATTTGGTTGTTTCTTCATGGTGTCCTTTAAGAAAGTCCTCTGTTCCCATGTCTCCAGTAAAGGTAGTTAGATCTAGAAGTTGAATTAGATTAAGGTTTGATTTTTTTGTTGTTGTTTTCAGGAATAACACATAGATATGCTTACTTTTGCATCTCTCAGAAGACAACATCCAGCTGCCTCTCTTTATAATAATGATCAATAGTATATTTTCATGTCATTTAATATTCTTCTACATCATTTTTAATGACTGCATTGCATTCTGTCAAATGGCTGTTCTATAATTTATGTTTATTTTTTTATTTTTTGAGACAGAGTCTCTCTCTGTTGCCTGGGCTGGAGTGAGTGCCGTGGCATCAGCCTGGCTCACAGCAACCTCAGACTCCTGGGCTTAAGCGATCCTACTGCCTCAGCCTCCCGAGTAGCTGGGACTACAGGCATGAGCCACCATGCCCGGCTAATTTTTTTGTATATATATTTTTAGTTGGCCAGATAATTTCTTTCTCTTTTTTGTAGTAGAGACTGGGTCTCGCTCTTGCTCAGGCTGGTCTCGAACTCCTGACCTCGAGCGATCCACCCGCCTCGGCCTCCCAGAGCTAGGATTACAGGCGTGAGCCACCGCGCCCGGCCTATAATTTATGTTTATAATCCCCTATGACTGGATATTTAAGTGAGAGTCTTTTTCATTCACTATATTAGTTACTTAGTGGGTTTACTGAATACTCAAGAGACTTATTCAACTTAAAGAAATTCTCTTTTCTTACTTTTTTGATAATTCCAGCCCCTCCATTGTTTTCAGCAGTCAGATTTTTAGCCTTAAAGAGCTCTTTCTTGTACAATAATGGTTCCTTTTTCAAAGGATGTACTATTTTCCAGAATGTAGCAGTGAGAGCTTACTTATTTTTTAAAATGACTCCTAAATTATATGAGTTTCCTCCAGAGTGAATTTTCAGTTGTTCTCTTTTATACCGTTGGTTTTTGCATATATTAATCCTTAATTGTCAGTTCACATTTAAGGCCAGAAGGATTGAGTAGCTGCTATAGGCCTTTTCAGCTTTTGTGTAAACTGAATGTTACACAATGTTGAGTGTTCTGTAACTAGCTATGGGGCATGGTGAGGGCAAAAGCCTTAATTTGATTGGGCAGAGAACTGGCTATGAGATGGTGGGCCCTTCAGAAATTTGAATGAGAACTTTGCTCAGGAAACATTTAAGCTTGAATCTACCGTAGAAGGTTTAGCTTCCTGAAATATTTAATTCCTACCTCCCAGCCCCTCCAATCTGGTGTCTGCTAACTAACTGCCTGCTTTCTGTTCCAAGTTGTGGAATAGAATAGATGCTGATCAGGTCAATTGACCTGTTTTGCATATGTTATTATCCACTTGATTTTAGTCCTACTTGTTTATCACTTTCCTTCCTTCTTCTGTTGGACCTGTTAACTTAGTAAGATTCCAGTGGGCAGATAGCTCCCAACTCCCCTTTGGGATACTTGTCATGAATTCTATGCTTCATTTTTTCCACCTTTGTCAGTTATCTGCTCCCAAATTTCCATAAATTTGTTGCACTCTGAAATTTATTTATGAACCCCTCCTCCTTACTCTTTGTTGTTAAGACATTCCATTTTGCACTTCTATACTGGGGTTGGCAACTTAAATGAGCACCAGATAGGTAGCATGAGTAAATGAAGAAGTCTAGGTATAAACGTATGTGATTACATTCTTTAAGTTATAGAGACTGTGATACCGTTTTTTTTGGTACAAACTTAGGGGGTACAGGTGAAATTTTGTTACATGGGTTTAATGCATAGGGACTGTGATATCTTAACAGTATATATATCTCATACAAAGATGGCAATCTACTCAATGTTAACTGATGGCTGCCCTATAAGAATATAGGTCCAATGTTGCCAATCATCCAGTTTTTCTAGAAAAAGCCAAAACTATGGATTTTAATATCATAATTTTCAAGTGTTTCAAATTTATAAAGTCTTTTATAAGCCATTCAAAACATGATTGTGAACTAGATATGGTTTGTGACCTCAGCTACAAACTAAGTTTATTTTTATAGTGTTTTAAGTGGGAGGGAGGGAAAATGTGTGTACCCAATCTACCATATCGGACTGGAAGTCTTATAGTTTCAGTTTTTATATATCAATCTTTAATGCATCTGTACACTACTTTGATGTAAGGTGGGAGTTGGGGGGGGGATTAGGATCTAACAAATTTTTTTCCCCAAATAGTTATTTACCTAAATATTAATTGAATAATTTCCCCCAGAGATTTGAAATTCCACTTGATTTAATCAGGAGTAGTTTCCTTTTTAAGAAATAGAAACCCACCCAAAGAAAGATGAAACAGGAGATACAGCTGCCCTTACTGGAACTCAAAAGTTTTCAGGCAGTTTCTCTTTTCTTTTTGGGGCCTGTAGTGTGACATCTCTCTGTCCCTCTGCAAAGTTCTAATTATTTTTTGTAGACTGGTTTTTCTAGATACTTACCCTCTTTTGTGTGATCTTACCATGACATCTCAAAATGGAAGCCTTAAAGTCTCTAAAACGTTCTGGTCTGTTTCCTGTAATTAACTAACTCAGTCTAAATGCTCCAAATACAAATTCCTAGGAAAGTGAATCTAATTGGTCTTGCTATGCCTGAGAGTATTAGTGGGTGTGGTCATGTGTTATTAATGTGGACATTAGGTACAGCCGTTGAACAGCTGTGACATACGTGTAAAGAGGTGCTTAGTACAGCATCTTTATCATATATTCTAAATTTTTACATCTAAAGGAATATATACCCTTCTTGGCCATCTTCTTTTTGTGAAAAGTTTTCAGTTATTCTCACTAGTTTATTTTCCAGACTAAATTTAGAAACATTTTTTAGAGTACCAAAAAAAAATCTTGACCGGATTTTGATTGGAATTCAGACAAAGATTAGAAAAACAAATTACTAATCAACAGAAGTTGTAGACCCAGTTTTCATGAGCTGCAACCCTGAAGAACCTGTTTTACATATGGGCACATAATTTTTACAGTGTACTTTTACTTTTTCCTCTCTAACTTGAATTTACAAAGAGAAGTTCACACACACATACATGCATGCACGTGTGTAACCATTGCAAACGCTATAGGATCTAGAATCTCTGATAATACTTTAAATCTATGCTGTCTGATAGGGTAGCTACTAGCTACATGTGGCCATTCATTTCAGTTGATTAAAATTAAAATTCAGTTAGTTGCACTAATCAACTTTCAAGTGCTTAGTAGCCCCATATGTCTAATGGCAAGAATAGTGCAGATATTAAACATTCCGTCATCATAGAAAATTTTATTGGGTAGTACTGCTGTAGAGGCTTATATGTTGATAATAACTTATTTAATTTTCTTTGCCTGTGAAGGAAGCAAAAATCTTTATTTCATATACGTTTTGTTTATAGCATTTTGGTTAATATGTGGAAGATGTCATGATAGGATAGCTTTGTTTTCTCATTTTAAAAGTTTCGCTGAAGAAAATTTAAATGACAAAATACCATAAAGAAGAAATTAAAAATTACCTGTAATCCCAGGGATAGGATTTTTAAAATGCCTCTTTGAAATATAACACGCAAGTGCATGTGTCCTAAGTGTACATTGGATTAATTTCACCAACTAAATAATACATATGTCTTTTTACCAGTTTCTCTTTTCCTAGATTCTTTTTGATTCATATGTTGATTTTTTGGATTTAATAATCAGGTAGTTTTATTGAAGATGGGCATATCACATCAGGAAGCACATGATGTCACTTTGTCTCCCTGCTGTTGATGCTAAATTTGACTACTTGGTTAAAGTGGTGACCACCAGATCTCTTCATTGTAAAGGCACATTTTCCTTTTGTAATTAATGAGTAATCTGTGGGGGAGATACTTTGAGACTATGTAAATATCCTGCTCCCTAACAACTTCTCACCCTATGACGTTAGCATCCATTTATGTAGCTTGCCTGAATCAGTTATTATATGAGCTCTGCAAAATGATTTTTATAATTCTATCATTCCATTTACAAATTTTTAGCTGGCATTCTTTTGTAAGGAAGAGCTTTTCTTTACCCCTCAGTTTTCTCCCTTGAGTCTTTTTTCCCTATTCCTTTTTTTTTTTTTTAATTATAAACACCCAGGGTATTTCTCATTAAGTTGGTCTGTGTGACTCATCACTACTTTGAGACTCATTGTTATAATCACATCTGTGTAAAGTGGTATTATATCAGGAGAATTTTTGCTTTATAGCAGGTTGGTCATCTTTATGATATGCTTGTTCTTAAAATGAGAATTCTTATTAATTCTACTGAAACAAAGACTTTTCAGAAACTGAGGCCACTGTGTTAAGGAATTCCCATTTACACTAGGCAAGAAAGTAAACAGTAAGTGGAGAGTAGGGTAACAAACACTTATGGTATCAAAAAACAACCGTGAAAAGGATCTGTCTTAATGTGCTAGCCCATTGCAGTTTAACATATTGCTTACAACCTTCACAATAGAATTTGAGTGACTTCAGTTACACATTCCAGGAGACTGGCAGTCTGTTACAATCAGAGTCTGAACTTTCGAGCAGGCTAATTTACAGCGATGGGATGAAGAAAGTTGTGGATTTGTATTACACACTCTCACCTGACACTGTATCTGATCCCTTACCTGCTGATTGACATCTTGAATGAGCTCTTTGAAGCAAGTTCCAGCTTAATTAAAACGTTTGCTTGGTTAGCAGTGATCTGTGAAAGCCTGTGATAAATATTGAATCAGGTTCACCTGCTGGTTGCTGTGAGTGGATAAACAGCTGCTTTGTGCAGTTTAATCATGAAACTGGCAGTAGGATACTACTACTGTTTGAATTTTTAAAAAAAGAATAGTTGAAAAGGTATAGTTCTGTCACTTTTGCTATCTTACTAGAGTGTGTGCTTATGTGAGATTTTGCACAACAGGCATTCAGTACCTGTTTAGATGGCGTGGACAACAAATAGATGATAAAGATTAACAATAAGTCCTCTTTTTTTGTCTCAAAAATTGTAGTATAATTCTGTGTTCATTGTCCTTTTACCACTAGCATTTTATGTACATGACTTTTTGAAATAAAAAGGGGGCAATATTTTGCTCTTTTGCTTAGTTAAATGGTAGATGAAAATGATCCTGTTAAATCTTGATTTTAAGATTATGAATTTTAACTTCTCCGCAGATTTATCGTGTATTTTGTAGCAACTTGAAGAACTCTTTTAGATTTACTTTATCTGTAAAATGGAGTTAGAAAAATGTTAGTGAACTATCTAAGTATTTTAGCCTTATGTTAATTTTAGGTGATTAACAAACATTAAAATAGAGATGAGTTTACAAGCACTGGAAAAGGCTTCATAAAATTATCTTCTTTTGACTATCAACTTGTTTATTCCTTTACAGAATAAATATATCTGACCAAGTTCGTTGTAAATAAAATGCTGTTTCCACTTGATTTCCATTATAAAATCAGACATAAATTCTGGAATACAGTCCTTACTCAAATCAATCATAATCCCCTTTGAGCACCCGATGAAAGTTATAGATTCACCTTCCAGAAATGCAGACAAAATTGTGTCTGTAGTTTCTGGGTGATCTCAAACCCTCAGTAATAGTCCATGGGCCCTAATTTAATAATCCATTTCTTAATAAATTAGGTTGAAGACTTTTGGTAAGTAGGGGTTATGATGAAAGCTGTTCTGATAGGCATTAAATAACTGAGGAGAAACCAGAATAGAGTATATTTGCTGTGTTGTGTTTCTTTTGCAGCACTTCTAGCATTTTTCAGGTATATTGTTCACCATAATTTTTAGCTCTAAGGATTATCTACCATAGTGGCAATTCCTCATATTCAACCTAAACTTCTTATGTTTTTATTTCTATCATCAATTTATTTGGAATTTTATGGGGGGAATAAAATTTTATTTAAGTCATGCTCAGCTTGCTCAACATTTTTTTTCATATTTATGTCAATACATGCAACTCTGGTTCATATTTTTCATGGTATATATATATATATTATTCCATTAATTGGATAAAGCCCTGCAATTTATTTATCCATTCTGTTGATGCATGTAACTTGTTTTCCTCACAAAACAATGCTGTGATTAATATTCCTCTTGTATCTCTCTTAATGTGCCAGAGTTTCTCTAGCACTGTACACCTAACAGTGTCATGCTGAGTCAAATGGTGTATGTATTTTTGATTTCACTGGATCACCAATTTGCTCTCCAAAGTGGGTGCGCTAATTTATATTTGAATCAGCAATGCATGACAGTTGTGTCATATCCTCTCTAATACCCAATATGGTGTATATAAAATGGAATCTAATTGTGGTTTTAATTTGCATTTTCCTAATTACTGATAAAGTTGAACATTAGGTTGCACATCTTTTCAGATGTTTATTAGGTTTTAAGCTTTTCTGTGATTTGCCTGTTTTGCCTGTTCTTAGCTTTTTATGGGGGGTTGTTTTTTAGAAATAGATTTATTGGAATTCTTTATATATTATAGATCCTGATCCTCAGTTGGTTTGTTTGTGCGTTGTGTGTGTTTTTAAGACAGAGTCTTAGTCTGTTACACAGGCTAGGGTGCAGTGGTATCAGCCGAGTTCACAGCGACCTCAAACTCATGGGCTCACGTGATCCTCCTGACTCAGCCTCCTGGCTAGCTGAAACTACAGGCATGCACCACAACGCCTGGCTGATTTTTTTCTCTTTTTAGTAGAGATGGGGTCTTGCTCTTGCTCAGGCTGGTCTTGAACTCCTGAGCTCAAGTGATCCTCCTGCCTCGGCCTCCTGGGAATATAGGCATGAGCCACTGCGCCCGGCCCTGAGTTGGTTTTATGCATTGTAGATACCTTCTCATAGTCTGTGCTGCCTTTTTACCTTTTTTTCTTTTTTTTAAAAGTAGATGTCTTTTTAAATAGAAGTTTTACATGTTAATGAAGCTGTGTTTTTCAGTCATTTGTGCTTTCAGTTTATTGTTTTGAGAAATCCTTCCCTACATTTGGATCATAAAAGATATTTTTCTGTTTAGTAACAGAGACCATGTAGCCTGTAAAGCCTGTTTACTCTCTGGTCCTTATAAAAAAAGTTTCCTGACTCTTACTCTAGAAGTCTCTTAGTTGAAATTTTTTGTTTTTTTCCCCTTGTGGGATATAACATGGGTCCTGTTAGAAAATATTTGATTTAAATGTCAGCTAGTAATTAAAAATAATTTTTATGAAGTAAAGTTTATAGTCTACCTTTAGGAATATTTTGTAATTGCATTCAGAAAATAACGGACTTAGGACTAACTTTAAGCAATTCCTTAATTTATGAGTGAAACTGGTATTGATAAACTCCAGGAACTATGCTTTGTTAGAACAATTAAAGAGTGAAGCGCTCTTTGTCAGTAAGATGAGGCAACCCTTGTTATTGTCTTCTACTTGGCTTGATGTATCAAGGATTCTAATGTTTCTTGAGAGAATGAATAATGAAATGAGATAGTACATGAAAAGTGCTTAGCATAGGTATAGCCTTAATAAATGGGTAGTTATTATTAATAATGAACATATCACGATATGTGTTTGGCACTGACAACTAAAGTGGCTCAAATACTAGCTTAAGATGATTTTTTTCTTTTTGGCTTTGAAAAATAACAAATTGTTGTATATTTTTTCTTTTAAAAGCTAATCTTTTGATTTTTAAATAACTTTTTGATATGTGCAGCACTTCAAATTAGGACATCATTTAAACATGTCAGATTAAAAAAATTTGATGCATGGGTGCAGTAGTTGGTTCAGGAACATTTAGTCAAAGCCCATCAATTTAAAAAAACTTTAAGTTACAGTTACGTGCAAAACATCATGCTCAGTGAATCAGTTATATAAAGAAATGTAAGACAGTTTTCTATCTTCAAGGAATTTGAAGTGTGGTTGGGAAGACAATACATGCACATGTGGAAAGTTACAGAAAAATACAGGTTACTGTTTCATTGACCTAGTTTTCCCTTTATTTCATTCAGATAGCTTCTATTCAGTCTCTTCCTCTCTACTTCTTTATCTACACTTATTTTTCATATTAACTATACTCTTTCATGCCTGCTTTTAGAATTCAATTTATAGCCTCTTAGAAGCTCCCCTAATTGATGGCTTGCAAAATAACTTTATTCTCTGGCAATAAAATTAGTTTCTAACTATTCCTATATCATTTTTCATTTCTTAAAGTATTTAATCACCATACTCATTTTATTTTTCAAGTATTTAGGCATAGGGTTTTTTTGTGGGGAAAGTTTGGAGTTGGTAATGAAACTTTAGAAGTTGACATTGTAGTATATTACTATTTCAACTTCTAATTATAGCTTTGTTAAGAAATAGTGGCAAGGACTTGGCAGTTAGCTTTTCTTTCAAGATCAAATCTTCTAATCCTTCATCGTTCCAAAGAATTTAAGTATGTCTCTATATAATAGGACAAGAGAGGGAATAGATAGAATTTATTAAACACAAGGAAAATTTTCTAAAACTCTTTGGTTGCTGATCTTCTAAGAACAGTTTTGGTTATTGTAGATTTGAAATGAATTTTTAAACATATGGAAATATTACAGCTGTCACATCCATTGTATATCTCTTGTGTTTCTCTTTAAATGATGATATATTTTCGCTGTTACTTGGGTTGGGTTTTCTTGCCTTTTGTTGAAGTAAAAGGACTGTGGACAGTTTCTAGCTGTGGAGAAGAAGCCATCTCTTAAAGAGTTTGATTTTGCCACTGAACGTAGCAACTCACAATTCTTAGAGTTTACAGGTTTTTGGGAGCCCATTTTTAAAAAATGACTTTTATTTCAAAATATTAGGGGGTACAAGTGTTCTTGTTACATGGATGAATTGTATAATGCTGAAGTCAAGGCTTTTAGTTTGCCTGTCACCAGAATAGTATACATTGTACCCAATATGCAAGTTTTTAACCTTCATCCCTCTCCCACCCCATGTTTTGTTTATTGACCTTCACATATATTGGATGTGAGTGAATACTTTTAAATTTATTTTCCAGTTTCCTTATGCAATCTCTGTAAATTTAAAGAGCAAAAGATAAAGGAAAGCATCCTTATGAAAGATAAACATAATCATCTGTTAGCAGGAGAAAAACTTAATAAGAGATATAAAATTATTAATTTTACTCATCTAATTGTTTCAAGACCCCTGGGTCAAAAGATTTCAGAGAGAGGCCATAAAGTGTTAGCCTATTAATTGGATTGGAGGATACTCTGACCTCCTGTCATTACTGTTACCACAATCCTTTGTCTAGTTTTCTTACAGCATTTTTCTTTCTTTTTTTCCAGTTGTATCAGGCAGGATCTCACAGCATTGAAATTTGTCGATTTTAGTACAAGTAATTCTCTTTTGTTATTAAATAAATGTCTTTTTGAAACTTCTGTTATGCTGCCACACTCAGTTTTTCTGTCTTCAAATATGATTGTACCGAATCCTTTAAATGGAAACATAATAGATCACTTCTAAAGAAATAATTCCTCTTTAATAATGCAGAGGGAAAAGAATCAACTTTCTGTATTTCCATCTTATTATCTTTATTCCATCTGCTTGCCTAAGCACCCATTGATAACCGTCTTGAGAAGTCTACCTCAAATTTACAGATGGTATAATTAGTTCAGATCACTTTAAAACTTGGAAAACAAATAAGAACATGTTTAATATAAAATTAGCTGTGGTTTTTAATATTCTGAATTATGGAGTAAAAATAAAATTTAAGGTATCTAAATAAAGCTGCTCTAGTGAGAAAAGTTTTCTGAAACTAGTTCTTGATCTTTTGCTTTTGTTAGTACAACTACTAGCATGACATTTTTAAGATAAGCAGAACATTCATTTAAATTATTAGTGCTCAGTTCATCCTTTTTAAAATTAACAAGTTTGTATACAAAATGTCTAGTTATAAAACTGTACAATATCATCCCTTAAAGGTGAAGTTATTTGTGAGGGGGCAGTGGATTTATTTTGTATGGTTTGAATTTTTTGGTCAGAAGAAAAGGTGGAGTTAAAAGAAGTAGGTGGTAAACTTTTAAGTAGAATTGATGTTGAAAAAGTGTTACATCAAAAAGTAAGTTTCCAAGCCTTGAGAAAAGACCACTTTATTGGATTACTTGTATGCTTGGATATAATGTATGTATAACAATGCATTGGGCCATAGTATTCTAATATTCAAGAGAATTTAACTATCATAAGGAAGAAAAACAGTACAATTGAGTGAAAACATTGAAGATATGAAAAAGTAAACTAATTCTGTTATCTAGAGTTATCTTGTTTCTTTCAGTATGTTAATTAATTAATGCATCATTGCAAAGACCAAAAAAAGAATTAAATCACAAATATGATATAATTTGCATTCCATTTTCTATATGACCATAAATTGTTGGATATTGCAACATTATGTAACATAACCCACATGTCAGCTGTGTCCTGCCTCACTGTTGACAAGAGCCCCATTCATAATTCTTCTTTTTATCCTTTTGGTGAATAAGTAATTATTCAATATAGAAGGCAGGATATTTGGAACTGGCTATTTAATGTGGCAGCACTCTGTAATGAAATCTGCTGTTACTGGCAACCTGATAGGAGAATGTAACAATTCCAGCATGGCTGTAACTTTATCTGCTTTGACTGACTGTTTATTTGGCACATCAGTGAACCTTTTATCCCAGTGAGTGACAGCCCCAGAAGGGTCACATTTACATCCATTCTATCATGTATTGTAATATTTAATGGCGGACAAGGTTGAGCGAGACTGGGAGTAATTCGAACTTGCTTTTCCACTGCGTTGAGGCTAAAAGACAGCTTGATCCCCAGTATTGTGGTGTAACATGCTATGACTTAGCATTTGTTTATGAAGGCTAATCTTACTGATTAGAATTTAAAAAAAACTCCAGTCAAGTAGAGTATTTGTTCTATTAAACTAAAGCTCTCCATTATACCATCTTTTAAGTTACTGTGCTGTTTACCTTTTTTCCCATCAGTGACTACTTCTATAAATTAACTATTTTATAGTATTTCCCTAAAATGAGGCTTCTTTCTGTCTCATTTGGTGTGGTAATTGAGGCTTAAAAAGGAGTAGTTAAGAGCCTGTGAGTTCTAATATATGCTATTAAACTTTTTTTAGTATTCGAGAATTTGGAAACGAGAAAAATCAGGTAAATATTAGAATATATTCCTGATATTCTATATGGTTTGTTTGAGGAGACATTTATGTAACTATTTCAATTATAAATCTGAATAATGAGTGAAATTGTCCAGGAAAAGCTATTCTGGATAATTTTACTGATGGGTTTGCATTTCATGACAGGTAATTGAATTTCACATATACTTCTTCCACATAAGCAGCCTGCTCACTATTAAATATTAGTAATTTTATGTATTTTCATACATTTGCTAGTGAAGAACTTTCTTGTCTTTTTTATTTTTTAGTGATACTTTAGATTCAACTTGATAATTCTATTCTTTTTGTAAACTATATTTAAATTCTTTATAACAACATTGGCATATTATGGAATATTTGAATGAGCTATGCTGTGAATGAAAGTATCAACTCTAAAGTATAATGTCACAAGTTCACTTGAAGCCTAAGCAAAAATTAAAATTGTCCTTTACTTTGTCTTATCATTTTTATAATTTATAAAAGAAGAGAGTTAAAATGTTCTTAAACATTTGGAATTGGAAAGTTAGAGTGTTAGGTCAGAATGTAAATGTGGAAACATCATTTGTAACTTTTAAAATAGAGAAAGAAGACCAATTTGAAATGGAGTGTGTAGTTTAATGGCAAGTTGTAGATGCTATAATATCTTGAGATTTCTCTCTGACCACTGTGATTCATTACTTATAGATTCTAATTCCAAGAGAAGTTTGATGACAGTTTTTTTACAGGAGGGTAGATATTAGTTATCTTTTCTTTCATTTGTTACAGCCCCCTCCTGGCCACTGTTCTAGGTGCTGTTCTAGTAAACAAGGAAACAGTCAAGAATCTTCAACTACTGTTAAGAAGAATCATGAGGGGAAATCCAAGATACCTAAAATATATTTTGGGACACGCACACACAAGCAGATTGCTCAGATTACTAGAGAGCTCCGGAGGACAGCATACTCAGGGGTCCCAATGACTATTCTTTCCAGCAGGGATCATACTTGTGTCCATCCTGAAGTCATCGGTAACTTCAACAGAAATGAAAAGTGCATGGAATTGCTGGATGGAAAAAATGTGAGTAGAGTTATTTGTTTTAGAGAAAAATTAAGGGTGAAAATATTGAAGTTACTCATATTTTCATATGTACATTTCCAGTGATAATCAAATAACTTAGGGAAATCAAATTAATTGCTAGTATTGATATTTTTTGTAAATAATTTTACCATAAGAAAATATTTAGTCAAGTTTAAAATTATGAGTTTTGGTCTTAAAGCTTGGAGATTTTTAATTCCTTGAAATTAATTTCCACTGTAGGTCAGATGTCTTCTTACTTTCTCTTTTTAAATCTTGCTACCACAAATAGTCAAATGTGGATGATGTCATATGAGGAGATAAAAGTGTTTAAATGATTTAGTCTAATAAGATCTAATTGATATACTTCACATATTTAAAAACTTCAAAAGAAAATAGTTTATTTAGGCTCTTTGAGCAAATTTTGAAATGTGTTTAAGTTGAATTAGAAATATAATTTTCCTGTCTCATAATTCTAATCAGTATAAACTTCTCTTTTAAAAATTATACTAAATTATTAAAAAATATTGATGGTTTTGAAATTTTTAGAGAACTTAGAATAATATGAATTTTGGCTAGGTGGAAATAGAAAAGTCTTTCTTACTAAAGACTTAAATAATTTTTGGGGCAGTATTTGGGAGTCCGTGTTCTGGTATGATTACTAATTTAGTCTAAAATTAGAGTTGTAATATGAAATTATACCTAGAACTCAGTGAATCATAAATTGATAGTATATGAAACGACCAGTGCTGTTTTGATATATTTTAAGGTTATTTTGTCTTTCACTAGTATTTTATCAAACAGAGTTGATGTCACACACATACACACAGAAACTATGAGCCACAGCCCCTAGAGTTTCATTCACGATGTATCACCTCCTACCATGTAATGTGAATACATTATTTTGGATTATGCTTTTATTCCTCAGTGCTTTTTTTTAATTAGATGAGAATTAATTCAGGCTTTATTTAGGGATATTTAAAAGATAATTTAATAAATACTAAAATACAAGATTGTAAAGTATAAGTAGTAAGGGGCTCCAGTGTAAAAACATGAGTGACTTATTCAGAGCCAGGAAGAAAATAACAGAATTATTGAATTAAAATCACTGTTGAATCAACAGTCATATTTATTTCTATATAAGTTATAACTAACTGAGAAATTTGTGAAATCCCTTCCTTCACTCTATAGATAAAAAAGCTTCTCTTCAAGGAGAGATGAAAATATTAAAATGTCAGATGCTCAAAAAATAATGAAATAAAAAGCTCATCATGGTAAAACTTCACAAATTTCATACTTAAGTAGACCTTTCTCCATAGTGGCTAACTGATCTACTGAATGCCTCAAATGCTTGAAATTTATTTTTTGTCTGCATAACCTATGCAAGAAGACTTGCTGGCATTGTCATTATCATTATATTTTTCTCTTTTTCTTATTATTAGGAAAATTATAATGTATTTATAAAAATACAGACATTGGTAAAAAGCAGTTATAAAGTTTAAGATTGTGTATCGAAGACAAGTAGTCTAATTTTACGTAAGCTTCTAGAATCCTACAGTGCTGGTTATATATTATAATTGATCTTTACTCTCATAAGTTTGAGTCATGTAAAAATAAAAAGTCCAGGTGCAGTGGCTCGCCAGTAATCCCAGCACTTTGGGAGGCTGAGGTGTGAGGATTGCTTGAGGCCAGGAGTTCTAGACCAGCCTGGGTAACATAGTGAGACCTAGTCTCGAATAAAAAAAAAAAAAAAATTAGGCAAAAGCGGTGGCATGCCCTTGTAGTCCTAGCTACTGGGGAGGCTGAGGCAGGAAGCTCGCTAGAGCCCAGGAGTTCCAGGCTGCAGTGAGCTATGGTCATGGCACCGTACAACGGCGTGAGCAACAAAGTGAGACTGGTCTCAAAAAAAAGTAATTCAGTAGACTTCAATATTCAGAATTTTTCATTGGCTTTTGGTTTGTCTTAAAGTGAACAAGTAATTTTTTTTAAATATTAGTGGTATAAATAATTGAAGATACCTGCTTGTGGTTTGCCTTGATCTAATTCTGCCTCAGAATGCTTACCCTCATGGGCATACATGAACATTCTTTTTCTTGTTCCCAAGCCCTCTTAGTAATTAGGTATTGTAATGAGGGCCAATTACAAAGTCACCATAGGTGTCTATGTTTAACTACGGCTGAATTACCAAAACGAAATGATAAATAGATAACTTTTAGTTTGAGTGAAAGAGTTTAAAGTGCGATAACGCTTCAATTGACAGACTCCTCTCGGGATTGTGTTGCACTGCTAAAATGGATGAGCTTTTCTGGTTTTGCTATCAGCATTCACAGGGGTGTCATTCTAAGTGCCCTTAAAGTGTAAACTTTCTGATTTTTTGGCTTGATCCAAAGGCACATGTGTTTTTTGTTCACTATTCCTTTTACTGAAGTGCCCTTATTCTGGAAAAGTATGCATTTATCTGTTAAAAGTTAATTTTTGTTTCAATTAAGAAATAATTTTAACTAGAACCAGAAATGACAATCCTAAAAAAATTATTTTAGATATAGAATATCTATATTTTGTTAAAATGAGAATTAACAGTTCACAGTCATAGATTCTCAAGGCACTGTAATGATCATTTTGTACAAAGATAAGCTTTCAGAATTGTACAGAAGATTCTTGGAGTGAAGAGATAGTGAATGTCATATTATTAAAATTAGTATCACATTCAGTATGAAAGGTAATTGGCACATCTGCACCTAACTGAATCCTGAAATCACAGAATTTTAGAGCTGGAAGGAACTTCAGAGATGGTATAGTCAGTGAGTTGGAAGGAATTTTAAAAGGCTTGGGTTTCAGCTATTATTTTGATAACCTAGTAACGTGAAAAAAATGGGCCCTGAAGTTTGCCCAATCAGACAAGTAATCAGCAAGAAGGGAGGAACCAGAACCCAAGTTTTCTAACTCATGGTCTATTGCTACTTTGATTACACTAGAAACAAAAACAAAAGGTAGCATTGAGGTATGGGGAAGAGGACACAATATGAAGGGTAAAAAGAATAGTAGACATTACACAAAGTAAGTAAAAATAATATAGAAAGTGAACTAAATATAGTTAGGTGAACCCTTTCCTCCTAATTTTCATTTCGAATACTTTGGAGGACCAACAGGTAGCTTTCCTTGACATGGCTGAAAACGCAGCTTTAGGATTATAGGTGTGAGCCACTGTGCCTGGCCTAACATCTTATTTTTTTATTAATGCATGTAATGAAATTTTTTATTTTTAATAATAGAATGGAAAAGAACATTAGTAGATAACATAAAAGATGAAATACAAATTATTGTTAAACCTTGTTAGAATATTTATATTATTTTAAACCTTGCTAGAAACTCTAAAAAATACAAATCAAAACAAGAATCTATTTTTCACCTTTTAAAAAGATAACGACAATGAAAGATAACGTTAGTGTTGATAATAAGGATGTGAGAAAAAGGTAAGCAAAATGGTGTATACTTTCTGGAGAATAAGTTGGTTGTATGTTTTCAAGAAGCTTAAAAATACTTCATAGTTTCTGATTCCATAATGCCATTTCTAAAAATGCACACTAAGAAAATGTTTAGAAATGAGCATAAGAGTGTTATTTATTACATCCTTTCTCTGCTCCAAAATCTCCTATTGCTCCCTTTGCTCATGAGATAAAGTCCATACTTCTTAAGCTTACATTCAAGACACTCAGTAGTCTGACCTAGATCTCTCCAACTTGAACCCTTTAAAAATTACCTCATAGTCCCCCGAGGATACCTCATAGTCCCCTGAGGATACCTCATTCTTTCTTACAGCTCTGTTTTAATTCAATGTGCATATCTGAGCAGCAATAAAAAAATAGAGATATGAGAAGATTTTCCTGATATGATTTTTTGATAAAGTAGGCAGAGTAAACAAAAGTGAATCTAGTTTTATAAATATGTTTATTTATCCTTGTTAGTATAGCGGTGAGTAAGAAAAAGAAAGAAAATGTTTCTTGTGGTTAGATTGTTAGTAATCCTCAATGCCTGGGAAAAATTTGCTTTGTTCTCATTATTTTAATATTGGGTCACACTGTAGAGATAGCCTTATGTACATTTGTATACAAGAAATATGAGATGAAATACATCAAAATGGTTAATAGTACATTCTTTGTGTGATGGAATTACAGATAATTTAGGGTTTTTTTTTTTGTACTCTTTTGTATTTTCTGAATTTTTTGTAGTGAACACTCTTTATTTTTTTCTCTCAGGATATTACATCCTTCTCACCCACCTTTCTTCCTTTTTATTTAATTTGAATAAGCGATACTGTCATATGGCCCCAAATTGAAAAAGTATAAAACGGTCTATAGAGAAAAATCTCTCCCACTCCTGTGACCATGCCACTTGGTTCTCATCCTTGAAAACAATCAGTGATACCATTGTTCTGTGTATTCTTCTAGAAATATTTTATGCCTAATTCCACTTTAATCAGAACAAAGCCACAACAAACATGTTCTTAAAATATATTCCTCAGTTTAAGATATCTGGAGCTCTATTGATCTGGAGTTCTATCTAAGTCAGCTAATATAGTTTCTTTAAAATGATTGTGATTGTAGATATGATGTTATCTGTTTCCTTTGTAAAATCTTAGCCTTGTGGCTTTAATGTTTCTAAAATTCTGAGATAGACTTATTTTATTCCTTCTATTCCAATATTGGTTCACATTTCAGTTATTCATATATTTTTTAGGGAAAATCCTGCTGTTTTTATCATGGTGTTCATAAAATTAGTGATCAGCACACATTACAGACTTTCCAAGGGATGTGCAAAGCCTGGGATATAGAGGAACTTGTCAGCCTGGGGAAGAAACTAAAGGCCTGTCCATATTATACAGCTCGAGAACTAATAGAAGATGCTGACATAATATTTTGTCCCTACAACTATCTTCTAGATGCACAAATAAGGGAAAGTGTGAGTATATATGTAAAAATTAGAACTTTTTTCCTACTTACTGGGATGTAAATGTTGAATGTAAAAGCTTTTCGATGTTTTAAAGTGTTTGTTTTTTACTTTAATTTATGTAAATTGTGTAAACATATCACAGTACTGAAAACATATTCTAAAGTGTATTATTAATGAAAACTGAATTTTAGACCTAGTCATTTTAATTTCCAAAGTAATAAGCAATTTTAAAGAACTAGTGCTGGAAGTGGAATTATAGCAGGGTTTCTCAGCGTTGGCAGTAATGACATTTTGCGTTGGATAATTCTTTGTTATGGTGGGCTGTCTTGTGCATTGTAGCATGTTTAGTAGCCTCCCTGTTTTTTTCTACTAGATGCTAGTAGCACCCTCACAGTTACTACCATCAAGAATGTTTCCAGACATTGCCAAATGTCCCCTGGGGAGCACAATTATCCTCATTTGGGACCCCATTATAGCTATCACTGTTTGCATTTATGAATAGTCAAAAAGAACTATTTAAAAACATTTCTCTGCAGCCAGGCAGTGGCGCACGCCTGTTGTCCCTGCTACTCAGGAGGCTAGGGAGAAGGATCACTTGAGCCCAGGAGTTGGGACCAGTCCAATCAACATAGTGAGACTCTATTTTGTAAATAAATATATTTATAAAAAAGCTGGATGTAGTGGTTCTCCCCTGTAGTCCTAGCTGCTTAGGAGGCTGAGGCAGAAGGATTGCCTAGGCCCAGGAGTTTGAAGTTTACAGTGAGCTATGATCGCGCCACTGCATTCCAGCCTGGGTGACAGAATGAGACCTCATCTCCAAAAATAAATAAATGAACAAACAAACAGAAACATTTCTCTTAACAAGCTATGTTTTGAAGAACTTAAATTGAGAGAATATGCATACTATGCAAATTATGCTTTGCGAACTTTTGAGAATTAAACTTCTGATATAACATTTGTGTTTATTTCCCTGGTTCTTCTTAAAGACATAAAGTTGTTACAGCATAAGATAAAAAGTGAATAATTTGGTATGCTCCATTGTTATTCCTCTCTTCGGGTCCAACTACACAGTTCATCTTAATATTTCTTTTTTTTTTTTTTGAGACAGAGTGTCACTTTGTTGCCCTGGCTAGAGTGAGTGCTGTGGCATCAGCCTAGCTCACAGCAACCTCAAACTCCTGGGCTTTAACGATCCTACTGCCTCAGACTCCCGAGTAGCTGGGACTACAGGCATGTGCTACCATGCCCAGC
Source organism: Lemur catta (assembly GCF_020740605.2). Classification (NCBI taxonomy): domain Eukaryota; kingdom Metazoa; phylum Chordata; class Mammalia; order Primates; family Lemuridae; genus Lemur; species Lemur catta. Next base: position 26,771,284 of record NC_059142.1, on the reverse strand, counting down.
TAATTCTTTCTATATATATTTTAGTTGGCCAGATAATTTATTTCTATTTTTAGTAGAGACGGGGGTCTCGCTCTTGCTCAGGCTGGTCTCGAACTCCTGACGTCGAATGATCCACCCGCCTCGGCCTCCCAGAGTGCTAGAATTACAGGCGTGAGCCAGCGCGCCCGGCCTTAATATTTCTTTAAGTTCAAAATTAACAACGATTATTTTTACTACTCCCTACTTTCCTACCTCTTAACTAAGTCTATTGCCTCCAAGATATGCTACATACAAATGCCCAGTCTTCCTAATATTGCTTTTATTACATCCTTTCTCTGCTCTAAAATCTCCTATTGCTCCCTTTGCTCATGAGATAAAGTCCATACTTCTTAAGCTTACAGTCAAGACGCTCAGTAGTCTTACCCAGATCTCTCCAACTTGAACCCCCTTCAAAAATTACCTCACCAGTCCCCTGAGGATACCTCGTTCTTTGTTACAGCTCTGCTTTTGGTAACATTTCTGTTAAAATGCTTTGTGTGTCCAAATCCAAATGCTACTCATCTTTTAAACCCCAGTATATTTCCTACTCTTCCATGGTTTTTCTCAGTCATTTTCAGCCCTCTGTATTCTTATTTCCTCAGTATAACTTAGTGGCAATTGCTTTATGATATTTCCTTGTTGTATTAGTTAGGATTCTTTCAGTTGCCAGTGATATAAACCCAACTCAAAAAGAGTTCAAGGAAAAATACTTGACTTTCTCTTCGTAGTGATGACTTTATTCTCAGGCAAGCTCTCTGCTTTTGGGAACAAAGATAACAACCACAAGCAGCTAACTAACCTGGAGAAAAGAACGTGGTCTCATATTAGTTCCCCTAAATTACTGATTGGCTTACCTTGGGTCATGTATCTATTCCTGAACCTGACAGTCACTGTGACCACAGAGAGATGCAGTGCTCTATTTAACTGACAAGCCTGGGTTATGAGTCTTACCCCTGTTGTGAAAGTGGCGATGTCCTTTAGTTCGCAGATTAATAGTCCTGCTTAGAATCACATGGAGTTGGGGAAGAGCACTTCTTGAAATGAAGGATTGCAGAACAGATTAAAATGAAACAGACGTATACTACATTGTATTAGTATTTTGAAAGTCATTTGAATCTTGTGCTGTTGTTTTACTCTTAAAGGTTTTCTACTCTGTTTTAAAAATTATTTTGGAAACTCCTTTATAGGGGATTTTATATCCTTTTGTGTAGACAGTGGTACCTTGATCCAGGCTCACTTAACACATATTTTTTTGTGCTTTTAGGTTTACAAAGTATTTTGAGAGTAAAAACTGGCAAACTCAGTAATGTAGAGCTGATATTGGTTGGCTTTAGTGTTTCAGAGGTTTTATTTAAGACCTAGAATCAGTTGTTTATGTAATTGTACTTGCACTATCAGCCCATAGTGTAAATTTTTAAATGAAATATTTTGCCTGCTACTGTTAAATTCATTTTGCCAAATGTTTTACAGAAAAATTATTTTATCTTATAGATGGATTTAAATCTGAAAGAACAGGTTGTCATTTTAGATGAAGCTCACAACATTGAGGACTGCGCTCGGGAATCAGCAAGTTACAGTATAACAGAAGTTCAGCTTCGGTTTGCTCGAGATGAACTAGATAGTTTAGTCAACAGTAATATACGGAAGAAAGACCATGAACCTCTACGAGCTGTGTGCTATAGCCTCATTAAGTAAGAATATTTGACTATCAGTGTATTTGTGCTGCCTTTATATTAAAAACTTGTTTGATTATGCCAGAATATTTTAAAGTTAGTAAACTTTGATTAACCAGGCTACTTGGGAAATGGGTTGTTCTTTCCTCTTGTAAAAAAGCTAGTCCAACCTTTTGTCTTACTCAAAAGAATGTAATGAACATAATTTATTTTAAAAATTAATAATTGTGAATCTTATTCCTAATTTAGCAGGACAACTCAACAGTCCCAAAGGATGTGTATAGGACATGAAACAGAAATGAAACATAGCTTTAGTTAATGTATTAATATTTTTAAATCCTGGATCATGGCTTTACTTTATTGCTTTATCCTCCAATTTGGGTAGGATTTTAGTTTGATGGGTTTTAATTAACCAAGATTTCCATACTGTAAAATAATACAGTTAGTACTAACTTTATTAAAATTTGCATTCTATAATTTCCCATCTATTAGACATTAAGTTGTTGATCTAGAATGTTATCTTAGAAAAAAACCTCCTCTGACTGTATATACCATTCCATTTATTGTGGCATTTTTCTGTTTCCTTCACAATATCCTTTTTGAAAACTTTAATGCTATACAGTCACATGGTTTGAACATAAAACATACAAATTTATGTAGTAAAAACCTCCACCCTACCCTATCCCCAATCTGCTAAGTTTCTGTTCTCCTAAACAAGGTTATTTGTTTTTTTTATTTCAATAGATTTAGGGGGTACAAATGTTTTTTGTTACATGGATGAATTGTATAGTGGTGAAGTCAGGGCTTTTAGGGTACCCATCACCCAAATAGTTATACTAGGGAATTCACTCTTTGCCTACAGTAAGAGTTGCAAATACTTTCCACCCATTTATGCCATCTGCTTGAGGCTGTCCTTGTGGTATTACTGCCATGTTGAATTTTGTCATTTTTATTTCACAGCATAATTTGTTGAAAGAGTTGTCTCTAGTTGCTAATTCTATTTTGTCATGTTGCATTCTTCCCTCATCCATCCTAGTAGTGTTGTTGTCTGCACATTTCTACTGAAACTGTCTTTATCACCACTGGTCTTTATAGTGCCAGATACAAAGGTTATTTTTCTGTTATCTTACTCAACCTCTCTGCAGTGTTGGCTATTGCTAGTGACCACCTTTGAAAAGCATTTTTGTCTTCACTTGTGTGGCATCTCTGGTTTTTCTCCTCCTCACAGTCCATTCTTTCTTAATTTCTTTGGTAATTCTTACCCTGTTTGAGGTCTAAATGTTAGAATACCTCAGCAGCTGGTTCTGGGGCTTAATTTCTTTCCTATCCTTGCATTTTCCCTAAATTGTATAATCTAGTGCTGTAGCTTAGAATATAATCTGCAGTACTGGTGAGGCTTAATTCTGTGTCTCTAACCTCAGCTTCTCCCTGGAATGCCATTCTCATATATCCAACAACCTACTTTATAACTGTGTTTGGATATCAAACAGACATTTCAACTTCACACCCAAAACAAAACTCCTTCCCTTTCCCTGTGTACTGTTTTCCCCCCAGTCTTCCTCTGCCTCATCTAAGCAAACAGTACCTACCAGTTCCTCAAATTTAAAAAATCTAAATATTATCCTTGATTACTGCCTCATCTCATCAAGTTCCTCAGTAAGTCTGATAGATGCCACCTGCACAGTATATCCCAAATTCATCAATTTCTTTCACTGTCCACATCTGTCATCCTAGAATCATCTCTCAACTAGAATACTGTAACAACCTCCTAACAAATCTGTTTTCACTGTTGTCTTTCTCTTACAATCCATTCTGGTTTGGAAGCTGGAATCATCTTTTAAACACTTAAAATAGGTTGTCTCTCTTTTATTTAAAACTCTCTATTTAAAACCTTCTCATTGCTCTTTGAATAGAATCCAAATTTAACTCAAAGTGATCTGGTTTCTGCTTATTACTCTCACGTTATTTATAATAACATTATAAGCTAACACTATAGTTTACTTTTTAGCTATATAAATGTTTATTTTGTAATATAAGACATGCATTATTTTTAAAAGGTGTCTTAATTAATCCACGTCCATGTGCTAAGAGCTTCAAGGAATACAGATCAGTCCATGACAACAGTGATAATTCTCTTCTGTTGAAATAGTGCACATAAGGATGATACTGGTTGATAAAATTGTTTTATTTTGTTCCAGTTGGTTAGAAGCAAATTCTGAACATCTTGTAGAAAGGGATTATGAATCCTCTTGCAGAATATGGAGTGGAAATGAAATGCTTTTAAATTTACACAAAATGGGCATTACCACTGCTACTTTCCCCATTTTGCAGGTAAGATTTTTTTTTCCCACCTGTGAAATTTATTTAGTGAATTAGAAGTGATTTATTCGTGAATAAATTCAGAGTAAATCTAGTGAATAATCCAGAATTTTCAAATAAAGTAATTTAATTGTTTTTTAAATTTTATCTAAATTTGATAATCTTTAAGTGATGGAATAGGTAAATTATGGTTGGAAATACAGCATTATTTGGTTTGAAGGAAATAAGTCTTTAAAGGGATTAATTGCTCTGTTCAGAGCTAGGAGTCAATATTTTGAGGTTGTAAATTTATTTTGTCAATTATAAAAGTTAAAATCTTAATAAAAAGAGAAGAAAGTCATATTTTGTTTTTCTTAACTTAGATATTATAAAGCTGGATTTATAGATAGAGATCATGAGTGGGCTTTGGGAGACTATGAACCTTATGAAGTTGTATGTAAAATTTTATGAGTATGTACTTTTGTACATTTTTCTAGATAGAGGCTGCATAACTTTCATTATATTTGCAAGAGTATTTTTTTTGCACATAAGAATATATTTTATTTTTTGTTCCTATTTGTTTAAATTAATAGAGTATATTTTTTAGAATGGTTTTTCTAGTTTTAGAGAAAAAGTTGAGCAGAAAGTGCAGAATTCCCATACTTTCACCACCAGCCACACACATACACCCATACACCCCCACAGTTTCCCCTATTATTGATATCTTGCAAAAGTATAGTATATTTATTACAATTGATGAACTAATATTGATACGTTATTGTTAAAGTCCATAGTTTACCTTATACTTCACTCTGTGTGTTGTACAGTTCTACTAGATTTTGCCTAGTAATCCATCATTACAGTATCATACAGAATACATTCACTGTCCTAAAAGTCTTCTCTACTGTACCTATTCATGTCTCCACCACACCATACCCCATCCCTGCTAAACCCTTGGCAACCACTAACCTTTTTACTGGCTCTATAATTTTTCCCTTTCAAGAATTCCTTAAAGTTAGAATCATACAGTATGCAGTCTTTTTAGACTGGTGTCTTTCATTTAGCAGTATGCATTTAAGTTCTTCAGTGTCTTTTAGGGGCTTGATAGCTCATTTCTTTTTATCATTGAATGATATGCCATTGTCTGATGTACTGCAGTTTATCCATTTTCCTACTGAAAGACATATTGGTAGTTGACAATTTTTGGTAATTATGGAATAAAGCTGCTAATAAACATTTGTATTCATTTTTTTTTTTTTTTGTGGACATGCTTTCTACTCATTTGGATAAATACACAGGAACACAGTTGTTGGATTATATCGTAAGACTGTGGTTAGGTTTATGAGAAACTACTAAACTGATTTCAGAAGTGGTTGTACCAGTACCAGCCAGGCACAGTGGTATGTGCCTGTACTCCTAGCTACTTGGGAGGCTGAGGCAAGAGGATCACTTGAGCCCATTAGTTTGAGGCTGTAGTGCACTATGATTATATGCCTGTGAATAGCCACCACACTCCAGCCTGAGCAACATAACAAGACTCCATCTCTTAAGAAAAATTTTAAAAAGTGGCTGTACCATTTTGCATTCCCACCAGTAATAAACAAGAGTTCTTATTGTTCTACATCTTCGCCAATATTTGGTGTTGTCAGTGTTTTGAATTTTAGCTATTCAAATAGGGGGTATCTTATTTTAATTTATAATTCCCCAAGGACATGATGTTGAGCATCTTTTGTATGCTTGTTTGCCGTCTATGTATCTTCTTCGTTGAGATGCCTGTTCAGATCTTTTGCCTACTTTTCAGTTGGACTGTTTGTTTTTTTATTGTTGAGTTTTAAGACTTCTTTATGTATTTTGAATACAAGTCCTTTATCAGAAAGGTGTTTGCAGATATATCCTCCCAGTCTGTGACTTGTCTTTTCATTCTGTTAACAGTGTCTTTTCCAGAGCAGAAGTTTTTGGCTTTAATGAAGTTCAACATATCAATTTTTTTCTTTCGTGGATCCTGCTTTCAGTGTTGTGTCTAAAAACTCATCACCAAACCCACAGTCACCTAGATTTTCTCCAATATTCTGGAAGTTTTATAGTTTTGTATTTTACATTTAGATTTATGATTCATTTTGACTTAATTTTTGTGGGAAGGGTAAGGTCTATGTCTAGAGTAGTATGTTTGCATGGTGCCATTATTCTATTACCATGTGTTGAAAAGACTATCATTTCTCTATTGGGTTATTTTTCCTTTGTCAGAGATCAGTTGACTCTATTTGTGTGGGTATGTTTCTGGGCTCTCTATTTTGTTCCACTGATGTATTTGTTTGTCTTTTCACCGATACTACATTGTCTTTATTAACTGTAGCTTTATAGTAAGTTTTAAAGTTGGGTAGTGTCAGTCCTCTCACTATTCTTCTTCAGTATTGTGTTGGCTATTCCGGGGTTTTTGCCTATCCATATAAACTTTAGAACCACTTTGTCGATATCCACAAAGTAACTTGTTGGGATTTTGATTGAGATTGCATCGAATCTATAGATCACCATTGGAAAGAACTGACATCTTACTGAGTCTTCCTATCCATTAACATAGAATATCTCTCCGTTTATTTATATATTTGATTTCTTTTATCAACATTTTATAGTTTGCCTCATACAGATTTAAAGAGGTGTTTTTCCCCTGGCATTATAGAGGTATGATCGCCAAATAAAAATTGTTACTTAAGGTATACAGTGTGAGGATTTGATACATCTGAAATAATTATCACCATCAAGATAATTAGTATATCCATTACTTCACATAGTTATCCTTTGTTTTTGTTTTTTTGTGTATGTGTGGTGAGAACACTTAAGATCTCTTTTAGCACATTTCAAGTATACAATACATTATTATTAATTACAGTCATCATGCTGTATGTTAGATCTCCAGAACTTACTCATTTTATAACTGAAAGCTTGTACCCTTCAACCGACATCTCCCTATTTCTCCAGTCCCCAGCCCCTGGTAACCACCATTCTACTCTCTGCTTCTGAGTACAACTTTTTTAGATTACACATATAAGTGATAGCATGCAATATTTTTCTTTCTGTCAGGCTTATTTCACTTAGCATAATGTCTTCCAGTTTCATCCATGTTGTCGCAAATGGCAGGATTTCCCTTTTTAAGGCTGAATAATATTCCATTTGATACATATATGCCACATTTTCTTTATTTCATTCATCACTCACTATGGTCTCACTTTGCTCTTGGAGAGGAATTGTGAGCTGAGGGAATCTCTCTTGGCATTGAGCTGTACTTCTTGGAGTAGGGGTGATGTGGCTAATATAAAACTATTCTTTTTAGCCTCTGCAATGCATCTATTCTCAGATTTTTTGCTCCAGTCTCTGCTGGAATCCCAGACTCTCACAAAGGTACTCTCATCGATAAGTGGTTATGAAAATTGGAGCATTGTGGGGAGAAGACAGTAGAAAACCCATTCTACTACCATGCTGATGTCACTTCTGAAAGAGGATTTTAAAGCAAAAAAGATAAAAACTATTACAAACATGATCACCACGAGCATTCTGGGCATGTGACTATTAAAAAGTATATGTTAATCAAGCTATACATATAATTTTTGTACTGCATTTGTAAAATGCAATGTGGTATATATCATCAGAATTTTTCCATATTATGACACCTTTTCATAATATTTTTGCATAAAATTTTTGCACTTTGAAAGTTATTCATATATATAGTAAAATAGATAAATTGTGTCATTCATATAGTAGAATACTACACAGCAATTAAAAAAATGAACTTCCACCACAACCATATAGATGACTCTTACAGACATTATGTTAAGTGAAAGAAACCAGATTTAAAAAACTACAATCTGTATGATTCTTTTTTATGAAGTTTAACATCAGACAAACCTAATTATGGTGATAGAAGTTGAAATACTGGTTATGACTATGGAGGAATGGGGGCAGTTTGTGCTGAGAAGGGGCATAAGGGAACATCTGGAATTCTAGGAATGTTTTGTATCCTGATTGGGTGTTAGTTACATGGGTGTGTGTTTAGTGAGCCACACCCTTAAGATTATTATATATTAAAGGTCAATAAAAAATATATAAGTAAAATGTATGTCAAAGGAAAAAACTTGGAAAATACAGAAGGGCACAAAGAAAAATGATTCATTAACTCAAAGATGATCATTATGAACATTTTGATTTATTTCTACCCATGCCACCTTCTATGCATATATTTGCTTATAAATATATTTCTAATACTATGCATGTTTCTTTGTAGCCTCTTTTCATGAAGAATGTATTATGAATACTTTTGTATTTAAATATTCTTTCACATGATTTTTTAGTTGCAATGTAGCATTTTGTGAGTGTGTATATTCTAAATTATTTGATAATCTGATAAATTGAAATGTAGGTTGTTGCCACTTTCCCCAGCATAATAAATAATTCTGATGGGAACATCTTTGCAAATATTTCTTTGTATTTATCTCAGATTATTTCCTTTGTATATTCTAAATACTAAATACTAATCCTTTGTTGGTTATTGTATTGCATGTACATTCTTGCATCCATGTTTTGTTTTTTTTTTTTCCCAAACAGGGTCTTGCTCTGTTGCCCAGGCTGGAATGCAGTGGCATGATCATAGCTCACTGCAACCTTGAACTCCTGGGTTCAAGAGATTGTTCTGCCTCGGCCTTCCGAGTAGCTGGGACTTTAGGCATGTGCCACCATGCCTGGCTAATTTTTAAATTTTTTTTTGTAAAGACAGGGTCTCACTGTGTTGCCCAGGTTGGTTTTGAACTCCTGACCTCAAGAGATCCTCCCTCTTGAGCCTCCCAAAGTGCTGGGATTACAGGCATGAGCCACCACACCCAGCCTTGTGTCTGTGCTTTGACTATTTATTTATGGTGTACTTTTTCAAAAATTTTTTATTTTATGTGCATTCAGATTTATCAGTGTTCTTTCTTTTATGAAAGAAAAGTGTTTTTTTGAAAAAGAGGTTTATTTGGCCCATGGTTCTGCAGGCTGTACAAGCGACATGGTGCCAGCAACTGCTTCTGGTGAGGGCCTCAGGCTGCTTCCACTCATGGCAGAAGGTGAAGGGGAGCCACCTGTGCAGACATTGCATGGCGAGAGAGGAAGCAAGAGAAGAAGGGAAGAAGTTGCCAGGCTCTTTTTTAACAACCAGCTCTGTGGGAACTAATAGAGTGAAAACTCACTCACCCTACCCTCTACAGGGAGGGTATTACCTATTCACAAGGGATCTGCTCCCATGACCCAAACACCTCCCACCGGGCTCCCACATCCAATACTGGAGATCAGATTTCAACATGAGATTTGTAGGGGTTAAACCAAACTAACAATAATGTTCTCCTAAAATTTCAATGAATATTTCATTCGGGTTTAATTATACTTTTGATAAGTTTCTTCTCCCCATCCCCTCCTACACCTGCATACTTAATATGATAATTTCTTATAGGGACATTTTTCTGCTGTTCTTCAAAAAGAAGAAAAAATCTCACCAATTCATGGTAAAGAGGAGGCAAGAGAAGTACCTATTATTAGTGCTTCAACTCAAATAATGCTGAAAGGACTTTTTATGGTGCTTGATTATCTTTTTAGGCAAAATAGCAGGTAAGTGAAGCTATCTGGTCTATATTTTTCCTCTTAAAAATATTAGACTAATAGGGTGCTAGCATGTGTTTAATTTTTACCTATTTGGGATGAGTAAATAGGAACATTGCAAGCAAGTATTTTAGATATTATGATGTATTTGCTCTTACTTATTGGCACAGACTTAGATTAATTGAAATTAATCTTTTTTATTAATGAAAGTAAATATTAAAATCAGTAAATAAATATATTTAATTCATTATTAAATTAATGCTAAACTTAAATAGTTAGGTTTTCTTTAAAGTATTGTCTAGATATGTTTCTATCAGTGTCGGAAAGTCTCTTTCGTATATTATATGAATTGTAGAAAATAAAAAGCAACAAACCTCTCCCATCCTATACTTTGTTAGGTTATAGTACTACCTAGTTCCAGTATTGTGTGTTTTTTTTTTTATTGTGGTAAAATATACATAACATGTACCATTTTTAAGTAAACATTCAGTACCATTAAGAAGAGCATATTCACAATGTCATCCATTGTATCCATTTCCCGAAATATCTAGAAATTTTTCATCATTCTAAGCAGGAATTCTGCACCCATGAAATGAAAACTTCCTAGACTCCCTCCCCCAATCCCTTGGTAACCTCTATTCTGCATTCATCTTACAAAGCCGCCTTTGGGTATCTCATATAAGAGCAATCATATAGTATTTATCCTTTTGTGTCTGGTTTATTTCAATTCACTTAAACACAGTATTTTCAGAGTTCATTCATATAGTAACATATATCAGAATTTGATTCCTTTTTATGGCTGAATATTATTCCGTTGTAATGTATATACTACATTTTGTTAATCCATTCTTATGTTGATGGACATTTGAGTTGTTTCCACCTTTTGGCTATTGTGAATAGTGCTACTGTGAGCATTGGTGTACAAATATCTGTTTGAGTCCTGCTTTCCATTCTTCTGAGTGTGTTACACATACCTAGTAGTAGAATTGCAGGGTCATATGGTATTCCTACATTTAACTTTTTGAGAAACTGCAGTTCTGTTTTGCACAGCAACTGTGCCATTTACATTCCCGTTAGCAATGCATGAGGGTTCCAATTTCTCCACATCCTTGTCAACACTTGTTATTTTGTGTTTTTTGTGTAATAGCCATCCTAATGGGTATCAGGTGATAACTCCTTGTCGTTTTGATTTGTACTTCCCTGATGACTAGAGATATTGAGGACCTTTTCATGTGTTCATTGGCCAGTTGTATATCTTTTCCAAAGAAATATCTCTTTAAAGTCTTTTACCTACTTTTGAATTGTGTTGTTTGTTTTTCTGTTGTTGAGTTATAGTAGTTTTTAAAAATTATTATGGGTATATAATAGTTGTATATCTTTAGGGTACATGACGTTTTGATATAGGCATACACTGAATTAATCAATCTGGGTAATTGGGGTATTCATCATCTCAGGCATTTAACATTTCTTTGTGTTAGGAACAGAATTGTATTAATAGTAATTCTTTATATATTTTGAATATTATTCCTGTATCAGATGTGTTTTATAAATATTTTCTCCCATTCTGTGAGTTGTCTTTTCTCTTCTTGATTGTGAGTGTTCTTTGATGCAGAAAAGTTTTTAAAATTTTTTCTTTGGTTGCCTATACTTTTAGAGTCATATTCAAGAAATCATGGCCAAATCTGATGTCATGTTTTCTTCTCAGAGTTTTATAGTTTGTTTTCTTCTCAGAGTTTTATAGTTTTTGGCTTCAGTATTTTTATAAAATTCTCTCCATAGTTGTTGGGTCCCTGATTTTAACTTTGAGATATAATCTCTCTAGGGGTGAAATTAACAGTGAAATCGTATAGTGAAGACATGATAGAAAATACCACATTTTATTCATTTTAAGCCTAGGCATTTTATAGACTGATTGAAAGAAGTTATAAACTGAGTGGGATCACAGATATCGTCATTTCAGTAGCTTCATTAAAAGTAGATGAAGATTGAGACTAAGAGTTTAAAGGAACTCAAAGATTTTATCATTCATTGCTAATGCTTTTAAAACTTTCAGCAAAAATTATCTATTCTCATGTAATAAAGTGTAACTCATATTTTAGTTTCTTTAAACAATACTGTTTTCTAATTTGTAACTGATCATGTAGTACAGAATGCAAAATCTCTACACTGGGAATTAGGAGGCTTAGATTTTAATTCTGGTTCTTCTAAGATTTATATGATGTTTGAAAATGAGGTTGGAAAGCGGCTAGTGAGGGATAGATGGTGAGATGATTTCTAATATTCCCTGTAAGAATCAGTTGATTCTGTGATTTAATGGCTTGATTTATATCAGAATTACTAATTAGTGGTGGGGAAAATATTATCTTTGAGTGGGAAGGTACCAGCACTCTCAATTGAATTTTAATATAATCAATTTTTATATTGTATGCAGGTGGGTTCTTATGTTTTAAAAAGTTTTGCCACTTAATTAGCTTTTTTTTGCATCTAGATTTGCAGATGATTATAAAATTGCTATTCAACAGACTTACTCCTGGATATCTCAGACTGATATTTCAGATAAAAATGGGTTCTTTGCTCTACCAAAAAATAAGAAACGTTCACGACAGAAAACTGCAGTTCATGTGCTAAACTTTTGGTGCTTAAATCCAGCTGTGGTAAGCTCATTATGTTGTAAAGGAAAATTTTGTCTTGCTCAATACCAACATTTAAATTGATATGATTGATTCTTTTAAAGATAATTTTATGTATCTAATGTTTCCTTTTAGGCCTTTTCAGATATTAATGGCAAAGTTCATACTATTGTTTTGACATCTGGTACATTATCACCAATGAAATCGTTTTCATCAGAACTTGGTGTTACATTTACTATCCAACTGGAGGCTAATCATGTCATTAAAAACTCACAGGTTAGTTTTGTTTTGTTGTGTTTTGTTTTGAGAGCCTTCAGTCTACCTCAATGTAATCCTATGTAAACAAATTTAGAAGGTACCTGAAGTGCAAGCAAACAAACTGATAGGAAATTCAACATTTCAGTTTTAGAATAAAAGAAAATGTCAGCTACTTAATAGTGTCAACAAAAGGGAATAGTAATAAATAGTATCCCTTCAACCCAGTCACTTTGGATGCAAAGATTGTCTTGCAATTTCTTCATTTAAATAATCTTTAGTTTTTTAATGAAAATTAACAAAAGAAAATTTTTACTTCTTAAGTTTCTATTGTATAATTATTTATGGATTTCTCTTTTCCATTAGACTATGATATATCCTAATTATTCGTTTTACATCCCTATCCTTTCTCTGTACCTAGATTAATACCTGGCATTTAGCAAGTGTTCAGCACATCTTTGAATATCTGAAATGAATTAAAAGTACTCTTATAAGTCCTGTGATTTAAGATTTTTTTTATAACAATGCCTTATTAATGTTATTTTAATTTTCCTAGAAATGTTTGGATTGTCATTTTTCATTATGCTTCTGGCTTCTTTTCATGAAGTAATTTAAAGTGGTTAGCTACATACTTAATCTCACCTGTATGCCTAACATAATCCTAGTTCTTTATAAAGTTGCACGCACAGGTATATGTGGGGGCATTTTTGGTTCTCACAGTTACCTGGGAGCAACTACTGCCATTTAGTAGTCGGGAGCCCAGAATGCCAAGCTCCTATATAACTAAGCATTTTGTTTTCCAAATGACAGAGTATTCCTGTTGAGAAACATTACTGTGAACAGCAGTGAATGAAGAATATGTGTTCCATATTTTCAAGTTGCTTTCTTTAGAGGCACAAATAAACATAAGAAGTTGGTAAATTCAGCATATATTTGTCAAAATGTTATTATATGTTATTATAGGCTTTAATTATGTTCTTAACCTGTGCACAAGTCCATTTAACCTGTAATGTCACTGAATTATAATAATAATTCTAGTTTTGCAGCTGTATGCTGTCATACTATAATATTTTCCCCAAAATTTAAAAAAATTATTTTTAATTTTAAAATACACATAAAATTTATCATCTTAACCATTTTTTTTTTTTTTTTGGAGACAGAGTCTCGCTGTGTTGCCCAGGCTAGAGTGCCGTGGCGTCAGCCTAGCTCACAGCAACCTCAAACTCCTGGGATCAAGCAATCCTCCTGCCTCAGCCTCCCGAGTAGCTGGGACTACAGGCATGCGCCACCATGCCTGGCTAATTTTTTCTATATATATTTTTAGTTGGCCAGATCATCTCTTTCTATTTTTAGTAGAGACGGGGTCTCTCTCTTGCTCAGGCTGGTCTCGAACTCCTGACCTAGAGCCATCCACCCGCCTCGGCCTCCCAGAGTGCTAGGATTACAGTCGTGAGCCACTGCGCCCAGCCTTAAATGCATATGGTTCAGTCTTGTTACATACATATACATTGTTGTGCAACCAATCTCAAGAACTTTTTCCCCTTGTGAAATTGCAACTGTGTTCCAATTAACTCTCCATTCTCCCCTTTGCCTAAGCCCTTGTAATTACCATTCTACTTTCTGTTTCTATGAATTTGACTATTCTAGATACTTCATATAAGTGGAATCATAAGGTATTTGTCTTTTTGTGACTGACTTATTTCACTTGGCATAATATTCTCAAAGTTTGTCCATGTTGCAGATAATGTCCTCACATTTCATCCATGCCGTAGCATGTGTCAGAATTTCCTTTTTAAGGCTGAATAATATTCCTTGTGTGTATATGTCTGAGATATTATAAAATATTTATTTGGTCGTCTACCCCTTTTCTTGGCATACAACTCCTAAAATCTTGAGAATCTCTAAATTGATGTTTTTGTATGCTAATGAGATGACTGATAGCATGGAGCCCTTAGGTAGATTCAGGATGGGAGCTGGTCACCAAGAAAGACCAAAACATAATTAGTGTGTCGGGACTTTCAGCTGAAGGTTACATTGAGCCCAGTGGCCAATGTTTTAATCAATCATGCCTCCATGATGAAGCTTCCATAAAAACATGACAGGGTTCAGAGAACTTCTGGATAGCTGAACACTTTGAGGTTCCTCCCTTCCCACATGCCTTGCCCTATGCATCTCCTCATCTGTATCCCTTGTCATATTCTTTATATTAGTAATAAACTAGTAAGTGTTTCCCTGAGTTCTGTGAGACACTCTAGCAAATTAATCGAACCCAAGGAAGGGGCTGCGGGATCCCTGATTTTATATCTGGTCGGTGAGAAGCACATGTAAAACAACTTGGGGCTTGAGATTGTCATGAGAAGTAGGGGGCAGTCTTGGGGACTGAGCCTTCAACCTGTGGGATCTGAAGCTGTCCTTGGGTATATAATGTCAGAATTGAATTGAATTGAATTATTTTGAAGGAGAGCTTCGCTGAAAGAAAAAAAGAGAGAATTGAATCGAATTAGAGGACACCGTTTGGTGTCTGCTGGAGAATTGCTTACTTGCTTGGTGTATAGGGATAAACCTCCACACATTTTGTCACAGAAATCTTGTTGTGTGAGAGCAGAGGAAAAATAATTTTCTTCCACGCAGTGCCACATTTGATTACCCATTTACTCATTGATTCTCCCAACCTTATTTTGAAAAATTATAAGTTTCAGAAAAATTGAAAAAACTTTTTTGTTGTTGAGACAAGTTCTCTCTCTGTCACCCGGGCTAAAGTACAGTGGCGTGATTGTAGCTTACTGACGCCTCAAATTCCTAGGCTCAAGTGATCTTTCTGCCTCAGCCTCCTGTGTAGCTGGGGTTACAGGTGTGTGCCACCATGCCCAGCTCATTTTTTTTTTTAACTTTTTGTAGAGAGGGTTTTGCTATGTTGCCTAGGCTGATCTCAAACTTCTGGCCTCAGGCAATCCTCCCACCTCAGCCTCTCAAAGTGCTGGTATTACAGGTGTGAGGCACCCCACCGAGTGATAAAATAATATTAATGTAGGAATGTCTTTATATCCTTCACCTAGATTCATCAATTGTTAATATTTTGCAATATTTGCTTCTTTGTCCCTCCCTCCCTATTTCAAAACTTTGTTACATGCTTAATATTACAAAGCTATTGAGCATAGAGATAAGTAAAACCCTTTTTGCTTTTAAGGAACTTTCATTCTAAGAGAATTCAGTTATCTGCCTAAAGCAAAACTTATAAACTAAATCTATATACAATTAATTAAAGGTAATTAAAACAATTTCAAAGTAAATGTCTGTTAAACTTGTTGCTTGATCTTTTTACAAATATATAAATACTTCCAACTAAATATTAACTTTTTTTTTTTGTTTAAGCATAACTCTAATACTGACACATTTATATTCCAGGTTTGGGTTGGTACCATTGGGTCAGGTCCCAAGGGTCGGAATCTCTGTGCTACCTTCCAGCATACTGAAACATTTGAGTTCCAAGATGAGGTGGGAGCACTTTTATTATCTGTGTGCCAGACTGTGAGCCAAGGAATTTTGTGTTTCTTGCCATCTTACAAGGTAAGGGAATATTTATTGTTTCTTTTGCCTTTAAAACATCATTTAAATTAAGAAAATTACCACGATAATTTAAAAAATTACCAGGATAAGCTTCCTAGGGTCAGAAGCAACGGAGTAATAATTATAGTTTTCTAAACGTCATATATTGTTTTACTTATTAAGATATTGCCTGATTGTTCTACTACTGCTTTACTTAAAAGTCTAAAAGAATAAAAGTCATCAAACAATGTTAGTTATATAAGAGAATTGGTTAAGGTGTACATGATATATATTCTTGGGGGCAAGTTGATATTTTCATAGTTGAAGGATAAAGGAGTATTCTTTTTCACTTTCGTAAATTATTCTTTTGAATATTTCAGTAAAGTGAATCTAAGCCAAACTTTCTTTGTTGCCCATTATTTTGCTTCATGTATTTTTCTTGTTTTTTTTTATAGTCAATCTGATTTTTAGTAATATTTTTTGAGTTAAATTGAAATTATATAGTGTATTTTAGTTCTCCTAATATTCAAAGCATTGAAACCATATGTAATTCCTGAGAGTAACATCACATTTTATCAAAATCTAAACTAAATCCAGTGTAGAGAAGTGGCATTCTCTTTTCTTTTTTCATGGGAAGTTATACCTCTAAGAACAGAAGCATAATTAAGTAATATATTTCAATAGCAATTTTGATACTTTTGACTTTCCTACTGTCTTTCCATGTATACATACTTTGTTAGCCAGAGATACAATAAAGCAGTCTTCCTGTAGATGAATTAAAGGATTTGTTTTCAGAGGAAAGTTAATAAGATGATTTTTTATAAGAATATTTAAAAATAAAATGCTCATAAACATTTAAAAAATTTTTAATAGAAAACAAGATCTATTCCAGAGCATGAACATCTACAGAAAACAGTTATATTTAGGAAAACTAACAATTAAATCTGGTACTAAGCCATACAATAAAATATGTGGAGAGTTGGCCTTACCTAGTAATATTTGTAGAATGTTTAATTCTTAAATATGGAAACAAATATCTTCTGGAATATTGGGAAGAAAACTTATTTTGGAGATCATAGAAACTATACTTCCAGAGTTATATAAGAAATAAAAACAAAATCTTGTCACATTGGTAAAAACTTTTTATATTTTCCAGTCACAATCACAAAAAGGGAGATAGGAAATATCTGCGTGACATTTTTTGCTAGGCTCCAAAGACATGGCAAGAATGATTCTTTATATGCTAGGAAGTGGCTTGGTACATTTTTTCTTGGTGTATATAGAGGAGAACCAATTCTATTGTAATGTTATTTAAGTGGACTATAAATTTAGATGAAAAAGTCTACTTAAATGAAAAAATTACAGTGAGAAACAAAACAATTTGTTGAACTGTGCACAACATACTTCAACTGATACTCTCAAATGATATTCTTTTCATGACTCTTTATTAATAGATAATAAATAATAACTTTAGCGTTATGAAGCTTTGATATTGTACAAAGTCAGAAACAAGATGCCTGCTAGTTTCAGGGCATGCTTAATATGCTGGGAGGTTGTTTTAATGCCAGAAATGTTCAAGTAATTACACACAGTATTCATGGCTCTATTAATAAATAGTCTGTCATATCAATAGCCTCTGAGATTAAACTTGTTAGGTTTTTTTTAAAAAGAATATTTGGTCATTTGAAGAACTCATTTCTAAAAGGGTCTTTTCAAGCTCTAACAAACTAACATGCATTATTTTCTATAGAATTTAAGTAGCAAGCACAGTACTGTATATTCAGGGAAAGTGTGATGACTTGTGATTTCAAAGTAGTTTGTTTTGTGTTTAACCTAAGAATGACTGTTGCATGAAGTGTTTGTTTCCACAGTTTAGCAGATAAGCATTATAGGATTCCTTAAGATCAAGGCACCAAGGGGGGCCACAAGCCAGCCTGCTGACTCAGGAAGCCATAGGAGGAATGATTGTGTCTGTTCATTTCCTTTCACTGGTTTGCTGACTTGTTGAGGATTAATTGTTGCCTTACAATGTTACTGAAATAAACTTTTTACATTAAAAAAAAAAAAAGCAAAGACACAGACACAGAAAATAATCCTTTGAACATACTTTATTCCCATTTAGTTTATTTCTTTGATTAATAGTAAGATTATTCTGCAGGTTTTTGTTTATTCTTTTAAAATTTTTGTTTATTTACCATTTGAATCATTTTTCAATGTAAGTTTAGTGGCGTTAAGTATTCACAGTGTTAGCCATCACCACCATCCATTTCCAGAACTTTTCATCATCCCAAATAAGAACCCTGTACCCATGAAATAATAACTCCCCAGACTCCATTTCCCCAGTTCCTGTTACCTTCTATTCTTCTATGTCTATGAATTTGTCTATTGTAGCTACTTCATATAAGTGGGATCATACAATATTTGTCTTTTGTTCTGATTTATTTCATTTATAATATTTTCAAAGTTCATCCATCTTGTAGCATGTATCAGAATTTATTCCTTTTAGAGCGTGCGCGTACCCGTTCTGCACCTGGAGTATTGGTGCCATTTGGAGGATAAAGCCTTTGGAGGTGTATCGCAGGCTTTTGTTCTCTGAACTACAACTCTAGTATGCCGTGCCCCTCATCTTGGTGTGCTAGGTGTGGTTTCCCAGGATAGAGTAAAAAGAAACTTAAGGGACGATGGTATGCTAAAGAAGAACAAAATTGAATACGTTGTTTAAGTGTGTCGTTCACAGAAGCCCCAATCACCTAATGGATAAGGCATTGGCCTCTTAAGCCAGGGATTGTGGGTTCGTGTCCCATCTGGGGTGGATGAGCTTTTTGCATTTAAAATACTTTTTCATTTCTTAAACAATTATAGCAAAATCTTCCAACTTAATTTTACTTAAAAAAATTTTATTCATTTTTATAGCAGAATGATATTCCATTTTATAGGTACAATACACACATACATATATACACACACAAACATACATATGTATATAGCTGCATGTATATATGTGTGACATTTTGTTTATCCATTCATCTGTTGATGGACATTTGGGTGGTTCCCACTTTTTGTCGGTTGTGAGTAATGGTACTATGAACATTGATGTACAAATATCTGTTTGAGTCCTTGCTTTCAATTCTTTTGGATACATTCCTAGAAAGAGAATTTCTGGATCATGTGGTAATTTAACTTTTTGAAGAACCATTAAACAGTTTTCCATAGCCATTGCACAATTTAGATTCCCACCAGCAGTGCAAAAGGATTCCAATTTCTCCACATCCTGCCAACACTTGTTACTTTGTATTTTTTTATAATAGCCTTCCTAATGTGTATGAAGTGGTATCTCTTGTGGTTTTGATTTGCAGTTTCCTAATACTAGTGATGTTAAATCTTTTCATGTGTTTATTGACAATTTGGGTATCTTCTTTGGAGAAATACTTACTCAAATTCTTTGTGCATTTTTAAATTTAATTTTTAGTATATTCACAAAGTTGTGCAACCATCACCACTATCTAATTCCAGAACATTTTTCTGACCTCCAGAAGAAGTCCCTTACCCATTAGCAGCCACTCCCTACTCTCACCTGTTCCCTGGCAACCACTAATCTACTTTCTGTTTCTATGGATTTGCCCTTTTTGGACATTTTGTATAAATTGAATCATACGATATATGGCCTTTTATGTCTGGCTTTTTCTTTTCACATAGCATAATGTTTTCAAGGTTCATCTGTGTTGTAGGGTGATTTAATACTTTATTCCTTTTTATGGCTGAATAATTTACCTTTTACTTCCAACCTGTTTATGTCTTTGAATTTAACGTGTGGTGTTTATAGACAGTACATAGTTGGAGCGTTTTTTAAAGTATCCCTTCTGGTAATCTCTGCTTTTAACTAGAGTGCTTACTCCATTTGTGTTTAATGTAATTACTGATAAGGTAGTCTTCATAAATGCCACTTTGCTATTAATGTTTGTTTTCTGTACGTCTGGTGCCTTTCCCCCTTCTATTTCTCCCTTACTGCCTTCTGAATCTTATAGATACTAGATAGATAGTTTCTAGTATGCCATTTAAATTTTTCTAATGTATCCTATTAATTCCCTTGGTGTTTCTTTTACTATGTATTTTTGAGTTATTTTCTTAGAGGTAGTCCTGGGAATTACAGTTAACATCTTAATTTATGACAATGTAGTTTGGGTTAATACTAATTAAGCTTTCAAAATCACTCCATTTGACCCCCCTGGGGGAAAAATAGTATGCAAAAACTCTAATCCTATATAGTGGTATTCTGTCCCACTTCTCTTGTGTCATTATTGTCATAGAAACTACATCTTTACATATTATATGCCCATAATAATTTATAATTATTGCCTTATGCAGTTGATTTTTCAATCAGATAGAAAAAAAGTTACAAACAAAAAGTATATTTTGTATTGTCTTTTATATCTACTATAAAATACATATTTTACTTTTATGTTTTACCTTGTAATTACCTTTACCAGTGTTTTTAATTCTTATGTGGACTTGAGTTGCTTTCTAAATGTCCCCCAAAACTCATGCTTAGAGTTTGAGCCTTGCAGCTCTCTCAGTTGTGATCCACTGCTATTATCCTGGATCCCTACTGATGTGGTGGTAAGGTATGAGGGGAGAGGAAGCACCTTGTAATCCTGTATGTCTCAGTCTTTCAGTGGAATTATGTCCCTTGCCTGTGACCTTCACAAGTGTTTCTTAGCTCTTCATTCATCTCATTAGAAGAGACAGGAGGAAGCTGGCTGGAGTTTAGGAAATTTTCCCTTCCCTTAAGTTGGATAAGACTCTGGTAAAGTCTTCCCTTGCCCGCTGACTAGACTGACCTTTGTTA
The DNA here is from genome assembly GCF_020740605.2 of Lemur catta. Classification (NCBI taxonomy): domain Eukaryota; kingdom Metazoa; phylum Chordata; class Mammalia; order Primates; family Lemuridae; genus Lemur; species Lemur catta. The sequence goes on along the minus strand of NC_059142.1, from coordinate 26,750,396 downwards.
TGGAGAATGTTTTGAGTGTATGGTTAATTACCCCACACTCCCTCCCCAGCAGAAACAAGAGTATTTTTCTTGGCTGTTTACTGTGAGAACCTTGTGGGATTTCTGAAGGTAATATCTTAAAAAATGTGGGGTCCCCTAAGACCGCAGCCCCTAGGACTTTCTTTTAAGCTAGCTTACATTTTCTGCAATTTGTCAAAATTATCTTTTGTTTCTACCAATTTATGGTTTTAGTGGCTACTGCTCCAAGTAAGCATATCTTGACAGTGATTCTCTGTATTCACTTGTCTCTCCAGATTTCAGGGTGGCAGTTTGCCCTCTGACTTCATTTCTCTGATAAATCCCAGAAAAGTCATTGATTTTCAGTTTGTTTGGGATTTTTCTTATAAGACAGATATGATGACTTCCAAGTTCTTTACATATTGTAGCTGAAATTGGACATCCTAGTTCTATTGTCTTTAAAAATGTATTTTTAACTGAATTTCAGAATGTAGATATCAGATCAAACCACATTATAATTGTCTTATCATTCTAGACTGAGGGGACAGTATTAGCAAAGGCACAGAAAATATTTTTATAATCACAGAGTTTATCATTGCTTGTGTGAAAATATAAGGAAAAGACTAGACAGAAGATTGCAGATTTTCATAAAAGAAACACAGAAGTTTAAATCTTTGCAAACCACACATTTGTATGGTAAGTATTTTTTCCCCTATATAACTAGATAATTAGAATGGATGATTTACTTAAAACTTTCAATGAGAAAACCAATTTCCTTTTGTTGTAAACTGCAGCATCTGTGTAAAGATAAAGATATCTGAGATAATGTCATTCGAGAGTTTTTCCCCCATATTTCTTTCAGAGCCTTCTAAGTTACTGGAAATTACAATAGTTTCATAAAGAACACCATTTCTCCACTAAGATAAATTTTATTTTGACTCTATTGTCATTTAACTAGCAGCATCACTGCTTTAGAACTCTCTGAGAGATGATTTTTATTGGTAGAAGTGTTGCTAAACTCTTTATAGAAAAGTTTCTATTAAATCATTTTGAAAAGAGACTTTCTGGTGCCAGAGTAGCAACTTGGATCTTTTTATTTGTACATTACAGACTTTGATTTTCTTTTATATCTTCATGAATAAGATGCATAAGCCATTTTCACAGAGGGAACATTTTGCATTTCATCACTGAATGTCAGATAAGGGATAAAATGCAAATGTTTCTGTTCGCTCTGTAGTTAAAGTTTTTATAAGTATTGTTCAGCATTAAGTTTGTGTGTTAAGAGATTTGCAATGTTATTAGTTTGATGTATTTCTCATTTTAAGTTTTATTGTATTTGATCTAAAGGAGAAACTAAAGTGCCACATTTAAAAGTGTTTTCCTTAGGTTGAAATTTCTTTAGATTATAAATTTGCCTTATTTTAAGTGATCAACTGAGTCTCTTCAAGGAATATTTTTTCCTGTAATATTAAGAAGAAAGAATGGCATTGAGGCTTTTGGAATGTGATAAGGAGGTTGTTCATGTCTCAGAGGTTAAGTGTAGTTCTTGAGAACTTCTGCTCTTTGGTATTGTTGACTGAAATTAAGGCTGTTGATGCAGAAATATTTTGATAAAGGTTTATTGGAAGCGAAATATGAAGATTGACCTGTGAAGACACACAAACAAAGCTGGACGTGTTCCAAAGTCTGTTACAAGTTGAAATGCTTTTATAAGAAAGTTTAGGAAAAGGGAGAGAGACTCCTCCTTTCAGAGTCGTCCTTTTTCATTGGAGGGTACAATACAGAAGTTACATTCATTGGCTGCAGTTTACAACATACAGGCTAAGATGTTGTACAACTAAGACAATCAGTTAAACTTCATGATTCAGAAACAAGTCAATGTCCTTTTCAGTGTCAGTAGGTTCATTAGGGCGGTAAGATGCAATGATGTCAGTAGTTTGAGGAAGTCACAGTAAGTTTCTTTACTCAGGGGCAGGGTATAAGCTAGGAATCATAAGACCTGTCCCAGGCGGGTTAATTTGGAAGCCTGCCAAATGTGACATGTAGATTGTCATTATTAAACAACATGCATCTATCCATTTGCTTATTCCTTTGACAAATATTTACTGGGCACATATTACATTCTGCGTAGATAATTCATGTAAGTTGGCCAAGGTCATATACATTTAATTAGTGAAAGAACTTGCCTTAAAACTTGATTTTCTAGTTTGATGCTGTCTTCATAATAGTTTTCTAGAGTTTAATACATGAAATATGGTTGATCTGATAAATATTAATTGGCTCTATTATTTTTATTTAGAACAGTATGCATGTATATACAAATACCTATATACTGGTATATCTATACGTACATTAATATTTGCTTTCACATTTGTTTTTGCTTGTGAGCTAAACTACTGTCCTTAGGAAGATATATATAAGAGCTATTTTGAAGGGTTATATTGAAAAGCTCTTTTAAAAAGTGGAATGATTGAATATTCTGAAAAGTAGTACTATAGTTGGAAAGTTTTTAAAGTGAAGTTTTTTTTTTGCTTTGTTTTGTCTGTATGTATGCATATATATAGTCATCTATAAATAACATGCATACACTTGTGCCACATCTGGTTCCAAAAAGTATATTTTTATAAAAATATATTGAATATAATTTTTAGGTGAAAAATTTAGGGAGAATAAAAGCAGGAAAGTTAAGATTAAAGTAAAGTCAAGGATGGCTAGCTAGCTTAGTTTGAAGAGGCAATATCTTAGTCCATTTTGTGATACTATAACAGAATACCACAGACTGGGTAATTTGTAAAGAAGAGAAATTTCTTTCTCACAGTTCTGGATGCTGGGAAGTCCAATATCAAGGTACCGGCACCTGCTGAGGGCCTTCATCCCATGGTGAAAGGTGAAAGGGCAGGCAAGACAGAGAACCTATTCCCAAAAGCCCCCCTTTTAAAGGCATTTAAATCTACCTATGAGGGCAGAGGCCTCATGGCTTAACCATCTGTTAAAGGCTCCACCTGTTAATACTGTTACAATGGCAATTAAATTTCAACATGAGTTTTGGAGGGGACATTCAAACCACAGCAGGCAGAGAGCCAGTAGTAAATCCAGAAGCTGAATTCATTGTAACTCCTTGTGTTCCCATAACCCCTTGTTTCCAAACTATATTTTTCATGGGTAGATATAGAAAGCACTTTTTGAGAAATGACAAATTGGTTAAATATAACTTATGATTAATTTACTATGCATTTCCCATATTCCCATTTTGAACTTGATGTGAGTTAGAAAAACTTGGAAGTTCCAGGTGTTCCGTCTTGATTACAATCTTTAATATCTATCTATAATTAATCTTCATAATAGCAACGAATTGGTTTTTCTTTTTGGCTGAGTTTCATATTGACACCTTTTGAATTTGGATGATTTGGGTATTATCAGGAAGCAAGTTACCTTGATGCAAAGGTAGCCTCCTAATACGCTTATCAGGCAGGTTTCCCCAGACATCATGGGACAAAAAAGCTGACACCAAATTAAGATACTTGAATCATACAGTTTAGTAGGTAAATTTAAAACACACACTAAGAGGCAAGGGGAAAGAGTTGGGGTTATATTAACATGAAGAATAGAGTACGAGTGGATAGAAGGACCATACCACCAAAATCCTGGGTTATGCAATGTTCATGTCTTATCTTTCTCTCTTTGCCACGGCAGCATTCCTTGCTGATGGTATGGTTACAAAGACTAGAAATGAGGTTTGGGCAAGGGGATCCAACAGATGCACAGCTGACACACATTTTATTAGAGATAGGTCAGAGCAAATGTACCTGGCCATAGCTGTAGTCCATCAATTCACTTGCTGAGCTACTGTGGCTTTTATTTGCCTTTCTTGGGTAGAGGATACATGGAGCCAGAATTGGTATCACCAGTAGGTAGCAGAATAAGATTTCATGAATAGTGTTTCATGTGCCTTACATATATTCAGTGTATCTTGAATATTTGCTACCTCATGTATATATAATGTATCTTGAATGTTTAGTGTCCATCCTTTTTCTTTTATATTCATATGCAAATGCTATACTTATTTTATCTCTTTAATATATCTTATAGGTTTCTAAATTCTATCTCTGATTTTAACATCTGAAGAATTTCACCCATCTACTTGGGTTTCTGTATTTTATATTATAATTGAATATTCCCAATAATATGGCAAATGCAACTCTCAATTTATAGAAAGGAACTCTCGCAATCTCTCAGTCCCTTGCCTTTAATTTTAAGGAGCCAGGTTAACTCAAGGGTTATTGTATTTTTAATAACTCTTTCAAAAGATGTAGTACTTTCTACAGGACATAGTGAATAAATGGCTAGAGTTCATACCAATGCATTGATATTTGCCTTTGTCCAAAGTACTATTTCTGAGGAGTTTTTAGAAATAAGATTTGCCGGGTTTAGATAATGTTAGCTTGAAGATGATATACCTAGGAAGTCATACTAACATGAAAGATCATAAGGGAGGAAAAATCATCAAGGAAAAGATTTTACATTTAGCAGCTCAATGTAGAGAAGACTATAGGTCATATAGTCTTTTTTAAAAATAGATTTTATTTTTTAGACCAGTTGTAGGTTCACAACAAAATTGAGTGGACAGTATAGATAGCTGTCATATACTCCTTGCCTCCACCCGTACACAACCTCCCCAACTATCAACATCCCACACCACCTGAGCCGTGCCTAGACTTCCAACCTACAGAAACTGTGAGACAGTAAATAGGTGTTGTTTTCATGCCACAACATGAATGAATCTAGAGGACATTATACTGAGTGAAATAAGCCAATCACAAAAAGGCAAATATAACTGTATGATTCCACTTGTATGAATACCTAGAGTAGTCAAATTCATAGAGACAGAAAGTAGAAGGGTAGTTGCCCCAGCCTCTGGTAACCACCATTGTACACTCTTCTTTTATGAGTTTGATTGTTTTAGATTCCACATATAAGTGAGAATATGTGATATTTGTCTTTCTGTGCCTGGATTATTTCATTTAGCATAATGTTCTCCAATTCCATCCATGTGAATAATGCTGCATTGAACAACAGAATGCAGACATCTCTTTGAGAAACTGATTTCAAATCTTTTGGGTAAATACCCAGAAGTAGGATTGCAGGATTATATGGTAATTCTATTTTTAGTGTTTTGAAGAATCTCCATTCAGTTTTCCATAAAGGATATACTAATTTAAGTTCTTACCAATAATGTACAATGGTTCCCTTTTCTCCACTTCTCCACCAACACTTATCTTTTGTCTCTTTGATAATAGACATTCTAACAGGTGTGAGGTGATATCTCATTATGGTTTTATTTGCCTTTCCCTGATGATTAGTGATGTTGAGCATCTTTTCATGTATCTCTTAGCCATTTGTATGTCGTCTTTGAAGAAATGTATATTTATGTCCTGTGCCTATTTTTCAATTGGGTTTATTTATTTTTTTGCAATTAAGTTTTAGGGGGTTCTTATATATTTTGGATATTACTTCTTATTGATTGGGGTTTGCAAATATTTTCTCTCAATCTGTAGGCTGTCTCTTCACTATGTTAATTGTCTTCTTTGCTGTGCAGAAGTTTTTTAGTTTAATATAATCCCATTGGTCTATTTTTGTTTTTGTTGCCTGTGCTTTTGGTATCAAATCCAAAAAAATCTTTGCCCAAACCAATGTTATTTAGTTTTCCCCGTGTGTTTTATTTATTCTAGTAATTTTACCATTTCAAGCCTTAGGTTTATGTCTTTAAATCATTTTAAGGCCAAATATGGTGGCTCATTCTGTAATCAATCCTTGCTACTCGGGAGCCTAAGGTGGGAGGATCACTTAAGCCCAGGAGTTTGAGGCTACAGTGAGCTATGGTCACGCCCACTGCACTCCAGCCTAGGTGACAGAGCAAGACCAAGTTTCTTTTAAAAAAAAAAAATCCATTTTGAGTTAAGTTTTATATATGGTGTTAGGTAAGGATCCAATTTTATTCTTCTGCATGTGGATATCCAGTTTTCTCAGCACCATTTATCTAATGAGACTTTTTTCCCATGGTGTATACTTAGCACCTTTGTTGAAAATCAGTTGACCATACATGTATGGGTTTATTTCTGAGCACTCTATTCTGTTCCATTAGTTGATATGTCTATTTTTATGCCATTACCATGCTGTTATAATTACTATAGCTTTATAGTGTAGTTTGAAATTAGGTAGCATGATGCCTCCAGCTTTGATCCTTTTTGCTTATGATTGCCATGGCTATTCAGGGTTTATTATGGTTCCATAGGAATTTTAGGATTTTTTTTCTTCTATTTCTATGAAAAATGATGTTGGAATTTTGAAAGGGATTGCATTGAAGTGTTAGATCACTTTGGGTAATGTGGACATTTTAACAATGTTCTTCCAATCCATGAACACAGGATATCTTTCCATTTATTTGTGTCATCTTCAATTTCTTTCATCAACATTTTGTAGTTTTCAGTGTACGGGTCTTTTCACCTCTTTGGTTAACTTTATTCTTATTTGCTTGTAGCTGCTGTAGAAGGAATTGTTTTCTTAATATCTTCTTTGGATAGTTTGTTGTTAGTGTATAGAAATGCTGCTGATTTTTTGTATATTGATTTTGTATCCTGCAACTTTACTATTAACATATTCATTTATGCTAAGAGCTTTTTGGTGTAGTCTTTAGGGTTATATATAGATCACGTCATCAGCAAACAACAACAGTTTCACTTTTTCCTTTCTTATTTTGATGCATTTTATTTTTTTCTTTCTCTGCTAAATTCCTCTGGAAAGGACTTCCAGTGCTATGTTAAATAGAAGTGGTGAGAGTGGACATTCTTACCTTGTTCCAGATCTTAGAGGAAAGGCTTTTCAATTTTTCAACATTGGGATAATGTTAGCTGTGGGCTTATTATGTTTGGCCTTTATTGTGTTGAGGTATGTTCCTTCTGTACTTAATTTGGTGAGAATTTTTTTCCTGAAAGGATGTTGAATTTTGTCAAATACTTTTTCTGCATCTAATGAGATGGTCATATGGTTTTTTTCCTTCATTCTGTTAATGTGACTTATCACATTTATTGATTTATGTATATTGAACCATCCTTTCATCCCAGGGACAAATCTCATTTGATCATGGTTAATGATCTTTTTGATGTGTTGTTAAATCCAGTTTGCTAATATTTTGTTGAGGGTTTTGGCGTCTGTGTTCATCAAGGATATTGGCTTGTAGTTTTCTTTTATTGTAATGTCCTTAATCTGGCTTTGGTATCAGGGTAATGCTAGCTATATAAAGAGTTTGGAAGTATTCCTTCCTCTTTGATTGTTTGGAAGAGTTTGAGAAGGATTGGGAAAGTGTTCTTTAAATGTTAGGTGGAATTCATTAGTGAAGCAATCAGGTCCTGGGCTTCTCTTTGGAAAGAACTTATTAGTGTTCTGTTCAGTTTTTCTATTCCTTTATGATTCAGTCTCCATAGGTTCTATGTATCCAGAAATTTATCCTTTTCTTATAGGTTATCCAATTTGTTGGCATATAATTGTTTGTAGTAGTCTCCTATTTCTGTGATATCAGTTATAATGTCTCCGCTTTCATTTCTTATTTTATTTATTTGAATCTTTTCTCTTTTTTCCCTTGTTAATCTAGCTAAAAGTTTGTTGATTTTGTTTATCTTTTCAAAAACTAATTCTTAGTTTTGTTGATTTTTGTTTTATTTTTCTAGTCCCTATTTTATTTATTTCTGCTCTGATATTAAACTTCCTTCTCTTAACTTTGAGTTTAGTTTTTTGTTCTTTTTCTAGTTCCTTGAGGAGTAATGTCAAATTGTTTATTTGAGATTTTCTTCTTTTGTGATGTAGGTGTTTATTGCTATAAACTTTTCTCATAGAATTGCTTTTACTTTGTCCCATAAGTTTTGGTATTTTGTTTCTATTTTCATTTGTCTCAAGATATTTTTTAATCTTCCTTTTAATTTTTTCTTTGACCCATTGGTTGTTCAGGAGCATGTTGTTTAATTTCTATGTATTTCTGAATTTTCCAAAATTGCTCCTTATTTTTTGAAGTGGGAGTCTCGCTATTTTGCCCAGGCTGATCTTGAACTTCTGGCCTCAAGCAATCCCGCCTCAGCCTCCTGAGTAGCTGGGACTATAGACACAAGCCACTGCACCCAGCACCCCCTGTTATTTATTTCTGATTTTTTACTGTTGTGGCCAGAAAAGATATTTGATATGATTTCAGTCTTCTTAAATTTGCTAAGACTTGTTTTGTAGCCTAACATATGCTCTATTCTCTAGAATGTTCCATGTGCATTTGAGAATAATGTGTATTCTGTTGGTGCTGGATTGGATGTTTTGTACAGGCATACCTCATTTTATTGTGCTTTGCTTTATTGTACTTCACAGATACTGCATTTTTTATAAAATGCAATTTTGAGGGTTTTTGGCAACCCTGCATGAAGCAAGTCTGTTGGCACCATTTTTCCAACAGTATGTACTCAGTTTATTCTCTTGTGTCAGCATTTTTTAGCAGAGTATTTTTAAATCAAGGTAAGACATTGTTTTTTTAGACATAATGCTATCGTACACTTAATAGACTACAGTATAGCATGAACATTACTTTTATATGCACTGGGAAACCAAAAAATGTGTGTGACTCACTTTATTGCAATGTTAGCTTTATTATAGTGGTCAGGAACCAAACCTGCCATATCTCAGAGGTATGCTTGTGCATGTCTGTTAGGTTCATTTGGTCTAAAGTGTTACTCAAGTCCAGTGTTTCCTTATAAATTTTCTGTCTGTATGACTTGTCCATTCTTGAAAGTGGAGCATTGATGTCCTACTATTACTGTATTGCAATCTCTCTCTCTTTTCAGATCCTTTAATATTTGCTTTATATATTTAGGTACTTTGATGTTGGGTACATATATATTTACAATTGTTGTGTCTTCTTGATGAATTGACCCTTTTATTATTATATTAAGTCCTTCTTTGTCTCTTTTTACTGTTTTTGACTTAGTCTACTTCCTCTGATATAAGTATAGCTAAACCTGCTCTCTTTTGGTTTCCATTTGTGTGGAATATCATTTTCTATCACTTCTCTTTCAATCTATATGTGTCCTTAAAAGTGAAGTGAGTTTTTTGTAGGCAGTGTATAGTTGGGTCTTGCTTTTTTATTCATGTAGTCATTCTTTGTCTCTGTATTGGAGCGTTTAATCTATTTACATTCAAGATAATTAATGACAAGTAAGGACTTACTGCTGCCATTGTGTTCATTTTTTTCTAGCTGTTTTGTAGATATTTTGTGTCTTTATTCTGCTTGTTGTCTTCCTGTGTGATTTGATGGTTTTGTGTAGTGGTATACCTTGAATCCTTTCTATTTTTGTTTTGTACCACATCGTACTTTTTTTCTAGATTGTGAAATGGTGTTTTTTCCAAAGCATTTCATTTTCAAGTTTTACAGTAAGAGGTTTATAGCTGATTCAGGTTGGCAGTACTTGAAAGTAGTAACTTTTAGGTAACATTATTCTGGTTGCTTCTTATTCATTTGCTTCTCTCAACCTAGATTTTGTGTTTTTTTGTTTGTTTGTTTTTGTTGTTTGTTTGTTTTTTGAGACAGAGTCTCACTCTGTTGCCCAGGTGAGTGCTTTGGCATCAGCCTAGCTCACAGCAACCCCAAACTCCTGGGCTCAAGCCATCTTCCTGCCTCAGCCTCCAGAGTAGCTGGACCTACAGGTGTACACCACCACACACAGCTAATTTTTCTATATTTAGTAGAAATGGAGTCTCAGCCTTGCTCAGGCTTGTCTTGAACTCCTGACTTCAAGTGATCCTCCCGCCTCAGCCTCCCAGAGTGCTAGGATTACAGGCATGAGCCACCAACCTAGATTCTAATTGTGTAGGTGCATTGACCTCCTTATAGTTTACTTTAATTACTAGCCTTTTTACAGAAGTATAGAAAATGAGTTGTCTTTTTTGGCCTAGGTTAATCTACTCAGGTAAGGAATGAAACATAGTTGAATTTGTGTGAATAAATTCATTCAGATTTCAGCCAGTATTTACTAAGCCAGTACTTCTTCATTCTAAAATAGCAAAACCAGTCAAATTATGTACATTTTAAGTAAATGATTACTTCAGACATTGATGAACCAACTATGTTGATGAATCAACAGTAATTCAGAATTTATGTTTCAAAGAGTTAAGAATTTGTTCCATACATAAATGGTGGTCGGGTTCTTACTGTTTTCTTTTCAAGAGATTTTAGCAAAGTAAATTGTCATGAAGAAATGTATTAGTTATTTTGGAAGTGGCATTTAATTTGAAAATTTTTGCACTTTAAGTATCAGTGTGTATTTTAATCAGAATGTATCAGTAAGTGACTCTAAATAAATGTGTCAGTATCAGTAGTGCAGCTCTAGCATTTTCACAATCCTCAGTCTTTTAACTAATTTATGAGAGGGAATGTTCCTTTTTAGAAAGGACTGTAGGATCTTTCATTTCCACTTAGATTGCCAACAACTATAAGGGGTCTTACTTTCACTTAAGAGCAATATTTCTCTATGTTATTCCTATAAGTGCTCTACTGACTACATCTGTATTCATTGAAAGTTTGATCCTGAAATATAAAACCCAGCCTCTTGAGGTGAAGGTGCTGAGTCAGATGTCGCCAAATATGAAGTTTCATTGGAAATTCATATATTTAGTCTTCTTGTGTTTTCTGTTTGTATATAGCAAGAATTAAGGATATAGTTATTAATATTTCTACTATAACTAAAGTTATTTTTAAAACCCTACTACTTTATTTTCCATTTTTATTAGTGTTTAAAAGGAACCGTTTATTCCTAACATATGCCACCTATAGGTACATATCAACTGAATAAAAGAAAGTAAACATTTCTTAAATATTATTACCTCAGGAAATGAATAGTGAAGAATCATCTTTAGATGGACAAAAATGGCAGGTTTTACCTATGAAATAAATTATGTGATTAAGATTACAAAAGATGATAGTCTGTTTAGGCAGGCCTATTAAAAGCATTAAGATTTGAGTACTGGCTATTAAAGTGAGTAAATGGCAATATTACAAAGTTAAACACATGCCAAAAAACATTTTCCAGAGGACTGGGATTGTAACAATACCATTAATGAGGGCAAAGAGGTCTTAATGCAATTTGCACTTTCTAAAGTTTCAAAAAGAGGCTTTGAGTTAGTGTATTATTAATGTACTGAACATCTGGAACTATGTAAAAACTATGGACATTGAGTAAATGCAGGATTTCCCCGCTAGGTTGCCTTCTAACTTATTGCCTCCCAAGTGAGATACTGGTTTTAAGAAGTTTGAAAGAAATGAAATGACAGTATCCAGATAAGGCTTGGACATTCCAAAGTGTCTTTTAGTTTGTAAGATCTGACTTAAAAATAAATTGCCTCAGAGGTTAACAAATCCAAGTAATGTGAAAACTAATTAGTAAATTAAATCATCTCTATCACTGTATGTCCACTGATCCCTCTGTGTGAATAGTATTTACATTTAGTATTTTGAACTTTATATAAGTAAAATCATATGTAAGTTATCTATATTTGCTTCTTTTTACTTGATATCTATAAGTTTGTGATTAATTCTTGTTGATAGATGTGAAACTAGTTTATGCATTTACACTACTGTGGAATATTCATTTGTGTGTGTGTGTTTATATTTTAAAAATTTTTAAGATTGTGGTAAAATATATATCATAAAATTTATCTCTTAAGCATTTTAAGTTCAGTGCCATTAAGTACATTCATGATATTATATAACTGTCACCACTATTCTTTTTCCAAAACTTTTTAATCACCTGAGTCAGAAACACAGTACCCGTTAAACAATAACTCCTCATTCTCCTCTTCCCCTAGGCCCTGGTATCACCTATTCTACTTTCTATCTCTATGAATTTGTCTATTGTAGGTACCTCATATAAGTGGAATCATAGGATATTTCTACTTTTTAAAATTTTTATTTATTTATTTTTTTATTATTTCAGTATATTGTGGGGGTACAAAAGTTTAGGTTATGTATATTGCCCTTGCCCCCCTACCCCTCGAGTCAGAGCTTCAAACGTGTCCATCCCCTAGACAGTGCGCATCACACTCATTATGTATGTGTACACCCATCCCTTCCCCACCCACATCTGCCCAATATTTCTACTTTTGTTTCTGGCTTTTTTCATCTGCCATGTTTTCAAGGTTCATCCATATTGTAGCATTTATCAGAATTTCATTCCTTTTTTTTTTTTTGAGACAGAGTCTCACTTTGTTGCTCGGGCTAGAGTGAGTGCTGGGGTGTCAGCCTAGCTCACAGCAACCTCAAACTCCTGGGCTTAAGCGATCCTACTGCCTCAGCCTCCCAAGTAGCTGGGACTATAGGCATGCGCCACCATGCTCGGCTAATTTTTTCTATATATATTTTTAGTTGGCCAGATAATTTATTTCTATTTTTAGTAGAGACGGGGTCTTGCTCAGGCTGGTCTCGAACTCCTGACCTCGAGCGATCCACCCACCTCGGCCTCCCAGAGTGCTAGGATCACAGGCATGAGCCACCGCGCCCGGCCTCATTCCTTTTATAGTTGAATAATATTTCATTGTATGTAGGTCATACATTTTGTTTATCTGCTCATTTGTTGGTGAACAATTGAGCTGTTTCTACCCTCTGGCTATTGCGAATAATGCTGCTATAAATGGTGTACAACTATCTATTTGGGTCCTAGTTTTTTCAGTTCTTTAGGGGTTTATACCTAGGAGTGGAATTGCTGGATCATGTGATAATTCTATGTTTATATTAATAAATTTTTGAGGAACCACCAAACTGTTTCGCGTGGCAGTTATACTATTTACATCACTACCAGTGTATGAGGGTTACAGTTTCTTCTTATCCTTGCAATCCTTGTTATTTTCTTCTTTTGGACAGTAGTCATCCTAGTGGGTGTAAAGTTGGATCTCACTGTGGTTTTGATTTGCAGTTTCCTAATGACTAAGGATGTTTAGCATATTTTCATGTCCTTATATTGGCCATTTTTTATCTTCATTGGAGCAATGTCAATTAAAGTCTTCTGCCTATTTCAATTGGTTTGTTTTGTTATTGTTGAGTTGTAGGAGTTCTTTATATTCTAGATATTAATCTTTTATCAGATATATGCTTTGCAAATATTTTTTCCCATTCTGTGGATTATCTTTTTTACTTTCTTGACAGTATCCCCCAAAGTTTCTTAATTTTGATGAAGTCCAATTTTATATATATTTTCCTTTTGTTACCTGGTTTTGTATATCTTCTTTGAAGAAATGTCTATTCATGTCCTTTGCCTGTTTTTCAATTGGGTTTATTATTTTTTTTTTTTACTATTGAGTTGTAGGGGTCCTTATATTTTAGATATTAACCCCTCATCAGATATATGGTTTGCAGATATTTTTTCTCATTCTATAGGTTGCTTTTTGACTCCATTTTTTTCTTTCCAGTTTTTTATTAATAGTTTGATGTGGTCCCAGTTGTATGTTTTTATTTTTGTTGTCTATGCTTTTATGTCGTATCTATAAAATCATTGCTAAGGCCAATGTTAGAAAAATTTTCCCCTGTGTTTTCTTCCAAGAGTTTTGCACTTTCAGGTTTTATGTTTAAGTCTTTAATCCATTTTGAGTTGATTTTTGTGTATAGTGTAAGATAAGGGTCTAGTTTTATTCTTTTGCATGTGGTTATTGTTTTCCCAGCACCATTTGCTAAAGAGACTATCCTTTCTCCATTATGTATCCTTTCCCTGTTATATACTCTTGTTAAAGATCAGTTGATTATATATGTCTGAATTTTTTTCCAGTCTTTCTATTTTGTTCCGATGGTCTAGATATCTGTCTTTTTTTTTTAGACAGAGTCTCACTCTGTTCCCCGGGCTAGAGTGCCGTGGTGTCAGCCTAGCTCACAGCAACCTCAAATTCCTGGGCTCAAGTGATCCTCCTGCCTCAGCCTCCCGAGTAGCTGGGACTACAGGCATGTGCCACCATGCCCAGCTGATTTTTCTATATATTTTTAGCTGTCCAGATAATTTCTTTCTATTTTTAGTAGAGACGGGGTCTCACTCTTGCTCAGACTGGTCTCCAAGTCCTGAGTTCAAACAATCCTCCTGCCTCGGCCTCCCAGAGTGCTAGGATTACAGGCGTGAGCCACTGCGCCCGGCCTAGATATCTGTCTTCATGCCAGTGCCATACTGTTTTGATTATGTTGGCTTTGTAAGATGTAAATGTCATGAAGTATGATGCCTCTAGCTTTGTTCTTCTTTCTCAAGATTGTTTTGACTACTTGGGGTCCTTTGGTTTCATTCTGTTGTGGTTGAAAAAGATACATGGTATTGACTTAAATCTTCTTAAATCTGTTATGACTTGCTTTGTGACCCAACATGTGGTTTATTCTGGAGAATGTTTCATATGTAGTTGGGAATGTGACATTGTGTATTCTGCTGCTTTTGGGTGAAATGTTTTATGTATGTCTGTTAGGTCCATCTGGTCTCCAATGTTATTCAAGTTCTCTGTTTCCTTATTGATCATCTGTCTGGATGTTTTATTCATTACTGAAAGTGGGGTATTTGACTCTCCTACTGTTATTGTGTTGCTGTTTATTTCTCCCTTCAGTACTGTTAATATTTGTTTCATATATTTGGGTGCTCTGATATTGGATGCATATATAATTGTTAAATATTTTTGGTGAATTGACCCATTTATCATTATATAATGTCTTTTTTTGGTCTCTTTTGACAGTTTTTTACCTAAAGCCTATTTAGTCTGATATAAGTATTGCAACGCCATTGTCTTTTGGTTACCATTTGTAAGAAATATATTTTTCATCCTTTCACTTTCAGCCTATGTGCATCCTTAAATCTAAAGTGAGTCGCATATAGTTGGAGACAGCACATAGTTGGATCACACTTTTATTTATCCAGCCACTTCATGTCTTTTGATTGGAGAATTTAATCCATTTACGTTTAAAATAATGACTGATAGGGAAGGACTTACTATTGCCATTTTGATAATTGTTTTCTGTCTATTGGTAGCTTTTTTATCCCTCTTTTTCTGTTGCTATCTTTTTCTGGAAAATAAATGTAGTTAAATAACTTCTTACTTGTGTTTAGAGAATTGAAATTGTTCTTCCTGTTTAATTAAAGCAAATTTGAATGATTTCTATGTAAGGAAAAAAATTTTGTCCAAATTATAAAATTTACATTAACAATAAAGTTTTAAAGCTCTAATACAAACAAAAATGTAGCCTGCTTTTGGGGTAAGTTAGCTTTTCCCTTTTTGTTCTCTCCTATTCCCTGGTGAATTATAATCTTATATATAATTATTATATGCTGACAATTTTTTTAAAAAATTAAATAGAATCAACTAACTTTTGAGCCCAAAGTTAATTAAGATATGTCAATGAGCTAAACAGTATTATTTTGCAAACAAGGTTTTTTAAAGACCCAGTTATATGACAGTTTATTTTGTATTTGTTATAAAAATTTTCTTATGGAGTTAATATATATTCTGCATTTTTATTGTAGTATTGAAGATTTATGTATGACTCTATGGCCACTTCATTGTGCATAAATTTCTGAAGTTTTAAGAAACCAAAAAATCATCAGTAGATATAATGTCTTTTTTTAATCCCTTGTAACAAATTTGAAATAATTGCACGTATCATACCACTTTTAAAAATTTTAAATCATATTTAACTCTGATATTCTGAATTGTTTTCTATATAAAGTGGAGAAAAATCCCTGCTGGATTTCTTTAGGGGATATTTTGTGCATTTTACTAATTCTTTGTTCCTCATAATTTTCATTTTAAATAGATTTCTTCTAACCTAATTGTGTAGTATATTTTGGAATCATCAATATAATGGTCTAACTCAAGTAGTGTGGGAGGTTTTTCTCCAGATCTTGAACATTCGTAACCTTCAGTATTAGAAGTTGTTATTATCTCAGGATCAAGAAATCACAGGAAAAACAGTATATCATTGGATTAAATTCCATTAAGTATCAACAATGATGCACATTCATAACACATGTCATCTGGTTTTATATCCTCTTGATATTTTTATCCTTTTCTAAACTGGTTTTTCAATAAAGAAGTTTAAGTAATATAATAAATTATTCTGAACATTACTGACTTCTATAGCAGGCTTTTTCTTTCAGTTGAGGACCATTGTGATTCTCCATAAATGCTGTTGCTCTGAATATTGTCAGCAAGTGGTTTTTGTTTTTTTTTTTTAAATTTTCTATGTACTGGTGAGAGACTTTGATTCAAACAGTGCATGGTCAAAAAGCAAATTCTGATAGCCAAACACACTCAAAATAGAAAAGGCACTCAAAACAGAAAAGACTTTCAGATCAATGATAGCCCTATATTTTTACATAATTATATGGTCTTCTGGGCAATTTTAATTTTTATTGATTAGAAGTCCCTGATCACTATATAAATAGCAATGAGCTATTTTACTAATTAGTGCTATAAATTTTGTTTTATGATCTTATTAAGTTTATTTCTAAAAATAGATAAAGGTAAAACTCCGAGGAAATAAACTATCTTATAAAAATTGATTAGTTTCTGTTCTCTAGAGAATTTTGGGTGGTTTCTTAAAATAACTGGTTCATATTGCATATAATTCATGACATAGCACAAGTGGATACACAGTTCAACTTAAATCATAATCTCTACTTCTGGCTTTTGTCTTTTTCATTTATTCAGCTCTTTATTATTAACTTTTACTGTCTTTGCATTTGCTGTGTCTTGCTTTCTAGCTTCTTGGAAAGAATACTTAATTCTTTTATTTTCACATTTTAAAATAAATATATTTTAAGCTGTAAGTGTATTTCTAAGTATTGTCATTGTTGCATGCTACATGTTTTGAATTGTGAGTGCCTTTCTTATCATTCATATCTAAAGATTTCATGAATTTTACATTTTCTGTTTAAGTCATATGTTTTTTAAGAATATAAGTTTTGGTGTTTGGCTTATTTATTTTTTTCAGACTTATATTATTGACTTTTAATCTAACATTGCATAATTGTTAGATATGTGATCAGTATGATAAAGGTTGTTTGAAGTTTCTAAAAAGTTCTTTTGTAATCTAGACCATGGTTATTTCTGTAAATGTTCCATTTGTGCCTATATATTTGCTACGTGTTGGCTTATCTGAGTCTCTGTTTATATGTTTATTTGATCTAGGTTATTAATGATGATCAAATTTTCAAACAATGGGTCTGTGTGCCTGTTGAGCTCTTTCTATGTGCCAGTACCATTCAAACCTCTCTAAATCTGTTAATAAATCTAATAACACTTGTATTATGAGATAGTGTTTTCCTCATTTTGTAGATGAGGAAAGACATGGAAGGGTTAATATGCTTACCTTTGTTAGATTGTTGGCTTTAAACCAACAAAGGTAGGTTCATTTAGCTGGACACACAAAATATTATTTTTTTTTCTCTGCTCATTTTAGTTATTAGAAAAATTAAAAGAACGCTGGCTCTCCACTGGACTGTGGCATAATCTGGAGTTGGTGAAGACAGTCGTTGTAGAACCACAGGGAGGAGAAAAAACTGATTTTGATGAGTTACTGCAGTTATACTATGATGCGATCCAACATAAAGGAGAGAAAGGTAATTGGAAATTATTTCATGGTCAGTGAAAAATATTTTTTATTATAAAGTAAGAAGAAGTTGGTGCTGTTAGAATTTCATTTATTACTTTCTTTTTAAATGAATTATACTTAAAAGAAAAATTATATTTCATAATCCTGGGTGAAAAGAATGTAAATTATGTAAAGAAATTCTCTTATTTGGAGTTGTCCTCGTATAAGTATTTTCACTTGGATGTGCTGATTCAACTTTAAGGAACAGCATGCCTTTATATATTATCCTATAGCCTTTCTTGTGCTATCCGAAATATTTTGTGCAAGAAGGCACATAGGATATATATAAATATCTTCTAGCCAAATGAGACCTATATTTTGATGCAAATAATATACTTTGTGCTTATATTCTATTATATAAGGTAAACTGGAGTTTTCAAAACATAACTGAAGATTCAATTTCTAGGTTAGAGAATGTCTATAAAGAATTTGATGTAAAGGACTAATAATTTATGAACAATGCAACAGTAAAGATAATATAACAATTGATAAGAATATATATAGTATTCTGTATGTATTTTAAGTACTTTTCAATATAATATTGATTCAATATGATATACTTTACAAATTAGGGTTATTTAAATTGTTCTGAGAATTTTACTTTCTGGTGATAAAGGTAATGATTGAAATTTCAATTTTTATATACTAACACTTCATAATTGCTCATTTCATATGCAAGTTGCTATTCTAGTGTGGTTTTACTATATTAGTTATCTGTGAGATGAAGAGTTTGCAGAGTGGTTTGTTACCCTATTGTGTATAAATATAATTTTGTTCCCCTTATTTACTTAAAGACATTGAACTTCTAAAACTTTATCTCATAATTGTGTTTTATTTTGATTATTTTAAAAATTGCTACTATACTTAATAATCACATCTTTTCAAAATGACAAGAATAAAAAATTTCTGAGGATTTTGAATATGCTTTTCAAAATGTCTATTTTCTGTTGCTTAAGATGGAGCCCTCCTGGTAGCAGTTTGTCGCGGTAAAGTGAGTGAGGGTCTGGATTTCTCAGATGACAATGCCCGTGCTGTCATAACAATAGGAATTCCTTTTCCAAATGTGAAAGATCTACAGGTAGGCCATCAAAGCCTTAAGAAGTTTTATCATCATAGGAGTCATTGGTTTAGTGTGAAGTTAATTATAGGCATACCTTATTTTACTGCACTTTGCATTATTTTGTGTTTTTACAAATTTAAGGTGTGTAGCAACCCTGCATCGAGCATGTCGGTGGACACCAGTTTTCCAATAGTATGTGCTCACTTTGTGTCTCTTTGTCACATTTTGCTAATTCTCACCATATTTCAAACTTTCTCATTATTATATCTGTTTGATCTGTGATTAGTGCTCTTTGATGTTATCATTTTAATTGTTTTGGGGTACATTGAACCGTGCCCATGTAAGAAGGCAAACTTAATTGATAACTATTGTGTGTGTTCTGACTGACCCACCAGCCTGCCATTCCACTGTCTCTCTTTCTCTCTCGGGCTTCCCTATTCCCTGAGACACAACAGTATTGAAATTAGACAAATTAATAACCTTACAATCATCTCTAAGTGTTTGAGTGAAAGGTACAGTTACACATCTCTGACTTTAAATCAAAAGCTAGAAATGATTAAACTTAGGGAGGAAGATATATTGAAAGCCAAGATAGGTCAAAAGCTAGACCTCTTGCACCAAACAGCCAAGTTGTGAATACAAAGAAAAAGTTCTTGAAGGAAATTAAAAGTGCTGCTCCTGTGAATTCATGAGTGATAAGAAAGCCAAACAGCCTTCTTGCGCATTTGGAGAAAGTTGTGGTCTGGATAGCTCAAACCAGCCACAACATTCCCTTAAGTGAAAGACTAATCCAGAGCAAAGCCCTCTCTCCAATTCTGTGAAGGGTGGAGAGATGAGGAAGCTGCAGAAAAAAAGTTGGAAGTTAGCAGAGGTTGGTTCATGAGGCTTCTTTCAAGCCCTCTCCATAACATAAAAGTGTAAGGTGAAGCAGCATGTGCTGATGGAGAGAAGCTGCAGGAAGTTGTCCAAAAGATCTAGCTATGATAATTGATAAGGTGGTGACACTAAACAATAGATTTTCAGTGTAGATGAAACAGCCTTCTATTGGAAGAAGGTGCCATCTAGGACTTTCATAGCTAGAGAGGAGAAGTAATGCCTCACTTCAAAGCTTCAAAGGACAGGGTGGCTCTCTTGTTAGAGACTAATGCAGGTAGTGACTTTAAGTTGAAGCCAGTGTTCATTTGGCATTCTGAAAATCCATGAGCCCTTAAGAATTGTGCTGAATCTGTTTGGCCTGTGCTCTATAGATGGAAAAACTAAGCCTGAATGACAGCACATCTGCTTATAGCATGGTTTACTCAATATTTTAAGCCTACTATTGAAACCTACTGCTCAGAAAAAAAGATTCCCTTCAAAATATTACTGGTCATTGACAATGCTCTGATGGAGATATACAAGGAGAGTAATGTTGTTTTCATGCCTGCTAAAACAATATCCATTCTGCAGTCCAAGGATCACGAAGTAATTTTGGCTTTCAAGTCATATTATTTAAGAAATACATTTAGTAAGGCTGCCATAGATAGTGATTTCTCTGATGGATCTGGACAAAGTAAATTGAAAACCTTCTGGAAAGGTTTCATCATTCTAGATGCTATTTAGATCATTCATGATTCTTGGAAGGAGGTCAAAATATCAACATTAATAGGAGTTTGGAAGAAGTTGATTCCAGCTCTCATGGATGACTTTTGAGGGTTTCAAGACTTAAGTGGAGGAAGTAACTGCAGATACGATGGGGAATAGCAAGAGACCTAGAAGTTGAGACTGAAGATGTGACTGAATTGCTGCAATCTCGTGATAAAACTTGAACAGATGAGGAGTTCCTCCTTAAGGATGAGCGCAGAAAGTGGTTTCTTGGGATGGAAACTACTCTTGGTGAAGATGCTGTGAACATTGTTGAAATGACAACAAAGGATTTAGAATATTCCATAAACTTAGTCGATAAAGCAGCAGCAGGGTTGATGCTTGATGCCAATTTTGAAAAAAAGTTCTACTGTAGGTAAAATGCTATGAAGGAGCATTGCATACTACAGAGAAATCTTTCATAAAAGGAAGAGCCAGTTGATGTGGCAAACTGCACTGTTGTCTTATTTTAACAAATTGCCACAGCCACCCCAACCTTTAGCAACCACCCTGATCAGTCAGAAGCCATCAACATCAAGGTACATGTTTTTCTCATATCCTCAGACATTGTATTTTAAATCTTTGGCAATCCTGAATGAGTGAGAAAGGTTTGGTAGATATAGGTTTATTTTATTTTCAACTTACACAGTCTTCAGTCAACAGGAGTGATTTTTCAAAGTGTAGTACTGGGTCAGGGGCATTGGTGTCACCTGGGAACTTGATAGAGAAATACACACTTTCAGGCTCAACCAGCCCTACTGAATCAGAAACTCTGGAGGTGGAGTCCATCAACTTGTGTTTAGTCAAGCTCTTAACCAGACTCACAGGTCCCCCCCAGGGAAGTTTAGGGCCCTCCATCTCTCTAGCTCCCTTCTTTCTAGTGCCCTGCTTTGCAGATTTTGTGATTTTTAGCTGCTCCAAATTCTGATCCCTTCCACCTCAGCTCAGCAGGACCATTGTACTCTGCTTGTATTTAAATGCCCTATACTATGGTCAGGAAATCATATGCAAGCAGAGAGCTAGGAATAATGAAGTTTACCTAATGAATTCCCCTTATCTCCAGAATTGTAGTCTTGTGCTGTCTGGTGTCTATTCCCTGAAAGCAGTTTTGCCCAGTTACACAGTTACTTACAATGGAAGAAATATTTCCAAACTTGTTACTCAATCTTAGCCAGAAACAGTTTTGTTTCATTATCACTGATTATTTTCTAAACAATATATTTGAAAAACCATAGTAATAATTTGAAGCCTGAGGTGTAGTTCTTTCATCAGGGAGGATTTTTTATACCTTCCTTAAAGGTGTTAGCAATCTGAGACCAAAACTTGGGGTTTTCTGGACACTGAGGCTCACTCATTGAGTATGATCCATATCCCTCCACTCGGGGTACTTACGGTCTCATACCAAAGCAGGAGTTGTTTAGTAGAGTAGTTATCCTCTTTATTGTTAATACTTTACTAAGCACTGTGAATTATATAATTTTACTTTTATTTCTCTAGGCCATAGCAGTCTTTGAGGAACATTAATAGTAATAAACAGTATTTCTCTTGTTAGCCCTTACTCTTCCCATAACTTCTCGACCTCATAATTTGTGAAAGTCCACAGGCGGTGTCTCACCCGATGATTCATAATCTAATTCTTTCAACCTCCATTGACTTTGGTGGCTCCCACAACCTTTCTCCAGTACCAGTGCTCCCACTGGGGGCACTGATGGCCGTGCTGAAGGCCGTGTCTCCTATCCTAAAATGGCTGATGTTGCCTTGACTGCTACTACTGATGAAACAGTTGACATCTACTCAAGAAAACTGTTGTATTCACCATCAACAGCCTTAGTGGTGCATTCCGCTGAAGCTGGGTGCTACTGATGGCACTGCTGTTGGCACTGGTATTGTCTCCTTTTGTCTTATAATTTTACCCTGGCTTTACATGATGGCACTAATGCTGCTTTGTTAAAATAGAATCCTTTTCCCTTTTTTGTATCACATGTTCTTCCAAACTTTTTTTTTTTTTTTTTTTTTTGAGATAGGGTCTTGCTCTGTCACCCAGGATAGAGTACAGTGGCATTGTCATAGCTCACTGCAACCTCAAACTCCTGGGCTAAAGCAATCCTCCTGTGTCAGCCTCGCAGGTAGCTGGGACTATAGGCGTGTGTCATCACACCTGGTTAATTTTTCTATTTTTTTGTAGACAGGGGTCTCACTCTTGTTCAGGCTGTTCTTGATCTCCTGGCCTCGTGCAGTCCTCCTGCCTTGGCCTCCCAAAGTGCTAGGATTACAGATGTGAGTCACCATGCCTGTCCCCAACATCTTAAATATAATTTTTTTCCCCTAAAACTTGTTCTTTCAATTTTTTCCTGTATCCTCCTTTCTTCGGCCTACATGACTTCTTGAGATCTGGAAAAGAAGATAAACTATGGATAATACTAGATTGTATTAAGTAATACATTTACAAAGTAGCAAGGCCTGAAAGGATTCATATCAAACTCATAATACTGATTACATCTGAAGATGGGAGAAAGGAATGATATTGGGAGTAGTTATTGAAAGGGACTTTAACTTTTTCCATAATTTTTAATAAAAAAAATGACAATATAGGGATTTTTATGTTATCCTTTGTTATTTTTCTAAAAATTCTTAAAATTAAAAAAAAATTGTTAAGAAAATTACATCTACCTTCTATTTTTTTCCACCTTCACCTCAACAACTATGATTCTGGGCATGGTTCTTATACCAATCTTGGGTACTTAATGCTTAATGCAGGATAAAATTCTTCCTAGGCAGCATCTCAATCTTTCATACAAAAAGACACCTGGTGGCCTGCTCTGATGTTTCTTAGTCATGATCCTATCTGTCACAGTTCTGCTAATCTGAATCCCAGTGGTTCAAGTGCATACAACAACAGAATAACAGAAGCATCAATGAGTTCTGGGTAAAGGGGAGAAAGGTGATCCTAAAGGGCTTTCCCCAGTAGTTCCTGAAACGGTCAAGAAGGATTGATCCAGGAGTAGTCCAAACTGCAGGGAAAAGGGGTAGAAAAACAGGGAAATTCTTTACTAGCAGTACCGGATGTAAGGGAAATGTGTTTCTTGTTACCATATGTCTGGATCAGTTCTTTCTGTGTAACAACTCCAAAACTCAGAGACTTAAAACAACAATCATTTATTACAGGTCACACATCTGTGGAGTGGCGGGGTGGCAGATGATCTAGGCTTGGACTTGGTTGGGCAGCTCTGTTGATTTCAGCGGGGCTCAGTCACCCTGCAGTGGTTGGCTGATCTATGGTGGGCTCAGCTGGATCAGCTTTGCCCTACCTGTATCTCATCCTCCGTGGACCAACAGACTAGTCAAGACATGTTATCATTGCAGTGGCAGAAGTGCAAGAAGGCAAGTTTGACTGTGTAAGCACTTTTCAAATACCTATTTGCATCACATCTGCTACTCTCCTCTTGCCCAAAGCATGTCACATGCATAATCCCAAAGTCAAAGGTTGGAGGGAAAGGGGATATTTCCTACCACACATGGCAAAGGGCTTGGAATTGTGATTTCAAAAAGGAGTCCCCAGCCCTGGCATTTTATTCATAGCTAAAGCATGTTTGTTAGCTATCCATAAGACTAATGTGTATAAGTTTTAGGAGTGTAGGCACGCAGTTTTTATAATGATTAAAAAGGCCATTTATCATTTGGAAATGCCCACAATATAGCAGTCAATACCTGAAATACATGAAATAAATCAGACCATCATAATGGATGATTTCTTAAAATATTTTTAAATTTATGTGTTTATTTATTTATGTATGTCTGAGACAGAGTCTCGCTTTGTTGCCCAGGCTAGAGTGGCGTGGTATCAGCCTAGCTCACAGCAACCTCAAACTTCCTGGGCTTAAGCAGTCCTTTTGCCTCAGCCTCCTGAGTAGCTGGGACTACAGGCATGTGCCACCATGTCTGGCTAATTTTTTCTATATATTTTTAGTTGTCCAGGTAATTTCTTTCTATTTTTAGTAGAGACGGGCTCTCACTCTTGGTCAGGCTGGTCTCAAACTCCTGACCTTGAGTAATCCTCCTGCCTCGGCCTCCCAGAGTGCTAGGATTACAGGCGTGAGCCAGTGTGCCCTGTCAATTTATGTATTTATTTATTTTGGCTAGTCAAGTGAAGCAGTGGAAATGGAGGAGAAACAAAGGACTCTAACTGATCGTGATCAGTTATTATCACTGCACTTGGACCAGTTCTTAAAATATTTTTAAATGGTTAAACAAGTTGTTGAAAATATTTATTTCTACACCTCTATGGGATATTAAAAAAATATAAAAGTTTCAGATTTTAAGAAAGTCCAATTTACTTTTTGTGTGTTGCCTGTGCTTTTGGCATTTTTTAGGAAACCATTGGCAAATCTAAGGTCATGCAAATTTGCCTTTAATGTTTTCTTTGAAGAGTTTTATAAGTTTTAACTCTTTAAGTTAGGTATTTGATCCATTTTGAGTAAATTTTTCCATATGGTATAAAGTAGAGGTCCAATTTCCTTATATCTAAAATGAGTCTTTTATTAACAGCATGTAGTTGGATCAAGTGTTTTGAAATCCATTCTGCCAATCTCTGCCCTTCAGTTGGAGAGTTTAAGCCCTTTACATTTAAAGTAATTACTGATAGGGAAGGACTTACTTCTGCCATTTAATTTAGCTGTTTGTTTTCTGTGAGTCATATGCTTTTTGTTCCTCAATTCCTTCATTATTGCCTTTTTTGTATTTAGTTGCTTTGTAGTATACTATTTTGGTTCTCCTCGTCTTTTCTTTTGTCTATATTTTTTAGTTATTTTGTTAGTGTTTACATTGGGGATTATAACTATCATCTTAATCTCTGTTCCTCCCCTTTTATATTGTTATTGTCACAGATTGCATCTTTATTCATTATGTGCCCATTAACATAATTTATAATTATGGCTTTATGCATTTGCCTTTTAAGTCATAGGAAAAAAAGAGGAGTTACAGTTCAAAAGTATGATAATATTCATGTACATAGATACCTTTCCAGTGTCCTTTATTACTCCTAAAGGACATATTTAGTGTTTATAAATAGTTTTATAATGTTAGATGATGTACCTTGAGGATAGGGATAATTTCTTAAACATCTTTGTGTCTCTGTAATTAAAATATTGAACATGGTATTCAATAAATATTTTAATTAATGATTGAATGGAAATTTAGTAGAAGGTATTGAAACTGTATTTGGCTGCAGTGTTTGTTTTAAAAAACAACCACCACCCTCCATTCCTAGAGACCTCAAGGCACAGAAATGATAATAATTATTAGATAATAATGAACAGGATGGTAACAAACATTAATATGACTCATAAGGAAGCAATACAGTGTGTTACAGTTGTGAATCATTAAAGGATTTATAGAAGAAAATGCTCAATCAGTATCATCTTACACTTTAATACATAGTAGAACATAATAAATGGAGGGAGTATCTTACAATTGTTTATGCTGGCTATCACTCTTTGTGTTAGGCTTCTACTGCTGTGTAACCAATAGAAGCTTAAAACAACATACATTTATTATCTCAGTTTCCATGGGTCAGGAGTCTGGGCATGGCTTAACTGGGTCCTCTGCTCAGGGTTCCACAAGACTACAGTCAAGGTGCTGGTCAGGCTGTATTCTCATCCAGAGCTTGGAGTCCTCTTCCAGGTTCATTCAGGTTGTTGGCAGAATTCAGTTCTTTGTGGCTGTGGGACTGAGGTTCTTCCTAATCCATCAGGAATGAGTACAAGCTACCCACTATTTCTTGCCATGTAGCCTTCTTACAGGCCCTCTCACAACATAGTAGTTTACTTTTACAAGGCCAACAGGACTCTCTAGCTCCAATCAGCTTAGACAGAGTCTTATATAACTTAATAAAATCATGGAAAGAAAATAAAAATAAAATTTAAATTTGAAAAATAAAATAAAATTGCAGAAGTAACTTCCCACCACCTTTGCCATATATTAATAATATAACCTGATCAAGGGAGTGACCGTCCCATAACCCTTGCCATATGGGTATTGGCTAAAAGCAAGTCACAGTTTCAGCCCTCAAGGGGAGAGGATTATAAAGGTATGACACTCTGTGTGTCACCTTCGGGTATGTCTGCTGTACTTTTGATCTCTGTAAAGGGAGGTGATGAACTAAATAATTTCCATATATGACTCTTCCAAAACTAAAACTATGCTTCAAATTACAGGACCTTAAGTTAGAACTTTATGGTTTTCTTTTATATTCATAATCTGTCTATCCTGCTGGAATAAGTAGAAT
Source organism: Lemur catta (assembly GCF_020740605.2). Classification (NCBI taxonomy): domain Eukaryota; kingdom Metazoa; phylum Chordata; class Mammalia; order Primates; family Lemuridae; genus Lemur; species Lemur catta. The sequence continues at coordinate 26,723,750 of NC_059142.1, read as the reverse complement.
TTATTTATAAATGAAAATTTTAAATATTCTATCTTATAGAAATGAAACCACCAATTTCTATATTATCTTTATTTCATTTGAATTCACATTTAAAAAGTTAATATCATTGTCTGAGTTAGAAAAGTTATTTGAGAATAAGAAAGCAGTGACATTAAATTTTATGATACTAAATTTTTTTCTTAAATTTGAGAAAGATTATGGAAGTAAAAATTAAAATACAGTTTAAAATACTAACATAAGACTTTGCAGTCTCAATAGCAAAGTTTGGCTTTTTAAAAAGCAGGAAAATGTATATTAGAGCCAAAAATATGACTTTTTTGGCTGTGACCAGGATTTCCTCTTCCCACCTTAGGGACTAGAAAGTAGAGGTAGGAAAATTTCATTTTGGAGCCAAGTGTGACTTGTTTAGTTCAAGTCATAATTTATTGCACATACCTCAGGGACCTGAAAATAAAGAAACCCACTATGAAATGTTGATAATGGGCCACTCTGAAGGGCAAACATTAAACTAACTTTCCCAGTGAGGTTTTTTTTCACTTCCACATTTCCCAGATGCTTCTGATCATTCATAAGGACATACTTAATCGTATAATAGTTAAAAAGAAAACTTTCTGTGCACTAAACCAAAGTATTTGAGGAGCATGAGAGTGAGCCAAGGCTTTTATATGACTAGATGTCAGTGAAAAAGTATAACTAAAATAAAAGTTGTTTTCTTTTAATGCAATTAAGTCACTGTATAACAAGGCTGTCTTTTAACCACATATCTCAAGCAAATCCTTTGGCCAATTACTATGATCTAACAACTACAAAAGTATTCAACTTTATAATTCAGGCACTCACATCTCAAATTGGTGACATAGTTTGTAAGACATGATAAGGTACAATATTTAGATTTAAAAATTGCATTTTATTTGTATTCCTTAGCATAATTTAGTAGTATATAGAAATACTGTCCCTCATGAGTATTGTTCCTTTACTTCTCTGAGGAAACTATAAAACCATGGCATGTGGCTCAAAATTTTTATACTTGAAAAATGTTGAAGTGGTATGTTAGATTTTTATAATTAGTTTAATAAAATTTGATAGTACTATTCGTTATTAGAAGTGTCTTACAATGATTAGAATAATTTAATAAAATAATAAATTTTAAATTCGTGTATTTTTTTTTACAGTGTGTTGAGTTACCAAAATAGATTTTATTTGGACTATTTAAAATTCAGATAGTGATCTGAACATCTGTCTCAGTATTGGCATATATAATCAATTCTTTTATTGTGAATTCTTTTTTTGTTTGTTTAGGAAACTTCTCTTAGCTCTGAATGTACCAGTTTATTATTTTAATCAAATTTTAAAAATTATATTTATGATTGAAAAATACAGGCATCTATTTTAGTTACATCAGTTACTGACTTTATAACAAACCCATGCTTATATAAATTGATAGGCTTCCATACATTGTTGGCATTTTATAAACCACAGAAAAAGACAGGGTGCTTTCCCCAAAGGGTAACAGCATTAATAAAATAGAGTGCACATTAAACTGTGTTAAACCAGTACTTTCAGATGTCAAAATAAAATCAGATGATGGTAGTATTAGAATTCTTAAAGCCAACAGATTTCATTCTTTTTAAGAATGATGTTGTTCCTTTATTATTCTTGTGGCTTTGACAGCAGTTTGAATATTCATGATAGATGAATGAGGGCAGGAATGCAGTGGACCGTAGTATATCAAGACGAGCTTGATTTCAGAAACAAAAACCTTTTAAGTAGATTCGTCTATTCCTTCTGAGTAGATCCATGTATCCCTTTTGAATACTTTTCTATCATAATTATGTTATTGATCTTGAATATTTCAGCATTCATTTATTCATTTAAGAAACTTTTACTAAGAGCCTAGTTTGTACAAAACGCAGTAGGTGCAAAAATGAACAAGATGCAGTCTCTACTATAGTGATGTCTATAATTTAAGAAAGGACAGGAACATGTGATAAGATGTTTTGGTGGACTAGAAACTAGGAGCTCGCATGCTTAGGAACAGTGAAGCTGAGCAACATCTTTTACCTCCCATCCAGATATTAATTTACTTTGACTTAGCTAAAAGGGATGGAGGAGCCAGAGAGATGAGATTTGAGTTCTGTCTACATTGAGATTCAGATTATAAGACTATCCAGAATAATGAAACAACTATTTTTTTGGATACCTGGCTAGAACACCAGGTACTATAATAGACTCTGGGCACACAGTGCTATACTACACAGATTATAGCCCCTTGTCTCATGTAGCTTATAGTCTAGTAAGGAATAGTGACATTAAAGGAATGAAGAAACAATCACAGTTGTGATGAAGGCTATAAGAAAAAGTCACAGGAACCCTGAGAACATTTTAGCAGGTCTTCGGGGAGCAAGAAAGGCTTCCTGAGGAAGTGATATTTAACCTGACATGGGAAAGAAAGCTAGGAGTTATGTAGGTGAACAGAATGGATACGAGTATTCTCAACAGAGAGAAGAGCATATGCTAAGGTTCTAAGGTGTGAAAGAGGATAGCAGTTTCCAGGAATTGAAAGAAGCTGAGGTGGTGATTTGGGAGAATGGCATGTGAATAGAGGCTTGCAAAAGGTATTTAGGAGCCAAATCACTTAGGACTCTGTATGCCATTTTCAGGATTTGAGACTTTATTCTAAGCTATGGGAAACCAGATCCAGGAACAGAGCCTGAGGTCAGAGTAGAGTGGAGTTCTGGTTATAGTGTAGCATCTGATACAGAAACCCACCTGGATCTAGCCCCGATAATAACACGTGGTTACTCAAGGGAAATAGCTGTGTGTATAAAGTTAAAGTGCCATAGTACTAAACTCTTTAACATTTAGGAGTCCAGCAACTTGCTGTTGGAATTTTTGGAAATGCTTAGGCCGAATCACAGATACGGAAGAAAAATCCTGTCACCTCTAAAAGTCAAGAATGAGTATATCTTCAATTACTTAAACCTTTTTTTCCTCCTCAGAACACTTTTTTTCTAGCTTAAAGAAAAAAGATAGTTTGGCCAAAAGTATTATTAAAAGCAGTTTCTAAGTATATCTTGATATTCCAAAATTAAAACCTCATCCAAATCTGAGCTGTCTAGGTTTACAACTTATATATTTGCCTTGGGTAGTGAAAAATAAGATAACAAAAGCTTTTGTTTCCCTCCTTTCTGAAAAACAAAACAAAACACATGGATGAATGGCTGAAGTTAATTTTTTAAATTCTCTATACCTTGTAAAGGATGTTTTGGGGTCAAAAGTGGATACATTTCAAACCATAAATTTTTTTTTTTTTTTTTTGAGACAGTCTCACTTTGTTGCCCGGGCTAGAGTGAGTGCCGTGGCGTCAGCCTAGCTCACAGCAACCTCAAACTCCTGGGCTTAAGCGATCCTACTGCCTCAGCCTCCCGAGTAGCTGGGACTACAGGCATGCGCCACCGTGCCCAGCTAATTTTTTCTATATATATTTTTAGTTGTCCAGACAATTTATTTCTATTTTTAGTAGAGACGGGGTCTCACTCAGGCTGGTCTTGAACTTCTGACCTCGAGCGATCCACCCGCCTCGGCCTCCCAGAGGGCTAGGATTACAGGTGTGAGCCACCACGCCCAGCCCAAACCATAAAATTTTAAGCAAGTCTGGTTGATAGCGTTTGTCCCTCAATACTCATGTCATTGTATTTCCTTAGGAAAAAAAGCCAGGCCTGAAAATACTGCTACAAGTTTCTTTGGATAATTAATAAAAGAAATAAAACTTTGTTTTTTGAACAATTCTGAAGTTATTTTCTTGTGTTCATCTTGTTTTTGGTGAGAATAGAAACTTTGTTGACCTTCATATGTTAGTTTTGCTGTCAAACGAGGTTGAAGGCTTTAAAATGAAATTATCACCCTGGGGACTTGTAAGGTTGATTGACACTTACCTACTTCTGTTGGCACAGAGCATAATTAGCAACTCAAGGGAACCAGTGGAATTGTTTTTTAACTTTTCTGAAAATAACTTTTCAGTTTTCCTTCAGAGGAGAATTTTGATTGTGGATTTTAATCAGTTTACTTAGATCCCCTTAAAGCCTACAGACTGCAGACAAGTTGATGGGCTTCAGGTGAGCATGTCACTTGATTTTTTTTTTTTTTTTTTTTTTTTGGCAACTATGATGCTATAAGGTCTCAGATAACAAACTGTAGTAGACATCACTGTTCAGTGTTTACAACATCACTCTTTCCCGTTTTTTATTGAGATTAAAGGTTTGAAACTTTGGGAATGAGTTCATTTTATGCTTTCTAACTATATAGGACACATGACCCCAGTGTGCCAAGGAGTATAATAAGCTATGCAGTAACTCATAATGTATTTTCCTACCACATCAAGTATACCAGATTTGTGGCTTAAAATTACTTCATAGCTGTGTTTCTCAAATTTGGTGCTCTTGACATTTTGGACAGTATAATTCTTTGTTATGAGGGGTGTCCTGTAGGATGTTTAGCCTATTCTCTAGCCTTTACACACCAAATGCCAGTAGCAAGACACCCCCCCACCACCCTACCACCAGTTGCGACAACCAGAAATATCTCCAGACATTGCCAATACCTTCTAGTAGGCAAAATTGCTCTCAGTTAATCACCACTGTTTTATATAGTAAGACATAGAAATATATGTTGTGAATTAAAATGAACAATCTGCATTTATTTTTAAACTATGTTTTGTCATGTTGAAAAAAGTCCAATAAAGCTTTTACTAAGAGTCTAATATATACTAAATACAGTAGATGGCTTCTTATAATAACAGTCTTTTGGCTTCCACTACACTCCCAGACCCTGCTTCTGAGAGGCAGTGATTTTCACTTCTTTTAGCTGTTTGATCTGATATTTACCTCCATATTTTATCTTTATTTAATCAGTTTTAGACATTAACTTCCTGTTTGAGATAAGGATATTTAGCTCAATTATGCTACTTTTTCCTTTTTATATCCTCCCAATATAGTTATATCGCAATTTTTTAAATTAAATCTATGATCATTTGTTATCGTGACTATGAAAATACCATTCACTGTAATCAAATAATTTCCTTCCTGTCTTGAACTTTAGAGTTAAATAATACCTTCCTTTCCTCCGTCCCTTGTTTTCTTTTTAAAAAAACCTTTAAACAAATTTGTCACCTTTCAATAGATGTATGCAGTGCCTCTCAATACAATTTTCCTATCAGATAACATGTCAGTTCATTTTTTCCCCATGGAGACATCACTTCTGGAGCCTTGTGATCTCCTACTTCAGTCAGGACTAAGTCACTCTTTACGCCCACCTAACTGCTGATATGCTGAGATTTTCCTTTGCTATCACTTGATTTGCCTCTCTTCTGTGATGTATTGCCAGTTTCCTGGGTCTCACATCTTCCTCTTGTTTCTTGTTTCACTGTTTCATCTTTGTGGTACACATCCTCCAACAGTTTCCTTATAACTCCATTTCCTGAGACTTTCTGGACTTCTGCAAGCCAAACTGGCTTATTTCCCAGCAGTAGCTCTATGGGTACATTGGTTTGAACTTTCTCTTTTCTGCTTAGTCATTTACTATTTGTCCATCTGCGTTTCATGTTCATATTGGGGTTTGGGGTTAGATGTATGTTAGTTTAATTAAAGTTGGTAACTATGTTCTCTTTCTTATTTGTCTTTTAATTTGAGGGTAGTTTTTTTGAGAAGCGAGAGAAGAGGAAATGTCTTTTTTTTTTGACTTCTTGAAATTATAAGTCTTAATTGCTTTCTAAGATAAAGTTTGAGTTTTCGAGGTACTATCCTTTCATATACCTTATTCCCACATTTATTAACACTTGTTCACATTTGAGAGGCTATGCATCAAATATTGCTGGTAATAATATTTTAAAGATAGAAAGTAATAATTTTTAAAACAAATACTTATGTTTGAAAGATAATTTTATGTAATGATAAAAATTTAGATAGCAAAATTGTTATACTTCATTTGTTGGACTATGGAGGTAATACATTTTTACGGTATAAGTATATTTTCAGAATTTTCCAGTACTCATTTAATCTTTTGCTTATATGTATACTTTCTCTTACTTACGTTCATTTGTAGATGTTAGTGTTTAATCTTGTAAAATCTGAGCCTAAGTCTCCTCTCACTGAGATTAACTTTTACTTTCTATGCCTACCATTGCCACTGAACCTTTATATAACTGCCCCAGGGCCATAGTACTTAGTTTTACATCTTCTGGCATCCACAAGCTTCTTCCATGAGAGATCTTGCCTTTTTCTAGGGTTTTATAGGAGTAGGTCTTTGTCACTGGCTGAATGCAGCACTACTCATTACCTTTAGCAAAGCCTCTTAATATTGGCTCATTCTTTAAAAGCCTCTGTTTTTATAAAAGTTCTGTTTATAGCCTCACACTGCTTTCTTACGTAAGATAATATTTCATTTTTTTACTTGTTATTGCTAGAAAGGGTTTATTCATAGTTACTGAGCTCTCATATGTGACTTTAACAAAGAAAGCTCTAGATTGTAAGATATTTGAAATGAACAATATTTAGACTAATATGGGACAAATCATGCACTCATTCTCATAGATTATGCCACTAGCATATTTTATATACTTCTGCTTTGAAAAACAGCTCATAGGTTGCAAAGTGACCAAAAAGTATTATGAAGGATATTAAAGAGTGCTAATGTTAGCTATAATTTCTCAGAAATTTTAAGATCAGTTGTAGAAGTTATTTAGAAAAAGATTTGTTTCAAAACTGTTTGAACACTGTTCTCTCTGTGTCCCGCCAATGTACATATTTTCATTGATATTTGATGAAAAAGTAGCCACTCCATAGACCAAAGAAACTTACTTTATAAGTCACCTAAAATAATGTGTCAGTATATTCAACAGTATAGTCAAAGCTCCTTTGGTGAGAATTTGTCCAGGTGTTAAAATGATTTGGGGTGAACAGACTATAAGATAATAGCTATATGGCTTTACATACTACTATGGCTTTTTTCACATATATGCAACAATATATTATGACAGAATGTAAAGTCCACTGACACCTACACTGAGTCTCAGAAATGTGGGCTAAGTTATGACCTTCCAGCCCATGATGCTTTACTGTTTCATGCCCATTGTCATTTATTTCTTCAACCAACTCTGTAGGGTAAGTTTGGCAGGAATTATTTCCCTTTTTTTACGGAGGAGAAAGTTGAGAAAGGAAGCTATATGGGGGTACTGTGGCTTGGCTACGGTCAAACAACTAAGTGTCAAAGCCTTCACTCCAAGCCATAAGCTTTTTCCATTACACTTTCTTCCCTCAAAATAAACTATAGTATGAAGGTGGCATCTTCTAGAGATGATAATTTAAGCAGTTGCAGGTTTACCTGAGCAATATTTTAACATGGGTAGCCTAACTAAATTGTCACAAAGCCTATTACTCTTTAAAAAAAATATTCACAGAATAAGGATTTTAAGATTTCTTGCATTTTCTTAGATTATTAGCTTTTTAATAGGAAAATATTTCTACTTTTGTCCTGTGCTATTATTATGACAAATTAAAAAAAAAAAAACAAAACCTGAGACTGACAGAGATGTTTTTGATTGTTATTGTCAAAGCATTTATTCAGAAGTGTTTAAATGTTACTGAGTATGTTGAGAACAGGAGATGCGTGATTTGAGAAGAATATATTTTGTTTGATTTCTTAAATTTGAAATTTTCAGACTATTTTTTTCAACACTGACAATTTATGATACAAAGTTTAGTATTTCTCTACAAAAAGTATCTTATCCAAAGCAGTCTTGAAGCATATGTGAAATAAGTTATATTGCTGTTAATATGTCTTGATAGATTATTGTGGTCAGATCCTAATGTAACGGGGAAAGTAAGTAACAATTGAAGACCGTTTCTAATGTGCTTTTTTTTTTTTTTTCTTTAATTTACAAGGGAGCCTGGGTTCTTAACTCTTGGCAGAAACTCATTTTTCCCCATTTAAAAAAATGTATATACTATATTTGGTTAACTCAGTGTTTCAGAAATCTTGAAAATATGCCAGATAAAATAAAACCAGCTGTATTCCTTTTATCTAGCTAAATTATTTCACATACACGATTTTATGCTGAGTTTAGAACTCTAACCATTGGAATTTATATTGTGATACCCTGATAGAAATGTTTACACTATGATGATATGGAGCAGTAAATATCTCTAATGCACAGTCTCTGTTTTCCAGATTTGGTTTGCTATAAATGTTTAGGTTTTAGGCTCTGTACCTTGGCTAAAGATAAAACTGTTCTTCTTGAGTGTTTGCTAGACAAAAGTGTTTATTTTTCTGAAGCAAAGTTTTCTTAATATTTTTAATTAAGTTAGTTTAGCTGATTATTTGTTCCTAGTCTTATTTGGAGGTTTGAACTTTTTTCTAAAAGCTTACATACAAGAAGAAAATTATATTCTGCTTGTGTTGATTGCTTTCAGGAAGGCATTTGTTACTGAAATCATAATACATAGTTGCATGAATTGGGATAAAATCCACCATCTTTCATATGAGGGACTAGTAAAGTAGAGGAATGCATTTATAGTTCCACCTCATATTTATCACACCATTTATTTTTTCAGAAGCTACTTATAAAAGGCTGCTCTTATACAAAGCTATTATTTAAGGTCAACCCTGTTGAGTTTGACTAAAAGTTAAAAAAAATAGTGTTCAAGTTGTGACCTGAATTTCTTGTTGACATACACAGTATAATCCTTTTGATTATTTTATATTGTCTTACTGCTATAAGTAGTATGCTACTTATGCTATTTCCAATAAAACCAAGGCATGGAAAACTTACGGAACTTATTGTTTGATCTCCAGTATATTATAATGTAATGGTAAAAATGAGAATCCAGAATCATATAACTTCTGCTTGAATGCTGTCTTGTCTATTGAGTATTTTTACACAATTCTATAAGTACCACCCCAATCTTACGTACTAGTGTCTTTGCTATTCAGAATCTTCTACTTATGTCAGTTAGGTTAAATTTTTATGCAGACACGTTTTTATTTGTCTAAAAACTATCATGTTTAGGGTGCTTTTCTGTTTCTGTGAACTCTAAGCTCCAATTATAAAAAGATAAATTTTTGTGAATCATTGCAGCATCTGAACCACCGGGTTGCAAACTCAAGTAGCTACATGAGTTAAACAATTTGTTTGTTTGTTTACTTATTTATGACAGGGTCTTCCTCTGTCACCCAGGCTGGAGTGCTGTGGCTCGATCATGGCTCACTGCAGTCTCGAACTCCTGGGCTCAAACAATCCTCCTGCTTTAGCCTGCCAAGTAGCTGGGACTGCAGGCATATGCCACAATGCCAGGCTAATTTTTAAATTCTTTTGTAAAGATGAGGTCTTGTTATGTTGCCCAGGCTGGTCTCGAACTCTTGGACTTAAGCAGTCCTCCCACCTTGGCCTCCCAAAGTGCTAGGATTACAGGCATGAACCACTGTGCCCAGCCTAACGGATCATTTAAATGAGTGAGTTAGTTGAGGACAGTGGTGAAATAGCCAAAATATTAGATGTTGGCAAATAAATTGAAATTACTTTAAGCTGCAGAAAGGGCCAAACAAAGCACAGATATGGACTTTCAGTTTGCAATCATTGATAAAATAGTTTCCCTTCTTCCTGCTGTTCACACACCCCTCCAAAATTACACATATACTAATTTACTAGGGATAAGGAGCAAGTGGTTTAAACTCTTTCCAGAAAGTACAATTAAGTATAGCTTTCTATTTGGGGAAAGGCTTGTAAAATGTATTTGAAAAGTAATGTTAACTGGCCTAAAAGATCACCTTTCCAAACCACACTTGAGCTCAGTTTATGGTGTTTACTTTCTGTCAAAATTTAGAAAAAATATTCCCAGTTAACTTCCATAATATAAAATGTCTGTCTCATTAGGCATTAAAGAAGCATTGGTCAACAGGTATAATGTTGTTAGACTATATAGCTAATGTGAACGTGGGCATGACCTCCCAAATAGATCAAAGACTAATCTCTTTGACAGTTACAAGATGACAGAGCTTGCCTTGGGCCTTTTGCTGCTGCACTGGAACTGTTTGTTTGAAAACCATGCCTGAGGGATGAGAATGTGTTTATAAGGATGAGCAGGTAAAAGTAAAAGGTTGTCTTTTGACATTTCAACTAATCCCTTCCAGCCTTTGGTTTACTTAACATTTAGGCTATTTGCTGGCAGGAGAAACTGGCTTTTTCACATATGCTGTATGTCATTTTAAATTGGGCATTGATTTTCATGCCTGCTAATTCCTAAGCGTACAATGAAATAGATTCTGATATCATTAAAATGAAGTGTATTCACTTCCCACTTTTTCTAAACTCTTTCTTAGTTTTGTTTTTTCCAATTAAATGTGAAATTTGTTTATGTGATAAAAATTATTCTAAAGTTAGCCTTTATATACAGTTCATTTCAGGTTTTTGTTTTTTGGGGTTTTTTTTTTTGCTTTTTACCTAAAATAATTCCCTTTGGTAAAATATTGGCTGTGTTTTAAAGGCCAATTGGATTGTAAAAAGTCTTTGAAAATTTGCAAGAAACCAAAGTAATGTAGTCACATAGTCATGCAGAAAAGTTCATTTCTTTTAATGAAAAAATAAAAGACCAAGGAGATATAATTTTATTTAAACTAATAGTTGCTATGTTATTTCTAAATATTTCATTTATAACGAATGCTTTCTAGAACAACTGTTGTTATAGGAACAGTAATCATTATAAAGTATTAGTCTGTCCATAGTGTAGGAAATTTTGAAAACCTCTAAGCTGTTATGTCTAACAAAGTATAGATGTCAAATGTCTTTGAGGAAAATACTGTTAAAAAAAGAGAAATTGCTTCAGTTACGTTTTGATAGACAGGAAATGTATATTTTATTTTCTTTATATTCTAGTTATAAAGTTTTAATTTAGAAATTTGACAGGTTCTTTTGAGATGACATAAAATGAAATTTAAAATTTTTTTCTTTCTGTAACTCAAGTGTTAAAAAGCTCATATTTTACTCTTTATGGTAAAGTAAAATTTTTTTACCTACCAGTTGGAAAGCTACTAGTCAAAAGTATTCTTTTCTGCTCATTAAAAGTTCTTGCTAGGCAGAAAATATTTTGAACTGACTTTGGTATTACTAGTGCCTAGCACAAATGCCTTGCACACAGCCAAAACTGCAAATTGGAACTGAATTCATTGTTTCTTTCAGCCACCAAAATTTTCTTCTTCCTATTATATCAGTTTTTCTCCTTTAAGTGTTATATTTTTAATGTTTCTGCAACGTTCTTGAGACTACTTTTAAGTAGCTTCCTTTTTTCATTCAATTACTGTGAAAAGTCTAAAATAATAGTACATTATTATTATTTCCTTTCAGAACTTGCATTTTTTTTAAAGGAGAGCTTTTTATAAGAAAAAGCTCGTTAAATTATAGATATATATTCTGAATTCTGTATGTCATATGTTCTGATCCTGTATAAAAGTTGTTTACTTTGGGGGTAATGTAGTTTTAAAGGATTTTTGGAAGACCAGATGAAGGCTAGGTATATGGTACCTTTTGTTGTGGCACTGCTTTTAATAGGAATGCAGTTTTATGCCCCATAGATGTAAGTCTTTTTGGAGAGGGATATGTTTATACCTAATATAATGACGAGTGATATGGTTGGAATATCCATTCTAAAATTCATGTTGAAATTTGATTGCCATTGTGACAATATCAAGAGGTGGGACCAGGAAGAGGGGATTAGGCCATGAGGGTTCTGCCCTCATGAACAGATTAATATCATCATCCTGAGAGTGGGTTTGCCCCTGTTTTGTTCTTATCCTCTCACCTTCCACCATGGGATGACGCAACATGAAGACCATCACCAGATGCCAGTGTCATGTTCATGGACTTCCCAGCCTTCATAACTGTGAGCCAAATAAATTTCTGTTCATTATAAATTACCCAGTCTGTGGTATTCTGTTATAGAAACATAAAACAGACTAAGACAACTAGATACAAATTATTTCTTTTTCAGTAAACAAGTAGAAGTTTAATTTAACACAGTGCCTCTGTGCAAATACCTAGATAGAAAATATATGTAGGTTTAATCACTGAGAAAAGTAATTATTGATATGCTTCAGTAGTGGAGATTTTGAGGCACTGCATATTAAATTGAATGCTTTAGTACTGTTTCAAGTCTGAATTTTAAATTTGTTTAGATCATCACTGAATGCTTTTATATGCTTTGATTCTTTTATCGTAATGTCTTTGCTTTGTATGAAGTTATTTTGCCCTTACTGACCCTTACTGATTTGTTGCTTCTAGTGATCTCTAAGATTTATTGATTCTTCTGCCTTTTTCAATCTGCTGTTAAACCCATTCAATGAATTTTTATTTCAGTTACTGTTGCAGCATTTCCATATGAATCTTTTTTTATAGTTTTCACTTCTCTATGATTCCCTGAAGTTTACTCATTAAACTGTATGTTTTTATGTTAAATATATTTATAACAGGTGCTTTAAAGTCTTTGTCTGCTATTCTGATAGCTGGGTCCCCTCCAGATTGTTTTCTACTGAATGCTTTTTTTTTCCCCTTATAATGATTGACATTATTTTGGTAATTTTTATTATATACTAGACATTATGGATGGTACATTATAGAGATTCTGGATTCTATTATCCTTCTTGAAAGAATATTGATTTTTGGTTTTTGTAGGCAGTTCAGTTAGTGTCTTATCATCTTGAACTTGTATGGGCATGAATCGATGATTTGTTGGGAAGAGATCCAGAAAAGGCTTCAAGTCCTCATTGTTGGGGCTGGTTTAGTATAGGCATTACTCTGAATTGTAGTCCTTATTCTTGATGTGATACCTGACGTTTCTGATGGCTCAGATGGCTGCCTAGGGCGTTACCATTATCTCCAGTCTGACTGGGCCAGAATTCCAACATCTTTAAGCATTCCTTATTATTCCTTTATTATCTCTTTTCTCCTCTCATTCTGCATTATGTGTTCTCAGGTAAGCCTTGGGTGGTATCACCCTACACACATGCAGCCAAACCTTCAAGCAGGAACTTGCTGAAGCCCTGTACGCCGACTGCAGTGCTGTCCCCCATATACTGTTCCCTCCTCTCTGCCCTGCCCCATTGATTCCAAGAACTTCAGATACCCTCAACTTTCATACACTTCCTGAATAAGCTCAGCAGAACCATTTCAGCTCATTGCACTGGAGCTGAAAATTGTACCCGTGGGGAGCTTAGAATTTACTGTCTGGCCTTTGCCGCTGGAGACAGTTGCCTCATGTGCTTTTTCCAGTTTTGTGGTTGTGTATGGTAGGAAACTTAGTAGTAGTTACTCCATCTTAGCTGGCATAGAAATGTCATCATCCTTTTTTTAAATATTTGCCACTCTTATACATGAAAAGTAGCATTTTATTTTAGTATTCCCAGTTACTAGTAAGATATCTTTTTATGTGTGTATAATCTATTAGTAATAATTTCATATACCTTTTCATTTTTTCTTTTAGGCTTTTGGTCTTATATGTAGAAACTATATATAAAGATATTAATACTATAATATGTATGTTAGAAATATATTTATAGATTTTTAATATTTATAGGTTTTTTTTTTTTTTTTTAACCTTAGAAATGTTTAGGTTGCAGGTAGAAAGAGCTGTTAAAACTTTTCCTCTGTAACCTTTGTGTTATAGTCTTACATGGGACGGTCGTCCCCACTTTAGGATTGTAAAATAGTGTCCCGTATTTTCTTTTAGAACATTTATAGATTTTTCAATATACCTTGAATCTATTTTTGTAAATAAGATAGGGATTCAAGTGGTTATTGTTTCAAAAGTTGTTCTGGATACCATTTGTTTACTAGTTTATCTTTTCCTCACTGGTTTGAAATTTCACCTTTATTATATGCCAAACAAGCAAGGGTCTGCTTTCATACTCTATTCTGTATTCCAGTTTTCTGTTTATCAGGTCCTGTATCAGTATCACACTGTTTTAATAATTATATATTTTAGTATCTAACTGGAAAATTATTCTTTATTATACAGTTTCCAAAAAAATTAACTTTGGAATTGTTTCATTCAGTTCAGTAAAACTTACCTAAGCCGTTCAGTTTGCAGAAAAGTTTCCTGTTGAGGATGTTGTAAAGCAGTGATTCTTAATAATTAGTGATTCTCAGGATGTTTTTGAGAATGTGGTTATAAAGCTATGAACTCTGTCCTTAGAAATATGTACCTGGGCACAGATCAAAGGCGGCTTTCATAAGCCCTTGAAGGCTGTTTTTCAGCCCTGTAGTTTTGGACTTGAGCTTGGACCCCATTCTAGAAGGGATTATTTAAGCATTTAATAAGATTCCTTCTAATCCAGAGTGTCTCTAATTTATAGCTGAGAAAGATATGAATGGCACAAAGCTATAAGTCACCCTACACAATTTGCTTTAAAATACCCCAAACAAAGCTTATAAATAAGTCTCAAAACAATGAACTGAGCTGGGCATAGTGGCTCACACCTATGATCTCAGCACTTTGGGAGGCTGAGACAAAAAGGTCACTTGAGGCTAGGAGTTCAAGGCCAGCCTGGACAACATAGTGAGACCTGGTTTCAACTATAACAACAAAAAAGCATGAACTGGTTCCAAGTATCCTAACTGTACTTCAGAACAAAATAAAATGCTATTTAAATTAATACAACAAAATCGAGTAACAATTTATATAACATTTACAATGTCTAGTGTCCAATCAAAAATTAGCAGCCATGCAACGAAGAGAATATAATTTCTAATACAGAGGAAAATCAATGAACAAAAACCAAACCAGAAATGACAAAGATGCTATACCAGGCAAGGATGCTAAAATATCTTACGTTTTATATTTTGTATGTTCAAAGAAGATAGAAGAAAACATGAGCATGCTAAGAGAAACAGAAGATATTTTTTAAAAATTAAGATGAAATTTCTAGATATGAAAAATATATGAAATAAAAATATACTAGATGGATTAGAAGGAAGGACCAGTGAAGTTGAAGAGATAGAAATAAAAATATCCAAAATGAAGTGTAGAGTGAAAAAAACTGGAAAAAATAAATGGAGCATCAGTGACTTGTTGAGTAATGTAATTTGGCTTAATAAAGTTAAATTGGAGTCTAAGATGGAGAAGAGTATGTGGAGGCAGAAAAAAATATATATTCAAAGAAATAATGGCTGAAAATTTTCTAAGTTTGATGGAAACTACAGGCCCACAGGTCCAAGCTTAATAAAACTCAAGCAGAATACACACAGCACTTCCTAAGCCAAAGTTGCCAAAGAAAAATGAGACATTACTAAGAGAAATAGGACAATAGTAGACTTTTCTTCAGAACTATGCAAATGAGAAAATGATGAATAGACATCTTTAAAGTACTGAAAGAAAAAAAAGTCAACTTGAAGTCTTAATCCAGTGAGAAAATATCTCAGAAATGAAGATGAAGTAAAGGCTTTTCAGAAAAACAAAAGCTGAAGGAATTCATTGCCAGCAAATCTACACTACTAATGTCAAAGGAAGTTCTTCAGGTAGAAGGAAAGTGATTACCAAGATGGAAATTTAAATTGATACAATGAAATGAAGAATGCCAAAAGTGGGAAATATGTGGGCAAATACTGTATCTTTTAAAGGATAATTATCTGTTTGGAAAAAGTAGAAACCTGAATAAAGTACATAGATTATTTATTAATAATGTATTAATGTTAATTTCTTAGTTTGACATATGTACTATAGCAGTATAAGATGTTAACATTAGGGGAAATTGGATAAAGGACATAAGGAATCTGTACTATGTTTGCAACTTTTCTAAAAATCTAAACTTACTTATTCTAAAAAGCTTATTTAAAAATAAAAGATTTACTACTGAAAGCATACAAAATCAGAATGTTTTATGTGTTTATAGCATATGTAAAACTAAAATGTATGACAACAATAGCACAAAGGACAATAAAGGGAAATGGAAATATATTGTCGTGTAGTTTTTATATTACATATGAAGTAGTATATTATTTTAAGGTAGACTGTAATAAGTTAGAGATGTATATTATAAACCCAAGTGTTCCGTGAAACTCCCAGGATGGTACAGAAAAACCATCCCCAAACTCAGAGGGACCCAAGTGACCAAAGAATGACTCACACAAGGACAGCTTGACAAGTTAGATGAGTTTATTAGAGGTTACTTACTAGGACACTTGCTCCTGGGTGATACAGGAATTTCTTCCACAGGAGCTTTCTTTCATGAAAAATCTGCATCTGCCCACCCTGTGGTGTTGCCTTCAATCTCTTCCCAATGAATAATGCAAAGTTTTTATATTGTATCTTTGCTTATTCATAGTGAAACATATGCAGGTGTAGTACCACCATCATATGATGTTACAGTTTCCCACTAGGCAGGGATTTTAGTATTACTGTTAACTAAAGGGCATTACAGGACACCCAAAGCAGCTCTAAAGCAGTCAGGGCCAGTCTAAGCCAGCCATTTCAGAGCAAGAAAGTTCTGAGGCACCCAGGGAAAGTGCTGGGCACTTTTCCCAGGCCCAGTAGTTACCTTGGTACCTGTTTAAACTACTTTGGAACAATTTTGTTGAGCACTCCAGGCTAGCACAGTGTTTCTGTTATGTGTTGGGGAACCTGCATTTTTCCCTCACCTAGAATAATCACACAGAATAAAGGACATAGAGATAATAATCCAACAGTGGAAATAAAATGGAAGCATTAGTGGGAAAAAAACCAATTGATGCAAAAGATAAAAGGAAGATGGAACAAATGGGAAAAAAGATATCAAGATGGTAGTCTTAAACTCAGTGATAACAATAACTACATTAAATGTAAATGGTCTAAACATCCCAATTAAAAAGTAGAGCCTACCAGATCTTACAAACATTAAAGCATGAACTCATATGCATTTCAACATGGATGAATTCCAAAAGCATGCTTAATAAAAAGAGACAGACACAAATGATTACATACTGTATGATAACATTTACATGAAATCCTGTAACAGGTAAAACAGAAAACAGATTAGTCGTTACTAGAGCCAGCAGTGGAGGAAGGAAATTGACTGAAAGGGAATAGGAGGGAACTTTCTGGGGTGATGAAAATGTTCTATATTAGGATTGTGGTTCTGTGACTATACATTTCTCAAAACTCAAATACTTGTGCACTGAAAGTGTGTGAAACTTACTGTATATGAATTATATCTCCATAAAACTATTTGACATCACACAGCTAATTATATCCATGAGAAAATTTAAGGAATGTAAGGATGAATAAAACTATTTTAAATGAAATGGAGAAAAATCAGTACTGAAAAACAAAATATATTCTGTTAGAAGTTAATATGATATATAAAATGAGCTTTAATTATCTACATTTCTAATATATTTTTAAATTATCAGGTTGAACTAAAACGACAATACAATGACCACCATTCAAAATTGAGAGGTCTTTTACCTGGCCGTCAGTGGTATGAAATTCAAGCATATAGGGCCTTAAACCAGGCCCTAGGTAGGTAAGTAGAGTGAAATTTAATATAATGTTACTGTAATATTATCTGTGACCAGGGATATATAGAGAGCTAGTCTTGCTACTTTACTCTTTATAATAAATTTGGTAAAATTTTATTTAACTGGAGCCCCAGGAACTGATACAGTTTCAGTGATGTCACATGCAGAAGTTGAAAAGAATAAACTAGACCCAAAACAAAACTTGCAGTCTGCTAAAGTTTAATGAAATTTTATGATTGGTCAAATAATGAATGGCACACAAAGGTGCTCAGTAAATATTTATTAAAGGAAGCTCACCACCAAATCAAAAAGGTTTTGTTAACATCAAAGCTCAGATGATGATTTTATAGATAAACAACCTTTTCCTTCCTCCAATATGTCAGGGAGTAAAATTAATATACTAGTTGTGAAGGGGTATTCCATTTACAAAGTACATTTTCAGTAATTGAAAATGTGTAGAATCCGTGTATCTTTTATCAAATAGAAACAGAATCTCTTACACTGCCATGTGAGATCTTGTAATTGCATAATTTTTTATTCAGCCTCTATGTAAAGAGGACATCTAGCAGGAAAAAAATACCATTTCCATTTTAATGTCATTTCTAAAGTTAGGTAACAGTGTGATTGCAATCTATACTTTGCTGTGTCCTTCTATGTATGGTGATAATGTTGACTGATAACATTGAAACTGAAGGATATTGATTAATTAAAGAAAGATAAAGTAGTTACTTTTTTGAGAAGTAGAAATGGGCAGTAAAGCATTTAGTAAATCATTCAAGAAGGGTTAAAACAAGCATGGTCATGGTACTAAAGAATTAACACCAACTAAACAACATTTAATCATATTACTCCACTTTTGAAGAATTACCCATTAAGATTTGTGTTTTTTAAATCATCATTTTATACAGTCACGTGGATATATTCTGAGAAATGGGGGGTTAGGCGATTTTGTTGTTGTGTGAACATCATAGAGGGTACTTAAACAAACCTAGTTGGTATAGCCTACTGCAATACCTAGGTTATATAGCATAGCCTATTGCTCCTAGGCTATAGACCTGGTTTCAGCATGTTACTGTACTGAATACTACAGGCAATTGTAACACAATAGTAAGTATTTGTGTCTCTAAACATATGCAAACATAGAAAGGGAACAGTAAAAATCGTAAAGTATAAATATGTGGTATATAAAAAATAGTACACTTGTATATGGCACTTACCATAAATAGAGCTTACAGGAAAGGAAGTTGCTCTGGGTGAGTGAGTGAGTGAGTAGTGAGTCCATGTGAAGGCCTAGGACATTATGGTACACCACTGTAGACTTTATAAGCACTGTACACTTAGACTACACTAAATTTATTTTTAAATATTTTTCTTGAATAAATTATCAGTTTCCTGTAACTTTGTTACTATAGAAGTTATAAAAATACGTTTATAAAGTAACACTTAGCTTAAAACACAAGTACATTGTGCAGCTCTACAAAAATATTTTCTTTCTTTATATCCTTATTCTATAACCTTTTTCCTAAATTTTTCTTTTTAAACTTTTTTGTTAAAATCTAAGACACAAACACACATTAGGCCTACACAAGGTCAGGATCATCAGTATCACTGTCTTCCACCCTCCAAATCTTGCTCCATTGGAAAGTCTTCAAGGGCAATACATAATATGTACAGAGTTGCCTCTCCTATGGTAACAACACCTTCTGGAATACCTCCTGAAGGACCTGCCTGAGGCTGTTTTATAGTTAACTTTTTTTTTTTTTTACAAGTAGAAGGAGTACACTCTAAAATAACAATAAGAATTACTCTGTAAGAAATACATAAACCAGTAACATAGTCATTTATTATTGTTATCAAGTATGAAGTATTGTACATAATTGTATGTGCTATACTTTGTCTCAAAAAAAAAAAGAGTCTCGCTCTGTTGCCCGGGCTAGAGTGAGTGCCGTGGCATCAGCCTAGCTCACAGCAACCTCAAACTCCTGAGCTGAAGCTATCCTCCTGCCTCAGCCTCCCGAGTAGCTGGGACTACAGGCATGCGCCTCCAAGCCCGGCTAATTTTTTTTTCTCTATATATTTTTAGTTGGCCAGATAATTTCTTTCTATTTTTAGTAGAGACGGGGTCTCGCTCTTGCTCAGGCTGGTCTCGAACTCCTGACCTCCAGCGATCCACCTGCCTTGGCCTCCCAGAGTGCTAGGATTACAGGCGTGAGCCACCACACCTGGCCTTGTATGTGCTATACTTTTATATGACTAGCAGCACAGGTTTGTTTATACCAGTGTTATCAGAAACACATGAGTAATGTGTTGCACTACAACATTAGGAAGGCTAAGACATCACTAGGCAGTAGGAATTTTTCAGTTCTGTTCTGTTCTATGACAGTGATCCCATAAAATTATATGTGGTCCCTCATTGACTGAAATATGCAGCACATGACTGTATCATGATTTCTTATTGTAGGACATCAACATTCAATTTATAAACACTAATTAGTTTTTGTACAACTTAATTTAAGATACTATATTCTCTGATTAGCTTAACTATGTAATAATTATTTACCTTGTAAGGCATTTGGATAATTCATATAAAAGAAACAGGTTAAGGCCAGGTGTGGTGACTCACGTCTGTAATCCCAGCACTTTGGGAGGCTGAGGCAGGAAGATCACTTGAGGCCAGGAGTTTGAGACCATCCTGAGTAATGTAGTGAGACAAAAATAGAAAAATTAGCCAAGTGTGGTAGCTTGTGCCTGTAGTCCCATCTACTCCAGAGGTTGAGGCAGGAGGATGACTTGAGCCCAGGAGTTTGAGGTTGCAGTGAGCTATGGTGATGCCACTGCACTGTAGCCTAGGCAATGGAGTGAGACCCTGTCTGGGGGGGGCGGGGGGAGAGGAATAAAAAGAAACAAGAGTAAAATCACGAAAACATGACCATTTGACACATTTGCAGTTCAACCAGCAGTCCGGCAGCTAATGATAATCTGACATAGCCAAATCCAGAATATAGATTTTTCTCAAGTTACATTAGCTGATTTGCACATTAGCAGATCAGATTTACATATATATATAACTGATAGCGTAGGACTACAACTGGATTTAAGTCCCAGAACACATCACTCACTCCCTTCCCCATCATTTCAGAATGATACTCTGCAGGTGTTTTTAATCTGAGTGATTCAGTTCTATGGCGGAGCTACTGCCATCCTGCTGCCCTTTTCTGCCTAGAAATCCCATTTTACTTAGAAACAATTTGCACTGCAAGTTGTTATTGAAGGATTTCATCTGCTTACTTTGTCTCTCCCTGCTGATTGACCTGTTTTGTTTGAATTTTAATGTTCAACAAATAGTTTCTTGGGGAGCTTGAATATATATTTGAAATTGTTGACTTTTAGTCGTTTTACTTAATTTCAGAAAAATATTCTTACCTCAATTGATTTTTTCCCATTAATATAAGCAATACCTTGAATTTCAAGAAACCATATGAAATAAGTTTATATTCATATCCTACTTTGTCATTTATAAACTTTTTCCACATACATTATCTCATTTGATCACTTTCAATAGTAGTCCATGTTCGTAGTCCATGTTTCATTTGATTGTTTTATTTTTAGACTGATTGTAAGAGATAAAATTACTTTTCTAAGGTCACATAGCTACTAACTGGCCTTTTACAACTTGGTCCCATGTACTTCTAAAACTGCAAGACCTGCCTTTTCATTGTTATGTCCTACCTCTATCCACTAAATTTTTCACTATTAAACATAAACATCTCACTGTTAAACATACCATATTCTTTCATTACTGTCTGCCTTAGCAGTAAGTTACCATACAATTCATTTGGCAAATTTAGTAATCAAAACCTAGTTGAAGGTCATGTCTTTCATGAAGACTTTATAAATTTCTCCAACTAGAGTTATTTAAACCTTAGTAAACATAGCATTTTGTATGTTATCTGCATTATAGCATATATCTTATATGTATTGTAATAGCCTGTTTACATATCTTTTTTCTTCCCTGAACATGTGTTCATCAACCGTGTGTCAGTTTCAGACATAGATTTTTAACAAATGCTTGTTGAATTAGTGAGGTTCAATGCTTTTTCCCACTATACCACGTTGCCCAGAGAGCTTTTAGAGCTTGAAAACATGCTTTTGTAGAGTATCATAAAAATTATGCATTTGTAGTAATGATATATAATACTGTATGTCTAGTATTTTATTAGTTTTTTTAAAATGGAGAGCCCAGCTATCATTTTACTGATTTTCAATGAAACAATATCATCAAGTAGCCATTTGTTACAAAGGAACTTACCCTTTTGAAAACCAATCAATAAAATTTTTTTAAATTTAAAAAAAAGATCAAGTGAATGTTTTATATCATTTCATAAAACTCATCGTGTTGATTGACAGAAAAGGTGCTTATATTCTGAGGCACTCTTCTTATAAGGGATACATCTAGAAGATCTAAAGTAAGCAGAAACCAATTGAATTTTATGTTACTTTTTTTAAGCCCACATGGGACTGTTAGAGTATGTGAAGTAATATAAGTCCACGAAATACAATAATAGCCTTTGGAAACATACCAGATGGTTTTGCAACCAGGTTACAACTGTACTGAGTTTCCTAACTAGTCTGCTTTACTTAAAATCTTTGTGTCAAGTGGGCATAATTCATTTGAGCAAGACAGTATGAAAACAATGGAAAAAAGAAATGGTGAAATCTTTTTCTCTGTTGTGTTAACTTAAATACCTTTCTACCATAGGACACTTTACACATATATCATACTGGAACCAACCAAAATAGAGAGGCATCCTGACTTTCCATTGACTTTCAACATTCTTCCATAGTATCGACAATATTCATCTTTTTCCTATCTTGCCCAATGTTATGGTCTGTTACCTTGGAACCTGTGGATTATTTTAATATCAAAAAAGATTTTCCTATAAAGTTTAGGTTTTTAAAGTCTTTATGGAAAAATTGAACATTTATGTTACTCTTCACCCCCTCAAAATCCTGTGATAGTAAAGGAATAAAACTGTCCAACCTACATAGTTACAAAGAGTGAGAGAGGAGACGATGCAGCCAAGAGTTGTCAACAAATTTTCAATGCTAGAAAAGAACTGAATTACTAAATGACTTAGTAGGCAAGAGAAAGATCAAATTTAAATCTACAACGATGGCATCAAATTTAAATCTACGGCGATGGCCAGGCACAATAGCACTTGCCTGTAATCTCAGCACTTTGGGAGGCCAAGGCAGGATGATCACTTGAGGCCAGACTCCCATCTCCACAAAAGATTTTTTTAAGAAAAGTTAGCTGAGTATGGTGGTACATGCCTGAGGCCTAGCTACTTGAGAGGCTGAGCCAGGAAGATCTCTTGAGCCCAGGAATCAGAGGTTGCAGTGAGCTATGATCTTCCCACTACATTCCAGCCTGGGCAACAAAGTGAGACCCTGTCTCAAAAAAAATTTTTTTTCATTTTTTAATAAATAAATACATTTACAGTGATGAAAGTCAACAAGCACCTCCAGATTCATGCATGGAAAAGCCTAGGACTTGGGGTACTCTAAAGTATTAGTGAAAGTAAGGTTAAAAACAGGAGGATTGGTTGCAAGTTAGTATAAGAAGCAATTAGCACCTTCCCCGATTCAGGTTTACTTCTGGAAAGGTTGAACTAGAGAATCTCTGTATTCTTCAACACCAGGCACAGCTTAAGGTTGTATTAAAGATGGGGGTTAATACATACATATTATGTATATAGGTTCTATGTACTGAATGTGAGCACTCCATCCCCTTTTTCTTCTCAGCTTTCAGTAGGATAACTAACCATCAGTCTTATGTAGCATTCTTCTAGGGAAATTGACCACTCCAAAAAGTCTACAAATTGGCCTTATTCCTACCAAATTACTCTACAGCAAAACCTCCCAGCCTATAAGCCCCACCCATACTTACAGAGCTGCCAATCAGTGTTGTAGCACCTTACTCTTAAGTACAGAGTCTTCACCAGAATTGCACACCAATTCCAACAATACAGAAACAAAGCTGAAGAACTAAGAGAAAACAGAAACAGTACAATATAAAATAGAATAAGGATGGGCCAACTTTTTCTATGAAGAGCCAGACAGTTTAGTAGTCCCCCCCTTATCTGCAGGGTATATATTCCAAGAACCCCCCAGTGGATGCCTGAAACCATGGAATAGAATTGAACCCTATATAAACTATGATTTTTTTGATCTGATAACTGGGATGGCTACTAAGTGACTAATGGGCAGAAAGTATGTACAGTATGCATACGCTGGACAAAGGGACAATTAACGTCCTGAGTGGGACGGCATGAGATTTTATTACACTACTCAGAACAGCATGCAATTTAAAACGTATGACTTGTTTATTTCTGGAATTTTCTATTTAATATTTTCGGACTAAGGTGGACCATGGTAACTGAAACCACAGCAAGTGAAATCACAGTTAAGGGGGGACTATTGTATATATTTTAGGCTTTGCAAGCCACATACAGTCTGTTACATATTCTTTGCTTTTTCCTTAACCCCCTTAAAAATGTAAATACCATTCCTACCCTGCAGGCTGTACAAAAATAAGACATGGGCCACATTTGCTCTGTGTGCTATTGCCAACTCCTGTATAGTAGAAATCTTTTTAAAAAATACAGTATCAGTAATATGCATAAAGAGGTAGAATATTGCCTCCATGAAACAAGAACAAAAAAGGGAAAAGTTCTTAGAAATTAACATGATACCAACAATTTTTAAATGCTGAATAGAGCTTGGAAAATAAAACTGAAATTTCCCAGATCAAAATGCATCTCACCATGCAGTTTCCAAGTACCTGGATAGCAAAAAGGTGTTAAAATCTTCCAGAGACAAAAACAACAGGTGTCATACGGAAGATAGGGAATCACAATTGTAGCAGACTACTGAAAAGCAATATTGAGGCTAAAAGAGAAATGTATCTTCAGAGTTTTTAGGGAAATTTTTGACTTGCAATTCAAAATACCAATGAACTAGTTGGAGTAACTATATTACTCTCAGACCAAGTAGAATTCAGAGCAAATAAAATTGATAGGGATAAAAAGGGATATTACATAATGATAAAAGGGCCAATTCACCAAGAAGACATAGCAATCCTAAATGTGTATGCACCTAAAAACAGGGTTTCAAAATACATGAAGCAAAAACTGACAGATCTGAAGAGAGAAATAGACAAATCCACAATTATAGTTGAAGACTTCAAAATTCCTCTCTCAGTTATTCCTCTTCTCTACTAAGAACTGGTAGACAAACTATTAGATACAGAAGACTTGAACAACATTATTAACCAACAGGATTGAACTGACATTACAGAGCACTCCACTTAATAATAGGAAAGTAAACATTATTTCAAGTGCACATAGAATAGTTCCAGTGTAGACCATCGTCGTGCCTGACCATTAAAAAGTCATACTAAGTATGATCTCTGATCATAATAAAATTAAACAATTTAACTAGAAATCAATAACAGAATATTCAAATACTTGGAAATTAATCAGGATACTTCTAATTAATCCATAGATAGGAACTCTCAAGTAAAGTTAGAAAATATTTTGAACTGATGAAACATGAAAATACATCAAAACTTTCGGGCTGCAGCAAAAGCAGTGCTCAGAAGGAAATTTATATCATCAAATGCTTATTTTAGAAGAGAAAATCTCAAATCAATGATCTGAGTTTCTACCTTAAGCAGCTAGAAAAAGAGCAAAATAAATGTAAAACAAACAGAAAAAAGGGAAATGATAAAAACAAGTATAAATCAATGAAATTGAAAACAAAACAACAAAGAAAACCAACTAAACTAAAATCAGGCTCTTTGAAAAGATCAATACAGTCGACAAACCTGTAGCAAAATTGACAAAGAAAAAAAGAAGCCACAGTTACTAATATCAGGAATAAAAGAAGTGATGTTACTACAGATTACTACAGACATTAAAAGGATAATATGAGAATACTCTGAATAATTCTATACATATACATCAGATAACTCAGATGAAATGGATAATTCCTCAAAACCCACAAAATACCAAAACTCACCCCAAGATTAAATAGGTAAGTAGTCTTCTATCAAAGAAATCAAATTATAGTTAAAAGCCTTCTGAAAAAATTCTCCATGCAGATGGGTTCACTAGCAAATATTACCAAACATTTAAAGAAGAAATATTAATAGCATCAATTCTACATGATCACTTCTAGAATATAGAAGATGGAACCCTTCCCAATTTATTTTATGAGGCCAGCTATTAAAACCAGGTGAAGACTGTACAAAAACAAAAGAAAACGAGAAGAAAACTATAGACCAATATCCCTCTGATATTGCTGAAGATGTTCTTCAAATATTAGCAAATTGGATGAGGTCCTCAAAACTGGCAGACTTCTGATAATTCTAAAAGCAATGAGAAAATAGGCAAAAGCAGTTATAACCAACTTTATAAAAACTCTAGATATTAACCAAAGGTTACAGCATTTCCAGAAACCGTTTATTTATGAAAAATGACTGAATTTTACAAACCTTGAGCTTTGTGGAGTTTTAACTTGCCCTATTCCCATCCCCCTCTCTCCAAGTTCACAGTAGCCTTATGAACCAACAGCCTGAAATCGTCATGAAGAGGAAAAGTGGGGCTGGAGTGCATTCCCAGAGAATTGCCATTATATTACCCGTCCCCTGGAAGACCCTGCTCACAAGGCTATCTTTATTTGACCTGACTCAGAACTCACCCAGGCAATTGTTTAACTTAATAGCTGCCTGAAACAACAAATGACATTAGGGGCAATTAAGAGGCTAGCTAAGAAAAAAAATTAAATAGAAAAACTGAGAAATGAGATGTCCATAGGGGGCTTTGAAAGTTCTCACATATTCCTGGGGCTTTAGGGGGACATGCATGTGCCTGAGGAAGACTATGCTCATGACCAGGGATGTATACATGCTAAGGAAAGACCCTTAGCTATCACCTTGATGCTCTGCTAAAACAGAAAGTGAAGACTGAGGCAGAGTTGTTACCTGCCTTGCTGAGAGTTGAAAGTGTGTCCCAACACAAGTGCAGAGCCTCCTGGCAAAGAATGGGAGATACATTGGTCCTAGACATTTAAAGAAATCTGTTTTATCACTAGCTGACTGCTAAGCTAACCAAGCAGTCCTCAATGGCTACACATGACAGAATACAGACTTTACAGAATTATTTCAGAAAAGTCACGACAAAAAACCTCAAGGAGGGAGAATAACCTGATTTCTAGACTTGCCACATTATATTTAAAGTGTACTGTTTTGGGCCAGGCGTGGTGGTTCACACCTGTAAATCCCAGCACTGTGGGAGGCCAAGGCAGCAAGATTGCTTCAGGAGTTCAAGACCAGCCTGGGCAACATAGCAAGACCCTGTCTTTACAAATAATTTTAAAAGAAATTAGCTGGGCCTAGTGGTGCATGCCTGTAGTCTCATCTACTCAGGAGGCTGAGGCAGGAGGATCACGTGAGCCTAGGAGTTTGAGCTTATAGTGAGCTATGATCACACCCACTACACTCTAGCCTAGGTGGCAGAGGGTGACCAGGTCTCCAGAAAAAAAAACCCAAAAAGCACTGTTTTCAACAAAAATTATTATACAGCCAAAGAAAGCAAAAAGTACATCCATACACTAAAGGAAAAAAATAACCCATAGAAACTGTCCTGAGGAAGCCCAGACATTTTACTTAGCAAATAAATCTAGTTTAAATACATTCAAGAACTAAGGAAACTATGTCAAACTAACTACAGGAAATTATGGGAATGGTATCTTGCCCTCACCAATTAGAGAATATCAATGAAGAGATTATTCTTTATATGAAATCATCAGAAAGTAGAACTGTTGAGCAGAATTAAACCAACAACTCCAAACAAACCTAGCAGACATCTGTAGCACACGTCATTCAACAACATCAGAATATACATTCCTCTCCAGTTAACATGGCACATTCTTCAGGATAGACCATATGTTAGGCTGTAAAATAAGTTTTCATAAATTTTATAAGGTTGAAATCATTAAAAGTATCTTTTTAACCACAAAGAATGAAACTAGAAATCAGTAACAGAAAAGAAAAGCAAAACTCACAAATATGTGGAAATTCAATCACACACTCTGTAAACAACCAGAGGGTTAAAGAAGAAATCACAAGGGAAATTGGAAAATACCCTGGCAGCGTTATTCATAATAGTCAAAAAGTGGAAACAATGCAATTGTCTGTTAACTTATGAATGAAGTACTGATACATGATATGAGTGAATCTTGAAAACATCCCACTAAGTAAAATAAGCCAGATACAAAATGCTACATATTGTATTAATATAATTCCAGTTAAATGAAATGTCCAGAATGGGCAAATCTTTAGGGACAGAGTATATTAGTTGTTGCCACAGGCAATGGGACATAATTAGGATAATTTGGAGTGACTGCTCATGGGCACAGGGTTTCTTTTTGGAATGGATAATGCTATATAGGTTGTACAACCTTATAAATGTACTAAAAACTATTGAATTGTATACTTTAAATTTTTAAAATTATTTTAAAATAAAAATATTTTTTAAATACTAGTAAATTGAATCCAACAATCTAGAAGAATAATGAACCATGACCACATATGATTTAACCTAGGAATACACAACTGGTTCAATATTTGAAAATGAACCAGTGTGATTTCATATATTAGCAGTTGAAAGATGAAAAACTACATGATTATATCAATTGATTTTAAAATATTTTTGACAAAATTATGTGTTCACTCATGATAAGAACTCTAATCAAACTAGTAGAAAGGACGTCTACATAAAATATACCATTGTTAATAATACTTAAGGTAAAAAATGGTCTTTGTAGCTAAGTAAGAAGGTCCTGGAAAATATTTTCTATAATTTTCTTGATTTCAAAATAAAATGCACATAACATTTTTAGATAAGACATTATCAGTAGTTGGGAGAAGTAGGGGATTTTTTATAAAGCTCTTTGGGTACATTGTGCTGGGTAGCTTCTATAACTTTTCACAGTAATGAATTGATTAAAGGAATATTAAAGGAATATATAGTCTGGGCGTGGTGGCTCATGCCTATAATCCTAGCACTCTGGGAGGCCAAGGTGGGAGGATTCCTTGAGCTCAGGAGTTGGAGACCAGCAAGAGGGAGGAGACCCTGTCTCTACTAAAAATAGAAAAATTAGCCAGGCATCATGACACGCATCTATAGTCCACGCTACTTGGGAGGCTGAGGCAAGAGGATCTCTTAAGCCCAGGAGTTTGAGGTTGCAGTGAGCTATGATGACACCATTGCACTCTACCCAGGACAACAGTGAGATTCTGTCTCGAAAGAAGAGAGAAAGAAGGAAGGGAGGGAAGGAAAGGAAGGAAGAAATAAATCTGACACACCATTGGGTTTTTCAAATTTCTGTCTGTCCCACTAGAAATCTGGCTTTTATTTTCAACATTATAATTATTTGATTTTCCCCCTATTTTTTGTAGGTGTATTCGACACAGAAATGATTGGGGAGCTCTTATTCTGGTGGATGATCGCTTCAGGAATAACCCAAGTCGCTATATATCTGGTAAGATTCTCAGCTGGGCTTACGGTAAAATCTATAGTAACTACTAGTAACAAGCTGTGGTAAAAACACATGATATGTAATCTATCTTC
The DNA here is from genome assembly GCF_020740605.2 of Lemur catta. NCBI lineage: Eukaryota > Metazoa > Chordata > Mammalia > Primates > Lemuridae > Lemur > Lemur catta. The sequence continues at coordinate 26,694,521 of NC_059142.1, read as the reverse complement.
TTAACAGCTTTTTAAGTACACGGTACAATATTGTTAAGTATAAGTACAATATTATAAAGATCTCTAGAACTTTCTAATTTTGCATAACTGAAATTTTAAGCCAATTGAACCCAATTCCCCATTTCCCCCTCCCCTCATCTGCTGCAACCACCGCTGTACTTTCTGTTTCTGAGTTTGACTATTTTAGATACCTCATATAAGTTGAATCATGCTGTATTTTCCTTCTGTGACTGGCTCATTTCACTTAGCCTAATATCCTCAAGATTCATCCATATTGTAGTATCTGACAAGATTTCCTTCTTTTCTATAGCTGAATAATTATTTTATGAATATATCTTATTATATGTATACACTATACCATATTTTCTTTATCCATTTATCTGTCAATAGACATTTAATGTTGTTTCTACCTCTTGGATATTGGGATGAATGCTGCAGTGAACATGGGAGTGCAGCTATCTCTTGAAGATCCTGATTTTGGTTGTTTAAAATAAATACCAAGAGTGGAATTGGTGGATTGTATGGTAGTTAAAGTTTTAATTTTTCGAGGAACCTCCATACCATTCTCCATAGCAACTGCACTGTTTGACATTCCAGTTTCTCCACATCCTCCCTAATTCTTGTTATTTTCTTTTTTCTTTTATTTTCTCTTTTTTTTTTTTGTTTTGGATACTGACAATAGGTATGAGATGATAATTGCATCTCATTATGGATTTGGTTTGCATTTCCCTGATTAGTGATAACTGAGTATCTTTTCATATACCTGTTGGCCATCTGTATGTCTTCTTTGGAGAAATGTCTGTTCAAGTACTTTGCCCATTTTTTAATTGGGTTACTTGGGCTTATCTGTTTGTTGATTTTTTTGCTGTTGAAATAAAAAAGGATATAGAAAATATCTGACACCAGTGAGAATAAAAACACAATGTACCAAAAGTAAGGGATGCAGCAAAAGTAGTACTAAGAAGAGAGTTTATAGTGGTAAATACCTACATTAAAAAAGAAGAAAGATCTCAAACAACTTTACAGGTCTAAAAAAAAGAACAAACTAAACCCAGTGTTAGCAGAAGGAAGGAAATGATAAAAAGTAGAGCAGAAATAAATAAAATAGAGAATGGAAAAATAACTGAATAAATCAATAAGAGTTGATGTTTTTGAAAAGATCAACAAACTTGATAAACCTTAAACTAGACTAATTAAGAAAAAGACTCAAAATCAGAAATGAAAGAGACATTGCAATTGATGCTACAGAAATAAACAGGATTATAAGACACTACTCTGAAAAGTTATGTGCCAGTAAATTGAATAACCTTGAAGAAATGGATAAATTTCTAGAAACATACAATCTACCAAAATTAAATCATGAAGACATAGAAAATCTGAGCAGATGTATAAGTAGTAAGGACACTTAATCAGTAATCAAAAACCTTCCAACAAAGAAAAGCCCAGTACCAATTATTAAAAGAGGAATCGATGCCAATCCTTCTTAAACTTTTCTAAACAACGGAAGAGTGAATACTTCCAAAACTCATTTATATGAGGCCAGTGTTTCCCTAACGGCAAAGCCAGAAAACAATACTATGAGAAAACTACAGGGCCAGGCATGGTGGCTCATGCCTGTAATCCTAGCACTCTGGGAGGTCAAGGCAGGAGGATCCCTTGAGGGTCATGAGTTCGAGACCAGCCTGAGAAAGAATGAGACCCTGCCTCTACTATAAATAGAAAAATTAGGGCCGGGCGTGTGGTGGCTCACGCCTGTAATCCTAGCCCTCTGGGAGGCCGAGGCGGGTGGATCGCTCGAGGTCAGGAGTTCGAGACCAGCCTGAGCGAGACCCCGTCTCTACTAAAAATAGAAAGAAATTATCTGGACAACTAAAAATATATATATAGAAAAAATTAGCCGGGCATGGTGGCGCACGCCTGTAGTCCCAGCTACTCGGGAGGCTGAGGCAGTAGGATCGCTTAAGCTCAGGAGTTTGAGGTTGCTGTGAGCTAGGCTGATGCCACAGCACTCACTCTAGCCCGGGCAACAAAGTGAGACTCTGTCTCAAAAAAAAAAAAAGAAAAGAAAAATTAGCCAGGCGTTGTGGTGCACACCTGTAGTCCCAGCTACTCAGGAGGGTATCTTGAGCCCAGGTGTTTGAGGTTGCAGTGAGCAATGATGATGCCACTGCTCTCTAGCCCAGGCAACAGAGCAAGACTCTGTCTCAAAAAACCACCACCACCAAAAAAAAAAAAAAAAAATTTAATCCTAGCTACTCAGGAGGATGAGGCAGGAATATTGCTTGAGCCCAGAGTTCAAGGTTGCAGTGAGCTGTGATCATGCCATTGCACTCTAGCCTGGGTGACAGAGCAAGACCCTGTCTCCAAAAACAAAACAAAAAAACCCTCTATGCTTTACTTTTCTCCCATCACACTTATGTCATTGAAGTCACAAATTACATTTTTTATATTGTATGTCCATTAACATTTATTTTTTATACTTTTGTCTTTTAACTTCTGTACAAAATTGAAAGTGATTTATGCACCACTGTTACTGTTTTAAGGTATTCTGTATTTGTCCATATGTTTACTTTTCCTAGCAAACTTTATACTTTCATATTGCTATATAGCAAACTCCCTTTAGCATATCTTGTAAGGCAGGTCTAGTGATGATGAAGTCCCTCAGCTTTTGTTTATCTGGAAAAGCCTTTATCTCTTATTCATTTTTGATGGATAGTTTTGCCTGATATAGTATTCTTGGTTGGCAGGTGTTTTTTTTTGTTGTTGTTGTTGTTGTTGTTGTTTTTGGTCTTTTTTTTCTTTCAGCATTTTGAATATATCATCCCATTCCCTTCTAGCTTGTAAGGTTTCTCCTGAGAAATCTGTTGACAGTCTTATGGGAGTTCACTTGTGCATAATGAGTTGCTTTTCTCTTGATGTTTTTAAAATTCCATTTTTTCTTTGACTTTTGATAATTTGATTATAATATATCTTGGTATGGACTTGTGGGTTCATCCTATTAAATAGTTGGGTTTGTTGAGCTTCTTGAATCTGGGTATCATTTTTTCCCCCCAGGTTGTAAGTTTTTGATCATTATTTCTGTAAATAAGCTTTCTGTTCCTTTCTCTATTTCTCTTTCTAGAACTACCAGAATGCATACATTGGTTGACTTGATGGTGTTCCATAAATCTCTTAGGCTTTCTTCACTTTTTTTTTTTTTTCTTTTTGCTTCTCTGGATAATTTCAAATGACCTATCTTCAAGTTTGCTGACTCTTTCTTCTGCTTAAGTCTGTTGTTGAACCCCTCTAGGGAATTTTTTTCAGTTCAGTTATTGCATTTTTAGCTCCTAATTTTCTGTTTAGTTTTCTTGGGATTCTATCTTTGCTGAAATTCACCTTTTTTCCCTGTATCATTTTCTTGAGCTCGTGAGCATCTTTTCTGACAGTTATTTTAAATTCTTTGTCGAATAATTCATAAACCTCTATTTCTTTAGGGTTGCTTTCTGGAGATCTTATTCCTTTAGACAGGGTTATTTTTCCCTGTCTCTTTGTGTTCCTTAGAACTTTGTATGGTACGCATACATTTGAAAAAGCAGCCACATCTCGCAGTGTTTATAGACTGGTTTCATACAGGGACTGACCTTCTCCTGTCAGCCCAGGTAGGCATTCTCGGAGACTCTCAAACCTTTTCTGTAGATCTGTCTTCCCTAAATTTGTATGTATAGATTTCTAATTAGAGGTATTTGCCAGTTTTTTTTTTTCTGGACATCATAATCTCTTATACCCTTCTATCTGTCTCTTATATTGTAGGGCCTCTAAAGCAGCAGCAAGCAGCAACTGTCCAGCTCTTTTATTCTCATGGGTCCCAGGCCCATAGAGTATGCCCGGTCTGGTCAGTGCTCCATGACAAGGGGGACAGAAACTGGTCCTTGGGCAGCCCCTTGAAAAGCAAAAATGTTAGATATATAGTCTAGTCTTTTCTTTACCCCGGGGAAGCAGTCATCAAGTTGTATCTGCCTCTGTCTTCTGTACTGTGGTTCCTCTGGAGCAGCAGCATGCTGCCCAGTTCTTTTGTTCTTTAAATGCCCGGGGCCCATGAGTTTTCCGGGTTATGTCAGTCCTTGAAGAGAGGCTAGACAGAAGCAGTGTCTCAGGTAGGCTCCCCCAAAAGTCAGAACTTGGGACGTACAGTCCAGTCTTCTTTTCTTCCCAGGGAGAAGCTAGGAGCTTGGAGTTTACTGCCAATCACATGGCAGTGTTTTGAGGTTAGAATTATGGCGACAAAAGTGTATCACAAATTTTCTTACCCACTTTGATGCAGGTAGTAGATTCGTCATTTTTTTCCTACTCAAAGCAACAAATATTGTGTGCTCATGGTTTCATCCAGCAGTAACGCAGTCCTTTCAGAGTGAATACCAGGAGTCCACTTGTCATCAAAGAACTATGGGATACACTTGCATCTTTATTATTGCCTTAAAGCTAAAAAATTCATTATAAAATCAAGAGATGCCAAATTTAGTTTCAGATTACCTGTCTGTGGGTGTAGACTCTACCTTTTCCACTTCAGAGCCTAAATACTGTATTTGGTTTGATATTAAAACATAACCATCTGGATTAAAGCAAAAAAATACTGGTTTATTGATTTTATCTTCCCTTTTCCTATAAAGCACTCAGCATTTTCACCTTTAATTACTGTTTGATGTAAGCTACTGAGTGCTGGTATTTAGTCAGCAGGTGGAGCTCATATTCTTTCAGGTTTTCAAAAGCAAACAATGATATTTTACACTGAAAAGGCTTAATTCATTCTAAAAAGGTTGAAATGTAAAAGTAACTATAATAAAATTTTTTAATTTTAGAGAATTGCATGTTTTTTTGACATAATCATTTTCCCCAAGAAAACAAAGAACTTTAAGAGAAACGCTTATCAATTTTTTTATTTCAAAATAGAACTTAAATTTATAGTTCAGATTTGTTGAGAGATTTTTTTGAATTAAAATTTACCATTATTTCTGAGTAGTTTTTATTTATTTTTTCTAAGATTCATAAGGGGTGAAATGGTTTCTTATTTTGGTAATACTAGCACAACACAAATAGAGAATTGATAGAAAAATTCCATTTAAAAAAAGCTAAAGAGCCAGGTGTGCTGCTCACACCTGTAATCCTAGCACTCTCGGAGGCCAAGGCGGGAGGATCCCTTGAGTCAGGAGTTTGAGACCAGCCTGAGTAAGAGTGAGACCTTGTCTCTACAAAAAATAGAGAAATTAGCCAGGCATGGTGGTGTGTTCCTCTAATCCAAGCTACTTGGGAGGCTGAGGCAGGAGGATCGCTTGAGCCCAGGAGTTTGAGGTTCCAGTGAGCTATGATGATGCCACAGCACTTCAACCTAGGCAACAGAGCAAGACTCTGTTTAGGAAAAAAAACAAAAAACAAACAAAAAAACTAGAGGACTGTATTTGAAATTATAGTAGTCAAGTTGCATGAAGCCCTGTTTTATCAGAACTTATAATACCGTAACTACTTTTTTTTTTTTTTCCCAAAGTGTCACTCAGGCTGGAAGTACAGTGGCATGCTCATAGCTCACTGTGGCCTCGAACTCCTGAGCTCAGGTGATCCCGCCTCAGCCTCCTAAGTAGCTTGGACTACCATCACTAGTCACCATGCCCAGCTAATTTTTAAATTTTTTTGTAGAAACCAGGTCTCTCTATGTTGTCCAAGCTGGTCTTAAACTCTTGGCCTCAAGCAGTCCTCCCACCTTGGCCTCCCAAAGTGCTGAGATTACAGGTGTGAGCCACCATAGTGACTTTTAAAACTAATTGCATTAGCAGGGAATATTTATTTTGTGAAAGCCCAAATATCTGATTCTGCATTTTATTTTGAGCTGTCATAATACAAAACACTTAAACTCTTAATATGGTTCATTTTTATGCAGCTTTTATATGTCATAGGTCAAATCATATCCCTTACAACTTGATTACTTATATATATATTTTTTTCTTTTGAGACAGAGTCTCACTTTGTTGCCCGGGCTAGAGTGAGTGCCGTGGCGTCAGCCTAGCTCACAGCAACCTCAAACTCCTGGGCTCAAGCGATCCTACTGCCTCAGCCTCCCGAGTAGCTGGGACTACAGGCATGCGCCCCCATGCCCGGCTAATTTTTTTTTTTCTATGTATATTTTTAGTTGTCCAGATAATTTCTTTCTACTTTTAGTAGAGACGGGGTCTCGCCCAGGCTGGTCTTGAACTCCTGACCTCGAGCGATCCACCCGCCTTGGCCTCCCAGAGTGCTAGGATTACAGGCGTGAGCCACCACGCCCGGTCTGATTACTTATATATTAAACATAATTGTATAAAAATCCAGAGGGGATGTGATTTGCCCAAAAGACAGTATCATTTCCTTCACCTCCAGAGTATTTTAAGATGTATTTAGACTTGGTAGAGGACGAGAACAAAAAAACCTTTGAAAATGGAATCTTGAATTTATTTTTGCAAAAGGAGTAAAATTCAGAATATTGGAGTGGAAGATTGTATTGTTTACAACTTCTAGTTTCCCTATATGAAAAAGGTCAGTAACTTTTGTGGGAAATTATGGTGAACTTTAATTTGCCATATTCTCCAGTTATTCTTTTTTTTTTTTTTTTTTTGAGACAGAGTCTCGCTGTGTTGCCCGGGCTAGAGTGAGTGCCGTGGCGTCAGCCTAGCTCACAGCAACCTCAAACTCCTGGGCTTAAGCGATCCTACTGCCTCAGCCTCCCGAGTAGCTGGGACTATAGGCATGCGCCACCATGCCCGGCTAATTTTTTCTATATATATATTTTTAGTTGGCCAGATAATTTCTATTTTTAGTAGAGACGGGGTCTCGCTCTTGCTGAGGCTGGTCTCGAACTCCTGACCTCGAGCGATCCACCTGCCTCAGCCTCCCAGAGTACTAGGATTACAGGCGTGAGCCACTGCGCCTGGCCTCACCAGTTATTCTTAATGAGAGAATAGTATGTTTCCCTCTCTTCACCCTACTCCCACTGACTCTTCCTTCTCTCTACGTGGCAATCACTGCATATGAAGAGAAATGTTACTGATATATGAACATATTATACATATTAAGTAAAATTGCAGGAAAAAATATTGAGAACCATTCTGTACATTGAAAATGCAAATTAGATTGTTTCTGTATAAAAAGTAAGCTCTATCTTAGTAACTGAGTAACCAGATTTTCCCCTGGATTTACTTTTGTCCTTAGGACTTTCTAAATGGATACGACAGCAGATTCAGCACCATTCAACCTTTGAAAGTGCACTGGAGTCCTTGGCTGAATTTTCCAAAAAGCAACAAAAAGTCACTGATGTTTCCAAAAAGAACAGAAAGTATAGGCAGAATGATGAGTCTACACTTGAAGTGACCTGTTTGAAGGACAATACTGTGAATTATTTATTGGAAGCATCAAGTCATCTATCACCAGAAAATACTAAAGAAGATGAAGCAAAAATGTCTGTCCAGGAACCACAGTGTCCTAAAATGATTACTAAAAATCCATCTCTACCAAGTGGCATCATCTCCAGAAAGGAGAAAAGTATGAAAAGTTCTGCCCATTTACATTTGACAGAGAAGTCTTATATTTAGTGAAATGATATTTATTTGGGTATAGATTAATTTCCTTAAATATGTTAGTTGTAATATAAGATGTTGTTATAAAATGATGAAATAGTATGGTGTTTTCCAATGGGAACAAACTTTTGTCAAGAGACCAGTTTCCACTAAATAGCTTTGCCACTTACTAGCTTTGTGATCCTGAGTAAGTCACTTAACCTATTTGAGTCATAATAGAAAATAAGAATACCTGCCTAGCTATCCCTGCAGGTTGAGTTGTTTTTTTTTGTTTGGCTTTTTTTTTTTTTTTTTTTTTTTGAGACAGAGCCTTGCTCTGTCACCTGGGCTAGAGTGCCGTGGCATCAGCCTAGCTCACAGCAACCTCAAACTCCTGGGCTCAAGTGATCCTTCTGCCTCAGCCTCCCGAGTAGCTGGGACTACAGGTGTGCAGCGCCTGGATAATTTTTTTATTTTTTGTGGAGATGAGGTCTCGCTATGTTGCCCAGACTGGTCTTAAACTTCTGACTGCAAGCTATTCTCCCACCCAGGCCTACCAAAGTGCTGGGATTGTAGGCATGAGCCACCACACCCGGCCAGTAGTATATATTTCTAAATAATTATCCTAGTAAATTCAAGGCTATTATCCTGGTAATCAGGAAACTAATTTCTAGTCCTGATCTTTCTAACTGGTTTTATAACTTTGAGCAAATAGTTTAGCCTTGTACTTGTCAGTTTCCTTATTTATTAAATAAGAGAATTAGTCTAGGTCAGTTTTTCGAGGCAAATTTTTACAGCCTGTTCCCTCTTTTACTTAGCCCTCTTTCTTCTTAACTTTTTTTCCCCCAATAGGCCCTTTTTAAAGCATGAACCTCTTTAAGTTCTAAGGTAAAAAAAAGTTCACAACTACTGGTTGTAGGATCTAAGTTATGTATCCTATAGAGCTATTTAATTATTTCTAATAAATAATTATTTTAGTCTAACAATTATTATGTTAATAATCAGAAAGTTAAAGCTCTTAAATTTTTGTATTCTTAGATGGTCTAGTGTTCTTAGAAGAGTCTGTCCAAGCAGTGAAAACAGAAGAAATTGTGATTTCCAGATCCACAAGCCCAACTTTCAACAAACAAACAGACAGAGTCAGCTGGTCTAGCTTTAATTCTTTGGGACAGTATTTCACCGGTAAAATACTGACTGCAACACCTGCGCTCAGGTCATCAGAGAATTGTGCCTCTAGTCCTTCCAGGTTCAAAACAGAAAAGATGGAAAGTAAAACTGTTTTGCCACTCACTGATAAATGTGAATCCTCAAATCTGACAGTAAACACATCATTTGGGTCATGCTCTCAATCAGAAGCCATTATTTCATCAATAAAGACTGATGCTACTCTTACAAAAGAAAATCATTCCAAACATGCACTCTGTTGTGAAGAAACCCTGGATCCGGACATTAAATTGTCTCTAGAAGGTGAAGAAGCTAAATGTTCCACTCCAAATAGAGCTTTTGAAACCGAAGAAGATGAATCTATCTATTTTACACCTGAACTTTATGATCCAGTAGATACAGATGAAGAAAAAAATGACCTAGTTGAAACTGATAGAAGCAATAGATTGGCTAATAATTCAAATTGCATTTTAGCTGAAAACATTTCTGAAACTGGAACTATGGAAGAAGTGGATTCAGTCAGTGAAATGAAAGCTGAGATGACATGCACAGATACAAAGTTGAATGGAATCATGCCATTCCATGGAAATCATGGAATCATTTTCCATTGAAGAAAATAAAATTAGTAACGTGGATGGTAATGTAGAAACAACTTGGATAAATTAATTGGAACTGAGGAAAACTCATGAAACGGAAATAAAGAACTTTAAACAGTCTCCTTCCAAAAATAAAGGTGTGTTCCCTAGTGTTCGGTAATAATACTTAACTCTCAAGCTGTAAAAATATTTTGTCATGCTTATGTTAAACTCTATTGTAAGTAATAATTTGTACATTGGATAAGTGGGGTACTTTCAAAAAATTTTGGATATATTTTTTTCACTTTAATTGTCAGCAGATTTTTAAGTATATTTTATGTTCAGAAATGTAAGTTTTACTATTTGAGTTTTGATAAAGTGATTCATACAAAATATTTTCCTTAAGTCTTTCATAGCTAAGTGCAATTTAAAATTAATCAATCTGATAGTTATTTAGAGTTTCCTATAGCATTTCCAATTTCATATAAATAATCATATTTTGTAGTTCTCTTCATCCATTTATTTTCATGCTGGTACAGAAAGATTAATAATAGCAGGCTAGTCACACCACAGCCATGTTTCACCTCAAATCTGTCTGAAACTTTTTTAGAAATTACCTGTCTTGAAAAGTTTATTCCCTTATTAAACTGCATACTTAAAGCTAAAAATCAAACAAACAGGTTATTAAAAAATTTATATAAAATTATAAAATGCCAAATGAAGTACTCCAATTTTTCAGTTCTAACTATTTAGCTTCATCATCACTGTGGGGAAAAAGTGATAAGTTCTGGCATAAAGCCTTAGTTATACAATTATTAAGGTAGAAAACTTCATATATAAATTTGATAAGCAAACACATATATAACTGCAACTGAAATATGTTTCCTTAGAGCACAGTAATTTTTTCTGTGAATTTTGACTGTTATGTTTTTATGAATGAAACTATACAGCTGATCAAAAATGATTATAAAAGATGCTCATCTCTGATGTCATTCCAAAAAGACACTCACTAATCTTTTTCTAAGAAACATCTGTTATTCAGTGGGCGCTTTGACTTCTTGTAAATGATTTGAATTAAAATTTTATGAGTTGTTCAAGTAGTGTGTATGGTCTATTATTTTCAAGTCAAAATTCCCTAGAATCAGGATTATTTTTTATATTCATTTGGATAAATGGATTATTATATATGCATATGTTTGCTTTTATTTTGCTGGCATTTAGATTTAATACAACTTATCTGTTTCCATAGCACTGAGTGTTACAACTGTAAGCATAGTTCAAAGAAATTTAAATTGACAGTTTACCAATTAAAGGATTTATCTATTAGGTGGGATCTAAAATATCCCAAGCTACAGATAAATCCTTTAATTGGTAAATTGTCAATATATTTTTCTTATTGGATCAGTGAGTAACAAGTACCAACTACTAGATTAGAAGGTAATTTCTACATTGTTTTGAAAGAGTGAAACTATTTCTCCCCTCTGGTATTGTTCTTAAACCACAGATAATGATAGTAGTGTAGTGAAAAAAATAAATAACCAGGTGGAAGACAAGACTTGGGCTTTATTCCTGGCTCTGCCACTAATTTGCTAAGTCTTTTTGGCAATGAACATGCCTTTCATGGAATTAGTTTCATCTGTAAAATGCAGACGTTAGTACTATATAAAGTCATACAAATCCCTTTCAACTTTAAAAATCTATAAAGGAATATCTGTTGATATTTTACTGAGTCAATTTTCATTTGCTTATGTTCCACAATGCTTAAAGCATAAACCATTTTATAAAAAAGGTGAAGTGACTCTTACTCATCTGCATTTAGAGAACAATTATATGAATATGTGCATAACTTGGAATACTAGATATTTATTTTAACAATACTGCAATTAAAACATTTTGGGGACTTTTGAAATTGCCTTTAGAAATTGGTAAACAACATAAGAAAATCAAGCATATTATTTATAGTCACATCATAGTGTTATCACCCAACTTGATCTCAAATGCCATCCCATTCCCTAGCTAGATGAGACTTCCTATTCTTTCCAAAATCTCATTCTCTCTGAAGCTAAAGATTGCCATTATTAAGAATGTACATAAATATGTGCGCCCCAAGCTTTTAGAAATTCGAAAAGGTATTTCAAAAATTGTATAGAATCATATCATTGTTGAAATAGGTGTAAAATCACAACTTTGACCAAGATGATAGTCCAAGAAGTATAAACTGCTGGCCTTTATAGAGTAGGACATAGACCATTTTCATTACTGATAACATGCTTTTTAAAGAAATGTTTATAAAGTTAAATAAGTTAAAACACATAAAAGCATTTAAAAGAGTACTGGGCACATGGCAAGTCATCAATTTCTAGTACATCATATCAGATATGTAGAGTACACCCTTGGATTGTATGAAACCTTCCCTAACTATACTTAGACAGAGATTGACAGTAAAGAATTGTTAGTGGAAAGAAAAAATGATTTGGCTGGTTAATTTTTTTTTTTTTTTTTTTTTTTTGTGAGACAGAGTCTCACTTTGTTGCCCTGGCTAGAGTGAGTGCTGTGGCGTCAGCCTAGCTCACAGCAACCTCAAACTCCTGGGCTTAAGCGATCCTACTGCCTCAGCCTCCCGAGTAGCTGGGACTACAGGCATGTGCCACCGTGCCCAGCTAATTTTTTCTATATATATTTTTAGTTGTCCAGATAATTTCTTTCTATTTTTAGTAGAGACAGGGTCTCGCTCAGGCTGGTCTCGAACTCCTGACCTCGAGCGATCCACCCGCCTCGGCTTCCCAGAGGGCTAGGATTACAGGTGTGAGCCACCATGCCTGGCTAATTTTTTAATGTTGTTCAGATATATAAGGTAAAAATTGTTTAGCAGATAATTTATCAGGTAATGTTTGCCTTACACATGCAATCATATCAAATAATACTGAATTTATTTGAAGGCTGAAAGTAAATAGAGCATATAGGCCACAAACTAGATAAACTACCAGTTGGAGAATGGGCTTTGTTCATGGAAGAAGCACAATGTAAAGAGTAGATGTTTCATGACTTGACTTTTGAATTTTAGATGGATTACTGAAAACTTTCTAGAATTGTGTTGGAAATTAATGAGAAACTACTACTATGCTACTACTGTACATTTAATTATTACATGGTTTTAAATTTGGTAGTTTCTAAGTTCACATTTTTGTTACGATCTTTCTATTCAAAACATGATTTTTAAGAAGTTTTCCCCCCATTTTTCTGCAACAGGACTTTGTAATATTACTTTCCTATAATAAACACATTCAAAATATTTAATTCTTTAGAACTGCTTATAAAATTTTGTAAAATCAAAGTGCCTACTATAAAATCTTTCAAAAGTGGTTATTGTAGAGTAATCTCTAAGTGATGGCATCCTTTTTGTATTTGATTACTCCAAAATTCTCACTTATGGTCTTTTAAACCTCAGATTTCTCAGTGACCTACATAAGAACTTACTTTAACCTGTATGAATTCTTGGTAATTTCTTGTTTCCATAGGTAAATTCAGTCGATCTTTTGTAAATAAATAGTATTGATGAAATTTTTCATAATCAAAAACAAAAATGTAAGACCACATCAGACAATGAATGTATAAGGAAGCTCAAACCTTAATGTGAAATATCTGTGGGGCTATGAAACAAAGATCATCACTTGAAGAAATGGAAATTTAGAAAATGACCAAGGCTTATGATCCACTGGCCCCAAATGATTTTCATGTCTCTGGAAAAAAAAAAAAAATTTTGTTTCTTAGGGTTTCATTTGATAGAACCATTAGCTGCCCAGCTTCCTGTACTCCACAATAGAGCCTTGTTATAATATCTATGGGATCTGAGCCAGTGGATCACCTTATTGGTAAGACCACCTTATAATGAGGTGCTTTCAGTAACTAAACTCTCTTGGACTAGGTCCAAAACAACCTATCTTACACCAAATTCCACTCTGTAATAAACATACTTCAATGTATTAGAAAGAAAACATAAGCTATATGAAACTTACAGTTACCAGGAACTAATCTTTGAAAACCTTACAGTAAATACTGATTAAAAGGAATATTTAATAAGGCATAATTAGGTAGATATTTTAGTACTTATTATAATTAATTTGTATTTTCTTGGCTCAGTCTTTTTAAGGAATTTATATGATTTTGATTATCTTATGCTTTTCCCCAAAATTTCATATTAAAGCATTTTACATCAATATTTATAGAACTCAATATTAAAGTGTTTAATTTGGCTCCCTGCTATTATAAAGTACTAAATTGTACACGTGGCAAATCATTCATGTAAACTAATTAGGTGCCATCATCTTATACATATGATTCATACACAGTTGAAAAGTTTTAAAGGTATTAAGTATGATTTGTTATTATTTTGGATGGAGTATTGTCTGGGTATATTTTCCCTGTTTTGCAAACTGATGTTATAGTATTCATATTTAAATATTAACTGTCCTTTCAAATGTTAATCTTTTTTTATCAGTAACAAAAGGATCCAAGTACTCTGCTTTGCCAGTCAGGACTCTTGCTTGTGGAGCTGAATTATTAACTAAAGCAGGAGGAGATAGGAACTATAAAAGCTTACTTTGTGCCATCTTCAGTATCATTGTTGGAGACTGGGCATGACCTGAAGTTAAGGAATTATTTAGAGTATAGGCTCACCTAAATATAAACTGCGATAAAGTAAAGTTGGATGCAGTGATGTGTGCCACTGGGAGGCTGAGGAGGGAGGATCGCATGAGCCCGGGAGTTTGAGGTTACAGTGAGCTATGATGATGCCACTGCCCTCTAGCCCTGGCAACAGAGCAAGACTCTGTTTCAAAAAAAAAAAAAAGAAAAGAAAAAATTATTGTGAGGATTAAATGAGATGATACAGGATTAAATGAGATGATACATAAAAGTGCTTTGTAAATTCTAAAACACTGTCCAAATATTAATTTGAAACAATAATTTAGTATAATTGATATCTTGGCATCCTGAAATTGTACCTTCAAAGGACTAATAAACCTGTTAGAGTTTGGTCCATGTGCTGAAAAGCACTTTGAGATTTTTGTAAAAAAAAAAAAAAGTAAATCTATATGATTATTCTTTTACTAACAAGACTTAAATATTATGAGAGTTTATTTTCTATTTCTAACTTCATATTTTTATATCTTACCATTTGGCATATTGAGAACAAAAAAAAAGGTCATCAAAGAAACACTGAAACCCAATGGGTTCCAATGAGAAGATTCTACAGAAGATCCATTAGGGAAGGAACTTTTGTTTTTGGCCTGTGTTTGTTGCTATACTCCCAACATTACATTTGCTGACCAAATGAATTGAATGGAGCATTCTATTAACAGTGTGTTTATTTCTCAAGGTCTCATATACACCTATTTGACCAATTTCCATACTCTGGAGAACTTTCTCTATTCCAGACTTTTTATTCTTACTGCCATGACTGCATTCAATCCCTTGTACTTTCTCCATGCCTGTGTACTGAACCTTTATCCCTTCAGTTGTGGGTTAGAGATTGTCTTTTTCTTTTATTCCAAAGGGTGTACCTTCACCAACTTAACCTACAAAAACAATGTTGGACTTTTGCAGTTTCCTTTGAGATGCTTATAAACAGTATTATTCTGATGTAATTGGATTCTAAAGTATGAATTGGACTTCCTACCAACTGATTGATTAGCCTAAATGTCAGCCTTTTTATAAAAGCCTTTTAGTTCCATTACCACCCTGGGTCAAAATTGATTTTTCCTGCCTGTGTATTCCAAAGTAATACTTTTTGTATGATACTGCAATTAATTATGTATAAGTCTATCTCTCCTGTATACTGTGACCCCTGAAGGATAAGAGCAGTCCTTCGTATTACCTGGCATTTACTCATACATCCACTCATTCATCCGGCATACTTTGAGAATTTGCATTGCATCAAGAGCTGTGCTATGCTTTAGGGGTACCAAAGATGGGTAAGAAAAGGATCATCTCCACCATGAATTCATACCCTAATTCACATACAAGTAAACATTTGTACAGTATGGTACAGTATGATGAGAGCTATAATAGAAGCAAGGCATATGACAGTGTTTTGTTGAACATATGCATTCTTGTATGTACAAATTAGGATTGTAGTAGAAGTTCTATAAATTAACAGAATTCATTTAACACAGAAAACATTTTGACAGATTTAATTTTTTGGAAAAAATGCTTACAATTTTGAAATCTATTCTTGAATGAGTACCAGGATATGCTGATTTCCTTGATGTTCCCATCTCCAGAGCTCAGCCTCTCTGCTCTGGATTATTGTGTTAATTTACCTAAATACATTTTCTATAGTGCTCTATTGTATAGCGTGTAATGTATATCATAGAGCTTTCACAACCATTAGCTCATATTGGTTCTCACAACAGCCTGCCAAAGTCAACAATACAGGTTTGTATTATTCTCATTTTACAAATGAGCAAAATGAAACATAATGAAACCACTATCAAGGTCATAATGCCAAAATGTTGTGATACACGTTTGTACTTTCATATTGATTTTAGTCTACCTTTGTTCTCCCAAATCTCCTTGTGAAAGGCATAGTCTTGGAAATCTGAAAACAAGCCACATTATCTTCTTTGAAAGTAGTTTCCAGAATCATCTCACAACATTTTTATAATGCTAAACAAAGATACATCCATTAACTCCCGGGAAGGAGTATGAACTCTTTGAGGGCAGAAACAGTCCTAGAGCCTAGTATTCTGCTTGGCACATAGTAGGCGCTTAGTAAATTGTTTTTTGATGAGAAGAAGGAATCTTCCCAAAATAACCCAAAGAACTTAACAGATTTGCCCTATGTAATAGCTAACTAGTGACATTACAGTCAGTATTAGTACCCTGGTGTTGTAACTTCCGATTCCAGATTGTTAACACCTTACCAACTTATGTAATACCAAAGCCTCAGTTTCTGGACTTTGACTTTTTTGATTTCACCTCTATTTCATCTACCTACTTCCAATGACTATACATACCCTAAAACTTACTCATGTAACTGTGAACGCTAACATACGTTTCTTCCACCACCATCCTCCGTCCTTTCAGCTTCCACTCCATTACTCCTTCGCTGCCTTCTCCCTCTATTTTATTCCGGTTTATCAGCCTCCTTCAGTCTTCCTTCCAAGTTGGACTCCCTAGTCAGTCACTGCAACTAATCTATCACTAGTGTCCTGAACTCCTGTCTACCTTTGTCATTCTGCTATCCCGGTCTTGCAAAATCCCCAAACCTAGTTTAATGTCACAGTCTATCTTTGCTGGACAGTTGAGCTCTGCTGAAGGAAGTTGTACGTTAGTGTGGATTGGTGCCACTGAAGTGTTATGACTTCAGTCTCGATTGGTTTCTCAACATGCTTTTCAGCTTATGTATTTTCCGTGACAATTAGTTCCCCCGCTTGCCCCTCACCCACGAGCAACTGGGTTAAAGTTACACGTTACTTCTTTTAAAGCCCATTTCTCTTCCTAGATTACATGCTTCCTGGGGAGAATCTTGTCCTCTATTGGCCTATATGCTGATGATTATTGACTCATTGGTCCAGCTGTCTCCTCCACATCTTGGATGTCCCATAGCATCTCAAACGCAATTTGCACAAATCAATTCTTTTCTGAAACCTACTCTTAGTATTTCAGCTGATAGTTCCATCATCTCTCTAGTTATGCAAATCTTAAATCAGCAAGCCACCAAGTTTCCTTTCTCTCTTTCAACCACCATGTCTAACCAGTCATTAAATCCTTTCTGCCAGTTTTGACCCCTAATTATTTCTCAACTCTCTTCCTTTCCATCTTCATTGTAAATGCATTAATTCAGATCCTTATAATCTCTTTTCTAGGCTAGTTTTTTTATTTGTTTGTTTTTAGACAGAGTCTTGCTCTGTTGCCTGAGCTAGAGTGAAGTGCCATCATCATAGCTCACTGCAACTTGAAACTCCTGGGCTCAAGCGATCCTCCTGCCTCAGCCTCCCTTATAGCTAGGACTACAGGCACATGCCACCATGCCTGGCTAATTTTTTCTATTTTTTGTAGAGATGGGGGTCTCACTCTTGCTCAGGCTGGGTCTTGAACTCCTGGCCTCAAGCAATCCTCCTGCCTTGGCCTCCTAAAGTGCTGGGATTACACATGTGAACCACCGCACCTGGCCCTAGACTAGTTTTTAACTAGTCTGTTTGCCGCCAGTCTTGCCCCTAAAGTTCATCTTCCACCTTTACTGCCAGTTAGTTGATCTAAAATGTTAGACCATTTAACTCACCTGTTTAAAACCCTTCTTTATACAAGATGAAGTCAAAACTTCCTATGAAGATGTATCAGGTTTTTCGTAATCTGGTCCTACTCAACATCTCCAACCTCATCTGCCACCCTTTGCTAACTTTATCATTAAGAATAATTTTAAAAACAGGCCATGCTATTTCAAATCCATTGCCTTTGCTAATGCTTTTCCACCTGTGCAGAGTTCCCTTCCTCTTCTTTACCTGGCAAACTCCTACTCATCCTGAGAAATTCCATTAAGACATTATTCCTCTGGAAGCTTACCATGTCCTCCCAACTGGATTAAGTATACCTCATCTATCTTGACCCCCAGTATGTAATTTCAACATAGTATTTTCAACCACTATGTTAAAGTTGTCTATTTTTGCATCTGTCTTCTGTACCAGATTTATAAATCTGTACCAAGTAAGACCATGTTTGTCATTCTTGCATCTGGTATATGCCTTAAAATAATGACCCAATTTATGGCACTGTTCCGGTCTACAAACTTAACTGAAACTAGATACTTTTGTTTAGGCACTGCTTTGATTCGTTTATATTTTTATTACCATTTTAGTATTTTAGAGTACTTTAGAAGTTGTCTACTTCCCGTATATTAAACATGAAGTAACTGAGGCCCAGAGAAATTTAGTACCAAGACAAAGTTATATTGACGGCAACGCACCACATTGTTTTTAATGTAGTTTTGTTCATATTAACTTGACTTTCTCAAGGCATTCTTAGGGAAAGGTACAATTGTAGATAACCAAGAAGTGAACTTATGAAAATACTAATTAAAAAGCCACTCAATCACATTCTTTGTGACTGTATGTGACCATAGAGTTTATTATGAGAAGCAGTACATTTTGGTGATAATAGAGTTTAATGGTAATATATTTACCTGTTTCATTGTCAACACTATGTACAATAATTCTCCATAGAATCAAATTCTCTTCTGATTTACTAACATACATCTATAAACACACCTTAAGAAATTACCACAGTCAGAAGTTAGTTTTTTCTTTTTTTTAGGAAATTAAGAAATATAATTGTTGGCATGAAATGCCTTTCCTAAATATTTTTCACCTTATTTCATTGTTAGGAATATCCTTGAAAAGCTTTTTCCAAGAATAATGGGAGGATGAAAATCCAAAGAATCTTCCTGAATGTTAAATTGTACACAATCCCTTTGCCATCACTTAAGTCAATCAGAAAGTGAAGAAAATTTATATCATCGACAGTGCCAGTATAGCCGTTAACCATTCAAAAATTGCATTAATGGTTTATCAGACCTCAGTGAAGAAAGAAGGCAAACTTATTTAATGGCTACATGGCTTTTTTGTCACTTTCTAAAGTCTTCAAATGTAAATAAAGTATCTTTTTCATTTTCATGAGTTCTCAAATGAAAAGTAGTTTTTAAATCACTTTTTAAAATAAGTTCTGCTGTCTTAAGAATTGCAAAGGATGAAAAAAATAAAACAGAATCTCAAACTCAACTTGTACACAAAGAAATGTACAAATAAGAAATGTCACGTTGGGATAGATGAGGCATTGATCCATCTGTTTCCAATAACAACTCCCCCCAAAAACATTCCATGGCATGCAACTCCAGATTTGTGCTTTTGCAGGCTCATCCTGGGTAAGAGAAGAGCAGCAACAATGGAGGCAACTTAGGGATAAAAGGAACTGGGTTCCACCAGCTGTTTCTAAAAAACAGTGGGATGGGTACTTATATACAAACAAATGACCCATAAACCCAGGTACTTTTTCCCTTTGCATAAATGTCTCAGTTTGCCTAATGCCTTTTTGCAATTTCCCAACCTCTTTCAAGGCTATTCACCATGTTCATTTTTATCCTACTAATACCTGTTTCTAATGTTGGCTAGAAGGAAATAGGCTACACATTACAATTATCCCAAGCCTTGCATTCACCCAAAAATAATCCTAAACTTCACTCATTCCTAAAAGTAATATGGCCAAGGAGAAGCATATTACTTATATTCCAAGATACTGACTTCAAATAAACCAGCATATCTATTATTTCCCCATTTTCAAAAATCAATGGATTCATTTAAACTCATTTTTCTACCTATCTAAAATCTGAGGGTAACAATTTCTGTGATAACATCCATTCATTCAACACTTAAGTATAAAAGACACTTACAACTACAACTTGAGATTTTCTCTGCTGCTACCCACTCAAACGTGGACTATTACTGACAAATTTTACTTTGGTTACAAATGTTTGCATAAACATATGGTCAGATCATATGGTTCTAATAATGTTCCCTTTAGTACTTTGCAGCTTTGACCAATTTCAATATTTTTTTTGGAATTGGAAATTCTTTCTTGTGGTAATGTACTCATTTATCAAACAACGAATATGTGGTGGTAAGAACTTTTTGACTTATTGCAATATGGAAGATTGTAAGGAGTTTCTCTGAGAACCACAACTTTACGTAGATTCATAGTCATATTATTACACAAATTCTTCATGTTTTCGACTGTATATCCTCAAGCTTGAAATGGAAGGCCGTGTTGTTACTATTTTTCTGAGCTACCTCATACAATGTCTGCTCAATTCTGAGTTTCCACTCCTCTGTTTTATTCAATGTATGGTGACTTCCCCCCACAAATGTAATTCCATCCCAAAGACTGGGGGAATGGGAATGTTTGAGAGGTTCTCTCTTGGTCTCCTGTCTTCCCTCTGCTGTGAGTACCTCTGCTGTATAGCACCATTAACCCTACAAAAGGTAGCAAGTGCTCACTTGTGAATCACTATAAAATCATTCGATACCTGGAGCTCTCACTTCCTCCGTGAAAACTTGTAGTTTTGCTGCTTTATACAAATGGCAGTTCAACACAAAGAAGGTCCTTGCAAATTTGAAATTTGATTTGTTTGGTAGATTATTCACCTGAAGAATATGGAGAAACTTTGTGTCTTGAAACCAGATGTACAATAGTGTGATACCTATTATTGTTATGAATGTACTGTAAAAGGAACAATGCTACTCTCCCACAGATGCCTTACCATGTGGAAGCTTGAGCAAACTTACTTTGCTACTTCTAAATGCTGAGGAAATATTGCATTTTTAAAGTTTCTCTTAAATTAGCCTTCTCTTAGAGTATGCATCTTCAGGATCTATGTTATTTCTGTGTCATGTTAGCCTCTATCATGAGAGAGATTGCACTCTCATATTTTTACATAATGATCAAAGTTCTGTTTTAAAACTATCTGATGTCAAAAGAAAAATTTCAAATGGTATCTTTTCACATTGAATTGATGTAGGGAGATTTTTTTTGTTACAGAATGTGGAGATTTGTTAGTAATGTTCTCAGTTAAACATAGTTTTGTTTGAAAACAGGAACTATGTTTCTCTTGAAAAAATTTTGATCCTTAAGGAAGCAGCAGTAAGCCGAAGGGACCTAAGCATGAGTTGGAATTGAATGTTTTAAACCCCAGCCTACTGTTAACTTACGCTCCCTGAAACAGTTTCCTCATCAATAAAATAAGGGTAGTAATACCTCAGAGAGTTGCTGTGAGGAAAAAATTAGGTAATGAATTTACATAATAAGCATTATCAAATATAAGCTATTACTTTTTTTTCTTTTACTGTTTTGTTTTTGTTTTCATTTCTAAAGAGATGGGTCAGTGTCTCATTATATTGCCCAGGCTGGACTTGAACTCTTGGGCTCAAGCGATCCTCCTGCGTAGCTGGGACTACAGGGGAGTGCCACTATGCCTGGCCATTTTTTTTGTTTGTTTTTCTAAGCTTATTTTTTATACTCTTCTATGTTAGACTACAGATTCTTAAATTTTCCCTTTAAATACGTTAAGCTAATGTTTCTCAAAACATTATCCAGTCTTAACATCCAATCAGCTTGCTATTAGATATTTACAAGTGAAACTGAGATGTTGAATATGATAGAGTTCAGGGTTTATGAAAGCCTTTTAAAAATTTTTGGTAGGCATTTATTTTTAAATGCCATCTGGAATATGAAAGAATATTCTTTAACCAGGTACTTACAGTGTAGAAATTGTATCAACCAGTCTCTATTCCCATGTCTTTTAATTGGAGCTGAAATAACTGATTCTAGAAACATTGCTAATCTAGGGTAAATTTATATATGTTTGTCCTGAAATTTAATAGGGGGATGCTTTTGCATAGCTATGCTTACACAATGATAAAGATATTTGAAGTATTGCTATGCTGCAGATAAATATAATTAATAGGACCATTTATCGATAAAAAACAAATATAGAGCATGATATACTACTAAAGAACTATTCCTAGAGATAGTATTTCAGTAAGTTTGGAATTAAACCATAAGTATCGAAGCCAAAACTAAAAAGACCTTCAGTATGGCAGCATAAAAATTTAGATACGTTATACTTCCACATTACACTTTAAAAATTTACATTGTTAAAGTAAGCCAGACTTATCTCTTTGTGTGTTTTTAATCTGCTCATTTAAGCCTAATCAGGATTGAATATACATTGGAGACAAAGACATGACCCAAAGATTAGTCTTGTAAAATAAGGATCAGATTTCTACCTCAATGTAAATTCCTACTGCACATCCCTAAACCAAGCAGATTTAAAGTTATAATAGTAATGTAAACAATTTCGTTATGAATACAGTTCCATCAGAGGGTAGTAGTGCTTTTAGAAAATATATTCTATGGCTAAGACTAGGTATGTTCTTAAAGTACTATAAATACTATCACTCTGAAAAACAAATCCCAGGTAACTAAATGTAATTAAGATTTTAAAAAATGTTTTCTTAGTGTAATATAGCATGGTGGTTAAGAGTGTGAACAGTGCAATGAGATCAGTTGGATATGAAATTCAACTTCTGCCTGTATTAACTGCATGATCTTGAGGAAGTTACTTAACTTCTCTGTGCTTTATTTTTGTGCAAAAGTAAGGAACCCTAGCCAATAGTGTTGTTATGAGGATTATGTGGGTTAATTCATATAAACCACTCAGAACAGTGCCTGGCATGATGCAATAGTTCCTCAAGTATTAACTCATATCATTGTTATGATTATGATTATTGATGCATTATTATTGATATTACTTTAAAATTAGTCCTTTATAAGAAAGTACAGGATCATTCATTATTTCAGCATTAAATAATGTAATTAGAGGTTAGAACATTTTCCCATTTCAGTGCTTAAATTGATGATAGCTAGGCATGTGAACAATTTAAATATTCCTGT
This sequence comes from Lemur catta, assembly GCF_020740605.2. Taxonomy (NCBI): domain Eukaryota; kingdom Metazoa; phylum Chordata; class Mammalia; order Primates; family Lemuridae; genus Lemur; species Lemur catta. The sequence goes on along the minus strand of NC_059142.1, from coordinate 26,671,723 downwards.
TTTAGCATCATTAAATACCGCAGTATCATAGTCCCTTAGCAACAAGAAATGTTCTACTGCTGTGGATTTTATAAGGTGAGTTTCAACACACATTCAGAGGAAATGCTGTTTATAAGCATACAGTTAATTGAGTGCTCATAGGAAGAGCACAGCTAAGTACTATTCCTTTGTGGGCTGGTGTATTATACCTTACAATTAATACTTCTCTGTGGGAAAACATTGAGCTTGTCTTTCTTCCAAGGAAGGTAAAATTGGCAGTATGGGAACACTGAAAAGTTCTGGCAGGGTTTTATATTTTATTCTTTAAAATTTACTTTGCCCCATTGGAAATGTAATAAAGATTTTATAACAAAGTTTTTTCCATTGTCTTACCTGATAAGAAATTTAGACAAGAGGGTAAGTATAAACTTATTTTGGTGGAGATCTGTGGCAATTATCTTTCAAATATGGCTTTCTCTTTTAGGGTTATGCCCATATCATATCCATCCATTATATAACTCTTATATTACTGAGTTAGGCAATTACATCATAACTTATTATATGTGTTCATTGAATATAACCATCACCTGTATTCCCGAGAAACAGTTCATTTTTTATTCCCTTATTCAATCTTACCTAATGTTAGCACACTAAAATTCAGATATTATTTTTAACTTATTCAATATAATGATTCTTTTTAATATGAAGATGTCCAGGAATCTTAACTCTGAAATGACTACACATGCAAATGTATTGTATGCAAATGGATTATTTCTGCTGTTTCTAGCTTTTCTGAAGGTGGTTTTTATAGCTATTATGGGCAATCTTATTGATGAAAATGAGATGTGTTCTAGAGATGTTAATATTTTTAACCCAGATATAACACTTGTACCTGAGTAATCAACATCCCCACAGCACAGTCAATAGTTTGTTAGAACCTGCAGCTACCTGGGAAATCTCTGTTCCCAGAGTGTTGTGGCCATTTGATTTAACTGAGAAAAGCCCTACTTCCAGAATACTACTCAAACAATACTAATACTAATCTGGCAACATCACAGCCACCTAAGGCTGTGCTTTCAGTTGTGGCAAACAAGAGCCTGGCTAGGACTTAAATGAGAAATCCTGGAGAAGTAAAAGGGGATGGGGGCCAGGCGCAGTGGCTCACACCTATAAACCTACCACTCTGGGAGGCCAAGGTGGGAGGATCATTTGAGTTTAGGCGTTTGTGACCAACCTGAGCAAAAGCAAGACCCTGTCTCTACCAAAAAAAAAAAAAAAATAGAAAAATTAGGAGGGCATGGTGGCATGTGCCTGTAGTCTGGAGAAGCTGAAGCAGGAGAATCACTTGAGCCCAGGAGTTTGAGGTTGCAGTGAGGTATGATGACGCCACTGCACTCTAGCCTGGGCAACAGAGTGAGACACTGGCCCCCCAAAAATGAACAAACAAAAAAACCAAAAACATAAAAAACAAACAAACAAAAAGGCGTAGGGAACTTTGAAAAGCTCTGATATATTCCTGGGGATCTAAAAGGCTGCATGCATGAACAAGGTGCTGTACACTCTCACAAAAGACACGGGGAAGAAGAAGGCCTCAGCCAACCACCTCTAGCTAACTTTGAGGTCCTGCACAGGTAAGAAGTGAAAGGTAAAATTGTCTTATAAATAGTTTGAGGGTGGGCCTTCTCACACAGATTCCCTTGGCAAAAGGTGGAAAACACAGAGGCAAGGCATTTTAGGAAATCTGAGGGGCCACTGGCTGATCACTAAATTTTAGTGACCCAGAGGTGACTACTAGGAACTCAGACTTAAAAATAAAAATAAAAACTTAACCAACGACAACCCCCCAAACAGAAGAGAACTCAATGACAGTGAACACAGAACCTACTCAATTAGTTCAAGAAAGTTGCTGAACAAGTAAACAACAAGAAAAACAACAAACTCTGGGGAGAGACAGACCAAATACCAGAGTTGCTACAATGTATTATCTAAAATATCCAGTTTTCAACAAAAAAATTACTAGACATACAAACAAATAGCAAAGTATGCAAGAAACATAGGGTAAAAAGCAGCCAAAGAAAATGTCTCTGAGCTGGCCCAGATGTTGGATTTAGTAGAACATATTAGTGGTTGCCAGGGATTCAGGACAGAGTGCAGGAAGAAGGGAAGTGAGTGTGGCTACATGAGAGATCCATGCGGTGATGGAAATGTTCTGCATAATGACTGTGTCACTGTCAACAGCCTGGTTGTGATATCATACTACAGTTTTGCAAGATATTATACTGGAGGAAACTAAATAAAGTCATGGGTTCTTTGTACTATTTCTCACTACTGCAGTCAATCTACAATCATCTCAAAAAGCTTAATTTTAAAAATGAAGGAGAAACTAAGACATCCTCCGATAAACAAAAGCCCAGAATTTGTTACTAGCAAATCTATCCTACTAAAGGGAATTCTTCAGACTAAAATGAAAAGACACTAGATGGTAACTTGAATCCACATGAAGATATAAAGAGTGTGGGTAAAGGTAACTACAGAAATAAATATAAAGATGGTATATTTTTGTTCATAATCCTGTTCTATCTTTATTAAAAGGCAACTTAGTACACAGCACTAAGTATGTACTACAACTTATTACATAGTAATAATTATAAACCTGTGTCAATAAGCTTATATTTAAGATATAATTTATATGACAATAATAGTACAAAGGAGGGGGGAATGAAGATATTGGAGAAAAGTTTGAGTATACTATTAAGTTACTTTTAATATAAACTAAATTGTTTTAAATTAAGATGCTAATTGTAAGCTCCAGAGAAACCACTAAGAAAATAAAAAATATGGTAAAAGAAATAAGGGAATTAAAATGGCACACTAGAAAATATCTACCATGAAAGATGATCATAATTGAAAAATAGAGGAAGATACATAAAACATAGAAAATAAATAGCAAAATGGCACATATAAATCCTACCTTACCAGTAATTACATTAAATGTAAATGGATTAAATATTTCAATCAAAAAACATCTTGGCAGAATGAATTTTAAAAAAACAAACATCATCTAACTATATGCCTTCTACAGGAGACACAGTTTAGATTCGAAGACAGAAGTAGATTGAAAGTAAGAGGATGGAAAAGATAAGCCATGCAAACAGTAACCAAAAGAGTTCTTTGAAAACTTCAACAAAATTGACATTGAGCTATTTCAATTTAAAAAAAAATAGAAGGGTCAAATTACCACCAAACTTAAAGAAATAAAAGTGATTATTATTGTGAACAATTATATGACAAAAAAGTTAGATAATTTAGATGAGATGGACAAGTTCTTTGAAAGGTACAAGCTACTGAAACTGACTCAAGAAGAAATAATCTGACTAGACCTTTAACAAAGAGATTGAAGTAGGAATTTAAAACCTTTCCACAAAGAAAAGCACAAGACAAGATGTTTTCAATTGTGAATTCCACATATGTTTAAAGAAGAATATTAGTCCTTCATAAACTCTGTCAAAAAATATAAGAGGAGGAAACTCATTCTAAGAGGCCAGTATTACTCTGATCCCAAAACCAGACAAAGACAGCACAAGAAAACTATAGAATGGCTGGGCATGGTGGCTCATGTCTATAATCCCAGCACTTTGGGAGGCCAAGGTGGGAAGATTGCTTGAGCTCAGAAGTTCGAGGATGCAGTAAGCTATGATGTGCCACTACATTCTAGCCTGGGCAACAGCTAGACCTTCTCTCTAAAAAATATAATAGAAAAGAAAAAAGAAAGAAAAAGAAAACTACAGACCAATATCTCCTATAAATTTAGACACAAAAATCTTCAAAAAAATACTAGCAATTCAAGTCCAGCAACATAATAAAGATTATATACCAAATAAGATTTATCTCAGGAATGCAAACTCAGTTTAAAATCTGGAAATCAATTAATGTAATATATCATATCAATACAATAAAGGATAAAAACTACATCATTATCTCAATAGATGCAGAAAAAGCATTTGACAAAATCTAATCTTTTTGCAGTAAAATCTATTTCAATAAACTAGCTATAGAAAGTAACTTCCTGAACTTGATAAAATGCATCTAATGAAAATACACAGCTTAACACACTTTATGGAGAAGATTAAATGCTTCCCCCTTACTATATATAAGGAACAAGATAAGGATGTCTACTCTTAACACTTTTATTCAACATTACTGGAGGTTCTATAGCCAAGGCAATAAGGCAAGAAAAATAAATGTCATCCAGGTTAGAAAAGAAGAGGTAAACTTTGCAAGTGACATGATTTCATATACAGAAAATCCTAAGGAATCCACTAAAAAATTAAAATCAATAAATGAATTCATCAATATGGAAGATACAAGATTAATATATAAAATTCAATTGTATGTGTACATAGTACCAATGAACAATTCAAAAATGAATTGAGAAAACATTTTACTTTGCAATAGCATCAAAAAGAATAAAATATAAATATGTACAACTATTACATATCCATAAAAATTAAAAGTAAAAAACTTTAAAGAAATTTTAAAAGAATAAAATACATAGGGATAAGGGTAACAAAAACATCTCACATTCATGGATCAAAAGATTTAATTATTAAGATTTATTATTAAGATGGGAATATTCCCCAAATTGGTCAACCATAAACCCACTGTAAGTTGAAAATATTGTAAGTCAAAAATGTGTTTAATATATCTAACCTATGAAACATCATATCTTAGACTGGCCAATCTTAAAAATGCTCAAAAATGCTCAGAACACTTACATTACCCTACAGCTGGAAAAAAATCACCTAACACAAAGCCTATTTTATAATAAAGGGTTGAATGTCTCATATAACTTATTGAATATTACACTGAAAGTGAAAAGCAGAATGGTTATATTAGCACTCAAAGTATGGTTTCTACTGAATGTGTATTACTTGTGCACCATCATGAAGATGAAAAATTGTAAGTCGAACCATCATAAGTTGGGGATCATCTGTATTTCAATTTCTACCAAATTTCTACAATAGAATAAAAACTTAAATTTTATTTACTTGCTGGTTAATTATAACCACATTCAGGAGACACAATTTGGCTTCAAACACAAAATGTGGACCAAAGACGAAAATAGCACTTAACAAAAAAGGGTGTTCAAATGGCCAATAAATGTATGAACAGATGAGTCATCAGGGAAATGCAAATTAAAAACATAATACAACACCACTATCCACCCACCAGAAAGGCTAAAATGAAAACAGAAAATGCTAAAGATTCACAAGAATGTAGAACAGCTGGAATTCTCATTACACTGTTAATGAGAATGAGAAATGGTAGAACCATTTTAGAAAACTGTTTCATAGTATCTACCAAAATTGAACATATGCATATCCTATACCCCAGCAATATTCCTGGATATCTACCCAACAGAATGCATGCATATATTCACCAGAAGAAATATGAAGTGTTTGTAGCAGCAAGCAGTAGCTATAAAGTGGAAACAGTCACACAATGGATAAGTAATCCAAAATCTACCACCAGCAGAATGGATACATAAATTGTGGTATATTTGCACAAAGAGAATGAACTATAAAACTACACTAAAAAATATTGAAGAATCTCACAAGTATGTTGAGAGAAAAAAGCGAGACACAAACAAAATTCAAAAACAATCAAAATTAATGTACAGTATTTACAGTCAGGTGAGTGAACTGGCAGGGAAGGGTCTAGTGACTGGAATGGGCTTCTAGGATGCTGTTTCTTAATATACAATTTTAAAAAAAAATCTGGTTACAGGTTAATGAGTATGTTCACTTTGTGAAAAATCCATTGAACTTTTGACTTATTGTGTACTTTTTTTTAGCTGTTTGCTATACTTCAATAAAAAGTTTTACAATAAAAAGAAATAAAGTATGTGACATCCTTGCCTAATCTCTTACATGCTTTATTAAGTAATGCTTATTTATATAAGAAACAATTCTTCAACCCCACTGGATCCAAGGCATTTTAGGAACATAGGTATGAGTAAAACAGATTTTCTTCAAGTTGCTTGCATCGGGGCCATGGGTAGAGAAACGTAAGCAATGGAAATGCTGTGTCTCTTGCGGCACAATTTTATCATACTCTCTGTGTTTGGAGATCAAAGAAATTAATTTAAAACTATCAAAAAATTATATACATACAACCCATAAAAATGTTTAGTCTACTATTTTCATAATTGTTCAGACAAGTCAGCTATTGAAAAGGTAGCCTTTGTTCAAGAGGGATTTTGTGTTTTTTTTTTTTAAGGGGGATCCATGTTAACACATTTGATAAATTTTTATCTTAATGCGCCTTTCTGGAATACCAGTCTGACCTCAATCTGAACAAAGCCTAAGTTGATGTTGTTTGCAGGAGGTAGCTTGGTCATTTTCTCAGCCTGTATGTTTATTATTGAATGTTAATCAGATTCATCATTAAAGATTTCATCTGCTACACAAATGCATAATTGGCTATGTCTGAGTGGTCACCTTTTGTCTTGAGCAGATTGCTAAAACTGCATTAAGCATCATTAGACCAAAATGATGACCTTATTAATTTGCTCTTTACTTGTTTTCCAACAGATTAGGCCTTATTATTATGCAAACACCCTATAAAGAATCGTCTTAGAAAAGGCTCACGAATTTCTTTAGTTCATAACAGGCTTTTACGCTGAAGGATGCATGAAATAATTGCCAATCATGTTTATTACACTATTTCCTTTTGTGACTATCATAGAGCACCATTCAGAAGCTGTAAGCTAAAAGTAGTGCAAAAGTGAGAATTCTGTAAATTAGGCATTGCTCTTCTACCTTGACCTATTTTATCATCCTTATTTATCGATGAAATAGTATGGAGGAAAAAAAGATTAAATATACTGCTTAAACTTACATGTTAGTTTTCTCTTAAAATGAATCAATGAGTTAGAGATAAGAAGATATCAAAGTATGATTTTAAACATATATTTATTAAATCCACCTTCTCACTGTAACATACTTTTCTTAAAATCACATTTGCTGAGTTTCTTCATATATGACCTACAGAATTTTATTTGTAAAATACTCAACTAAGGTTTAAATATCCCAAAAGAATGATATGTAATGACATCTTTCTTGTTCTACTTCATTGCTGTTATGATTAGGTGAATTTTATGGAAATGAAATGTATGAAATTGGCTGTCATTTGTGATCTGACAATTTCAGCATAATCAGTTTAAGCAGGATGTGCTTCATACTGATCTGCAGAGTATCTTTGGTAATCTGTCTGCTCCTGGAGTTGAGACTTGGCCACAGATGAAGTTATTGCAGCCTTAGAATGAAATCCTCACCCATAAAGGGTTCAGGTGAACTTAGCTCTATAATCTGGTTTAAGAGTTTTGAGTAGACAGATTTAGATGGTTATCTTTCATATTTCCTGACCACTGAGTTGTTGGGAAGGATGTTTATGATTTTATATTTTATCAAGGCACTGAATCCTCTCAAATTTATACATTACATCCTACACTAGGGATGAGTTATTATCAAGCATTTTATAAATAAATTACTTATTATAGGCTGTAAAACCTATTTCGATAGTATATATTTAAGAGTGAAAATATTTACTCTTTAATGGCAATATTTTCATAGTATATGAACCAAACTTTTCTACAGCACTATAAAACAGAACTGGCTTATAGAGTAGGTAGGTGAGTTTTAGTCTACATGGATTTAGTTACTGAAGTGCCAAAAGAATGTTATGAGTTGACAGATGGTACAATATTAAATTCAATAAAATCCCATTTATTTACAAAAGATGGCAAATATCGGTGGATATAGCTTAAATAAAACACTGCTCCAATAAAGCTGATCAATTGGCTGGTTTGTTTCAATGCCAGATTTTTTCCTTGACTCCAGAATACTCCTTTCCAGCCACCTTGACTGTCTTGCCTTTCCCGTTTAGGACTTATCTCCTTTGTGCCTTCCCTTAACCTTGTGGCTACATTCATTCCTTACTTTTCTGATTGTGCTTCCCTGGGCTAGAGTGCAGTGGCCTCACCATAGCTCACTGCAACCTCAGACTCCTGGGTTTAATCAATCCGCCTGCCTCAGCCTCACAGGTAGCTGGGTAGCTCAGGCATGTCACCATGCTTGGCTAAGTTTTCCATTTTCCTTTTTCTTTTCTTTTTTTTTTCCAAGAGACAAGGTCTCACTATGTTGGTTGCTCAGGCTGGTCTCGAACTCCTGGCCTCAAGTGATCTTCCTGCCTCCATCTCCCAGAGTGCTAGGCTGAGAGGCAAGAGTCACTTCACATTGCCATTTTCTCTGCTTTTTAAAATATTTTTTCCTAAGTAACTATCAGGTGTAAGTGGAAATGTATATGTACTGTGTATACAGTGTATTCGTATAATTTGAATTGGTCCTAACACTCAATAGTGTAATTTCGTCCAAAAGCAAAAACTCCCAATGTAATACTTAGCAGCCAATTGGTTGGTGTTAAAAGAGTCTGATCTTTTAAAATCTAATTTTCAGTGGGCCAGCACCCTTTTTTTCTGATGTCAAAGTGGAATTAATAAATTCTACTTCTACCTAACTCATAGAGATGGCATAATTAAATATCGTCAGTGTGCTCTGAACTCTAAGCATGTGTGACTGTACACTTTAAAGCAGATATAAAATATGTGTTCAAGTTATAGGTGACCCAGAGGTAGCTTACTTACCTACAGAAAAAGGAAATTTCTTTGCAAAGCACTTACTTCTCTGGCTTGCTAAAGGCACTCTGATGGCACTAAATTCACATTTGTTTTAGGCAGTAAGATTCACAAGAAGAACAGAACTAGTAAGAATACAAGAAAAGAGAAAGAACTTAATTATAGGCAGCATCTAACAAACCAAGTGACCACCAGGCATTTGAATATGAGTAACACTAGGCATCACCGAAGTAATCAGAACTTTTATCAGGATGTGGAAATAAGGCACAAGATGTGCCTATTGCTCAATAATAAGTTTACCTATGTGAAACTGCCAAAATTTGCCCTTTTTAACTATAAAAATAGCAACTTCATATAGTTCAGCCTAATAGTGTTAATGCATTAATTTCCATAGCGAGGTTCTTATTAAGAGCTGTTTTGCTGTTCCAGTGAGGCAGAGGAGCAGGTTAAATGACTTGCCCAGTAAGACAGTCAAGACTGTACTCACATTTTGTTTGTTTTTTACTAACAGCTTTACTATCAACCCATCATGTTATTTTCACGATCAGTGTATTGCTTTATATTTTATGTTATCTAAATCATCTCAGAACGCAGTGGATCTTAACTCATGGCCTGTACTTGTACTATTTAGTTAATATTCTTCTTGGGGATTAGCAAGAATACTGGATTAGGAATTTAAAAACCTGGGCACTAGTCTTAGCTTTACCACTGTAATTCCCTTAAAATCTAGATAAGAACAGCATGTGGAAGACTAATTCCTCTACCCAAGATTCCTGTGAATCCGGATGGTGGAATTGGTATGTTTTCTTCTTTACTGTGAAGTCCAAGCGTATGCCTCGGTTGAATTTATTCAGCTATGAATTATTTCTTCTTCTTTCAGATGCTGTCCCTGTCTCACATTGTGCTAACCCAGACACAGAATTGGACCCCATTCCTAAATATTAAAATAAAAAAAAAAAGAGGAAGAAAAAGGAGAAGAAAAGGAAGAAGAGAATAAAAAGAATGAAGAAAAAGAATCCTACTTAAGGAGTTTATGTATATAAATTATGTATATGTATATAAATACATAAATTACAGGGTTTGCTGCAGGTTTAGAAAGATTTACACTGAAATAATATATACATCAAATATTAAATATTTCATATTTCTACTCTTTAAAGGTATTTCAGTGACCCCAAAGATCGATAACAATTCTTTTCCTTCCTCTCTCTCTTCTATTTTTTCCTTCCATACTGTCCTTATTCCCAAATTCTTTTTATTTTTTTTTTTGAGACAGAATGTCGCTTTGTTGCCCGGGCTAGAGTGAGTGCCATGGTGTCAGCCTAGCTCACAGCAACCTCAAACTCCTGGGCTTAAGCGATCCTCCTGCCTCAGCCTCCCGAGTAGCTGGGACTACAGGCATGCGCCACCATGCCCGGCTAATTTTTTCTATATATATTTTTAGTTGGGCAGATCATCTTTCTATTTTTAGTAGAGACGGGGTCTCGCTCTTGCTCAGGCTGGTCTCGAACTCCTGAGCTTAAATGATCCACCCGCCTCGGCCTCCCAGAGGGCTAAGATTACAGGCGTGAGCCACCGTGCCCGGCCTATTCCCAAATTCTTGTTCCTTTCTAATGTGGAGCAGTTTAGCTATGTCTTGCTTGTCTCCAACTACCTATGTTCTCAGAATCTCATTTGTTTAGTCCCTAGTGTCCATCAAAACTTAAGTATTGCTTCTAAGCAAAAGTTGCCTCCCTAATGGAAAAGAAATTCTTCTCTTGACAACAAAAAATTGATTTTGTTACTCTGCTACAACAGGATAAATTTGGGCAAATTGCTGATACTCTCTAAACCTTAATTTCTTCATCTGTAAATTAGACGTGTTCTACCTATTTTGCTTGTGTCTCAAAGTAATAAGCATAAAATTACGTATATATGAAAATGTCATGTAAACTGTAAAGTTTTGTGCACATTCAGACTGTTCATGTGGGAGACAGCATGGTATTGATGTAACACTGGGTTTCAATGGAAAAGGATATATGCTTACTCTGCACTATTTAATTTCTTCCTCAAAACAATAGTGAACAGTCATTACTCAAAATTTACATATGAAGAAACTGAGACACAGAAATGCCCAGTACTGTGCCCAGTGTCAGTCAACAGGGCCAGGATTTAACTCTAATTGCCTACAAAGCCTGTGGATCTGTTTATGTGTTTGTTTTTCACTATGTCTCACTGCCAGATTTGAGTTACTAGGTGTACATTCTTTGACAAGCCATTTAATTTATTAGAATTCAGGTTTTTAAAAAAATTTGTAAATCAGAAATACTACCTGTGCTGCCGACCTCATAAGGATTTTCAAAAATTGAATGAAGCACTTTGAAAATACGAAGAACCATCTCAATTTAATTAGTATTACTTCACTGAGAAAAAAGTAGAGCAAACAAAGTAAAAACAGATACCTATGTTTAAGTGAAGAAAATGTAGCATTCAAATGAAGAAAATTGAGATTTTTTTTTTTTTGAGGGCAAAATAATTTATGAGCTAAGTAATTCAACCTTTCATTCAATAGACTGACTTTGCAGAATGGCTGTCAGATGTCCCTGCCCATGAGATTGTGCAACTGTACTTTCCGCACAACTCTCTTATGAGAAACAAATCATAAGAAATCAAAATTCCCAGATAGCATTGAATCAAGAGAGTCAGCACTAGCTTATGTTCTGGACAGCACAGATTCACCTCAATGCCCTAAATTATCTATATTAATGATCCCGAGTCATTAAGAAATACTAAGAGAGGTTGAGTATAGTCAACTTACTAAGTCAGGACAGTGTGATACATCATAAATATGTATATCAAAAACATTTAAAGCACAAATTTTGGAAGGTTTTAAATACCAACATTTATATACTCAAGAATCATTTTTTTTTTTTTTTTTTGAGATAGAGTCTCACTCTGTTGCCCTGAGTAGAGTGCCCTAGCGTCAGCCTCGCTCACAGCAACCTCAAACTCCGGGGCTTAAGCAATGCTTCTGCCTCAGCCTCCTGAGTAGCTGGGACTACAGGCATGTGCCACCATGCCCAGCTAATTTTTTCTATATATTTTCAGCTGTCCAGATAATTTCTTTCTATTTTTAGTAGAGATGGGGTCTTGCTCTTGCTCAGGCTGGTCTCGAACTCCTGACCTTGAGCGATCCTCCTGCCTTGGCCTCCCAGAGTGCTAGGATTACAGGCGTTAGCCACCACTCCCGGCCAAGAATTCTACTTTTGAGGGGCTAGAACCAATTAGGTAAGATTTCGCTACAGTTATTTTCTTTTTGAAATGGTATAATTTTTTTGCCTTTTAAGAAGCTTGGAGCTTTTCCAAATTTAGAGAAGTATGATAACAAACTAAATGGATTAAAGTCATTGATATAACAAATGCTTACAATCATTGATGATACACATTGTATATTCCAAACATGAATGGTATAATTTTAGTCAACATTCAAAATTCTAGCAAGGCCTTTTAACTTTAAATCCATTATGGTTAGATATTATCGATTTGTTTGGGATTTCTAGATAAGCAGATGAGTACTAAACAAATCTTTAAACCATAAATATATGTGCAATTTTTCCTGGATTATATTCTAACTGAAACACTTTATAGAAGAGTGTGCATATGCTTTTTATTAGCTAATGTATACACAGTTGTATTTTGGGGCTACCATTTGGCTTGGGATAAGAGGCATGGTAGATTTAATCTGAACAGTTTCTTTGAGGGGAATAGGTGATGAGCCTCTTAGCCAGAGTCCCCAGCTTACTCATTGAGAGGTGATATTTGACTCAGCCACCACAGTCTCTGCTCATTCGGTACAGGGTGGCACTGGTCCTGGAAGCTTTCAGTTCTAAACATATAGTCTGAGTGGGAACACACGTGGAGGTGGGGGGAATGAACCCAGTTGTTACAGCCTTTGCCCTGATGATTATCGAATGCATTCTATTTTAAATGAAAAGCACAATAGCATCTCTTTTAAGCCAAATTATTAATTATAGATTAGCATTCAGAAAAGTAAACAAATCCGGCCGGGCGCGGTGGCTCACGCCTGTAATCCTAGCTCTGGGAGGCCGAGGCGGGTGGATCGCTCGAGGTCAGGAGTTCGAGACCAGCCTGAGCAAGAGTGAGACCCCGTCTCTACCAAAAATAGAAAGAAATTATCTGGCCAACTAAAAATATATATACAAAAAAATTAGCCGGGCATGGTGGCTCATGCCTGTAGTCCCAGCTACTCGGGAGGCTGAGGCAGTAGGATCGCTTAAGCCCGGGAGTCTGAGGTTGCTGTGAGCTAGGCTGATGCCACGGCACTCACTCTAGCCCGGGCAACAAAGTGAGACTCTGTCTCAAAAAAAAAAAAAAAAAAAAAAAAAAGAAAAGTAAACAAATCCAAACCTTAAGTGTATGAATTGTTACTAAGTACCTCTGTGTAAATACCACCCGGGCCAAGACTTAGAATATTGCCAACATCCTAGAAGTCACATTAAGTCACTCCTGCCCTACCTTCTCCCCAAAGGTACCACTTTTCTAACTATAAAACATAGATTTGTCTTGCTTTTTAAAAACTTTTTGTAAATGGAATGATTCAGTATGTACTCTGCTGTGCCTGGCTTTTCCAAGATTATGTTTGTGAGGTTTATTCATGTTGCTGCATAAATCAGTATTTTATCCACTTTTTCTTTTAGTATTCTAATATGTGAATATACCACAATTACTTATCAGTTCTGCTTTTGATGGATACCTATATTGTTTACAGTTTTTGACTGTTAAAATTATCCAGTTACAACCATTCTTATATCTCTTGGTGTAAATATGTATTTCTATTAACTATTTAAATAGGTACAAATTGCTGGATTGTAGGATATATGTGTATATATGTTCAGCTTCAGTGGATACAGCCAATTTCCCAAAGTGATTGTATCTATTTACATTCCCATCAGTAGTGAATTAGAGCTCCAGCTGCTCCACATCCTCATCCATGCTTGGCATTGTCAATCTTTTAATTTTAGCCATTTCTGGTGGGGATGTAGTGGTATGAGACTTGTGGTTTTAACTTGTATTTCTATGATAAATAGTGAGGTTGAGCAGCTTTCCATGGTTTATTGGCCATTTGATATCCTCATTTGGGAAGTATTCATTCAAATCTCTATTCCTCCCACCCCACTGCCCTGTAAAATAAGGTTGTCTGTTTTATGGATTTGTAGGAGTTCTTTATATCATCTGGCTACTAGCTTTTTCACAGTTATTTGTGTTACGCATATATTTTCCCATTATATGGCTCAACTTTTCATTCTATTACTGGTGTCTTTTAATGAACAGTCTTAATTTTAACATAGTACAACTTATCAATTTCTTCCTCTATATTTAGTGCTTTTTTGGATTCCGTGTAAGAAATCTCTCTACCCAATGTCATAAAGATAGTCTCTTATATTATTTGATTTATTGTTTTACCACTTGCATTTAAATGTTAAGTCCACCTATAGTTGCTTTTGTGTATGGCTTGAGGTCCATAGAAAATCCAGTTGTCCCAGCACCATTTATTGAAAAGCCTGTCATTTTACCAATACTCTGTTATTTCCACCTTTGTCACAGATCAAGTATCCATGTATTAATTAATCTATTTCTAGACTCTCTATTATCTTCCATTAGTCCATTTTTCTCTCATGCCAATACTACATGGTCTTAATTATTGCTGCTTTATAATAGTTCTTGATTACTGGCAAAGGAAATCTTCCAACTTTGTTATTCCTCTTCAGGATTATCTTGGCTATATTTTAGCCCTTTGTACTTCCATACAAATTTAATAACTAGCTCTGAAATTTCCAGAGAAAGAAGGAAAGAGAGAGAGAAGGAAAGAAAAGAGGGAGGGATAAAGAGAGGGAGAGGTGTGAGATTTTTAACTGGGTTTGCATTGACATTATAAGTAACTACAGTACACATTTTAGTCTTCTAATCCATGAACATGTTATATTCCACCCCCCCACACTCCACCTTGTGTCTTGTTAACTTTTTCCCCATGTTCCATTTGGAGATATTGCAGATCTTTTGTTAAATTTATTGCTAGGTATATTTTAATACTATCGCAAATGGTATCATTTTTAATTTTTTAGTTTTGTTTGTTGCTGGTAAACAGAAATATAATTATTTTCTTATATTGACCTTGTATCCAGTGACTTTACTAAATTTATTTATTAAACCTAATAGTTTAGATATAGATGCCTTTGGATTTTCTACAGGTATAATTATGTTGTTTATGAATAATGACAGCTTTATTTCTTAATTTGTAATTCTTAGAGGGGTGTTTTAAAAATCTCCCACAGAGACTGTGGATTTGTTTTTTCTCCTTTTGGTTCTGTTACTTTTGCTTAACATATTTTATGGCCCAAGTGGGAATATATTGCTCTGCTGTGGGAGGAAAGAGTTTATTCACCAAAGAGATGCAGGACCCAGGTAATATGCACCAGCAGAAATCTGTGTAAGATGCCCTGAGAGTGACTCATAAGAACACTGGACTAGAGGGTAGGTGTAATATTAGGCTGAATGATAAGAATTTATTGATGAGAGGACATTTATCCTGAAAGCTTGGAAAAAAATATGGCCCTCATTGAAGTGGAGGTGCTAGAACTGCTTTGACAGAACAATGACAAAGGGATTAAAAGACTGAGTAGTGACATCCACTTCTGGCCATGATGAAGTAACAGGGCTGGATTTACCTCAGCTTAACCTACTACGAAACCAGACAAAATCTATGAAAAAAATGGTTTTCAGATAACAGACAAAAAGGCAGAACAGGATAGTGATTCCTGAGAGAAGAAAAACAAACAAGATGAGCCCTATGATTGCTCAAAGCAGAGTGTGGGCAGTAGCCCTCAAACAGGCCGTGACAGTCTCTCCGAGTTGGGGAGCCATAATTGAGCATTTGGAGATGCCGAGGCAGCTGGAATCAACAGAGCAGAGCTCTAGGGAGGAGACAGCAGCACGCAGAGAGGGCTCTGGAATCACGTGAGGGTTCCTCTTGCGCCTGCAGCTGAGTACTGATCAACACCTGTGAGTGATGGAATTAACTAAAGCTAGGGACAGAAAACTGGAAAGGATCAGGTGAAAAAATTCAAAGAACTCACACACATCTGAAAATAGTTCACATTCCCAATAGCTAGAGTTAAGAAGCATCATAATAGATGGGATACCAAGGACAATACCAAGAAGGGTATTGCCAAAGTAGAAGGGCCGATTTAGCCCTAGTACAAAGGCTTCTCTAGTCCCGTCTAACAAAGCAAGCCTCCAGGTGATCCAGTTGTTCCCTAGTAACTTACTTGCATGGCTCCCCACCCCTCAAAAAGACAGATGCACCCCCACACAATTTAAAGGACCACAAAATATCCAGCATGCAACAACATAAATTTCACAAAGAATAGCATCCAATAAAAAATTACTAGTTATGCAAACAGGAAGCAGGAGAAAAAAAATCAACCAATATAAACAGATGCAGAAATGACCAGGATGGAAAAGAAGTGGAAAAATATTTGAAGAAGTAATTGCCAGATTATATCCAATTTTTTTAACCATAAATTTCTGGTTTTGTGCTCTTATTTACTTGATGTTTTATTTATTCTAATTTACTGATGCTTATTTTTGTTTAGGCATGTCTACATTTTTACCTAATTAAAAATCTTAAAGTTAAACACCTGGGTATATTTGTTGATAATTCAGGAGATTTACCCATTATCATTAGACCAACAATATTAAATTTGCCTTTCTTATCAAAAATCATACAAACACAGATCATTTTGTCTTTGGCTGGGTTTATAGTTTTACAAACTTTGTGTCAAACTTTGACACCTTAAGAACATAAACATGTCCAATAAAACCCAGGCAAAAAAATGTATGCTGACAATTTGAAAACTTTTTTTTATTCTTACTTTACCAATAATACTTTTTAAAAAATAACTCAGCTTATTTACCAAAGATTACTAAATTCCCAGTAATCACAAATTAAATGTAAATGGTCTAAACATGTTAATTAGAAAGCAGAGATGGTAAAATTGAACTTAAAAAACAAAAGACCTAAATGTATATATCATCTCTAAGAATCTGACTTTAGAGATAAAGACACAAGTAGTTTAAAAGTAAAAAGTAGAGAGGAATGGTGTCATTCCAGTAGGAGCAACCTGGCGTTGCTCTGCCCCACAGAAAACCAGTAACAAATATCCAGTGCCAAGATTATCACCAGCAATATTTCAGAATTCAAATCTGAGGCTGAGACAATTCCCAGGGCCACAGAGAAGTGAAAACTCTGAGCAGATGGTATAAGAAACAAATGTCTCTACCTGTGACATCCCTTTTGCCAGGCACTGCACAGGGAAATTCACCTTGGACTCATGGTTTCTATACTAGAAAAAGTGAGATTGAAGTAGACAGCCAGCTTCCTCACCATCTTGGGTGTTTTTTCCCCCCTGGAAAACCATTCCTGCCTCAACCCATAGGAAGCATCATAATGGAGAAAAACCCCTGAGGGCAGCTAGAGACGGAGGAGGTGAAACTAGAAACCCTAGCCTGTGAAACTTGGCTGTCTCAGCAAAAGAAGACACCAAATCAGAGTGGGTGTTCAGCAGCACCATGCTGTAGGAGGTGCCCTATATGGTTCTTCTGGGCATGAACCCCTAGTGGGACTTCCCAGACAGCTGGGGTATCCCCTTTGGGACTTCCCAGCCATCCGGGATGGGCAGTGCTCCAAATGCTTGTGAAAGCCAAGACAACTGTGGACTTGAGGCACCATCTAGTGCTGAAAGGGAGGCAGCAATCAAAGATTAAGGAGATTGATTCAACAAGCAACTTCAAAGAAGTTCTAAGCACACATACCAATTGGACCAAGGTCCAATATTGCTGGGATAGTAACGTCAAACCTTGATGCTAATTCACATGTAGGTTGAGATGGATTCACTTCTACTACAGCTTTCCGATCATTATTCACATTGGTCTCAGGTTGCCCACGTGGTTCATTTTCAAGATTAGAATCACCAGAACAGAACTTCTCAAATCATCGATGTAATGTGTGTTCATTAGCCACATTCTTCACAAACACTTGATTGATATTTTGAGCTCGCTGTGCTGCATTGGTTCCACAACGAAACTCATATTAAAAAATAACTCGAAATTTTTGACTTATCCATGGTTTCACAGAAATTGCTTTAAAAAAATTTGAAAGATAATCACAAGCCAAAATATGCATTTGAAAGACTGAGGATGTACCTTCACAATAAAACAAAAAGTGTCAAAGTGGAATATCAGAGATACCAACTGTCAAACTTAGCACTTAAGGAAACTGGACATTTAATACTTAATAACCTATCAATGCAATGGAATATTACTCCGCAATAAAAAGAAATAAAGAACTGATAAATGCTACAACACAGATGTCCCTTGGAAACATTATGCTAAGTGGGAAAAGCCAGTCACAAAAGACCACATAGTGCATGAATCCATTGACATGAAATGTCAAGAATAGGTAAATCCCTAAAGACAGAGAGTGGTTATTGCCTAGGGCTAGGAGGACTTGTATGTCAAGACTACGAAATACTGATGAAAGAAATCAAAGACAATGTAAATAAACAGTGAGACATATGTTCATGAACAGAAAGACTCACCATAGTAAAGATGTCAATTCTCTCCAAATTGATATATAGGTTTAATGTGATTTCTATCAAAATTCCACCAAGAGTTTTTGTAGACATAGACAAGATTCTTCTAGAATAGGGTAAGGCAAAGAACTAGAATAGCTGTAACAATCCTGACAGAAGAATAAAGTGGGAGAATCACTGTCCCTTGTGTTAAGACTTACTACACAACTATAATAATCAAGGCCTTGTGATTTTGCTGGAGAGATAGACACAAAGATCCACGAAACAGAATGGTGAATTCAGAAATATACCCACAGAAATATATTCAGCTGATTTTTGACAAGATGCAATAGCAATTTGTTTTTTTCTTTAGCGACTAAAGTACACTTTTTAAAAAAAATTTCAGATTATGGAGGTACAAATGCTTTAGTCACACAAATTGGCTTTGCACCACCTGAATCAAAGCTACAAGCATGCCCATCCCCCAGACAGCAGTACCGCACCCATCAGGTGTAAATTTATCCATTCCCTCCTCCCCCCACACCTGCCCAATCCCCAATGAATGTTACTTCCATTTTTTTTTTTTGAGCTAGGGTCTCACTCTGTTGCCTGGGCTAGATAGAATGCAGGGGCATCGTCATAGCTCACTGCAACCTCAAACTCCTGGGCTCAAGCGATCCTCCTGCCTCAGCCTTCCTAGGAGCTAGGACAACAGGTGTGCACCACCATGTCCAGCTAATTTTTTTATTTAATTTTCATAGAGATGGGGTCTTGCTCTTGCTCAGGCTGGTCTCGAACTCCTGGCCTCAAGCAATGTGTCCCCCCTCAGCCTCCCAAAGTGCTAAGATTACAGGCGTGAGCCACCATGCCTGGCCTGCAATAGCAATTTGATGGAGGAAAGATACTCTCTTCAACAAATGATGTGTAGCAGTTGGACATTCATAGGCAAAAAATGAACCTTGAACTAAACCTCATACATATGGATCACGGACTTAAATGTAAAATATAAAGCTATAAAACTTTAAGGGAAAAACGTAGGAGAAAATTTAGGATCCAGAGCTAGACAGAGTTCTTTAACACCAAAAGCACGATTTATAAATTGATGAATTGTTTCTTGATTGAAATCAAAATAAAACTTTCGTTCTCTGAAAGCCCACATGAAGAGGATGAAATGATTAGCTACAGAAAAATATTGCAAACCACGTAACTTACAAAGGCCTGATATATAAAGAACTCTCAAAACGCAAGTTTTTAAAAATTGAACAATTCAATTAGAAAATGGGAAAAAGACATGAGGAGACATGTCACTAAAAAAGATATACCAATGGCAAATAAGTACATGAAAATATGTTCACTATCACCAGCCATCAGGGAAATGCAAATTAAAACCACAATGAAATATCACTACAAACCTATGAAAATGAATAAAATATAAAATAGTGATAATACCAAACGCTGGCAAGAATGCAAAGGAACTGAATCTATCATGCATTGAAGGAGAGAATGTAACATGGTACAGCCACTCTGGCAATTTCTTAAACACGTGCTTGCCAGGCAACCCAACAATTGCATTCTTGGGCTTTATCTCAGAGAAATGATAACGTATGCCCACTCGAAAATTATACACAATTGTTCACAACAGCTTTACTTGTAATAGCCTCAAACTGAAAACAACCAAAATATTCTATAATAGGTGAGAGTTTAAACGAGTGGCACGTCCATCCTATGGAATACTACTCAACAATAAAGAGGAATGAACTATTGATATGCACACAACTTGGATGGATCTCAATGGCATAAGCCAAGTGGAAAAAAGCCAATCTCAAAAGGTCATATACTTTGGTTGATTTTAAATGTCAGCTTGACCGAATTAAAGGATACTCAGCTGTGAAACATTATTTATTCTCGATGCTTCAGTAGGCGCTGAGCCTCCCTTTTGCCAGAAGGGAAACCCAGCTGGTTTGGCTTGTTGATTAGACTGATTGGGCTGCCCCACGTGCGTCAGTGAGGGTGTTCCCAGGGGAAATTGCACTGACCGTGGGTACGGATCTGCCTTTCCCTTACACAATGCTTTGCCAAAACTGCCATCTGTGAACTTACAGAATGCTGGATCCACCATCCTCTTGTTCCACACAGCATTGCTTCTGACCAAGGAACTCACTCCCCAAGGAAAGAAGTGTGGCCACGGGCTTCTGCTCAGGAATTCACTGGTCTTACCATGTTCCCCAGCATCCTGAAGCAGCTTGCTTGAAAAACCAATAGAATGGCCTCTGAAGACACACTTACAGTGCCAGCTAGGTGACAGTACCGTGCAGAGCTGGCGAAAGGTTCTCCAAAAGCCTGTGTGTTTTCTAAATGGTCCAATATAGGGTTCTGTTTCTCCCATTGGCAGGATTCACGGACCCAGCAATCATGGGGTGAAAATGGAAGTGGCACCACTCACTGTTACCCCTAGCGGTCCACTGGCAACATTTTTGCTTCTTGTTGCCAAGACTTCATGCTCTGCTGGCCTGGAGCTCTGAGTTCCAGAGGCAGGAACGCCTCCCTCGGGAGACACAGTAACTCCGTTGAACTGGAGGCTGCTCATGCCCCCGAGTCAGCAGGCCGAGCGGGGAGCGTCCGTGTTCATTCTGCACTGCTGGAAAGGAATACCTGAGGCGGGGAGAGTCATAAAGAAAGGACGTCTATTTGGCTCACGGTTCTGCAGGCTGTCCAAGCACGGTGCCCGCGTCTGCTCCTGGTGAGGGTCTCACGGAGATTCCGGTCAAGGCAGAAGGCGAAGGGGAACAGGTGTGTCACATAGTGA
Source organism: Lemur catta (assembly GCF_020740605.2). Taxonomy (NCBI): domain Eukaryota; kingdom Metazoa; phylum Chordata; class Mammalia; order Primates; family Lemuridae; genus Lemur; species Lemur catta. The sequence goes on along the minus strand of NC_059142.1, from coordinate 26,650,614 downwards.
GAGGGGAAGCAAAGTGGGGGGGGGGGTCGCCACGTTCTTTAAACAACCAGCTCTCACGAGAACTGACAGAGTGAGAGCTTCCCCATTGCCCCGGGGCGGCACCAAGCCCTTTGCGAGGGATCCGCCCCCGCGACCCCAACACCCCACACGCAGCGCCACCCCCGGCGCGGGAGACTGGATTTCGGCCTCGTGGGGAGGGTGCTCCGTGGCCGGTGCGTGCTCGGCGCGGGCTTCGGAAATTGGAAGAAAAGGCGAGTGGCAGCAGGCGGGTGAGACTTGCTCCTTATCGTGGACGGGGAGGGGATACGGCGGCAGGGCAAAGAGTGGCCGAGAACATGGTGAGAGCTTGTAGGTGGCTCTGAACAGTCGTGCGACATGCATGGGAAAGCGCGACCACGCGGGTTCACGCAGGAGATAACTAACACCTCGGTTCCACGAGGGTGGTGACTCGTCCCTCCCCGGAAGGCCGGCTAGAGGGGGGCGCGTGGGCAGGAAAAACACTGCCACAGTCATGGCAGTTTGGCCTAAGAAACCTGTTGCCTACACAAATGCATTTTCCCTGACAAACACGAGATTTGGAGGGGTCAGACATCCGAACTGTATCAGGGAGTGATGGTGCTGGCTGGGGCGATTGACCAGGACTACTGAGGGGAAATCTGATTACTGCTCTGCCACGGAGGTAAGGAGGAGTCCGTCTGGAATACAGGCGATCCTTTAGAGTATCTCTTAGTATTACCATGCCCCGTGATTAAGGTCGGGGGAACTCACAAAAAACTCAATCCAGGCAGGAGTACAAACCGTTCAGACCCTTCAGGAATGAAGGTTTGAGTCACTCATCACATCAGGAGAAGGACCAGCAGCTGAGGTGCTTGCTGCAGGCAAAGGGAGTATTGAGCAGGTAGAAGAAGATAGTTATAACACCAGCTAAGGCCACGTGACCAGTTACAGCTACGAAAGCTGTGTTTACTCACTGTTAAGGATGTTTGTGCATATACGGATTAAGCACGTATCTTTGGTCTTTTTCCCCTCTCCCTTGCGTTGATGCATTGAGGTGTTTTGAGTTTATGTAAGTATTTATGGTTAATTTCATATCATAGTATTTAAGTTATGAGATATCAGGAGAGGAGTGAACATTGCTCTAGGGCTCTACCTTCTGGGGGAGGAATTAGCGTGCTCTTTGTTGTTCACAGGGTAGTTGCATCGTGCTAGGCAGAGCTATGACCTCGTTACCATCTTTATTTGGACATTAAACATAGTTTAAGGAGATACATGTAGGTGCCAAGTTGACAAGGGGTAGACTTGTGATGGTTGGTTTTGAGTGTCAGCTTGACTGGATTAAGGGATACCCCGAGAGCTGGCAAAGTATTATTCTCAATGCTTCACTAGGCACTGAGCCTACTCTGCCTCTTCTGCCAAAAGGGAAACCCAGGTGGTTTTGCTTTTAATTAGAATAATTGGGCTGCCCCAGGTGTGTCTGGGAGGGGAGCTCCAGAGGAGATTGACAGGTGAGTTGGTGAACTAAGTGAGAAAGATCCATCCTTAATGTGGGCAGGCACCATCCTATTGGCTGGGAGCCTGGATGGAACAAAAAGTTGGAGGACTACAGTGAATTCGCTCTTTCTTCTGGAGCCAAGACACCCTTAGACATCAGAACTCCAGCTTGTCTGGCCACTGGGCTCCTGGATTCACACCAGTGGCTCCCTGGGCTCTTGGGCCTTTCAACCTGGGAGTTGCACCATTAATTTCCTTGGTTCTGAGGCCTTCACACTTAGACTGAGCCATGCTACCAGCTCCCCAGTTCTCCAGCTTGCAGAAAGCCTGTTATGGGACTTCTCAACCTCATAATGAAGTGAGCCAATACCCCTAGTAAATCCCTTTCCATCTCCCTCTATATATCCTATCAGTTCTGTCTCTCTGGAGAACCTTGACTAAAATGCATACTATGTGATTCCGAGATACAACTAACACTCTTCAAATGGCAAAATTGTAGAGATAGAAAACAGCTGTGGTCTCCAGAGGATAGAAATGGTGTCGGGGAAGGGGCAGCACTAGGGAGATCTTCACAGCGAGGGAATAGTTCTGCATCTTTTTTGTGGTGGTGGTTACATGAATCTACACGTGTGATAAAATGACACACACTTTATATCAATGTGAGTTTTCTGGTTTTGGTATTGCACTATAATTACAGGAGGTGTAACTGACTGGGGAAACCAGAAAGGCAGGGACCTTTGTGTACTATGTTTGCAACTTTCTATGAATCTCTATCTTTTAAAAGGTTTAATAAATTCAATCAATGTAATCTATTTATAGACTTAAACAGAAACAATCATATCTCAACAGATGTAGAAAAAGCATTTGGAAAATCGACCATCCATTTACTCTTATTAACTGACAAATAATTGCACATATTCATGGGGTACACAGTGATATCTTGATTACATAATATGTACGGGGATCAGATCAGGGTGATTAGTATATCATCTCAAATATTTATTTCTTTGTGTTGGGAACATTCAATATCCTCCTTCTACCTATTTGAAACTATTATGTTGTTGTTAACTACAGTCATCTTACAGTGGTATAGAACTCCAGAACTTATTCCTCCTGTCTAGCTGTAATTTTGTATCCTTTATCGCTACAGTTACAAACCCTCAGGCTACAGCCTGCCAGGAACCAGGCGACACAGCAGGAGGTGAGCAAGCGAAGCCCCAGCTGTACCCACAGCTGCTCCCCATTGAGCTTGCATCACCGCCTGAGCCCTGCTCCTGTCAGATCAGCGGAGGCATCAGACCCTCATAGGAGCTCGAACCCCACTGCAAACTGTGCACATGAGGGATCCAGGTTGTGTGCTTCCATGAGAATCCAATGCCTGATGATCTGAGGTGCAGCCGAGGTGGCACCCCCCCATCCCCTCCCCCTCAGCCCCTGTCTTCCAAGAAACCAGTCCCAGTGTCAAAAAGGTTGGGGACTCCTTCAACAGATCTCTCTCTATCCTTCCCTTCCCTCTACCCTTCCCACCCTTTAGTATCCTCTGTTTTGTGTATTGCTTCTATGAGATCAACTTTTTTTAGCTTCCACATATGAGTGGGAACATGTGATGTTTAACTTTCTGTTCCTGGTTTGTTTCACTGAACATTATGTCCTCCAGTTCCATTCATGTTGCTGCAAATGACAGAATTTCATTCTTTTTAATGGCTGAATAGTATTCCACAGTGTATAGACACCACATTTTCTTTATCCATTCATCTGTTGTTGGACACCTGGGTTGATTCCATATCTTGGCTGTTGCAAATAGTGCTGCAATAAACACGGGGGTGCAGATGTCTCTTTGATATAATGGTTTCCTTTCCTTTGGATAAATTCCCAGTAGTGGGATTGCTGGATCATGTGGTAGTTCTATTTTTAGTTTTCCAAGGCACCTCTATACTGTTTCCCATGGTGACTATACTCATTTGTATTCCCATCAACAGTGCACGAGTTCCCTTTTCCCTGCATCCTTGCTAGCATTTGTTATTTTTTGTCTTTTTGATAATAGCCATCCTATCTAGGGTGAGATGAGAGCCCATTGTGGTTTTGATTTGAATTTCCCTGATGACTGGTGATATTCAGCATTTTTCTTTCACATACCTTTCTGCAGGAGCTGGGGTGCCTCAGGGCTGTCACTCAGGCCCTGGGTACAAGCACGTAGGTGCTCTGCTAGCCCAGGAGCATGTCAGCTGCTCAGAGGCTTAAGGGCTTCTTCTACTTGGCAAAGGGCGTGCAGTAGTTTGGCTGGCTCAAGGGTGGGTTTGCCTGGGAGGGACTGCCAGACCATTTGGCTGGAAGTGAGGGCAGCAGGAGCCGATTTCCCCGCTATGAAGGATTAGCATCACAGTTGGCTCCACACTGCCGGGGTTGTGGCATTTAGCCACGGGGTGTGGGCTGGGTAGAATGAAGATGGAGGAGCCTCAGTTCTGGAGAAGTGCAGTGGCTACTGGCCCCTGGAGGAGGCCACACTCCAGACGTGGCTCTGGTCTCAAGATGGCACCATGCTTGAGTCACCTGGCTTGCCGGGGGTAAGTGGGGGGTTGGGAGCCTATACCTTGTGCCCCTAACATGGGGCAAGGCAGTTGCATGAATTTCCAGCAGCTTTGCAAACTGGCAGACTGTGGGATTCTCCTGTTGTGAGGATTGTCGGTGTTTGCAATGTGGTCTGGTGGGGATCTTCTGTTCATCTAATGTCCCCCACTCCCTACAAGGGGGGATGGTTGGGCTGCAGAAGCCAGGTGCCTCACACTGCGCTCTTGAATGTCTGATCACCACAGGTGTGTCCACTCCCATGCTTCCCTCTAGCACTCTCCTTTGATCCTCCAGTCAAATTTTAGCCGTTTATTTGTTTCCTTCATCCTTTCTTGTGGGGGAAACAAATACCAGGCGTCTGGTCAGCCATCTTGCTCCCAAGCTAAGAGGTTCTTTACAACTAGGTCACTGCCTCCTTTTCAGCCCTAGGTGGTACCTTAAACCCAGGTTCACCTCAACTCTAGTAAACAGTCAGAACGCTGCCCCTCTTGGATGGCGGAGGTCCCAAAGGGGGTATCCCAGCAGTGTGGGAAGGCTGGCTAGGGGTTTGTGCCCAGGGGCCCTATGGGACAAACCTCCCGCAGCATCTGATTTGATGTCTGCTTTGGCTGAGTCACAGAACAGGATTTCTAGGGCTGGGGATGGTAGTCCTGTCTCCCTCTTTGTCTCTGCTTGTCCTCAGGGGTGTTTCTCCCTTTAGGTACCCTCAATGCTTCCTGTGGGTTAAGGCAGGAACAGGTCTCCTGTCAGGGAATCCAAGATGGTGGGGAAGCTTGTTGTCCACTTTGATCTCACTTTTCCAAATATAGAAACAATGAGTTGGGGGAAATTTTTCCATGTACTTGGTCCTGGGCAGAATGGACAGAGGGTGTTGCTGATGTGGAAGTCTTATTCTCTTACCATCTGCTTGGAGTTCTTTCACTTCTCGGTGGCCCTGGGAACTGTCTTATCTTCATATTGACTTCTGAAATATTTCTGATGATAATATTGGTCCTGTGTATTTGTTTTTTTGGTTTTCTGTGTGTGTGTGGGAGGTGAAGCCAGCTTGCTTCTATACTGCCATTTTGGAACCAGAAATTCCATCCATTGACTTTCAGCAAATAAGCTGAAAAAAGACCTCTATGAAAAACCTATAGCCACCAACATGCTTAATTATGGTGAAAGATTAAATACTTTCCCCTAATATCAGAAACAAGAATATCTTCTGTTGTCACTTCTATTTAACACTGTACTAGAAGCCCTAGCCAGTGCAATAAGGGAAGAAAAAAAAGTAAAGACATACAAATTGGAAAGTAATAAATAAAACTTATTCACAGATAACATCACGTATGTAGAAAATCCTAAAGAATCTACAAAAACTACTAGAAATAATCAGTGTGTTTATCAAGGTTTTGGGATAAAAGATTAACGTACAAAAATAAATTATATTTTTACATAGTATCTCTTTTAGTGTTGGTCTGCAGGTGATGAATTCTTTCAATGTTTAATTGTCTAAAAATATTCTTTCATATTCATTTTTGGAGGATATTTTCACTGACTGCAGAATTCTAGGTTGGAGTTATTTAACCACTTAGAAAATAAGAATCTATTGTCTTCTGACTTCCATTATTTTCAATGAAATATCACGTGTCCTTTCTTTCCTCTGGCTGCTTTTAAGATTTTTCTCTTTGTCTTTGGTTTTCAGCACTATGTTGTTCTTAGTGTACTTTTTTTGTGTTTATTGTTCCTGGGTTATTTAGCGTTTCTTGAATATGTGGCTTGATATTTTTTTGTGAGTTTTGGAAAATTCTCAGGCACTATCTCTTCAAATGTTGCTTCTGGCCTGTTCTTCCTCTCTTCCGCTCTCCTTCTAGGACTCCAAAATGAGTCTCAGAACCTTTGTACCCAACATATTGCATGTTCTCTGGAAGAAACTGACTCTCAAAGTACCCTTGTCTCTCTGTATTAATATTTTTAGACAATTATTCCATAAATGTGTTGCGTATCATGAAGAAAATAATTCCTTCCTTCCTTAAGGTGGGCACCAAAGTTTCTGAATACATTTCAAAGAATATGTATAGTATTTCTTTATTTGATTTTTGCCTGCTTGTGAATTAAATACTTTTGCTTTACCAGAAAAAAGCATCAGTCTCAAATACTGTTTTGGTACTTAAACTGTATTTTAAAAGCATTAACATCTATTCACCCACACTTATGGAAAAAGTCTGTATCCTTCATTTATTACTAACAGCCATGGATATATGGTTGTGGATGCATATTTCTGTTTCGGCTTTTGTTTGAGCAGCTTCCAAAACATCATCCTATAGGTTTTTGGAATCTGTGCCAAGTTCAGCTCAGATTAAATTTCTTTGTTAGAATTGCTTTTTGAAGCATCTGGATCAGAAATCATATACTTCTGCTGCATAGCAAGGAGACGTTTGGAAATCATCAGAGACATCATAGTAGAGGATGAATAGTATTGTGTGTTTTTTCTCAGGGTAGGTAAAGGCTACAACAAAAAATAATTAAGAATTTAGAAAATACTGGGTTGATTTTAAAACATTTTAAGCAGCTGATAGCTTACTTTCAAAATGATACCATTCTGCATACTGTTCCTAAAACTACCATGGAATATTTCTGAGTAAAAGTAGAGATTTTCTTCTACCTATTTTCAACACACATACACATACACACATGTACATTAACAAGGTATGGAAGATTAAAATTTTTTAGCTTAACATAATTTTACTTTTTTCCCCGAAATTTAAAGCAGAGACCTAAATGATCCTTTATATCATTTCAACAGATAACATCCATTTGAGTAAAGATAGGTTTGATTTGTATTTCATTGGACAACAATAAACTGTCTACTCTCCTAAAGAGAAAGACCCATATTTAAAAAAAAAATCCAGGGAAAAACCTTCAGTTTCTAATATAGTACATTGTGTCCTATTCTTAAGTGGGCCGGAATTTCAAAATGAATCTCAGAACTTTTGTACCTGTGAAATAAACCTAAACCTATGGTTTTTAGTCTCTCCAATGATTCCCAACATGATTGATGGGTTTTGGAGAGATCATTTGATTATCTCATATATAGCCATGAGAAGGTACATTTAGATTGTGGTCTGGTAATCCAAATGATTTAGTGGATAAGCTCCAGACTGTGGAACCAAAAGAAAAGAATTCTTTTTTCTGGTCGGAGAGTGACCTTTGTCATGCTCCCTTATGTGTTATTCTTAAGTTTAGAAATAACTTTCTCCTCTATGTTCACTTCAAAAGGATGGTGTGAGCCTATGAAATCATCATAGTACTTTACCACCTAAATGTACCTTCTCATGGCTGTATGTGAGATAATCAAATGACCTCTCCAAAACCCATCAATCATGAAATCATACATTGACCATTTCGGTGCTACTTAAAATGTCTGTAGTTCATATTTTTATGAATCAGATCCTTCATGTTGGTAGAACTGTTTTTCCAAAATCTCTAATACATGTTTATTTTTCCTCATCTCATTAGAAAGAAGATATGAGTGGAAAGGTGGACAGATTCTTCAAACAGTAAGAAAATGCACTTTTGCTTCTTTATGGCCTACCTTATCTCTGCGTGAAAGACACAGCTAAAATGTAATGTCTGAAATATACGTAGCAATGAAGTTTTTATTGATTGATATAAATATGTATGGCTTTGTTCGGCTGAATACTGCTGGTAGGAGTTACTGGCGTATGTAATACATTATCTTATTACACTGATTTTATGGAAGCTGATCCTGATGGGACAGTGGAAGGAGAGCTTACTCCAGCGTTCTGGAAAAGCAATTAATCCTACTGCTTATGTAGCAACCATGTCTTGGATTGCACTGGGGTGCTGGCACCGCTTCTCCTTTTATTAAAACAAAAATGCAGCTGCTGACCAGAAGTGCAGCTCTACAAGTGGGGCTTTCATCATGTTGGTAAGAGATTCATATCCAGGGTTGACATCATTTCAGTTATGGCCTTTTCATTATTAAAGTTTGGAATTTCAAGTTTGTTTATTAAAGATTTAAAGCTACAGGTTAAATCACCAAATTGAAATCCACTTATATCCCCATACTATGATAAGTGGATAACGTGTGCTGGAAAATGTATTTTTCAGATTTTACCACCAGATGAATTATTTTAATTGTGAAATGAATTGTATTAGAAAGAAACTGACATTTATTCTTTTTTTCCTGAATCTTCAGCATTTCTTCTTTATAAGTAACTCTCGCATCCCTTGGTTTCTAGTAAGTGCATTTAACAAACGTTTGAGAGCTGTTGACTATTAAGTGTTAGTAAAAAAAAATAGTGGCCAGGACTTTTACTTAGCCCTCGTGGCAACTTTACTGTGTGCTTCATCTGTTTCTCATCAGTCTTTAAAATTGATAATTCCTTGAGACACATGGCATTCACCAATGTTTACAGAGATTTTTAACTCTCAGCATAGACTTATGCTCAACGGCTCTCTTAATTTGTAAACCAGTCTTTTTCATGGTGTTGCATCGTGTATTACAAAAACAAAAATTAGAGTGATTTTTATTTAGGGTTTAACGTAAATTCTATTTAATAGAAGTAAATAGCAGAAGTAACATTGTATAGTTTACGAAGGTACTTTTATAAAGGCATTAATGAAACAAAATTCATATCTTAACATTTCTATTGTTTTGGGTTTTTGGCATTTTAACTCTTGCTTTCCCATTAAATTGTAGTCTATTTGGCTTTGCTTTTGATGTCTATAAAAATAACTGATAAAGACTGTCAAATATATATACAATGGCTTTTACTTTCACACCATGCATTCTGCACATGTATAAGTAGGTAATAATTGAGTTTTGTTATTTGTTTTGTTAAGATGAAAATAACATTTTGAAAAAACTGCAGTAATGGTTGTAACATCACTCTGACATCTTTTCTTTAAAGACTATTTAAATTGTTCGGTTACATAATGCAGGAGGTAGAGTGTAAGTAAATCCAAAAAGTTCACCGTTCTTAAAATGAAAATGTTTTTTTGCTGTATTCTGATACCCAACTGTCTGAAACCAGTGAAGTATCCTCCAATTCAATTCAGTTCAATTCTGACACCAACTACCCTGAGTTAGCGTCCAACTGCACAGGTTTAGGACAGAGTCCTTCACTGTCCCCACTTCAGCTACAAATCACAAGTTTTGTGTGTTACCTAGACACCTACACTTCTGCCCAGCCAACTACAAATGGGAGCTTCCCACAACCCCTTCATGTTTGATTGTTCACCAGAATGACTCACAGAACTGGGGAAAGACTGGACTTAAAATTACTGTTTATCATGAAGGATACAAATAAGTAGATGAAGAGATACTTAGAATAAGATCTGGAAGGGTCCCATGCACAGGAGTTTCTGACCCCGTGGAGTCAGGGTGTGACCCAGTACACTGATAAGTTCACCAGCCAGGAAGCTCCCCTGAGCCTTGGTGTCATTACATAGGCATGATCGATTAAATCATTGACCACCTGATTGAACTCTCTAGCTCCTCCCCTCTCTGAAGGTTAGGTGGGTCCAAAACTCCAGCCTTTCAATCATGCACTCATTTTTTCTGATGACCAACACTCATCCTAAAGCTATCTAGGAGCCCTGCCTTAGCTTAACAAAGACAATCCTATGGCTCAAGAAATTCCATGGGTTTTTGTCTATGACAGGAACCTGGGACAAAGGTCAGATATATATGTATTTTTATTACATCACAGTTGCTTATTGTAATGATTACAAATACTCATTGTCATGGGGAAAAATGAAGAGATATTTAGAGAGGTAATTCTGATGGAATTTCACATGGAGTGGTAATCAGTAAGTTAATGAGTCAAACTTGCATAAGTCTCTTGTGGGCATTGCAATTTTTTTCTTTCCACATTTAAAGTAAGCTTAAAGACCCATAATAACTAGTTACTTATTTGATAACAGAATCCTAAAAATAATGTTCTGATTCCATTTTGGATTTTTTTAAAAACTTAGACTTCACAAAGAAAATACCAAACACCGTTTAGGGTACTTGAAATATGCAGTTTCTACCCACTAAAAACTGTTGTTATTAGCCAACTTGTATTTATGGTATCTATGTCACTGCAATTTGCTAACACAAAGATCAATTTATTTTTTAAGCCACATGTTAGTGCCAGAAATTCAAATCTTCAGCATTAATGGAAAGTCAGCATGAATGCCTATTCTCAAACTGCCTATTTATAATATAGTTCAAATTATAGAATAAAATTTTCTCTAAAATATTTTGATGTTCAAATGATAGCATAATATGATTGCATGATATATATCACATAACCAGATTTGTTTACCTTTTGTTGATAGTGCTCCAATTGGCATAATAGATTTCCTTATGTATAATGAAGGAATGACATGGTTCAAATCTTACAGTTACAGAAATTGAGCAACCACGCTGTTTTTATTATTATGAGGGAGGGTAAGAATTGAATTTACTTTTCCTACTAAGTTCTAGGTCTGTATCAATAACTATACGAGATGTACTTCTCCCAAAATAATCAGAAGTCTCAAAGTTACATAATCTAAGAATGGCTGAGCATTGAGATTGGGGTAAAAATGCTAACACCACCATAATAAGAAATCAAGAATGATTTTTTAAAAATTCTCTTTTATTAACAACCACAGTCTTCCAACGGAATTGGCAAATGCGGCAAAATAAATTTTCAAGAAATTAATAAAATTAAATATTTCAACTGGAAAATGTGACATGTTGAAATTATTGCTGTGTTTTGGGATAATGTAGACCAACCATTAGAAGAAAGGATCAGTGATTTTAGCAGGGAAAAATCAATTTAAGATAAGCTAAAAAATCTTTAGTTTTCTAGATTTCTTTTAAAGCAGTAAGATAGGAACAAAATATACTTATTATTTATATATAAAACTCTCTAAATCATTAACTATATAAAATTATAATTTAATTTTACTTATACAATTCTTAAATAATTTTTGTAAGTATGTTATATATTGTGATTTTGTGTGCATATATATGTGCTTGGATATATATGTACTTGGGATGTGTGTGTTTATTTGCATGTGTGCATTAATAGCTGGTGTGTATTTTGCTATCTCTTGGGAGTGGGAAGAGAAAGAAAAAGTAAAGTTCAGGGGGTAACAAAATGAAAGAGAAATGAGACTCTCAATAAGTCGTAAGTCGAAAAGGCAGGCAAACTTATCTAATAAATTGGACTATGGGGGTAAAACATACAGCCAGATTTTTTTTTAATGTATTAACATTGCTGGAATTTCACAATCAGGTATTTATTGAGTATATACTATTTGCTTAGCACTACGCTAATAAGGCAATGTAAAATTCAACAGATGACCAAATCAACATACCTAAGAAACTAGGGATATAAATTATATGATACTGATATGGAATGAGTTAGCGCTTCAAAGGAGGTAGAATTTGCAAGTTTTAAACAAAAAGCATGTCAATTCCTTCCTAGAGATTCATACAATCATTCCTAAAATCAGGTCTTCCTTGTTTCTGTTCGGAAATTATAACTGCTTTGCTAAACAGCATGGTGTACCACAACTCTTTATAGAAAAGCAGGTTTTGATGCTATAAAATCACTGTTTTAAGGTTTTCTAGGATGTAGGTGGTAAAGATTTAAAGCCATATTTTTGCAAACCTTCCTGTTACTGTTCCAAGAGCCAGACAAAGTTGTCTTGATTCAAAGCCTGGTACTAGGTTAGGGGTTGTCCTTTCTCTTTTGTCCCTACCCTTTGTGCATTAGATAAAAGAAAAAATATTAACAGAAGGAATCTACAGAATTCCTTAAATTATCATTGAGGATAAATTTATAAGAAATAATTTTCTCATGTTATGTCAGTACTACTAAAATCATTTCAGAAAACATCAAAATTTGATATTGAAGACTTTAAAATTAACATCCATTTGTGAATGCCACTGTGACTAGCATTGCATACATCAAGATTGTTTTTACAATAGAGAAGTCATTTGTGGTCAGTGGGGTATAAAATGTGGCTTTAGATGCCAAAGTGTAATGAAATTAAATTTATGTCACTCGATTTTTGCTTTCTTTTCTATGAACTAATCATGAATCTACCATGTCACTTGAGTTTGCTTAACAGCTGGTGTTGATGAAAAGATACTGGTCCTAATATATAGTAAGGATGGTTATAATAAACTCAGTACAATATGCTGAAAATTTTTATGAGTCAATTCATAATGTACATGTGAACTTGTCAAAAAACATCAATACTTTAGTGAACAATAAAATTGGGGGATTCTGAGATCAGAGTTTTTAGATTATTCAGTTTTTTTTTTTTTTTAGTTTTAGAGCTCTGTTTTCTGAATTTTATCATTTGTTTTTAAGTTTTTTAAAAGTAGCTATTTAAAAATTATATGTGGATTACATTTGCATATTGTTAGGTAGCTATTTTGCCCCATTAGATTAGTAAACAAATCTGATAGCTTATAGATGTTAAGAAAAATTGGATATGATGATATTAATTGGCTGTTAACTAATGTCGTACAACGTTGCTAAATGACAGTCCATCTGTCAAATTAACATCATGACATCCTACTTGTTATTTTAATATGTTAGGAAGATGAAGTGTGTTTTTTAGATATGTTTTACATTTGTACTAAGCAATGGAAAGTACAATATATTATGTGCCTGTGCCCTGAGGACAGTTTTTAACAAAAATAATTGAAGGTAATAAATCTTACCCCCATTCCCTCTGCGTTGCCCCCTCCCCAGTGCACCTTCGATATTATTGTATCTCCTACACCATAGCTAGCCTTCTAGATAGTGCCAAAGGCTGAGGACTATTTGTGTGCATTATAGATCAAAGCTCACAATACCTGCCACAAGTTTGCTTTGCCCTGGAACATTGATTTAATAAACACTCTCTATGATCACTTTTAAGATTTGATTCCCTGCGCTCTTGAATGATGCTGCTATTGAACATAAGACGAGTTTTTCAAATAATTAGGAACATCTACAAGCTAATAAATCTCTCCTACAGTTTTAATTTGATTGTATACTAGGTAGGTGTTTTGCTTAAGAGAGTATGTGGGGGCGGGTGCATGATTTATAATGTGTTTGGGTTTTTTGTTTAAATTGTCATAGGCAGCCGTGGTAAAATTCGGTGCAGAGAAATGATGCAATTAACATTTGATATACAACTTATTATTATCTTTAATCATGCCTTGATCTTGCCAACATCCCCCAATGTGAATTTTTAACGTTTTGAAGATGATTCATTTTGAGACATATTAGTCTAACAACTATGTTCCTCATAGTGCTTTGTTCTCATGTCAAAATATACAGCCTAGTTGATTATTATACAATGTCTTTGTGAAAATGATTGTAGGGTTTCATAGCTTTTGTGTAACATTATCCAGAGTATTTTCAGTGTATGTTTAAATGTGACAATATATTATGAAAAGCAAATTTTTTAAACTATTTAAATGGAATACTTTTCAGCAAGAATAATGATGTGAATGTAAACTAATCCGATATATATGAGTGTAGCCCAGGCTTGCAATATTGGTTTATCCATTAATTTTCTTAGCCCAGGTGTTTGTTTAGTGGGAAGTCATCTCACGACGTGATGATAGATGTATTTCACTCAGAGCCGGTTGTATAAGCTCTTGCACTTGTCATGCTCAAAATTGTTTGGTTCGGAACCATTACCTATAAAGCTAAAAAAATCAATTTCAGGAAAAATTATTCCTGATCTTTCAGTAGAAGAAATGCTTTCTAAAAGCTTTCAATGAACAAATGAGATCATTTTTTAAAACCTAGGTAGAAATGAATTTTATTCATTATTTTATCATAACATTCCTATGGAATCATTTTAGGCCAGATTTTTGTTTCTAAAATGGGAATCTTTACTGACTTTTACACTTAAAAAATAATACATTTTTTTATAAAAATGAGGCAATATAAAAATCTCAGAAGTGGAAATTCTACCTATAATCTCACCTCTCAGAGAAAACCTTCTTAACACTCAGCTGTACATGCCTCCGGGATTATTTTTACAAAATACTTTTATAACTTAATTATACTTATATATAGTACTGTGCAAACTGCCTTTTTTCACTTAATAGATATCTTTTCATGTCAATATATAGATCTTGATAATTTTTAATAATGACATAGTTTTCTGGTTGTAGTTAAACCACATAGAAGTAAAGATGAATTTTTTTAATGAATTTCTCTATTGATGGGCATTTAGGTTATTTACAGTTTGGAACTATTTTAAACAACATTGCATTTGTTTGATTTCCTTGGAGTAAATTCCTAAAATTCAAATTATTGGATTTAAGTGTTGAGATATTTTTAAATTTCATGTGTCTTGCCAAATTGCTTTTTGAGAGAGTTGTGCCAATTGATATGCAAATTTACAGTGTATGAGAGTACGCCACATCCTCACTCCGCCGTGCATAATGTTTCTACTATTTGCGAGCTAGATAAAAGAAAAATTACAGTTTATTGGGTTTATTTTATTTTATTTTTTTTTTTGAGACAGAGTCTCACTCTGTTGCCTGTGCTAGTGCCATTATGTCAGCCTAGCTCACAGCAACCTCAAACTCCCGGGCTTAAGGGATCATCCCGCCTCAGCCTCCCAAGTAGCTGGATCTACAGGCACGCACCACCACACCTGGCTAATTTTATTTTTTTGTAGAGCCAGGTCTCCTTTCTTGCTCAGGCTGGTCTCAAATTCCTGACCTCAAGCTCTCCTCCTGCCTCATCATCCCAGAGTGCTAGGATTACAGGTACAAGCTACCATGCTCAGCCAGTTTCTAGCTTTAATGAATGCTAATAAAAGTCTTCTTCACTCAAGATTATGAAAATGATATATCTTATTTTCTTCTTTTGCTTTGATATTTCTATTTGGTTTTATTCATTTTTAATATATAATTAACATACAATAAATTGTGTATATTTAAAGCATATAATCTGACAAGTTTTGACATATTTATAACCCAAGAAACCGTCAACATAATCAAAATAATGAACACATCCATCACCTCAAAAAGTTGTCTCAGGCCTCTTTGTAGGCCCTCCCTCCACCTTTCGACCCCCCCAACCTTTCACCCCTGTCCCTAAATAGCCACTGATGAGATTTCTGTCATTGGAGATGAGTTTGCATTTTCTTGAATTTTATATGAATGGAATTATACAGTCATATAGTATGTATTCTTTTTTGTCTGGCTTTCATACAGCATAATTATTCTGAAATTTAATCCATGTTGTTGCACATAAGAGTAGTTCATTCCCTTTTATTGCTGGGTACTATTCCAATGTATTGATATGCCAAATTTTACTCACGTGTTAGTGGACATTTGGGTTATTTTCAGTTTTGGGTTATTACAAATAAAGTTACTATGAACATTCATGTACAAGTCTTTGTATGGACATATACTTTCATTTCTCTTGGCTAAATTTCTCTAGGTGTGAAATGGCTAGATCATGTAGTAGGTGTATATTTAACTTTTTGAGAAATTATCAAACTGTTTTTCAAAGTGATTGTACCATTTTACATTCCCACCAATCAGCAAGATACAAAATTTTAACTGCTCCCACATTTTTGTCAGTACTTGGGATGGTCAGTCTTTTTAGCCCTCTAGTGGGTATGTATTGACATTTTATAATGATTTTAATTTGCATTTCCCTAATGACTAATGATACTAAACATCGTTTCTTGTGTTTATATACCATCCATATGTCTTGTTTGGTGGAGCATCTGTTGAAATCTTGTGCCCATTTTTAAAATTGTTTGTTTTTTGTTATTGAGTTTTGAGTGTTCTTTATATATTCTGGATTCAAGTCCTTTATCAGATATATGCTTTGCAAATATTTTCTTCCAGTTTGTGACTAGTCTTTTTATTCTCTTAATAGTGACTTTCAAAGAACAGAGACTTTTGATTTTAATGATGTCAAATTTGTCAATTTTTATTTTATGGATCATGCTTTTGACATCATATCTAAAATCTTTGCCTAACCTTAGGTTACAGTGATTTTTCTCCTATATTTTCTTCTGGAAGCTTTATATTTTAAGGTACACTTTGGGATAATTTTTGTATATGGTATGAGGTATGGATCCAAGTTTATTTTTTTTTTTTTGTATCCAGTTATTCCAGACACACTTGCTAAAATTAGTATCTTCTGTCCACTGGATTGCCTTTGCACCTTTGTCAAGAATAAGTTGTCCGTATATGCGTAGGTCTATTTTTGGACTCCATATTAGATATTAAAGTTGGGATATTAAATTTAGTGGGTGAAGAAAGGGGTCGCAGGTGTCTTAGGTCAAGGGAACATCAAGGGAAAAGAAAGAGCTTAAAGTTAAAAGTAGAGACTAGTTGGGGAAGGAAGGTAGAAGATGGATGGAAACCACATCTTTTAGGGTATTGTATGAGGAATTTGGTCTTCCTCCTGCAGGTGATGAGAAGCTATCAAAGGGTGGTAAGTAAAGAAGTGACATGACCAGATGGGTGTTTTAGAGAGATCACTCTGGCTGTAGCGTGAAAGGTGAAGGAGGGACAAGACTGGGGACAGGAGGACCAGTATAAAAGCTATTGTAGAAGCCCAGGTAAGAAATGAGAAGAGCCTGAACTAAATCAGTAGCAGTGATAATAGAGATACATTTTAGAGATTAAATGAAAGACTTGCTGATTTCATAGTTGATTTAGTGTAAGAAAGACGGTGAGGGTAGAAGAGGAAATTGCGATGTGATGACTCCTATACATTCATTCAGCCATTTGATTCGAGACAATTCTTAAAGATCTTCTGTAAGTCAGGTGCCCTACTGGGTGTTACAGATCCAGTGGTGAGCAAAACAGACGTGATTCCTACCCTCATGAAGCTAACAGGCACTGGGACATTGCCTGTACCTTGTCACGTACATGAACAGACATTATGCAAATAATTTCATAAACATGGTATGTAAATATTGTGATGACTGCTATGAAGGGAAGGAACAGAGCTCTCTGAAAGAGGAGAGCAAGAACTAGTTTAGATTAGGAAATGAGGAAACGCCTGTCTTAGGGCCAGTTTAGGTGAGACCAGGATAGGAGGTGGCAAGGCAAATACGTGACAGGGAGAAATAGTCTAGGTAGAGGGAGCAGTGTGTTTGAAGTCCCTGAGATAATAAAGAGCTGAGTGTGTTCAAGAAATCAAAAGGAAGCCTGACTAGCCTGAGTAGCCTCCCAGCTACTCAGGAGGCTGAGGCAGGAGGATCCCTTGAGCCCAGGAGTTTGAGGCTGCAGTGAGCTGTGATGCCACCACAGCACTCTGGGGGCAACAGAGCGAGCCTGTCTTGAAACAAAAACAAAATCAAAAAAAGGAAGCCAGAGATGCGGGAGCTCACTGAGCAACTGGGGAGAATATAGTAAAACAAGGTTAGAGAGGTCACTGGGGACCAGATTATAGAAGGTATCACTGACCTTATTAAGGATTATAAATTTCCTTCTAAGAGCCATGGGAAGCAACTGAAGGGTTTTAGACTGAGAATATCAGGATTAGATTTGGATTTTGAAAGATTGATGTGGTTGCGATACGGAGAATGGATTAGATTTGTGGGTGATGACAGTGGAAACATGAAAAACTCCTGCAGTACTCTGGGTAAGGAACTATGGTGAAAAAAAAAAAAAAAGCTTGGATTAGGGGTGATGTCAGAGTAGCTGTATAAACGTGAATAGTGTCAGGTCTATTTTGCAAGTAGAATTAACATACCTGAGTGGTAAAGAAAATGTGGGGGGAAAGGGATATTGAATTGGAGTTCTTTGGTTGCAAGTTGTAAAGATCAACTCTGGATGACTTAAACAAAAGGAATTTTAAGAATAAGGATATTGAAGAACTCAAAAGGTTAGAGAACTAGGCTTAGAAAAGACAGGAGTCGTTTGGTAGTTTCATTGGGCTGCTACCACTGGAATAAAAAGTCCTACTGATTTTTTTCCCTGCCTCCCTCCACTTATGACTCAAGTGGGAGGGAGGGAGGACAATGTGAAGGAAGGAAAGAAGTTTAATATTGAGTTCGGTGGTGAGGAAAGTACTGTCTAGACTTAGAAGTCACTGGAAAGCTGAACTTAATAGTTTTGATAGTAAGAGAACTAAAGGAAAGTACCAGAAAAGGCTCTGCCAGCTAACTGAGCTTAAGCCATGTGGTTGGCTTTTGATATACCAAGACAATAAGAGTAGAAGATCATCTTATAGATGGAACATACTGCATCTGGGGGCCCCACCAGTTTTCATAGAGGGAGGAAAAGGTACCTTGAATTATTGTCCTCAAGACTGTACAAAATATAGTGGAGAAAATCCTTACCTCCTCGAAAAGTTAGGGTGCTGTTAGGAAGGGAGGTCGAATTTGGGGTAGCCAAGCAGATGTCAGATGACCACCAGAGAGATGGGGTCAAGGATGGCTCCCTTCCTCCAGCAATAGATTTCTCAGACTTTAAACCCACAAATGTTTGGTAAACCCTCTTCAAGAGTTAAAAGTCCACATGGCAGAAACATAAAAGACATCTTCGCTCAGGACACTGAGCTCTTTGCAGACTTTCTAGCTTAAAAAAATTAAATTGTCAGGGGGCACCCTTCTACAAATGACAAAGAAGCAAATTTGGGAAGAGAGAAACTGAAGTCCCCAGGGCATAATAATGGATTTGGGGCCAAGTACTTCTAACCATCTGCACTGATAGACGTTCTTAACCCAATTATAGACGGGAAAACATCTTTTAGTTCTATTATCAAAACTATTAATTTCAAATTCCCTGTGATCTCTAAGTCTAGACAGTATTTTCCTGTTCTCTGCCCTACTGAACTAGATATTAAATTTCTTTCCTTCCTACACAGTGTCCTTCCTTCCCTCCCTTTTCTTCCTTCTCTGATGTTAGTAAACAGTACTATGGAATTTGAGGTCTGAGCTATCTAGTATTTCTTAAAGGTATGTCATTAAAAGGGATAACTTTTAGACCTAGAGACCTGCCATCTGCAACCAAACATCTAGAGATCGTGCATCAGATATTCCACTTAGCATGAAGGGGGAATGGAAGTGGTACTCCAATCAAATGCCCAGCTGTTAGGAGTTCTAAAGAACACATTCAGTGTGGAAAATCCTTGAGTCTTTTTTTTTTTTTTTTTTTGTAGACAGAGTCTCACTCTGTTGCTCAGGCTAGAGTGCCATGGCGTCAGCCTAGCTCACAGCAACCTCAAACTCCTGGGCTCAGGTGATCCTTCCGCCTCAGCCTCCCGAGTAGCTGGGACTACAGGCATGTGCCACCATGCCCGGCTAATTTTTTCTATATATATTTTTAGTTGTCCATATAATTTCTATTTTTAGTAGAGATGGGGTCTCGCTCTTGTTCAGGCTGGTCTCAAACTCTTGACCTTGAGCGATCCATCTGCCTTGGCCTCCCAGAGTGCTAGGATTACAGGCGTGAGCCACCATGCCCGGCCCTTGGAGTCTTTAAAAAATTAAAATTGGTCTCTAAGTGATGGTTACATCTTCGATCCTCTTTGAAGACACAGCACTACTGTCTAGACACAGCTCTAGAAGGACTATTCATAAACATGAACCTGGGTAAATGGGAACTACTCTAATAAACTGAGGTCTTTTAGCAAATATCTTGGGGACAGAACTAATGTGGAAAGACTTACCTTTCCTAGTTAGGGGACTATGATTTTTTAATCTCCTATCCCATAGTCGCCTATCAACACTTGGAAGCCACTTCAGATGCCTCCTTAAGATTGCAGCTTCCCTTTCCTACCTACGGATGGGGTCTGAACCATGCTTCAGCTTGCCCTGTTCACGTACGAGTACTGATCCTTGCCCCTAACTGTGCCTCAGTCTGCCTGCTGCTGTAGCAAATTCTGATCTAAATTAATCCCATCGTTTGTGCATTTTTTGTCATTGTTGTTGTTTTACAATTACCTTTTTCTGACCCCGCCATTTGCTTCATCTTACTGCTACCCCAATTTGTTTACATCATAAAGAAACTAATCTGGTGTCTGTCAGTATTTGTAAGCAGGTCTAACAGTGAAGCCTACACTGCTTGATAATTTCCCATTGGTTTTGAAGATCATCATTGCAATTACATCAATGAACACTTTTTTAAGGACATAATGCCTGAAATGTAATATGATAGGCACTGGGGAGAAGAATGATACGAAGAAAAGTCATAATTCTTGCCCTCAAATAGCTTATTGTCTAGTGAGGGAGAGGAAAATACAAACAATTAGAAACAACGTAAATTTAAATAATAAAACAAGCCCAAGAAACACATAATTTTACAGAGAGAGAAGTGGCCAGATGAGGATAGGGAAGACTTCATGAAGGAGTTGGAATAAAAAATATTAGTAATGCTGCTTGTGGTTGGCTCACGCCTGTAATCCTAGCACTCTGGAAGGCCAAGGCGGGAGGATCACTTGAGGTCAGGAGTTCAAGAACAGCCTGAGCAAGGGTTAGACCCCCATCTCTACTAAAAATAGAAAAATTAGCTGGGCATGGTGGCACATGCCTGTAGTCCCAGCTACTCAGGAGGCTGAGGCAGGAGGATCGCTTGAGCCCTGGAGTTTGATATTGCAGTGAGCTATGGTGATGCCACTGCATTCTACCTGGGGTGACAGAGCGAGACTCTATCTCAAAAAAAAATAAAAAAATTAGTAAGAGCAAATGTTTATATAGTATCATGTATCAGGTACAGCTACTGTTCTAAGAGCTTTACATACATTCATTTTTTAAGGTAGTTATAGGATTTTAGTATATAACTATAGAGGGAAGATCATAAGTCAAAGCACAAAAGCCTAACTTTTCAATTCTTTCTCATCTCTAAAAAGAGAGGGTGGGACTAGTATTATCTCATTCTCATATTGACCAGAAAAGCCTCTAAATTAGACCAATTAGAGAAGCCAGAATGTGGCTGAATAGAGATACCCAGAAACAAGATCTTTTGCTGTGTTTATTCTCTGGGGCTACAAAAAGCTAGATCAGCTATTTTACCCACCTATAATTGCTGACCTATACTTACTTTTATGTCTTACATGTAAATCTCAACAAGTAGTAAGAGATTTTTCCGCATTCAAACAAGCTAAGTATTTTGAGGCTGTGTTGCCACAGACACAAGGTGGAAGTACAAGAGAAAGGAGGGGCTACTTTCCCAAGCCATGAACACAGAAAAAAGCCCTAAGCCCTTGGGTAGTGGCAACACGAAGCAATTTAGTATTTCACCACGGAGTGCAAGAACAGAATCTCCATTTGTACACGTAGAAAAGACAAGACATTTAGACAATTTGTCTAATGCTACCTAAAGCATTGGTATTAAACAATGGATTAAACCTAATTTGGCTAATCTATTTGATCAGATGCAGTTAGAATAACCTTTAAGGTAGCTAAATAAAAGCAGGAGGTAGAATGTATAGCTCTGTTAATTGTGGTTAATTTTGAACTACTATATCCTGCCGGTAACCAAGCAAGCTGTCATTTTAAGACCAGAGCCAGCCCTTCCATTTACAGTGCTGTGAATCCCTGAAGCACATAAATTAAAGCTGCCCACTTACGGAGACCTCTTTGGGACCACTTATATGAAAAGACTAACAGGGTTAAATTTTAAAAAATTAAATCCAAAAAGATTTCCCAGAAGTCATGTATAAACCTTCATTAGGTACATTTTCCATTTTGAATTCTTGTGGATGGGAGCCAATAGGTTGGTGAAGCCAGCATCACATACGGCAATACACTCAGTACTTAAATGCTTAGTATTTGACTCTTGCATATTTTTGGCTGGCTATAAAGCAGCATCTTTTAAGCCAAGTGAGAATAATGAAACAGAGAAAGCTTTTGTAGGTAAAGACACGGGTTTTTTGTTTTATTTTTTTGAGACAGGGTCTCACTCTGTCGCCCAGGCTGGAGTGCAGTAGCTTCATCATAGCTCACTGCGGCATCAAACTCCTGGGCTCAAGCAACCCTTCTGCCTCAGCCTCCCAAGTAGCTGGGACTATAAGGACACCAATTTTAATAACATACTAGAATCATGCGGTGCTTTGACACCTATCCTCAATTTTTTATTGCATGAGAAGAAAATGTATTTATTTTCAGTTTTGGAGGAAAATACACACACACACACACACACACACACACTGTGTCTGTGCATTCTTTTGTTTTTAAGTGTTCATACCTAAGCAGTTTTGCAAAGAGAGTACATACTTACGATAGCTAAAAAGACAGTGCAGAAAAATAGTAACGCAAATTGGAGTGAACAGAAGCCTCCTGTGGCTTCTTTCCATGTTGCTCTGAGAAAGTGGTACACATATCATGCCCTTGAAAGGGTGATGAATTGAGCAAATTGTCTTCTGATAAAATTCCGAATTTCAATGTAATCATGCTGGGGCAGAGGAAGCTTCACATCAGCAGTCACGTTGCAGACCCAGCAAGTAGGACAGAAACTTGGACATTTCCTTAGAGACCCAGGAGAGACGGCAAACAAGGGATAAAGACAAGGATGCGTGTCTGTGGTTTTGATGCTACCTGCCCCTGGTCAGCCCTTATCTGTGTTCCTCCTCACTGGTTACATTAAAAGGAAAAATTTGATACCATTGGAACACAAAATCCTCAAGACTTTCATAAATGCAGACTTTATAAATGGAGGTGGAGATTTCAGAGCAATGACAGGAGTTTTAATAAAGGAAAACAGAATACCAAACCAGAAATTTTAAAGTCGAGGAAGTGCTCAGCGTTGATGAAAGGTATGGGTGTGGAGATTTAAGGAACTGATTTCCCATGGAGAGGCTTAGAGCCTCTGGAAGCATTCTTTCCCTAGCATTCATGTTGAATACTATTCCATTTTTTTCCTTTCTTGAAATTCCCGGCACAATTTCTGATTTGGAGATTGGGACTAATTACATTCTCTTGTTCATTGCAATTAGAAAACTTTCTTTTAAACACAAAACTTATGTTTATCCAGAATAACTATATTCTTGCTATGAACCAACTTGCTGTCATTAGGTTTAAATCAAAATGTATCTATGAGTCATATAACTGTAGTTCAAATAGAAATTCTATGACTAAAATTTAATTTCTCAAAAGATGATGATGCCAATCAGTTCTCAGCTCCTAGAATTCAAGAAATAGAAAATTCACTAGATCTGGCTACAGCTCACTGGAAAACGCTTGTGGATTTTGATTGATTTTCTTTTCCTTACTTTTACGCTTGCCCAGGGCGAGGCAGGCAATGTGATGTAGAAAGAAGAGAAAATAAGTCAGAGAAATGTGGGTTCTCATCCCAAATTTGTCACTTTCTATCCAAGTGACACTATGCAAATTATTTAACCTTACTGAGCCTCAGTTTTGAAGTTCATATAATGGGGATAATATTAACTAATCTGCATTCCTCTTAGGCTAATCATGAGAATCAAAAAAAATAATGTTATTGAAAGTTCTGTGTAAAGAATAAGGAAATGTCCACCTGAAAAGGATTACTCTCATGTAGAAAGGTATGGGTGACTATTTAAATAGTTACTGCCAGAATTTTAAAACATAAATCTGATAGTGCTGTTTTCCTATTTGTTAATCTCCAATGACTGCTTGTCTACTCTCGGATAAGTTTGAAACACTTTATCAAGGCACAAAAAAAAAAAGAACCTTCAGCAAATGTTACAGTTTATCTTTCACCATTCCCTACACATTCATCAGCCACCTTGACCTTCTTAATGTTTTGCAAGCAAACCACACTCTTTCATGCTGCCCTTCTCTGCTCATGCCATTCCCGCTGCCTGTTAGATAAATTCTCTTTGCCCATCAAGACCTAAATGGACTAGAGAGTCGTGGCTCAGAGTGGTTGGAGTAAAGCAGAGGTGTGTTCAGATGACTGCTCTGTTTCTGGTTAGCTAATGGGGCACTGGGCAAATTGGTTTATTTCTCTGTATCTCAGTTTCTTTATCTGAAAAATGGGAAGTATATCTAGCCCATAGGATTGTTGTAAAAATTATATGAAATAAGTAAAGAGAATATTATGATGTCTGATAATAGGAAGTGGTCAATAAATGGTAACTAATTATTTTTCTTACTACATTTATATGTCTCCTTTTCTATGAAACCTTTTCTGATGCCCTCAGGCAGAGCTGTTCTTTTAGCTGCATAGCACTTTTTGCATGCTCTAATAGCACTGTGGGAACATGTCATACATAGCATTTGAAATGGCACACCTACTCTGTTATTGATTGATTGACAATCTTTTTATTACAAGTTATAATAACATCAGAAAAGTGTCTCATCATAAATGTACATTATAATGGATAATTATAAAATGAAACTCATGTGACCACCTGTGCTGGCTCATTTTATTTCAAATTGATTAACCTGGGAACTGTGTTTCCAGGATCCCCTTCTGGGTATAGCTCTGGTTTAGAGTTGGCCAAAAGAGTGGCTTGGGAGAGATTTGGGCTGCAGAGGTGAAGCCACAGCCACACTCTCTGAAGGTGGGTGTGGCAGGCGTGGAGACAGAGAGATGCTGAGATCCCACAGGTTCGGGCTTGTCCTTGCTTTTCTCTGCTCCCCATGCATCTCTGATTCCCAACAGCAGTCCCAGGCTTGTGACCAGATGTTTCCTGCAGACCCATGGAGCCAACAGCTTCCCGTCGACTTCTCCACTAGTTACTGCTTTGCAGTCCCCTTTGGGCAGCTGGACATGTCTGGTTTCTCAGCTCGATAAGTTGGAGAGTCTGCTGGTCCTCCAACTTCCTCTAGAAGAACCTCACTTCCCTAGCTCCTTCCATAATCATTTAAGGTCTCATTCCTACAATAAACCCCATATCCTGTAGCCCAAAGTCGTTCTGCTTCCCTGGTCGAGCTATACTAAACACACCATTACCCAGGTCAGGAAATAGAATATCACTGGTACCACAGAAGTCCTCATTTGTCACTTCCTGACCACACTGCTCCCCTTTCTCCCAGAAGAAACCGTGATCTGACTTTGATGGTAATCACTCTGTTGCTTTTCCCTATATTTTATCACGTCTATATGTATGCTTTCCTAAAAGATATTTATCTGGTTTTGAACTTGATATAAATGGAATTATAGTACATTTATCTTTTATACCATGCTTCTTTCACTCAACATTAAGGTTTTTTGGGGGAGGGGTTGACTGATAAAAGTTAATATCTTTAATTTATAAAGCCTTTATGTGTGTGTTTTCTTTTTAGCTCTATGGAGGTATAATTGACATACCAAGAGCACATAGTTAATGCACATATCTCGACGAGTTTGGACATATGCATACACCTGTGATATCAACATTGACTTTTTAAGATTCATTCACGTTGCTATGTGTACCCCTAGCTTTGCTGACTCTCATAGTACACCACAATTTATATGTTCTGTGCTTTTAAAATTGTTTATGTATCTCTCTTCTCCATTTGATTAACAGGAACCACGTCTTGTCTTTGCCTGCTCCTCCTGCTTTACCTGTTCAGCCCAGCAACCAACGCAGTGCTTACCCCTCTCAGCTAGGATCTCAACACTGAGTTACTGTCCTGCTGTGTTTCTGTAGTGATCCTTTCCTTCCTCCCATGCAACAACTATTTCAAGTCTTTTCCATCATCCGTAAACCTTCAGCTCTCTCACCTCCTCCTCACTCTCAGCAGATAGCTTCTCTAATCTCTCAGGAAAAAATAAATGTTACCAGATATGAATGCCTTTGGCTTATGTGCTACCAAACCTAAACACCTGCCAGCACCCAAATCTGTAGTTCTCTTGTTCTCTCTTATTAAAATGCAAAGATGCCTTTCCTAGTATCCAAGATTAATTGTTTTACATGTACAGTGGATTTCATTCCTGCCTACTTCTCAGAACCTTTATTGATCATCTTCCCTCTTTTCTTTATATTTAACTATTCCTTTTAGAATTTAAACTTGCTGAAGTCCCTTCTATGTTAAGAATATGTCCAACAGCTATAGCTATGTCTTCAGCTACCGCACTCTTTGTCTCTCGGTCAAACTTTGTGGAAGAGTGATCTAATTCAATCTTTCTCTTTCTACAACTTCTACTTCTTCTCGGCCCACTGCAATCTAAGTTCTTTCTGACCCATCCCCTATAACTAAAGTAAAAACTCTTGTAATTAACTTCTATTTAGCCAGCAAAACACAAGTTAACAGATACTCTCCGTTGACTCTATAAAACATACTGACCAGTGTCTGCAGCACACTGAACGCTTGTAGCTAATATGCTACTGCCTCATTCACACGTGGAGTTTGTTCTCACTAGATAGTTAAAGACTTACGAAGAGTCAGTTGTGTCTATTCAATCTGTTTATGCCGGGTATGCTTGTTACTATAATTGCAAAATCAATTATTTTGTAAATCATTATTATTACATAAAAGGTAAATAGGAAAAATGGTGTTTCTGTGAAAATTAAGTTGAATGCTTTGGAAAGATTCAAAAAAGGAAAATGGCTTTAAATTTTTCTATCGAATTGAGGTGAGCAAGAGAACATGGGGGAATCATAAGTTCCTAGGATTCTGCACTCAAATTGCTTCACGAACACCTTTAAATTCTTGATCTACCTTAAATAAACCAAAGCAGGGAATTATAGACAAAATAGTTATGGATATGATTTATGTGCGAAAACTGAGGCTGAATTTAACAAACAGATCAGACTCACAGATTTAGGCACTATATCAAAAGATTGGCAAATAAATGTATGATTATATTTAGGTTAAAATAAGACCTTAAAGAATGTAAATTTTAGGCAGGGCATGGTGGCTCACGCCTGTAATCCTAGCACTCTGGGAGGCTGAGGCGGGTAGATTGCTCGAGGTCAGGAGTTTGAGACCAGCCTGAGCAAGAGCGAGACCCCGTCTCTACTAAAAATAGAAAGAAATTATCGGGCCAACTAAAATATATATATAGAAAAAATTAGCCGGGCACGGTGGCGCATGCCTGTAGTCCCAGCTACTGGGGAGGCTCAGGCAGTAGTATCGCTTAAGCCCAGGAGTTTGAGGTTGCTGTGAGCTAGGCTGATGCCACAGCACTCACTCTAGCCTGGGCAACATAGCGAGACTGTCTCAAAAAAAAAAAAAAAAAAAGAATGTAAATTTTAAAAAATGATTCCCCAATTAAGTCACTTTTTCAATGATCTGACCCATTGATTAATTCCCAAGTACCACTCACAGCACATTAAATAAGAGGGTTCCCGTTGTACTCTTGCCTGGATCATCTGTAACTTATATTCTCTAAATTCTCTAAATACTTCTTAATTCTCTAAGTACTTTTTAATTCCAACATTACTTGACATCTTGGCAACATTTGGCGCTATGGGCAGATGTCTTTTGAAATGCTCTCTTCTTTGATCTCCGTGCCATCATACTCTCCTGATAATCTTCCCTCCTCTCTGGCTTACTCTTCAGTTTCTTTGTGGTCATCTTTTCTTCTCCCCAGCTCTTAAATATTAGTGTATATCAGGAGTCTGTCCCCAGCCTTGTGTTCTTTTCACTGTGCACACTCACCTTAAGTGATCTGATTCATTTCTCTTGCTGATGACTCAAGAACTGTTTCAAGTCCCATCCTTGTCCTGAGACACAGACTTGGATATCCAGTCACCTACTTAACATCTCTACTTGGGTACTCTGCCGGCGCCTCAACCATAGCATATCCTGAACTGTACTAACCTCCTCTCCCCCACTGGATGACGAGAGCTCCTTCTCCAGTGTCTCCAGCTCCATGAAAGGCACCATCACACCCCTCATTCCCAAACTAGCAACCTGATAATCATCCTTAACTCTTCCCTGTCCCTTATCTCTGACATCTAATACATCTTCAAGTCCTGTTGCTTCTACCTCCCAAACTTTTCTCAGATCCATATACTTCTCTCCATCTCTACTGCCATCACCCCCTCCTAGATTTTAAAAATTATTTATTCATTTATTTTTGAGATCTTTCTCTCTGTCACCTGGTCTAGACTGTGGTGGCATCACCATAGCTCACTGCAACCTAAAACTCCTGGGCTCAAGCAATCCTACTGCCTCAGCTTCTAGAGTAGCTGGGACTACAAGTGCGCACTACCATGCCTGGCTAATGTTTTATTTTTTGTAGAAATGAGGTCTCACTATGTTGTTCAGGCTGGTCTTGAACTCTTGGTCTCAAGCAATCCTCCCATCTTAGCCTCCCAACGTGCTGGGATTATAGACATGAGCCATTGTGCCTGGCCCTCTTCTAGATTTTTGCAATAACCTACTAAACAGTTTTCCTGCCTCCAGTCTCTTCTCTCCAAACCAATCTGCAGCCAGAGTTGCATATGCATTCTTTCCTGTATGTGTAACTGAAGTAGTCTGAACTCCTTGATGTGGCTTAGTAGCCCTTGAATGGTCTGGCCTCTGCCAGTCTTCTGCTGTTCTTCCATGCGCTCTAGCCATACTGAACTTCTTCCAGTTCGTGCGACATCATGCTCCCTTGCCCGCAAGCTTTTATACCTGATATTCCCTCTACCCGGAGTATTCCTATTTGACTTTTAAATCTCAGCTTTAAATCATTTCCTCAGGAAAGTTTACCCTAATCCATAGGCTAGCTTAATTCTCTCTGAAATACGTTCCCATTACACCTCCCTTTGCTGCAGTTACTTGTTCAGTGTAAGTCTCTTTAATGTTTGTCTTTCAAGCTGAATGAAGTGGTCATGTCTGTCCCATTCACTGCTGGGTCCCCAGCCCACTGCCTGTCAAGTAGGAGGGACTCACTAAATACTTGTCCAGCAAATGAATGAAAGAACAAATTGGCAATAGTTAGCACTCAATAGCTATTCATTGTGAATGATCAGTCTCAAAAACAAATAACACCACATCTTGCTGTCCAGAGGAGAGTTGCCCCCTACAAGCTCATTGCCATAGAGAATGTTATCTGAAATTCTGGAATTCTTTTTGGAATTGTCTTCAGAACATGTGATAGGTTCTCCTAAATACTCTAGATGTAGTGGCAAATACTCACACTTTGAGACTGGATTTTATTTTGGAAGCAGCAAAATCATTCGGAGCCAAAATGGGTGATAAAGCTGGGTAATAGTATCAGAGGTGAAAAATTATGTGTGACTATAAATTAATGAGTCTGACTTTCCTGTATGGCTCATGAACTAGATCATAAGGCAATTTCAATAGAGAAGTTCCAAGAAATGTTTTGATCTATGGCAGGATTGTTACAGTGTTTGTATAGCTTCCCAGGGGAACTCCTTTGCAGGGAGCACTGCTCATTTAGATGTAATACAGTCAGAAATTAAAAAAAAAAAACCCAAAACTCTTGTTTCCTTTAGACATACTTTCTATGTACATATGAGCTATTCTCAAAGCTTCAGGAAGAACATAAAAGAGTAGATAGAGCCCAGAAATTAGAAGCAAATGTTACTTATCATTATTTGCAAAGCACTTAAAAATTAATCATCACCATAATTTGGCCACATATCACCACAAAGCAAAGTTACTTTAGCCCACCTACTTCAAATACTTCTCCCAACAAAAATGGTATGAAATATGGAATACTCTTTTGCCAACTAAGATAGTCCTCCAGGGTACCAGCCACTGTGAGGTCAGGCTGGCTCAGTTTATTGAAGTTCATGAGAGAGTGCAAGTTTCAATGCACAGATGGTCCTTTGGACTCTGGCCACACATCTCAAAATATGTATTAATGGTTACAAGGGAAATCAAGGGCAAGAACAGAACTACAGAAATAAATCTATTAAGAGCAGCAATAGTTGATCTCATTTAGATCTCCCACTATGTGCTGGAAATTGCTAAGCTAAGCACTTAATATGTACGTGTTTATTTTTCATTTCAGAAACCAAAGGTAAGAGAAGTTCATTGATTTTCCCATTATCATACAGGTAGCAACTGGGCAAGCTAGACTGAGAACTCATGGTCTACGTGATTCCAAAGTCCCTGTTCTTTCCTCTTCACAGTATGTAATGATCTGGAACCAGGCCATCCTCATCTGCCAAGCTGGGACATTTTGGATCCCACCCCTATTACTGTAATTCTCTTTGTGTTCTCTCCTTTCACAAATATCTCAGTCTTCTTTCTGGCAGCTTTACCTCCTTCCAAATGAGCATAAGAGTTTTTTGTTGAATATGTTTTTCTCAGCTTTTTACTATTAGAATGTTGAGCGTCTTCTGGCTGTGTTCCCAACTTTGCTGGAAGAACTATGCCTACCTTCTAACTCCACTGTCCCAAAAGTTGTTACTGCCTGTCCTCCTCGGATGACCTGCTTTGTAGAACTTGCTATGATCTTTGCCTCTTGTAGACTAGCAGGGGACCAAGCCTTCCCTATGGGGAATTTTTTTCTGCCACTTGATAATCGAGTGTGATATGGGAAGGGGAGGGGGTTGATGGAGCATTTCTAGTTACTAAATGTGACATCTATATCTTGTCCAAGTAGACTCCAACTTGAGTCTGGACCTTGCTACCAGTCTCTGTTTTTCACCCAGGGAATGCACTGGATGGTATAACATTGTTGTCATGTCCCCATTTTGATTGTGCCATTATGCAGATGCAACCAAATTCAGTTACTGCTTTTAACTTGGTACCCTTGATGAGATTCTTGGAGAGAAGCAATATTTGTCTTGTGTACACAGATTGACATGTTACCTCTGACTTCAGGCTTGATACTAGCAAAAAGACTAGGATGCAAGAGCCTTTAGTGCCCAGTGATAGGCAAGCATGCAACTAAAAATTAGAGAAGAATTAGTAGAGCTTTGTTTTGTAAAACTCAGCAATACATTCAAATATACACAAAACTGTAAACCCCCTTTTTTCCTACCTATTTACAAGCTAGGACACTTGTCTTCTTGTGCATCTCTTATGTATATTCCTAATGGACTTCACAGAGTTTATTTTAAGGTCACTATAAATTTGTGTGTGTGTGTGTGTGTGTGTGTGTGTGTGTGTGTGTGTGTTGGAGACAGAGTCTTGCTATGTTGCCCAGGCTGGAGTGCAGTGACATCATAACTCACTGCAGCCTTGAACTCCTGGGCTCAAGTGATCTTCCTGCCTCAGCCTCCTGAGTAGCTGCGACTACAGGTGTGTGCCACCATGCCTGGCCAATTTTTCTATTTTTTGTTGAGACAGAGTCTTGCTATTTTGCCCAGGTTGGTCTTAAACCCCTGGCCTCAAGTGATCCTCCCTCCTCAACATCCCAAAGTGCTAGGATTGCACGTGTGAGCCACCACACCTGGCCTCACCATAAATTTTGACTCTTCATGTATCCCTCACCATTCATCACAATTTATTTATTTATTTATTATAAGCATCTCTTAAGTCACCTCTGTTCATAGAGCTCTTTTCTGGGCCCCAAAGTGATATAGATTCCTATAAACTATGTTCGCTATTTTCAAAGAGCCTCTTAGATTGTTATGGGAAGATTAAACACATGAAAAAAAATGTTGCCTAAGAGAAATACTTCCAAGGATATAAGCAACAATCAGAAAGAAAACAATCAAAGAGAAGAGTTAATAATAGAGACCTTCAATTGCTATTTTAGCAGATCTCTCCATCCATGTATTATTACCCAACATCTTGCTCAGAGTAGCCTACAGTGTTATTAGTCTGCTAACACTAATTTTCCATGGATCCTGGAAAGTAATTTAGCAGCAAAGATAATTATTCACCCCAAATAGACTAGGGAAATAAATCACGACAGGTATCATGACAATTATAGAAATGATATTTAGATGTCTGGACTCCTAGTTATTTATTAAAGTTGATTTCTAGGGAGGTTTAGCTACCTGTTTCTTTGTTACCTGTTAGTATACATATTTCTTCCATCTGTAAAGCTTTCAGTGTCGAAAATAAATTCCAGGATGTGATGATTCATGATCAAAGAGCTAAGGATTACCAAGAAAGAAACCAAAGAAGAGAAACATGCACAAAATGTTGAAGAAAGCTAGCAATGATTTTCACAATTGTTTTACTCTAGATATTGTTTTTCACACTTTTAGCCATAATTCACAGTAAGAAATACATTTTATCTCAAGACTCAAAGTAGTTACCTTCACTCTGCGTAATGTGCCTTTGCTGCTACATCTATTTTATTTTTAGAATTGGGTCAGGACCCAATAAATGGGTCAAAATCTGTAGTTTGAAAATCTCTGCTTTAAATTGTCTATGGCTAAAAAAAAAAAAATTACAAGTTAATAATGACATAGGCTAGTCCAAGCCAACTTTAGAAAGAAAGATATTTAACATGATCTTTTTTTTTCCTTACTGACAAATGGGTAATTTTTAAAAACAGAAACCTAGTGTGCCTGATTAATATTTTACTGTAAGACTCATCCGGAAATGTAGAACATTTTGTTTGCCATCTATGAATCATACAAGAAACATCTTTTCTGATTTTTATACCCATTTTTTAAATAAAGGAAATGATACAAATGGTATTCTAATTCCATTAAAAAAAACTTTTCGAAAGATGGAAGTGAAATGTGCTCAACATTGCATATTTTTAGGATGCTGAAGGGTTTTTACTTAGGTTGCCTGCTCTTACTTCAATGTAATAGTCCAAAAGCAAAGATGTATTTGTTGTTGTTGTTTTAAATCAACTAGTGTGAATTTTAACCAGCAGATTTCTGCGTTCTCAAATAAATCCCTTGTATCAAATTCATCTGTTCCCTTTTTTTTATGGTCTATCACAAGTGGGTTGCAGCTGGCTGCCTCACAAACTAGAATTTGGATCCTATTAACAGCTCCAGTGAAAGATTTCTCTCCAGTATCTGGGCTTCTTTGTTGCTATACACACTGAACATGGCTCTAGCACAATTACTTAAAGCATCCTCAATTAGAAATTGCAAGATAGCTGTCATCAAACGTATGTAATGTGGACCAGCCCAGGATCTGGCAGAATTCATATGTGCAACAGATTAAATACCTA
Source organism: Lemur catta (assembly GCF_020740605.2). NCBI lineage: Eukaryota > Metazoa > Chordata > Mammalia > Primates > Lemuridae > Lemur > Lemur catta. Next base: position 26,617,667 of record NC_059142.1, on the reverse strand, counting down.
CATTGTTTTCTCATCTTGAAGCAAATATGTTGCTTTTATAGCTAATGGAAAAATCAGAAGCATTTCCATTATCTTCGTTTTAAAAACACACGTACTACAAAGCAAATCTCAAAGTAAAATGTATGTTTTTAAAATATCATATTTAGGAAGTGAATAAAATAGCTTTATTTTCATCAGAGTGAAACTTTAGCATCACTTTTAAGACATGAAATATAAAGATCATGAGGGATTGATAGCTTTTGAATAAGTAGCACAGTTGCTAAGCATAATGAATTTTACCGTCTGGAAAGCCCATTTAAAAGTCACTCTACTTCTACGCAGCATTGTGTCATATAGTAGAAAATGCACTAGGAGGTATAGAAGGCCCGGGCTTTGGTCTTTGCTCAACCATTAACTGATAGTGTAACTTCAGGTGATTCTATTAACCTTTGTAGGCCTGGATTTCCTAATTTTAAAAATGAAGGTGTTGAACCACATGGTTTCTAAATTCTATAGTATGTTGGGAATAGTTACACTTCAGATAGTTATTTAGCATATGAATGTTAACAATCATTATCCACTCTTTTCCTTCCACATTAATTACTGGGTTCCTAGCATCATACAGGTAGGAAGTAAAGCAGTATCTTTGTTTGGTTGCCAGAAACTTTAAAAATCATTAAAAAACACATCTGACCCCTCTTAGAAACTAATAGAAATGAGGTTTCTAAAAGTCTATTCTGGTTATTTAGGCAAAGCTTGTGATTACCAAAAGAATAAATCACATAGAAAAACACATTCATGAAGACTGAAGACAATATGATATCTTATGATACAACAGGTGTTCATCCAATTATATCAATGAAAAAAAGGCAATGTGTTTTTATACAATTGAATTGAGCAAAAATTATGAATATTAGGGTTATGAGAGAAGGAATGGTGACCATCTGGAGCTAAGAAGTTTCTTCTTCCTGTAATCACAGTGATGACATCATTTGTTAAGCGGCAGAACACAGTAAAGCATTTATCTTTCATTCCACAAGGTGGTGTGTTTTGTGTATAAACTAGTTGGGGTGGTATTTTTACTCTGAGTCTAATGATGTGCGTTTTAAATGGTTTTCTTATTTTTGCCTTGTTTGTACATCATTTAGACTCCTGCCTCTGGGTCTAACAAATTGCCTGATGTCAATGCAGATACATGTACTTGCTCCCAAATTGGTAACATGTGCCAAGATTTTCTGTGTTGCCCTCAATAAACACACTTCTGGGGATATTCTTCACCCTGATCCCAATGAGAAGTCCAAATGTGTTCCCTTTCAGCAATAAGATCAGCCTCCCCTGTGGTTTTTCCCTCTAGGACTATGGCTTAAAAAATTAAATACACTTTAGAGAAATAATGTGATCTCTTATCTGTAAATATTAATATTACATGCATAAATAAAGGACTTAATGACATTTGTGAAATAATGTTAGAAGTTATTTGAAACAAAATTTGAACTATTGGCAATAAAGATCACCAATTTTAACCTAAGGGTCTACCTAGAGCCTCCAAATACCCAAGTTCTGTCTTTTCCACTCTTCCATAATAACTTCAACTGAGCCCCATCTCAAATACTGACTCTTGAATAATTAGTTTCAAGGAATCCAGGTTAAAGGTGTTTGATTTCTGGTTCTTTGTTTGTCTCCTAGATCTTTGTTTCAGATACATCTGTAAGCTGTGCACTAGTACACTGGCCAATTCTCCATTCATTCATTCATTCTCTCACTTATTGTTAAATATGTATTGAGTGCTTTCATTGTTGCAGGCATTGTGTTAAGCAATGAGGAAGCAGAAATGGAATGAACTCTCCCTTAAGAGTAATGTTAATGACAGCATTAAACCCAATATTCCTCATAGTAAGTGAAACAATAACTTTTTATTTTAAAAAATCCCTTATTCCTAATGATTTTCTCTATTATTTTCTATTACCAATTAGAAGTTATTGTTTCCTTTGTTTTCTGCTGTCCTGTCTTTAATGTAGTTTAAGCTAAGAGTTATTTATGGTTTAAACACCACATCTTGCAAGAAAAAAAAAAAAAAGATCTCTAAATGCATTTAAACGTTTTGTGAGTTTTAGTGGCTCCTAATTGTTATTCCATTCTAATTTTTAGATTAAAATAAATTTATATTCTCATTGTATACTTGGGTTCTAGAATGTTGGAAAAATGGAGGGAAATGGTCTCTATCAGCAGGTCTTTGGGGAATGGAATTTGAATGTTATTTATTTGGAAAGGATTACAATTGGTATGAGCTCAGAGGTCAGCAGGCAGAACACACTACAAAAGCAAATATCATTATTAATAGGACACATAATGGAGGGTTTATCTGTGTTTAAACAGAAATGAGTAGTTGCTTTCCACTCCAGGAGGGGTTGGTTGTCTTGTTAAAGAGGATCCCAGCTCAAAAGCAAAGCAAAACCCGTGATCAAATGGTTTCTTGAACTAGAGGATTAGCTCAGGTGTTTACCTTTGACAGTCTTTCTACTCAGGGCATAAAAAATGGCATGTTAAACTGGAAAAACATTTTGTGTACTGAGAAAATGATAGTATTAAGTGGTAAGGTAATTCTTATTCAAACTGAAAATGTCTCTTTTTCTTTTACTCAAATTGAGTCATCAGAACTTTCAGTTAAGCCAAAAAAAGGAAGAAAGAATAAAATACTCGGAAGTAAAACATGCCCATACTTACACAATTTCAAGTTAGAAGTGGTTGGTTAATTATCTTTATTAAGTTGCTATCCACTGCAGTGCTTAGGATTTTAAATTTCTAAAGTGCTGAACAAATATTAATGAATTGATTCTTACAACACTCTTTAAAATGTGGTAGTGTTGTCACTGTGATTTCTAAGAGAGAAATTTCAAATCATTTCCGTGAGGGTACACTGGGCAGGAGTGTAGCAAGTTTAAGATACCCTTAAGTAAGTGAGTCCTGTTCTGGAGGTAAAGTATGCACATCTGCAACAATTAGGGAATAATTCAAGACTGGACATGATTACATGTCAAAATAGACAATAAGTGATCAGAGAAGAGAGGTAGAAAACTAGATCTGCAGACAATATTAGAGCAAAGGGCTATTTTGCTTCTTAAGGAATGGGAAGCATAATAGACTATGACTTTCTTACACCCTAACTGCCTCAGTACTATAGTTACTTTGAGACAAGGGAAGGTAATCATTCTTCCTTAGCAACCTCTGAACACATGTGTAACATACGATCCTTGCACTCAAAGACAGTAACTTTGGCATCTAAGATGGCTGCAATCCTGCTTGTCAACTTTTCCTAAAACAAGAGACAGTAAAAATCAGGCATTCCCTAGGATCTGATCTTAAAAATTAGAGAAATGTCTGGAAATTTGGAAAAAAATAAGAGTTGGGGCAAACATTGTGCAGTTTCCCACATGAGTTCCCCCTTCCCTGCATTTTTTTAAATAAATTAACTCATTCATGAGATTTCCAAATGCATTCTTTTGACATATGGTTAGAGTGTAAACATACTGGATTTTTTTCAGGGAAAGAAGTAACCTGATTGATTCAAACAGTACCTCAGAATTTATTCAGTCATGTCAAAAGTCACAACTTCTTTTTATCACTTTGGATTCACAAAATTGCATCCGAGGAAGATATATGCTCGAGTGTGATTGCTCCCAGACATGCATTTTTCTCCCATCAAGGCTCTGAAGCAATACCCAAAAGCCAGCTAGTACTTGTGTGGGTTGTGGTGGCACTGATCCAGGGTGATTTCCCATTGCATGTCGTGCCAAACCTGTGAAACCATCAGGATCTATCCTGACACCAGTCATTTTCTCTCTGGCATCTAAACTTTGGATTCTTCTGTTGATATCCCTGTTCTCCAAGTTTAACCAGCTGTCGTGCATTGCTTTTTTGAGGTGAGGGCAGGAGTGATGAGCAGGTGAGTATGGGAGTGAACATGTGAAAGATCAAAAGCATGTGAAAAATTGCTAAAGAATAGAAGAGTTCTAATACCAGAGACAATGCTATTCTTACATTTTGAAATGAGCAATGCAAAAGGCAAAGTACACTGGAATGAAGCTGAGGACTGCCAAGGATTATGTCCCCCCCACGCCCACATGTCACCACGCTACTCGGCAGCAGGAGACACTGTTGCACTGTGCTCTTTTCCCAAAGTGAGGATGAAATCAGAGATCATCTGTTTGTGAATGTGGGGAAACGAACCCATTTTTATTGCGAGGATTTAATGTGATGTTGATGGTAAGTGACATGATCACTGCAAACAGATGCCACATGCAGTCTCATTGATTGATGTGCAAATCTCTGACAGCAGAAGCCCAGGTGGTCAGTTTGCCTTCAAGGTTGTCTTACTGACGTCTAGTCAGGAAAGGATCTTCTTCGTTTCAAATGTTGGAACATGAATCACACTGACAGAGGAATAAAGGGTTCTTCTCTCGGGCTGTCCAATCCAAAGGATGAGCAAAAGGGGGAAGTTCACTACAGATGAAACCCAGGAACTCCAAAATGCCCCTTAACAAATACTCATCTTTAAATGGAGAAAATGTTCACCCAATCGTTCACTAGGGCCTGTTTTCTTGCTGAAAGCAACATTTTATTATCTTTTTAGACAGTTGCTCTTACCTTGAGAGTGTCTGCCATCCTTCTAGATCTATGTGGGACAATTTTGGTGAATTTGGGATTTAGTGGAATGAGGGATTATGACCCCTCATGCTTTTGTGTGAGTTTAGATGCTGTCATTGCACAACGAGAAAAAAGAAAAAATGACTTTACCATGTGTAGTAAAAGAGGGACTGACTTAAATTAGAAAACCTCTCAGGAAGCAGCCAGAAGAGACTTTCCAACTGAACTAAGTTGGGAGACATGTGCAGCTTGGTTTTAATTGGTACAGTCTGATTAAGCAAATCAATAGAATGAAGTATTTATAAACTCTAGAGTGAGTGGTATTCTTTAGACTCTCAAGGAAGTATATATTAAGTTAGACACTAATCATATGTGATTTTATAAGGAAAAGCACTTGGCAACAACGTGAGAAATGATGGCATTGGGTAACGTGATATAGTGAAAAGGAATCTGAACCCAAAGCCTATACATACTTCATTCCAATGGGAGATTCTAATTCTATTTTCTGGCCTGGTTTTTGATTGATTGGCTCATATGATGTTGGTTTTAATATTTGTTAGAGATTTTCTTCTACTATAAAAGCAATACATATTTTTCATTAAAAATTTGCATAAGAGGCCGGGCGCGGTGGCTCATGCCTGTAATCCTAGCACTCTGGGAGGCCAAGGCGGGTGGATCGCTCGAGGTCAGGAGTTCGAGACCAGCCTGAGCAAGAGTGAGACCCCGTCTCTACCAAAAATAGAAAGAAATGATTTGGACAGCTAAAAATATATATAGAAAAAATTAGCCGGGCATGGTGGCACATGCCTGTAGTCCCAGCTACTCGGGAGGCTGAGGCAGGAGGATCGCTTAAGCCCAGGAGTTTGAGGTTGCTGTGAGCTAGGCTGACGCCATGGCACTCACTCTAGCCCAGGCAACAAAGTGAGACTCTGTCTCAAAAAAAAAAAAAAAAAAAAAAACTTGGATAAGAAAAACCATATTTTTACTACCCAAAGACAACCATTATATTTCTCTATGTGCAGGTTTTTAATTTTTTAAAAAACATACCATATATGCAATTTATATTCTGTTTCTTAAACTTCACACTGTATCACATCAGCTATGTTTTGTGTTAAGGTCTTAATTTTCTTTTATTAGTACAGAGATAATTATCAAATGAATACACTGTGGTATTCTTAATTATTCCCTCATTGATACTTACCACTTTCTTGCCATAATAAGTACTGTTGCAATGAACATTTCTCTGCAAAGCTGTGTCACTAGATCTTGGTTTATATTTATGTAATTGGCTCCCAGGCATAGACGTATTCGGCTAAACTATAAAAACTTTTTCAAGGCTTCTGCGAGAAATCCTGGAATTGTTTTCCAGAATGGTTGTTTCAGTTTACACTCTCTCTAGCAGAGTGTGATAGTGTTCATTTCATGGCTCATTCAGATGGCTGATTTTTGAAACTCTCTTGAGATTTCCTGAGGCTCAGTGGAATCTGGAAGGAGGTGGTTGCTGTTTGACTCTTTCCTTAACCCCCCCTTAATCCTTTTGTGTCCCCTTTTCTTCATTATGCGATGAATTACAAAATACCTCACAAAAGTGTTATGTGGAAAAAAAACCGCAAAAATAAATGGAAAATCATTCATAATTTTAAAATACTTCTTAAGTACCTGCCATATATGGGATTATGTTATATACAAAGTTTTAAAAATTGGGAACACCTAATAAATTTTTACTTTCACCAGATGATAGTAGTCTAGGGCAGGGGTCCCCAACCTATGGTGAGTTGTATAATTATTTCATTATATATTACAAGGTAATAATAATAGAAATAAAGTGCACAATAAATGCAATGCACTTGAATCATCCCAAAACCACACCTCCCCTCCCCAATCCTTGGAAAAATTGTCTTCTATGAAAATGGTCTCTGGTGCCAAAAAGGCTGGGGACTGGCTGATCTAGGGGACGAGAGGATAAAAAACTTTGGTTAGGAATTAGGAGACCCATTCTCTATCTGGCTGTTTCACTAACTTGCTAGGTGACCTTGGGCAAATTACTTAAGGAGGGTGTTAGATTTAACCAGATCATCTCTAAAGTGCTTCTGATTCTAAGCATCCTTGATGGTATTGGAACTATATTTTCAGAAAGGAATGACTCTTCTAACTCCTCCTCCTTCCAAAATCCAAATGGATAACACCTGTAATATTTATTTCCCAAAACTTTCAGTGAGTTCAAATCTGTATAGCCATACTGGGGGAACTTTTTTGTTTCTATCCAGATTTACTTTAAAGAAATATCATGATGAGAGCATAACCTTTGCATGATCCTTTTGTCAGTTAAACAAAAACAGATGAAAGTTCTAACAAAGAATCCTTTAAAAATATAAATATACTGCAGAATATGCCAAATTATACCCTAAGCCTTGTAGTGTAATGGTCACTGGTTTCAGTGGGAATTTCACACAAATCTTTGAAATCAAAATGTAAGGCTTGTAATTACAGCACAAAAAATATCCTACTCTAAACAGATAGCATCACTTTATCTAGGCTGCAATTAACACTTTGTTTATTTCACTTTTGTGTATACTCTAAAATATGGTCTTAGGAGGAAAAAAAATCATATATTATTTCCTAGCAGGATTTTCTTACGAAATATTTAGTTAGATGTGTTTTTTAAAGTAACAGCTTTATTGAGATATAATTCACAAGCCATATAATTCACCCTTTTAAAGTGTATAATTCAGTGGCTTTTTAGCATATTCAGAGTTGTACAGCCATGACCATAGACGTGTGTTAAAATGAAAATGTCTGGACAATATACCTAGTGCTTGCTTCTGTTTATTGGATTTAGTGTTATATATAGATTTTTTTTTCATTCAAGACTTTGTAAGAATTTAAGCCATTCAGAGTTAATAAAATAAGTGGATATATTTTATGGGCCTATTTTCAGTTCAGCTTGAAATCTATCATCTACCAAATCTTACTTGGAAATATTTTCTTTACATAAAAAAAATTACAAGTGTGTGTTGATTTTATAATATGATGAAAGATGAGTAAGTTGCTTGCAAGAGTTCATATGTTTCTGAATTTATTTTAAATATTTGTTATTTAAAATTTTGGCTTTCCTCTCTTGACTTATAATTCCAATGGATGATTAAAAAAATACGTCATGCCCAGAGAAAAATACATGAAGGTGATAGAGAAATAGTAATTGTCTCTTTAAGCCATGAAAAAAAACAAAACTGCTTATGTCTTGAGAAAGCATAGGTATGATTCAAAGTGAAAAGTAATAATCATTGAGATATTTATATTTCATCCTAAGTATTTCAGAAGATCAGTTATGAAGGCGTTAACTAGATTTTTCTACTTAAGGCTTTGCTTCACAATAAGATCGCTAGTAATTTCTCTTAACTATTTTATAAACAAGCTTAAGCAACTTACTACTGTACTGAATGACTTTCTAGTAATATGTACTAATATAAAAGCATATTACCATTGCAAGTTTAAATAAAACCTTTTCTCCTTTACACTCAGTAAGCTTTCCAAGAAGCCATCTCAGTTGTCTTAGAAATTGAATGGGTTGTCATAAATTATTCTCCTATTATTCAACTTGAGAAATTAGAACTCATTTTACAGATGAAAAATTTGAAGTAAACCTCTTACTAGACAGGTTAAAAAAAAAGGGGGGGAAGGCTAGTAGTCTTGCTAGGATCTTAGAACAGACGTGAATGATAAGAACCTCTACTGGGTCTGTAAAAATTACTTGAGATGACCTTGAATCAGTCATTTAACCCTTACACCACCTCATTTATCTCATCTGCTAGATGAGAGCAAAGAGTGTTTTAGTTACATGGTTGCTTATGATAACCAAAAGTAGTTGTATAACATCAAGTAATTGTATTTAATATAATATTCTATCACTGGGAAAGACATCACCAAACTATCAAATAATATTTTTAATATAACCTATACATTTTCTGTGGTATCTTTATCTATATTTGGGAAGCTAGTTGGGCTGTGAATGTAAAATACACTGAAACACTATGAAGGTAAAAATAAGCTAATGGGGATTATATAGTTTTAGAGACATTATGCACGTTGATTTTTGTTACTTTGTTGTTCAGGGAACGTTGAGATACATGAGAAGCAAACTTAGCTTAAGGAAAGTAAAATGACTCATAATGAGACATCAGAAAAGTTCAGAAAAAAATATACGACAGTTAGCAGAGATCAAATACTTAGAGAAAACAAACATGGAAATAAGTTAGAGACTGACAATGGTAGGCATAACTTTCATTTTTGTAAAATTGGTTGGTTATTTCTGGAAATGTTCTGTGTTTTATAATGCAGTTTATATTTTAGTTGGGTGCTAATTACTGAGGCAGCATTGTCTTCTAGAAAAAGACTGATGCCCTCTGCTGTCATCTTGTTTCCTTCTGCTTGCTGTCAAAACAAGAGAGGGCAAAATCAGGCATGGTGGCTGAGTCCAGGCACATTGGGTGGCCAAGGAGGGAGGATTGCTTGAGGCCAGGAGTTCAAGATCAGCCTGGGTAACATAGTGAGACCATGTCTCTTCAAAAAATAAAAAAAGTAGATGGTCAGCTGGGCGTGGTGGTGAGTGCCTGTAGTCCCAGCTACTCAGGAGGCTGAGATGGGAGGATTGATTGAGCCCAGGAGTTTGAGGCTGCTGTGAGCTACGATCATGCCACTGCATTCCAGCCTGGGCAACAGAGTGAGACCCTGTCTCTTAAAAAAAAAAAAAAAAAAAAGGAAAAGAAAGAAAGAGCAAACCCCATGACATAGTAGCCAGGGAGTAATACTGTGAAATTCTGGCATCAGCACCCACATGGGCCAAGTCCTGTCTATGTGTGACTCTTTTACAACTTCACTCAATTTCCCTCTGAAGTGAGTTTGCATCATCATTCAAGTACACAAACATAATTCTTTTTAAAAAGATTCCTGTCGTAATACCATCTCATAGAAATGTGTGCGCCATTGAAATTTGGGTAAACTCGTATGAGGTGGAGGCATCTTCTACATGAGATTTCTCTTGAAGTGAAACAAAAATGTGTTCCTTTGGTGAGCAAGAGAAACCTCAGCCAACAAATTCTTTCGGAACTAGTGAGCACCTTCTTACTCAGTGAAGCAGCTTGAAAGATTATGTAAAATGTATGCTGACCAGACAGGCCTAGAATTGTTATTTTTTTTGTCATTTTATCAAAGCATATGGGAAATTCCGGCTGTAGATGGCAGTATCACACTAAGGCATCTTTTCAGCAGCCTCCCATGGCCAAGCTGTGAGATGCTAAAAGCTCTTTGGTGCCTGGAAGACTACAGTTCATTCACTAAAAAACAGCCACAGTTTTTCTTTGTTAGAGGTGAAAACATTTCTTGATTCTCCAAGCGTCCATTTCTAAAGTCACTATGATCAGACCTACCCTCAAAGCTCTGGGCATGTTCCTCTAGTCGTGGGGTTTGGGGAGACTATGTGTAGAGCTTCTGAAAATACCAATTGTGGGGCCTTTGAAAACAGAATTGTCAGCATTTCACATTAATAGACCTTTTATTTGTTTGCTTTTCTTCCTGATTTATAGACAGCACTCCATTATGGAGGCAGTATATCTTCATTTAAATAGCTTTCAGGTTATTTATGACTGGCAATGACTTTGAGGCTGGGGTGTTTTACTTTATTTTTATTAACAGGTTTATTCTGGTGCTAGTGATAACATTGGAGCTTAAAATAAACACAATTGAACAGAGTTCTCTGGATGATTGGAATAATCAGAGTTAATTGCATGACAGATCCAAATTTTTCTATTTTCATTTCCAGCTACATTCTAACTAAAATTTATAACAAAACAAAATAATAAGTACTCAATAAATGATGAAAACTCACTCTGTGACACACACTGTGTCAAGGCTCTTTTATGTCTTGTTTAACTCTTGCTACAACCCCGCAATTATTCTTATTTTGCACCTAAAGAAACAAGGACAGAGAGATTCAGTGACTTGCCCAAGACCTCACAGCTCATAGTGCTGGAGCCAGGCTGAGATGCAGGGTTTTTATGATAATAGCAGTTCCTTCAGAGCCATATCAGCCATTTCTCTGAGGGAAAAGAGACCTTAAAGACTGGATGTGACTTGCAAGCACTTGGAATGGATGGTGGGTGATTCTGAAAATTTCTGTTTCTTCATTCAGTATGCATTTACTAAGTTTTTAGCATGTACCAGGCCCAGGGTAGGAACTGATGGAACACTAACATAGTCTGTAGTGGGGAAACCAGCACACAAATAATTATACCCCAGTATATTCTGTCCCTGCATTTAGTACCTCGTATACCATGGTAACACAGGGGCCCAGAGAAGGCAAAGTTTACCTGGGGTGAAAGGGAAAGAGCCTTCCTGAAGGGCTGGAGGAAGAGCATTCCAAACAGAGAGGCAGTATTAACCAAGCACAGCACGGTATGCGCCTTCCATAGCCCAGTGCAAAATCTAGAAAATAATTTCACTGAGTTCAAAAAGAAGTGTCAGACTCATTATTTTCTTAAAATCTGGTAGTCTAAAGAGTATTGTTAACATAATAATGCTAAATCTCAAGGTCACTTACAGGGCAAACTTGACCATCAAATATATGGTGAGGAATCTGGGAGGGGAAAAAAAACATAAGAAAATTAACATTTATTGAATAGCCACTCATATTAACATTTCTCATTAATTCTGTGATATTAATATTAATGCATCTGTTCTCTGATAAGTCTTTAAAAATTAAGGAACTTAAGCAACTAGGAAAGGGCAGTGTCAGAGCTGGGACCTGGTGACTTATAGTATCTGCTCTTTCTTTCCTCATCGTACCCAAAAGTTGAGCACCTCAAAGTCTATGTGCTGGGACGTGCTTATGCACTTTACCCTTCAGAAAGTGCCTCACACTGTGACTCAGGTGGTTTACTTTTATAAATCACAAATCCATTCCCATTGCCAATGCCTCATCATCTTACACATTGATCAAAAATTAACCTCCTAATCCCCTCTAGCCTCAGTCTTAGCACTATCAATTCACTTCTTTTCCTAAAACAGAACTATAATCATATCATTTTTCCAAACAAAAATTTTCATGCCTTCTAGTTGCCTTCATAATAAAGCTCAAACTCTTTAGCCTTGTACTGTTCTGAAGACTAATTTCTTAGCCCTGTCTTCTCTCTCTCTCTCTCTCTCTCTCACACACACACACACACACACCCCTTTCTTTTATCATGACTGTAGTCACACTGGATTACTTACTGTTGCCTGAATATAGTATGTTCTCTTTCTCTAAAATGTATTTCACATCTTTTTCTGACAAGATCTGACAAAATCCAATTAATCTTTCAAGGCCTAGTTTAAATGTCACATCCTCTGTGAAACCTTGCCCTATCTGCTTGGGTTAAATTAATACTTCCTCATTTATATTCCTACAACACTATTCCTACCTTCATTAATGTGCTTATTTTGTGTTACAGTTGGTTGTGTCTATATATGCCTGTTAGATTGTGTTGTCATACTCACCTTAGAGTGTGAAAGCCACTAGCAATTCTTCATAAACCAAAGTAGTAGACACTCAAAGTGTTTATTGAATGGATAAAGCTCAGTTATCTGAATTCACATAGGCATTATAAATAATGAATTAGGAAGGGAAAAATGAGATTACGAATTATGACAGGCCTGCTGATTGTAGTGAAATGCAGCTCTCTCAGCAAGAGGAAGACAGAAAGCCATATGAAACCTAAATGACTAAAAATACCAGCTTGGGATTATTTACTATGAAGTCAAATGTTCTGCTTATTCCAGTGGACCTTGAGGTGACATTGTTGCTGTACAATATAGCCGATACCAACAGTAATGGTCCAATATCACTATAAGAGTGTTTACAATTTGTACAGAGTGTGTGCATTCTTATGCATGGTGGCATAAGGACAGATATATATTATAAATCAGTGGAATAGAATTGAGACTACAGAAATAAATCCATGTGTTTATAGTCAACTCATTTTTGATAAGGGTGCCAACACCATTAAGTGGGGAGAAAATAATTTTTTCAACTAATAGTGCTGGGACAACTGAATATCCACATGCAAGAGAATGAAGTGGGTCCCCACCTCACAACATGTATAGAAATTAACTCAAAATGTAACAAAGACCTAAATGAAGGGGGTAAAGCCATAAAACTCTTAGAAGGAAACTTAAGTGTCAATCTTTATGACCTTGGATCTGGCAATAAGTTCCTAGATATGATACCAAAAGCACAAGCCAAAAGAAAAAATAGATAAATTGGACTTCATCGAAGTTTACAACTTTGTACATCAAAGGACACTATCAAGAAAGTGAAAGGCAACCTGAAGAAAGGGAGATACTTGCAAATCACATATCTGATCAGGTCTAATATCCAGAATGTATTTTTAAAATATTACCATTCGATGATGACAACAAAAAACAATGCAATTAAACAATGGGCAAAGGACCTAAATATGCTAGTATGGCACCAATTCTTGAAAAGAAAAAAAAAAAGGACTTAAATAGGCAATGGCCAAGAAGCATATGAAGAACTATTCAACATTATTTGTCACTAGGGAAATGCAAAGCAAAACCACAGTGAAATACCACTTCACACTCACTCGGATGGCTGTAATAAAAAACATGGAAGACACAATTGGTGGTGAGGATGTGGAGAAACTGGAACTCTTATGCATTGCTGCTGGGAATGTTAAATGGCGCGGGTGCTGGGGAAAGCAATTTGGTAGTTCCCCAGAAAGTTATAGAATTACCATATGACCCAGCACTTCCATTCCTGAGTTCCTACCCAGAAGAACTGAAAACATGTATTCATATAAAAAATAGTACACAATATTCTAGCACCATTATTCATAATAGCCAAAAGGTAAAAACAACCCAAATGCCAATCAACTGATGAGTGGATTTAGCAAATATTAACATTTTGCTATATTGGCTTCAGTGAACTTAGTGTGTGTGAATCTGTCTTGTTTATTTTTATATTTGTTTTTACATATTTGAATCCATAAACAATATATAATATTTTATGTGGTTTTTAAATTTTATATCCATCCTACTGTATTTTGTTTTTTTACTCAATATTTTAAATATATTGTAAAATTTGTGATGTAATTTTAAGACATTAAAAGACTTTCACAAATGTCTGCTAACATGGTCTCCTTCCCCTTAGTGCCCTGCTATCTTCAGGGCTATCCTGTTTATTTCAGCAGCTGAAAATTCTAATAATCAAGGTAATATATAACATAAAAGATAGTTCAAAAATATACTCAAAGTACCTTCTAAGTATTTTTCTGTTGTCACTAGGGTTGCAGAATTTAAGCTCTAAGACACAAAGCATTTGAAGAAAATCATGATAAAAGTTACAGTAAGTACTCAAGAATCTTTGTTTAATTATATTTCAATTTCTGGAGAACATTGGCCATATACATAATTCAAGCATTTTATCAAAATTAACATTATTGAGCAATGCACATACATTCAAAATATTTAAACGGTTTGGGAGTAAAACTACGTCGATAGCCACATAAAGTCAAAAGTATAGGCTAGATTATAACCATGTTTAGTGTCTACACACAACCCCATATGTTTGTATCTTTAAACCAGAACTTGCAACAGTTGTATTCTCAGACCAGTCCTTAGCCTTCAACCATATTTGCTTGAGAAACTAGTTTTATTGGGGGTGAGCTTCAGTTTTTGATAGTTTTATACATCCTTCAAGTACCCCCACGTCCTGCCCCAGTCTAGCTAATTTTCATAACCTGTATACTTGACAACGGCCTCCTCTCCTTTGACTCAGGGTGGACATTTGTCTAGGCCTGGAGTGTCATGCATGTCCCTATCCTCTCCTTCCCTCTCCTCCTCTCTCCCTTCTTTGTGTTACTTTGTCAGTTACAAGGACTCAAAGATGGACTCACTAGATGTTTGGCTCCCAATGCTATCCTCTGGCACCTGAGCCATTAGGTTGGCAATTCATTTATCCATCTTTCTAGCTAAATGTTTCTCATGATCTCACTCGTAACATTATTTTCCTGGGTGGTATTTTTCATTGTTGATCTTTATGCTTAAATGTACATTCTTATTTTTCTCTGTGAATCACTATATCAACATAGGTGTGGTTGGTTAGATAGACACAGGAGATGCGTGAGCTAAATCTGAACCTGTAGAAACATTCTATTTTCAGTGCTTATAGTAATGATTTGTAGGTTTGTAGTATTTCTTTCTGGCTTCTTTTCATGATGGGTATGGGTCTGAAAGTAAAAAAACTGGACATAGATAGAAGTTGGTAGGGGAATGCTTAGATCAAGACATCTAAAGTAAAGGTTTGCTTTTGAATAACAAAAATGCACACGAAACACATAAAAGAAAACAAAGATTACTTCTCAAAGATGGTTCTCAGGTAGAATTAGTCACTATAACTTTGTAATACCTTCCAAAGTGTGCTTCCTCTTTGAACTTATAATTGAAATGAAACCTGGGTTAATTAGCATGTAGCTTCTTGCCTCAGAGATCAACCCCTTTCAAAACCCCATGGAGAAGTCAATTTCAATGTCAATCTTGGGTGTTGGAAACTTCTTTTGGCTTTAAAATGCTTTAAAGTATCCAACCTCCCAGATCTACAGAAAAATAGATGTTTGTTAAGCAACTTTTCTGCTTGTTTTCACTTCATTTTCATTTTTAGTTTTCATAGAGATAATAGTTCCTAGTAATAATTGTTTCCAGTGAAAAGAAGTTTAAGGCAAATTGAAAATATTTTTTGAATGAGCTCAAGCAATTACAATTTATATAGAATACAATACTGTTCGTTCTGTATTCCCTTACTCATAAGTGATATTGTTTGATCATTGTTAACATGTTAGGTACAAGATCAATGATTTCTGCTTGATAATACCTTATGCTTTAAAGTGTATTTAGTGTTTGTTTATCATCTGGTTTTAATGTGGTAGAGTCATAATACATAAAAGAGAATATTCACTAGGCCCATCTTTTGGGTTACGCCCATTAACACAAAAGTTGTAATGTTTTCTAAAATGCCTTCGTGTAATTACCAGTTACGCTGAACTTTTCACAAGTTGCATCAATAGCGAGTCACTTCAATAAAAATCCACCCGTATGTACAGTAGAACAAAAGAAGTGGGCAAAAGCAGTTTCAGCCTCTAGACAGATGTAGGATTTTCAAAAGGTACAAAGAAATAACCTTGTGTTAACTTCCCATCCTGTAGAAGAGCTGTAAGAAGAATACTAAATAATCTTGTCCCATGTAAACATTAATAGAAAACTAATGTTTCAGCAGGTGTGCATGTTGCTTTTTACATTGAATACAGTAATCTTTTGATCATGTCTCTGTAAAGGTTTGCTTTCCCAGATAAGCTATGGCTTCTCTTAAAGGCATAGCTTCTCTTTCTGGAAATTTCTTGACATCCTTACTAGTTTTTGTTTAAAAAAAAAATTCTATAAAAGTGATTTAGAAAGTAATTGTCGGCCATTGTGAGAATATTTGTTTTGCTTTTAGAATTTCTCCTATTTAAACTAACTAACATCTGTTAATAACTATGTCATAAGCTAATATGAAGCTTTATAATAGAATTATACTTGCAAGCTCATGCTATATTAGCTTCACTAATCAACAAGTATTTATAGTATGCCCACTGCATAGCCAAGACTGGGCTATGTATTGTGTTACATAAATATTGAGAAGAGGTAGTTCCTGCAAGGAGCTTATAGTCTTGCTGAGTGAAGGACATTAGCATCTATTATTAATATTAATAATATGCTAAGTGTAGAATTAAAGATGGGCATGACACCAAAGTAACAGGTAAATTGTCAACAATTGGAAAAGTCATTTTTAAAAAAACAATTAAAGTGATGGTATATTACTGTGTTTTGAAGGTATCATCGCTACCAAATGTTTTAACAGTTTCACCTTTTTCCAGGTTTTGTCAGTAATAGCCTAAGGACAAATTTTTCCATCCCTAATGCTAATGCTTTAATTCAAACATGCACCACAGTTTGCCTTCCAGCCAGGCTTCCTGCCTCTCTCTTGCCTTCTCTTACCTCTGTCATCCACACTGCATCCAGAACAATCTGCCTGATACTTTCTGCTAAAACTCTTCCGTGGCTCTTCATTATGAAACGAATAAAACCCAAGCTTTTTAATATGCACCTAAAACCTTTGGACCCCCATTGCCCAACCTTATTTTTGGCATCTCTGCATCTAGATTTTTATGCTTTAGTAATACTGGATTTAAAAAAAAAAAAACTGTTACACACAACATGCTGTTTCATACCTTTGATGTCTGTTTTCCTCGTTATGTTCCCTCTACTAGGGTAGCACTTCCTGTGAATCTTTGCATGGCTAATTCTTACTCATCTTTTAGGACCAGGAATCATTTTCCTCTGAGGTTTTAGGTTGAACTTAAAAAGTCCCTTTTGGTCAGGCACAGTGGCTCATGCCGGTAATCCCAGCACTTTGGGAGGCCAAGGTGGGAGGATGGCTTGAGGCTAGGAGTTCAAGACCAGCCTGGGCAACACAGTGAGACCCTGTCTCTACAAAAAAATTAAAAATTAGCAGGGTGTGGTGGCATGCACCTGTAGTCCTAGCTGTTCGGGAGGCCGAACCAGGATCCCTTGAGCCTGGGAGTTGAGGTTGCAGTGAGCTGTGATCGCACCACTGCACTCCAGTCTAGGTAACAGAACGAGACCCTGTCTCTCCCTCACACACACAAAGTCCTTTTCTCTGTGATCCCATAAAAATATCTGCAAATCTCTATTCAGTATATTATATTGAAATTATTTATGTAATAGAGAGGACAAGTCTTCATTTTTTTATCAGTGAACCTGAACAGAATACATATATATTTGTAGGTCTTTTGTAGTAAACACAATAGTTCAGTAGGTGTTGTTTTCCTGTTTATAGCTTTACTACTTTTTAGCTGAGTGACCTTGGGCAAGTCACCCCTTTGAAAGAATTTTTTTATCTTTAAAAAAAAAGGTAATAATATCTAACATTTATTAGGCATCTGCTGTGTCACAAGCATTCTTCTAAATACTTTGCACGTGCACAGAATACTTGAATGTTTATAGCAGCACCGTTTATAAGTGCCAAACACGGAAAGAAAGGATGATCTGAGAGACCAAAATAGATGCCCCTTTATCAACTAAGACTGACCTTAACATTAAGGAAACAGAGTTACCTGAGGGTTGAGGGTTCAGGGCCTGGCTAGCACAGCAAATTTCTAAATTCTCACAGCTGAAATCCCTGACAATAGAAGTATCGACTCTGATTTACTGCCCAGACCACTAAAACTCTGGACAGAGGACCGGCCTTAGCCTTACAAACATTCTTTTCTTTATTATTTTTTTATTTCAGCATATTGTGGGGGTACAAAAGTTTAGGTTATGTATATTTCCCTCCCCCCCCCAATCAGAGCTGCAGGCATGTCCATCCTCTAGACAGTGTGCATCACACTCGTTATGTATGTATACACCCATCCCCTCCTCACCCCTCACATCTGCCCGACACCCGATTAATGTTATTCCTAAATGTGCTCTTAGGTGATGATCAGTGAAACCAATTTGATGGTGAGTACATGTGGTGCTTATTTTTCCATTCTTGGGATACTTCACTTAGTAGAATGGGTTCCAGCTTTATCCAGGAAAATACAAGAGGTGCTATATCACCATTGTTTCTTATAGCTGAGTAGTACTCCATGGTATACATATACCACATTTTATTAATCCACTCATGTATTGATGGGCACTTGGGTTGTTTCCACATCTTTGCAATTATGAATTGTGCTGCTATAAACATTCAGGTGCAGGTGTCTTTTTTTTATAGAATGTCTTTTGTTCTTTTGGGTAGATGCCCAATAATGGGATTGCTGGATCAAATGGTAGGTCTGCTTGTATCTCTTTCAGGTATTTCCATATTGCTTTCCACAGAGGTTGCACTAGTTTGCAGTCCCACCAGCAGTGTGTGAGTGTTCCTATCTCTCCGCATCCACGCCAACATTTATTGTTTGGGGACTTTTTGATGAAGGCCATTCTCATTGGAGATAAGTGATATCTCATTGTGGTTTTGATTTGCATTTCCCTGATGATTAGAGATATTGAGCATTTTTTCATGTTTGTTGGCCATTCTTCTGTCTTCTTTTGAAAAATTTCTATTCATGTCCTTTGCCCACTTTTTGATAGGATTGTTTGATTTTTTTCTTGCTGATTTTCCTGAGTTCTAAATAGATTCTAGTTATCAGCCCTTTATCGGATGTGTAGCATGCAAAAATTTTTTCCCATTCTGTAGGTTGTCTTTTTGCTCTCGTGACAGTTTCTTTGGCTGTGTAGAAGCTTTTTAATTTAATCAGGTCCCATTTATTTATTTTTATTGTTGCTGTGATTGCCTTTGGGGTCAAATCACCTCTCACAAAAATCAAACCACGGTGGATAACAGACTTAAACTTAAGGTGTGAAACTATTAGAATTCTAGAAGAAAATGTGGAAAAAACTCTTATAGACATTGGCCTAGGCAAATAATTTATGAAGAAGACCACAAACATTCTTTTCTAAT
The DNA here is from genome assembly GCF_020740605.2 of Lemur catta. Classification (NCBI taxonomy): domain Eukaryota; kingdom Metazoa; phylum Chordata; class Mammalia; order Primates; family Lemuridae; genus Lemur; species Lemur catta. The sequence goes on along the minus strand of NC_059142.1, from coordinate 26,598,451 downwards.
AAGCAACTGCAAAACCTTAAGCCAGTTTCAGCCAGTTTATAGAGGCTGCGCACAAACTGTCTTTATGTTGTGTAGTTCACCTTCTGATGTAAAAAGTCAAATTCTACCTCATTTTAATGTTAAAACCCCACCCCAAAGTGAACATGGGATTTATGTTCCATATATGTTTACCCATTGCACAGGTGCTCAGCTCCCCTCATAAATATGTATAACTTTCCCCCCAGATCTGCTGAATATGTATGATGGCCCTACAAGGTATAAAACCCAACCTGGTCCTTCCCCTCTTCAAAGAGAGAGCACCTTCGGCCCATGCCAGAGACTACGTCTTCCCAGTTTACAAACCAGTATTGCCAGTAAATCTGTCTTTTCTCCTATTTAGCCATCCTGATAATCTTTTGAATGACGCAAGTATGATGTCCTTCAATTGGTGAATGGATAAACTGTGCTATATCAACACAATGGGAAAAAAAAGAGCCAGTGGGTATTTGGAAAATCTCTGTACCTTCCACTTAATCTTGCTGTGAACCTAAAACTGCTCTGAAAAATCAACTGTTCAAAAAAAAAAAAGAGCTATCAAGCCACCGCAAGACTTGGAGGCATGTTAAGTATATATTGCTAAGTGAGGGAAGCCAGCTGAAAAGGTCGTATATACTGTATGATTGCCACTATAATCCATCAGGAAAGGCAAAACTGTGCGACAGTAAAAAGATCATTGGTTTCAGGGAGAGGAGGAAGGGATGAATAGGTGGGGCACAGGAATTTTGTTACAATACTGCACTGGTAAATGCATGGCATTATGCATTCGTCAAAACCCAGAGAACTGTACAGCACAGAGAAAAAACACTAATGCAAACTATGGACTTCGGGTAATAACTTATCAATATTGGTTCACCAGTGGTAACAAATGTGCCCCACTAATGCAAGAGGTTAATAACAGGAGAAACTTCGTGCATGTGAAGCCGGGGCGGTGGTAGCGGTGGTATATGGAATTCTGCACAATTTTTCTGTAAACCTAACCCTGATGCTGTGCTGCCTCTCAAATATTATTATAATAGTCTAATAGTCTCTGTGTCCTCCCTAGAGGTGAATTTTGTCACAAAAATCTTCCCATTTACATTGTATGTGTCTCAAACTACATATGCTTTAATCAAAATGGGTTTATTCTATTTGGAACCAAAAAAAAAAAAAGTGTTACAAAGCAAATACATACCTGTCATGCAAGTGAGGACTTTCAGGATTGGCACCTATAAATAACCTGCTTGCCTCCTTAAGATGCATGTGTGTAAGGATAGAAGCACGTGCACACTGAATGTACTTACACATTTGCTGCAATCGGTGTAAGAAACCAATGAAAAATGTGATTGTCATTTACAAGTTGGAGCATGCAGTTCATTATTGTCTAGTTCATTACTTCTTAAATAAGAAACACCAGAATTATATCTTCTTCTGAAGAACTATGGCATGTGTAATAGCCAGAGCCATTTTAAAAAATCCTAAATTGAGATCACCAGCTTAGTGGAAATAGGGAGATATGAGCTCCAAATGCTCTGACTTTGGTAGGGTTAGGTAAAAAAATAGAGATTTCATTTTAGTGCTGGTTTTTAACATTTAATTTCCTTTTATAAAAGTAGTTTGACCTTTGTGGAACACGGGAAATGTAAAGGGACTGAAAGAAAGACCGAGGGTTTCTCTCCCACCATTCCAGAACCTTCTTCACCATAGGTCCTTAGACCAGACCACCTGCTTTAATATTACTCAACTATATTCAGATGGATGGGCTTCTATCTTGTCACAGCAAACATGCTAAATGAATCTCCTGCACTTGAGACATACAGGATAATGTTGTCCTTAGCAGCTATATACTTGGCATAATACGGCCTGTTTACCTAACAGCTTGCTGTGTGCTTAGTATGTGAAGTTCCTTTTCATGGCTGTTTGTTTCTGTTGGACTGTATGTGTTAAAAATAATATAAGGTCAAATTCCATAGGAAAGCATGGTTGTGATTGAATTTCCAGTCCTAAAGTCTGGACCTACGCCAGTAGGATCTGGGAATGTGGCAAGGATAGTATGTCTTGCGCTGCAGCACTCAAAAGTGACTACTTAGGTTGATTAACTGGTGGTGAGGATTGGGTTGGAAAGGTATTTCAAGCAGACTAATTAGCAAGCAGTCAGATGTGACAGAAGAGCAGGTAAAATATGTACCATCTCTCTGGAAGGAGCTGAAAGAATGCACTGGGAAAAAAAATGGAAATAAGTAAGATATGTGCTAGAGCCATAGTACAAAAAGTTAGTTTCATGGCATGCCTTGCGCTGTTGAAAAATAGAAGAGTTCTTAAAATGATCGGAGTTAGATGCAAAAAGTCCAAACCCTAAATGTGAGTATTTAGCCACTTAATTGGAGGCAATTAATATAGGTAATGTTGACTTCAAGCTCATTTTATTTATTTTTTATTGATATATTCAAGTTTATTACTGCACAGTTTTCCTAAGTAGACTCATAAAGCATGAAATCTGTCTTTAAAAACAAAAGGTATTTGCTGTCCCCCAAAATACATCAGTCTAAATTTGATCAGTTTTCTGTCTTTCTAATTTCCTTTGTAAAATACCCAGCAAAACCCATGTATTCATGCTGATACTTTTGGAGTTAATGTTATTGTGCAATCTGGCCCAAGAATATCACCCTGAAAAAATGGATTGTGGTTTTGAATGTGATTATGATTGTGAAGATGGTGACTTCTCTTATGTGGTTCAAACAAGGACCGTTTTAACCATCCCCTCAATTTTTACCTGTGGGATTTTGGTTCTGACTTAGGGTTCTATTCCAGACCACTTTCTTTCAGTCTCCTTCCGGGAATGCCTCTCTTGCCTTTTAGTCTAATGAAATCCTATTCATCTTTCAAGGTATAGATTAAAAATGCTCTCCTACAGAAAATCTTCTCCATTCCCCATTCCCTACCCTCCAACCTTCCCCAAAAGAATCATTCCCCCACTCCATGGTTCCACAGGACCTGGTACTACTTCTATTAACAATACTTGTCACATTATATCACAGTTAGCATGTATTTATCCTTCTCTCAAATTACTTGCAAGTTGCTGGAGGGCAGGAACTATCTTCTTTAACCTAGAACACCCACTCTCCATGTTCAAGAAATTAGCACCAGGTCTTACACATGGTTGGCACTTAAATGTTTTTTTTGAAACCAAAGGATCTTCAACATAGAGATTATTTTTCCTATGGGGGAAGGGCGGCATATTTTCCAAAACATTCTCCTGCTTTGTTATTGAATGAGGCTTCCTGTTAGCCCACATTCTCCACAATGTGGATATGAGCTTTTCCCCTTTATATCTTCATACCTGTTAATCAATTTTTCTCATTATGAGATTGGACATGTTACTTTGAATCTATTTATTTATTCAGAAAGTATGTGCTGACCGTCTACTAACTATGGCCTTGTTGAAATTTTCATCAACATGAACCCTTTTTCCTAAAATGCTGGTAAACATTAATCTCCACTATTATCATCATTTGTGTAGCATTTTACAACTTTCAAAGCACTTTCACAACCACCGTGTCATCAGCTCTTTCCCAAATGTCGGAAGCAGATTTTATTACGTCAGTTTTTAACACATTTCTTAGATTCCCATCTCAGTTTACTGCAGAATGTTTAACCATGATGAATCATAAAATATAAGATCTCAAAGGGAGTTTAAAGATGATGGAGTCCTGCCCCTTCCTCTTGCAGATAATTAAACTGGGATGGTCTCATCTTACAGATGAATAAAATAAGATCTGGACAGAGGAGGTGACTTCTCTGTCACATATTCTTAATGGCAAAGTCTAAACTGGAATCTGTTTTCTGAGTCGTAGTTCAATGTTCTAGCCATATGGCCTTTAGGACAAAAATCATCCGCATTTTTGAGAAATTCTATTTATTTATTTTTTGGAAGAGTCAGTTCTGACACTGTTTTGCAAATCTCTTTGTTCTTGTTACAGACTTCTTCCTAATTTCTATCCTCTTTTTCTTTGTCTGCTTTCACCATCTGAAGTGGAACTTATGTACACCTAACACCATGCCTGACAACTTTTTCTATGCAATTTTTTCTCTCTGGTAGATTTTATCTATTTAGCTTGCTAACATTCATTTTTTTCAAATCTTTTATTTTTGAGATAGAGTCTCGCTCTGTCACCCAGGCTAGAATCCCATGGTGTCATCATAGCTCACTGCAACCTCAAACGCCTGGGCTCAAGTGATCCTCCTGCCTCAGCCTCCCAAGTAGCTGGGACTACAGGTGCACAGCATCATGTCTGTCTGATTTTTCTATTTTTTATAGAGTCACGGTCTCGCTCTTGCTTGGGCTGGTCTTGAACTCATGGCCTCAAGTAGTTCTCCCTCCTTGACCTCTCAAAATGCTAGGATTACAGGCATGAGCCATAGTGACCAGCCCCAATCTTCTAATTTCTTACCCATTAGCTCTTGTTTTCAATATTCAGACAGTTAGTTGGATAGTTTTACAGCATTTACCCAGAGGTCTGAGGAGAGACCCGGGTAACGTGATTATGTGGCCTCCATTGCCAGTAGTACTCCTTCCCTGAGAACTCAGAGAATTTTAAACTGCAATGAATTCTTAGAGATATTTGGTCTAACTCCATCGTTTCTCCAGTGAAAAGAAACTTCCTAAAGTTATATATCCTGGATCCAAATCCAGGATTCTAACCATAGTCTCTCTACCACATTGTACTGCTTATTGCCTGGAAATAAGAAAAGATTTCTGAACAAAAGCAAGGGCGCTGGCTGAGTACAGAGAAGGGAAACCAAAGAGTTTTTGCCAATGAGATCCTCAAACTTGATATGCCGAACTGGTCAAAAGTTTAAAAAATTTGAGAATTCTTTTTATAAAAATTGACCTTAATTTGCAACTAAACCTAGAGAAGTCTTCTGAAGAGCCCAGCAAACCTTATCGCACTCTTCCAATTTATCAAATTATTAAAAATATAATTTTTTTCTTAAGGTAAATGAGCTTTATGTGGCAATTTTCTCGTCCTTTATGCCATTTTATCTCTAAATACAAGCCCTATTATTCTTTTCATGGAACATTATAGGGAAATACTGATAGTGCCTGAGCTGAAACTTAACTGAACTTAAACATGGTACGTGAACCCTTTATAATTTATTAACAAGATTTGAGCATAGAGCCTGATTTTTTTGTAAAATTTGGTTCTGTGAGACATAGTCTTTTGCATTGATTTAGGATACCTAGATGCAGACTGAAACTTTCCAGACTTGAGAGTGTTCACAGTTTCGTAGCTTAGTTGTAAATCATCTTTCATTTAGAAGATTTAAAGACAGACTAAAGACCTAAATCTTTTCAGTCACCTTCCTAACTAGGAAAAGCCTCTAGATGAGCCTTATTATGGGTTTTTCCTAATGGATTAGAACAAACAGTTTGATAATGTTCAAATAGAACAAATACTATCACAAGGAAAACAACATTTTCCTCCCAGAGCTAAATGTAAAATTAGGTGTCATTATAGGGCATTTGGAAGATGTTTGAAAGCGTCTAGCCTGAGCAGGCCAAACCGCCCGACCGTAATGGGCAGCAAATCAAAACCAGAGTGGTAGGCTTGTTGTTCCCATATTTGTTTTGCTTCATTCTGCTTGATTATTTTGGCAAAGCCAAGCTGAAACAGCAATGCTCTGAAGTTCTGTAAATCTAAGCTTTTAATTAGGTAAAAGACTCTTTTTGCAGCCCGTGTCGAGTGCTCATTTTGTGCTTGGAATGCTTTATTCCGTACTTTGGTATGTTTTGGAAAGAGCTGTGGCACTCTGAGCCGAGTCCCTTCAGGAGTCACGAAAACCCACCATGGATCTGGCCCGAGTTTTATCTGTTTGGATGTTGCACTGTAGGTGCCCGATGCATTTGGACATCTCTGGAATTTTCTGCCTATTTGCATGTTAAACACTGAATTTTGCTTAAGGTGAACTCTGATTGAAACTCTTCTATTTAAAAATGACTTTTAAATTTAAACATATTTTTAAATTAATATTACCTATAAATGGTAGATTTTTCTCAGAAGAACTTTCTACTTTTCTGCTAGTATTTTCTCAAATGTCTCACTGCTTTGCACATGTTTTTATGTCTGTGGTTTTCAACTGAAAAATGGAACATAGGAGAAAAGCAGTTATCCAATGATGATACAAGACTGGCTTTTTTTTTTTTAAGTAAAAACAAGTTTTATGGTCTTTAAATTGATATTTTTCATTTGGATAAAGCAGTCTTGAAATAATATTCTCATATACTAGGACTTTAGAAAGGTCAGAGTCTGCCTTATAAAGAATTCATTTAAACAATGTAAGGTTTGAGAGGGAAATCTTGATTAGAATCAACTAGGACAAGTATATGTATGGAAACATAAGTCACTTTCAACATTTTTTGGTGCAGTTATAGGAAATCCCTAAACCAGTTTCCTTCTGAAATAGGAAATATATTGTTTATAAATTAGTAACCACAGTTAGAGGATATTTGCTTTCAATTAGAATTGAGTCTGCTTTTTGCCTGGAATATAACATTCATCTACATTATATAAAAAGTAGCTGCTCTTATGAAAATAAATCCAAGAGTATGTATGTCAATACTCAGATATTAAGAATGTCTTGCAGACAAAAATTACCACCCATAGATGATCTTATCACACTTATTCTTGTGAAACAGGTGTCTGAGCTGATTCGGGAGCTTTGGTTTTATTTTTGTCAGTGTTTAATTTCCTGCCATGCAGATGCACTTAGTGTTACGAGATTTATGTGATTAAGTGTGCAAAATGACAAACAAGGTTGTCTGGTGCCCATCTTCCCTATTTAGTCAACTAATCACCTTGGATCCTGGGCTCTGTCAATGAGCGAGTCCTTTACACCACACCGGTAAGCCGCATTTATCAATCTAAAGATTTGATCTGCACGTGACCGCATTAGTTAGAGGCGAGGTCTCAGATCAAAGTTACAGTCTGGATGTCATGGTATAATCCCAGGTTGGAAGTAGCTTCCTCGGTTAACTAAGCATCTTTCCTCCTGGTTATGTTGACACTGCAATCCTGCACATGTCCTTCAGCTTAGGTGGGAATCACAACAGTGTTGCCAAGGTTTGAAGCCTCCAGGGAGATACACTGGTCAACACTGTATCTTCTCATAGCAATGAGGTTGCTTGGAATCTAGAATCATTTTTTTCTTGGAAGCAGAGAGTATTCGTGGTGAAGGCGTGAAGCTTGTACAAAATCATCCTGACTCCAGGACTGTAGTTCGTGCATCTTTCACTTGTCCTTTACTTGACACACTTGAGGGATTTGAGGTGATTAATAGCTCTCTCTCCTCCAGGTGATGACTGCCTCCCCGAAGGTACTATCATCTTAGCGTATTAGTGGCAGTAATGACTGGGATTTACGCAACACTGTCTTAAGGAAGATTGCAAAGTATTTTATGCTTATCATCTCCTCCCTTGGAGGTACAGGTCAGAATTGTTATTTAGAGGATGCTGGTGGGGAAACTGAAGCTCTGCATTGAGGGGACTTGTCCTAGGTCTCGCAGGTACACAGTGGCCTGAGCAAGGCATAGGTCCCTGTCTCCTGATGGCTCAGCCACTATTTCTTTGATCAGATCGCTGTTTCCTCTTCATTTTTCACAGTGAGTAGGAACCATTGGCTTTCACGTTTTACCCCAAGCATCGCAACAACAAAATCTCCCAGCATTGTGAAAATACGTTTGTGTACTAGCTTGAATTTGTATTACAGCATATGAGTCTCTGCATATGGTGTGACATATCTTTTTAACAAACAGGTGTGTGACAGGATGACCTAAGTCTGAGTCCTCAAAGGTGAGGCGTAGGAGCTGTTGCGCTTTGTTTGTACAGTGTGCCCGGATACACAGGTTGCGTGTTGTGACTGTGACTAGGTAGTGCTAGAGATGGTGTGAGACTCCTTTTTATCTGGAGTTTCAGTTTCTCTTGTTTTCAATTTGCATAGCATCCTTTCCTTCACCAGCCCTCGTTCCAAACCTCACCATTCATATGTGACTGTGGGAATTGACTAAACTCTTTTGTAATTCTATAGAACTCCTTAAACAAAACAGATTATGCCTTTGGTGCTTTGCGTACACCATGCCCTCTAACACCCAATTCCTTTTAGCACCATCAGCCCTAGTTGGAGAGCCTTTCTTGTGGTAAAAACACAATCTGATGAAGACAAGAATTCAATTTGACTCACATTTGGCTTGAAAATACGTTGTTGAGGAAGGATACTTAAGCATATTTTAAAACATAGCTATTTCTCACTTTGAATTGATTATTTAACATGTTCTTTATAAAGAGAAGGGAAACTTAGACGCATTGAGCATTAATTTTGTACCAGTCAGTCTTACATGTTTTCATAAATCTGTCTTATCCAAACCTTATAAAAACTGCAAGATGAATGTTCTTCCCTCCCTAACCATTTGAAGAGAGGAGAAAATTGAGTCAGAGAGGCGAAGTAACTTGAACAAGTTCCTTAGTAATAAACTAATACATAGCAGAGCCTAACCTGGAGCCCTAGTGTGTCTCAGAGTTATTAGCCACACGACACCTAGAGAGGCCTTGGGTCACTTTAATCGCCATTAATGAGTATCATGGAAATACCAGAGCTTACTTAAGGGGGAAGCTTCACTGTATAGAGAGCCATGCCCATGCAGATATTAAATACAAACACAAAAGAAATCTTTCCCAGTCCTATAGCTTGTGACATTTGAGAAAACCTTCTCACAAAGACCCCACTTTCAAAGTAACTGTAGTGGCCGGGCACAGTGGCTCACACCTGTAATCCTAGCACTCTGGGAGGCTGAGGCAGGAGGATTGCTGGGAGCTAGGCTGATGCCACAGCACTCTACCCCAGGCAACAGAGTGAGACTCTGTCTTAAAAAAAAAAAAAAAAGTAAAATGAAATAAAAGTAACTATACTGTTTTAAAATCTGAGATAACAGTGAGGAAATCTGAAGAAAAATGTGTGTCCTAGGCTCACTGGCTTGGCAGAATCAAACACCTTTTGGATTCAAATTTTGTAGGGGAGTGAATTATAGGAGAATCTGGTGCTTTTAGTCAACATTTCAGCATTTGGGTAGAGTAAAAACAAATATTATCTGGAAAACGGAAAATTTCTATTGGCCATTTTGCTTTTTTTTTTTTTTTTTTTTTTGAGACAGAGTCTTACTCTGTCACCCCAGGTAGAGTGCAGTGTTGTCATAGCTCACTGCAACCTCAAACTCCTGGGCTCAAGGGATGCTGAGAAGCTGGGACTATAGGCGCACACCACCACGCCTAGGTAATTTTTCTTTTCTCTCTCTCTCTCTCTGTTTTTTTTTTTTTTTTTTTTTTTTTAGTAGAGACAGGGTCTCACTCTTGCTCAGGCTGGTCTCGAGCTCCTGACCTCAAGCAGTCCTCCCACCTCACCCTTCCAGAGTGCCAGGATTACAGGCTTGTGCCTGGTCCCATTTTGCATTTCTAAGCACTAACAATTTTAGACAGAACTCTTCTCTCTAGACGCTGTGGATGGATAAAAGAAACGTTCCCCTTTCTAACGGGATCTAAGCATGGACTGGGGGTGCTAGGGAATAGATTACTTCCAACTCTTAGCATCAGTGGATTTAAATTTTGTAAACATTAAATTACCTTGTAATTGTGCCTCAAAACAGCTTCAGAAAAACTGTAAGTCTGAAAAACTTGTAGCAATCAGGCCCAATACAGACTCAAACCAAAAAACAGCACTAGGACACTGGGTACCTGGAGGTGAAGAAGCGGTCCAGGAGGTGAGAGGAGACATAAGTTCTACCTCATAAGCATTTCTGCACAGGCTCCAGTGACACAACCATCCGTGTGACTCTGAAAATAACTTCTGAACTGTAGGCAGGCTGTAGATTGATTGCCTATGCCTGGCTGATGTTTTTCTGAATATTTAATCCTAACAGGGAAGCCATTCATATTCTCAACGGTAGAGGTCCTCAGTACCACAGTTCTCAGCTAAGATGCTGAAAAATGCTCCCACCCCTGGATTATTTGGCATTTATGGTTGCTTATGGAATTTAAGTCACTTTATGGGCCCGATTGTCTATTTTTATGTCATTAATAAACAAAAAAATTACAGTCCTCATTGTCTGAACTTGGCTTAAAATTTCACAATCTTTTTTAACAGCTGAAATAATGTGTCAAAAATGAGTTGACTCAACAATGGAATTATGTGAAAAAAATATAAAAACCATTCTCTTTAAATTTGGGAATAAAAAGACCATGGGAAAATGTTTAAAGATTTCTTGTGATGGAAGAAAACAATGATTTTTTTGTGGGGATGAGGGATCAGTTCTGGTTTTCTGAAAACTGCCAGTTTACTCATTGTCTATTGTATTTAGGAGGACAGAGCTACAAGATACTTCGGGCATTTCTTTTTTTTTTTTCTTTTTGTTTTTTGCTTTTGTTCCAGGGATTTTTATTTGAATTTTCTGCCTATAAACTCAATTCACTAAGAACTTCATCGATTCCCTCTTTTCACCAAAATTTGACATTGACCTTAACTCCTCCCAATTCTTTTTTTTTTTTTTTTGAGACAGAGTCTCACTTTGTTGCCTGGGCTAGAGTGAGTGCCGTGGCGTCAGCCTAGCTCACAGCAACCTCACACTCCTGGGCTCAAGCGATCCTTCTGCCTCAGCCTCCCGAGTAGCTGGGACTACAGGCATGCGCCACCATGCCCGGCTAATTTTTTCTATATATATTTTTAGTTGTCCAGATAATTTCTTTCTATATTTTTTTAGTAGAGACGGGGTTTCGCGCAGGCTGGTCTCGAACTCCTGACCTCGAGCGATCCACCCACCTCAGCCTCCCAGAGGGCTAGGATTACAGGCGCGAGCCACCTCGCCCAGCCAACTCCTCCCAATTCTTTACGCTCCTTATAGCAAGCATTGAATCATATCAATTCTACCTCCTATATATTGCTTGTTTGGGACATTGCCCATCCTTCTAGCCCCCACTACCCCAGCTTGGAACCTTAACTTGATCATTATAATTCTCTTCTAACCAGTCTTCCTATTTCCAGTTTAATGTTTCTCTAAGCCATTTGCAAAACCACCTTTCTATAATGCCGTCCCTCTCCTTGATGCTTTCAGTGGTTTGCCATCACCATGGAGTAAAGCACGCATTTCTTAGCGCAGCCTAACAGTTCCTTTGTAACCCTGCCCCTAACCACCTCTCCAGCTTATTGCTGCCTTATCCCTTTACCACAGCCCTCAAATCTATGTTCCAACCACACACTGAACTGAGCGACTGAGAGTTCCTCAAATGTGTCAAACTGTTCCAACCTTTCTGTCTTTGAGTTGCTGCTTGTTCTCTCTAATACCATCATTCTTTCTTCTCTCACTCCTGGTTTACCTGACAAACACTTAACTTTTCCTTTAAGATCCAGGCCAGGTATCTTCTGCCTTGCCAAACCTTTCCTGAACCCCAGGCAGGGCTAACCATTACCTTCTCTGTGCCAATATTCTACTGTATATATTATTCTACTATTGTACTCCCATATTATACTAGTTATTCCTTCTGCTAGACCAGTGGTTCTCAGTGGTGGCAGGAGGTGTGAAAAGAGGTACAATTTGCCTATCAGGACAATTGGCAACGTCTGGATCAATGTCTGGATACATTTTTGATTGTTAAATCAGTGGGGTGGTAGTGGTGCTACCTGCATCTATTGGGTAGAGGTCAGAGATGCTGCTAACCACCCTATAATGCCCAGGACAACCTCTTACAACAAAGAATTATCCAGTCAAAAATGTCAGTAGTACCAAGGTTGAGAAACTCTGTGCCAGACTCTGAATTTGTGGGTTTTGTTTTTTGTTTTTTTAAACTTTGGCTTCTTAGGACCTAGAGCAATGTCAAGCAAGAATTAGGCACTAAATAAATACTGCTTGAATGAGTGAAAAATGCCATAGGATTCTCTGAAGGAAATCCATTCAAGGATAGAAAAATAAGATTCTTGGGGAAATATCCAGAGCCCAAATTCAATCACATTCAAAAATGTAACTTGAAATTTATTTTAAAATATCCCTAGTAATGCATAGAGAGATTAGATTAAAATTGTAATCTAATTATATGCCTACTTCTCCTCCCCAAAAGTCATAAGATGTCAGAAAACATAACATTTAAAAACAAGGAAAAGTCCATCAGATTAGATATTTTGAAGAACCCCTGAAAGTATTTTGAAGAACCCCTGAAAGAAAACATAGGGAATGGAAGGAAGGAAACAATCAAAGAAATAATAGAAGACAAATTGCCAGATCTAAAGGAAGATAGACACCTTCAGATTAAAAGGACCCATATCACAAATTTACATCAGAATACCAAGGATAAAGAGAGGAAAAAACAATTTACAAACGAATATATATTACATTGGCATTTTATGTATCATTAGTAAGACTAGATACCAAAATTATATTGAGATGAAATAATATCTCAACATAATGAGAGAAAGTTATTTTAAAGCTAAAATCTTATTGCCAGGCAAATTAACAAATACTGGGGCAAAATTAAGACATTTTAGACATAGTAAGACTTGGAAGCCTAACCACAAACTTTGTCTTTAGAGAATTACCGAAAGATAAAACTTCCCAACCTCTTCTCTCCAAAAAAAAAAAGGAATTCAGAGGAATATAAGAAATATAAGAGACAAATAATGGGCAAAGAAACAAAACCTAAAATAAATCTAATGATGCTCATGCAAAACTAAAAATAATTTAAAACCTCGAACTAAAATACTAGATGATTTCAACATGGGAGAATAAAGATGAGAGTAGAAGTAAGTGAATGAATGCTTGCTAAGACTCTCTTGTGTTAGGGGCAGGAGGTCTGTGGATATATACACAAATGATTAAAAAGAGAAAAATAAAAATTTAAAAGTGAATGTTAAAAATGTAAGAGTAACCACTAGAAAAATGGAATATACAGTTTCCAAGACAATAAAGGGGAAAAGAAGAACTAAATCAATCCAACAAAATGAAATAAGAAAAAAACCAAGAAGTCATAGTAAATAGAAAACATATAAAATTAGGCAGTAAGATTAAGTCAAAATATACTAATAGTCAAAATAAATGTAAATAGCTTAAATTCTTCAATTAAAGGAGAGAAAATCCAATTGGACTTTTCAAAAATCTTATCGTATGTTATTGATATAATATACTGAGGAAAATTTTTAAGTGAAGAAATGGAAAAATATATCCCATATAAATGCTTAAAAAAGAAAGCAGATATAGCAATATTAATTTCAGATAATATATTTCAGTCTAAAAGCAAGAAAAGTAACAAAGATTTTTCATTCTAATAAAAAGTACAATCCAGCAAAAAGAAATAAGAATTTTGAACTTTTATGAACTAAAACATAGCTTTGAAATATATAATATTAAGTAAAAACTGAGAAATACAAGAAGAAATCAACAAATCCACAATTAGAGGGGGAGATTCTAACAGCCATCTCTCAAAAATCAGATGATTAAGTACACACAGAAAGAATTAGAGGATTTAAATTAACAGTCAAGCAAGCCTCATCTAAATAATGCACATATACCCACCAAAGACAGAGTACATTTATTTTCAAAAAGCCTTGGAAAAATCTCAAAGTTTAGTCATGTATTAAATTACAAGGGTATTTTTTTAAAATACCAGAAAAACATAAATCTTACATGACATGAATCTCTGATCACAATTCAATAAAATTAGTGATTAGTAATTAATAGTTAAAGGATAACCGCCCCCCCCAAATCTCTCTACAAGGAAAAAATAATTAAACATCCTTAATGTTATTGTATCAAATTACAAACTACTTATAAATGGAAACCAACTAAAGCACAATATATCAAAATTTAGTAAATGTAAACAAAGTGATATTTGAGAAAACTGTAGAGCATTATTATAAAATAAGATTTTAGAAAGATTAAAAATGACTTAATTAAGCATTTAAGAGAACAAGGAAAAAATAAAGTCCCAAAAGGAGGAATGAATTGATCAGGATGAAAATGTAAATAAATGGAAAAATAAAACTAGTAGAACCAATGAATAAAATCAAATACCAGGTTTTTTTTTAAAAAAAAGACCAATAAAATATGCAAGGTTCTTGCAAATCTGACCAAAACCAAAGCAAAAATAAATACATTTAAAGTTGTGTCTACATACCAATAAATTTGGAAATCCAAATGAAATGGAAGGCCTTCTAGAGAAACATAATGAAATATATTCCATTATTCCAATATATTCCATTCCAGTATAATATATAAAAAATAATAAAGGAAATTTAAGAGTGGAAAGAAGTCTTCCTCTAAGAAGGAATAAAGCCCAGTATTGTACAGAAGAATTCTACAAAACCTTAAGGAATAACTTTGTCTTTTGATAAATAAAATACTCTAAAACATAGAGAGTGAGCTAAAGCTTTCTAACTCAGCCTCATAGGCAGAAACCAAATCTAGACAGGAGTCTACACATAGACATAGGTCAATATCATTTATGAAAGATTCATAAATTTAAAATATTCACAAATCAAATCCAGTGATGTATTAAAAGATAAATTCATTATGTCCAGCTAGGTTATGTACCAGGAATGGAAAGATGATTTAATATTCTATAAATTAACCAATTAACAGGGAGAAAAAGATAACCTCAACAGACACACCTCTAAAAAAAATTTAATAAAACTCAGTACCGATTCCTCATTAAGTAAACAAAAACAACCATTTTTAGTAAATTAGGAATAGAAGTAAACTTCCTTAACTTGATAAAGTTTATCTATCAGAAATCTATAGCAAACATACAAGCATTTCCTCCAAAATATTGAACAAGATAGGATGCCCAGTATAACCACTCTTTAATGTTATACTGAAAGCCAATGTGATATGAAAAGGAAAAGAAATGAGAATAAATACTGGAAACAAAAATAGTGTCATTGTTTGTAGACCATGTGATAGTCTAATTAGAAAAATAAACAGCTCTAAGAACTAATAAGAGAATTTTGCAAAGTAACTAAAGATCAATGTAGAAAAAACAATAGAATTCTTATATCCCAGAAGTTACATGAGCTAAATTCCTAAGAAAAAACCTAACAAGAAATGTGTATGACCTATATGAAGTAAACGACTGAACTTCAGTGAAAGTCATAAAAGAATCAATAGAGATAAATGCCATGTTTTGGGGATTGGAAGAAGCATTGTAAAGATGTCAGTTTTCCTCAAATTACTCACAAATTTAATGCAGTCTCAATCAAAATCCCAGTATTTCCATGGAAATTGACAAACTGATTCTCAATTATTTATTGAAAAGAAACTGAATATAAGACCATAAGGGAACTACTTGATAAAGAACAATGAGGGGGAAATTGCCTTACCATATCTGAAACCTTTCTATAAAACTATGATAAATTAAAACATTGTTTAAAAGAATAGAAATCATACAATGTCATAAAATGGAATTAAACTAGAAAGCAGTAACAGAAAGATAGCTAGAAAATACCAAAACATTGGAGATTAAATAACATACTTTTAAATAACACATGGATCAAAGAAGAAACCTCAAGAGAAATTTTAAAATATTTTGAACTAAATGAAAATGAAAACACAACTTATCAAAATTTGTGGAATGTAGCAAAAGTAATGCTTAGAGGGAAATTTATAACATTGAATGCATATATTACAAAAGAAAAAAGATCTAAAATCAATCATGTAAGCTTCCACCTTAAGAAATTAGAAAAAGGAGAGCAAATTAAGAAGAAAAAAATAATAAAAACTAGAGCAGAAACCAATGAAATTGAAAACAGGAAATCCATAGAGAAAACCAATGAAACCAGAAGCTGGTTCTTTGAAAAGATCAATAAAACTGATAAGCCTCTGTCTGAGCTAACCAAGAAAAAGAAAGGACACAAATTACTAATATCAGAAATGAAAGAGGAGACATCACTACAGATCCTGTGGACTTTATAAGGATAATAAAATAATAGTATAAACAATTCTATGCCTACAAATTTGATAATGTAGATGAAATGGACCAATTCCTTCAAAGACACAATCTTCCAAAACTCACATAAGAAATAGACAATCTGAATAGGCCTATATCTGTTAAAGAAATTGAATCAATAACTAATGACCTTCCAGAACAGAAAGCACCAGGCCCAACTGGGTACAGGGGTGAATTTTACCAAATATTTATTTTCAGAAGATAAAAGCAGAGGTTACTTCCTAACTTATTCTAAGTAAGAAGACCATCATTACCTTAATACCAACACCATGCAAAGACTTTACAAGGAAAGAAAACTACAGACTAATATCATTTATAAACACAGAAGCACAAATCATCAACAAAATACTAGCAAATTGAATCCAGATATATATAAGAAGAATTATACACCATGACCAGTGGGATTTATCTCAGGTATGCAAAGCTGGTTCATCATCAAAAATCAATTAATATAATCCACCACATCAAAAGAAAGCTAAAGAAGAAAAATCACATAATCGTATAAACAGATGCAGAAAAAGCATTTGACAAAATATAACACCCATTAATGGTAAAAACTCCTAGTAAATTAGGAATAGAGGGAAACTTCTTTAACTTAATGAAGAATATCTGCAAAAACCTACAGATAACATCATATTTAATGGAGAGAAATTCAAAGCTTTCCCACGAAGATTGGGAACAAGCCAAGAGTGTCCTCCCACACCACTGCTTTTTAACATCAGACTGGAAGTCCTATTTAATGCAATAAGACAAGAAAAGGAAATAAAAGGTATACAGACTGGGAAGGAAGAAATAAACATGTCTTTGCAGATGGCATGGTCAGCTATGTAGAAAATCTGAAAGAATCACCAACAATACCTACCTGGCACTACCAAGGGATTATAGCAGGGTTGCAGGATATAAGGTTAATATACAAAAGTCAGTTGCTTTCCAATATACCAGCAATGAACAAGTGGAATTTGAGATGAAAAGCACAATACCATTCACATTAGCACCCCCCAAAATGGAATACTTAAGTATAAATTAACAAAATATTTACAAGAACTACAAAATGCTAATGAAAGAAATCAAAGAACTAAATAAATAGATATTCCGTGTTTATGGATAGGAAGATCAATATTGTTAAGATGTCAATTCTTTGCAACATGATTTATAGATTCAATGCAATCCTAATCAAAATCTCAGCAATTTGTTTTATGAATATCTACAAACTGATTATAAAGTTTGTATGGAGAGGCAAAAGACCCAGAAATAGCCAACACAGCATTGGAGAACAACAAAGTTGGAGAACTGACACTACCTGATTTCAAGACTTACTACAAAGCTATAGTAATCAAGACAGTGTGGTATTGGTGAAAGAACAGACAAATAGAGCAGTGGAACAGAATAGAGAACCCAGAAATAGACCCACATAAATATAGTCAACTGACCTTTGACAAAGAAGTCAAGGCAATACAATAGAAAAAAATATATTTTCAACAAATGGTGCTAGCATAGCTGGACGTCCACATGTGGAAAAATTAATCTAAATACAGACTTTACACCCTTCACAAAAATTAACTCAAGATTTATCATAGACCTAAATGATGTAAAACACAAAACGATAAAACTCCTGGAAGATAATATAGGAGAAAATCTAGATGACCTTGGGTTTGGCAATGACTGTTTTGTGGTTGTTGTTTTTGTTTTGTTTTTGCTAAAGATTTCACTGGTGGTGAAGCAATGAAATTTTAAATATGACACCCAAAGCATGATCTATGAAAGAAAGAACTGATAATCTGGACTCCGATAAAGTTAAACTTTTCTTCTCTGTGAAAGATTATCAAGAGAAAAAAGGCAAGCCACAGACTGGGAGAAAGTATTTGCACAAGACATACCTGATAAAGGACTATTATCCAAACTCTACAAAGAACTCCTGAAACTCAGGAATAAGAAAACAACCAGATTTTTTAAATCGGCCAAAGACCTTAATAGACACCTCACCAAAGAAGATATACAGGTGGCAAGTAAGCATATAAAAAATGCTCCACATAATGTGTCATCAGGGCTATGCAAGTTAAAACAATGAGATACCACTACACACTTATTAGAATGGCCAAAGTTTAGAACACTCATAATACCAAATGCTGGTGAAGTTGCAGAGCAATAGGAACTCTTACTCATTGCTGGTGAGGATGCAAAATTGTACAGCCACTTTGGAAGATGGTTTGGTAACTTCTTACAAATCTAAACAAACTCTTACTATGTGATCCAGCAATTGCTTGTTGGTATTTACCCAAATGACCTGAAAACTTATGTCCACACAAAAACCTACACACAGATATTTATAGCAGTTTTATTCAAATTCCTCAAAACTTGGAAGTGACCATGATGTCCTATAGTAGGTGAATAAATAAACTGTGGTGCATCCATACAATGAAATGCTCTTCAGTGCTGAAAGAAAAAGTGAGCTATCAAGCCACGAAAAGTTATGGAAGAAGCTGATCTGCATATTTACTAAGTGAAAGAAGCCAGTTTAAAAAGGCTATACACTACAAGTATACCGTGACGATATTGTGGGTGTGGTTCCAAACCACTGCAATAAAGCAAATGTTGCAATAAAGCAAGTCATGTGAATTTTCTGACTTCCCAGTGCATACACAAGTTATGTTTGCACTATACTGTAGCCTAGTAAGTGTGCAATAACATTATGTCTAAAAAATGGGCATACCTTTATTATACTTTATTGTGAAAAAATGCTAACAGTCCATCTGAACCTTGAGCAAGTCTTAATTTTTTTTGCTGGTGGAGGGTCTTGCCTCAATGTTGACAGCTGCTGACTGATCAGATTGGTAGGTGCTGAGCATTAGGTTGGCTGCAGCAATTATTTAAAGTAAGACAACAGTGAAGTTTGCCACATTGATTGACTTTCTTTCATGAAAGATTTCTCTGTACCATGTGATGCTGTTTGTGATAGCATTTTACCCACTGTACAGCTACTGTCAAAACTGGAGTCAGTCTTCTCAAATCCTGCTGCTGCTTTATCAACTAAGTTTGTGTAATACTCTAAATCCTGTGTTGCCATTTCAACAGCGTTCACAACATCTTCACCAAGAGTAGTTTCCATCTCAAGAAACCACTTTCTGTGCTCATCCTTATGAAGCAGCTTCTCATCTGTTCAAGTTTTATCATGAGATTGCAGCAATTCAGTCACATCTTCAGGCTCCACTTCTAGCTCTCTTGCTAGTTCCATCACCTCTGCAGTTACTTCCTCCACTTAGGTCTTGAACCCCTCAAAGTCATCTATGACATTTGGCATCAACTTCTTCCAAACTCCTATTAATGTTGATATTTTGACCTCCTCCCAGGAATCATGGATGTTCTAAAAAGCATCTAGAATGGTGAATCCTTTCCAGAAGGTTTTCAATTTACTTCATTCAGATCCATCAGAGGAATCACTATCTACAGCAACTATAGCCTTACAAAATGTATTTCTTAAATATTACGGCTTGAGAGTGAAAATTACTTCTTGATCCTTGGACTGCAGAATGGATATGGTTTTAGCAGACATGAAAATAATGTTAATCTCCTTGTATATCTCCATCAGAGCTCTTGGGTGACTGGGTGCATTGTCAATGAGCAGTAGTATTTTGAAAGAAATCTTTTTTTCTAAGCTGTAGGTCTCAATAGTGGGTTTAATATATTGAGTAAACCATTCTGTAAACAGATGTGCTGTCATCTAGGCTTTGTTGTTCCATTTCTAAAGTGTAGGCAGAGTAAATTTAGTATAATTCTTAAGGGCCTGAGGGTTTTCAACATGGTAAATGATCGTTGGTTTCAACTTAAAGTCATCAGCTGCATTAGCCTCTAACAAGAGTCAGCCTGTCCTTTGAAGCTTTGAAGCCAGGCCTTGACTTCTCTCTAGCCATGAAAGTCCTAAATGGCATCTTCCTCCAGTAGAAGGCCGTTTCGTCTACACTGAAAATGTATTACTTAGTGTAGCCACCTCCATCAGTTGTCTTAGCTAGATCTTCTGAATAACTTACTACAGCTTCTACATCAGCACTTGCTGCCTCACCTTGCACATTTATGTTATGAAGATGGCTTTTTTCTTTAAACCTCATGAACCAGCCTCTGGTAGCTTCAAACTTTTTTTCTGAAGCTTCCTCACCTCTCTCAGCCTTTATGGAATTGAAGAGAGAGACAGGACCTTGCTCTGGATCAGGCTTTGGCTTAAGGGAATGTTGTGGCTGGTTCCATCCTCTATGCAGACCACTAAAACTTTCTGCCTATCAGCAATAAGGCTGTTTGGCTTTCTTATTATTCATGTATTCACTGGAGTAGCACTTTTAATTTCCTTGAAGAACGTTTCCTTTGCATTCACAACTTGGCTGTTTGGTGGAAGGGGCCTAGATTTTGGCCTGTCTCGGCTTTTGACCTGCCTTCCTCACTAAGCTTAATCATTTCTAGCTTTTGATTTAAAATGAGAGACATGTAACTTTTTCTTCCACTTGAACACTTAAAGGCCATTGTAGGGTTATTAATTGGCCTAATGTCAATAATGTTGTGTGTCAAGGAATAGGGAGGCCTGAGGAGAGAGATGGGGGAATGGCCGGGCAGTGGAGCAGTTGGAACACTCGCAGTATTTATCCATTCCGTTTGCCGTCTTACATGGGTGTAGTTCATGGCACCCCAAAACAACTGCGATAGTAACATCAAAGATTGCTGATCACAGGTCACCACAACAGATATGATAATGAAAAAGTTTGAAGTATCGTGAGAATTACCAAGATGTAACACAGAGACATGCAGTGAGCACATGATGTTGGAAAAATGGTGGCGACAGACTCGCTCGATGCAGGATTGCCACAAACCTTAAATTTGTAAAAAGAACAGTATCTGCAGAGTGCAGTAAAGTGAAGTGCAATAAAACAAAGTATGCCTGTATATGATTTCAACTCTGTGACATTCTGGAAAAGGCAAAGTATGGAGAGAGTAAACAGATCAGTGGTTGCCAGGAGTTGAGGAGGAGGGAGGGAGGAAGGAATGGATGGAGCACAGGGGACTCTTAGGGCAGCAAAACTACTCTGCATGACACTATAATGGTGGATATATGTCCTTATAAATTTGTCCAAATGTACAACACCAAGAGTAAACACTAATGTAAACTATAGATTTGGGGTGATAATTGATAGGCTTATCAGTTGTAATGAATGTACCCCGCCAGTGGGGATGTTAAATAACCTTTTGAAAGGTATTTTAAATGCCCACTCTCATTGACCTATTACTTCCATTTCTTGGGTTTTATCCTAGATAAATACTTACACTTGTATATGTTGACATATCTATGAAGATGTTTAGTGCAGCATTGTTTATAATAGCAAAAAACAGAAGAGAAATAATGTTAATATTCATGGAGCTGACTAGACTATGATTCTATGGATTCATGGAGTACAATCCCATTTATGAACAAAATTTAAAAAGAAAAATATATATATCCATTTATATAATATATAAGAAAAATGGTCAGAAAGGATATACCAAACTAAGAGTAGTTTCATCTTAGGGAGTGGAATTGGGGATAGAGATAGGAAGGAAGTACTTCTAATTTTTATGCTGTCTACTTAGGCATTTTTTTAATACTTGAAGAATATATTTCTTATATAATTCAAAATTTGCATAGGTATTTGAAATTATACCCTTATTACGAAAGCAACATGTGTTTTTTAAAGAAAATTCAGAGAATGAAAATAGGAAAATAAAAAATTAGTCTGTAAGCCCAGAAACAGTGACTATTAACATTTTGATGCACAGATGGTCTCAACCAACTTACAATGCTTGGACTTAAAGGCTTTTCCATCTTTACGATGGTGCAAAAGAAATACCCGTTTAGTAGAAATTATACCTCAAAGTTTTAACTCTTCCCAGGCTGGTGAGAATGCGGTGCAATACTCTCTCAGGATACTGGCCAGCGGGTGAGCTGCAGTTCCCAGCCAGCCACGCGGTCACTTGGATAAACAGCCGGGTACAACCATTCTGTTTTCCGCTTTCAATATAGTATTCAGTAAATTACATGAGACATTCAATACTTCATTATAAAATAGGCTTTGTGTTAGATGATTTTGCCCAACTATAGGCTAAAGTAAGGTTCTGAGCACATTTAAGGTAGTCTAGGCTAAGTTATGATGTTCTGCAGGTTTGGTATATTAAATGCATTTTCAACTTACGATATTTTCAACTTATGATGGATTTATCAGGGCATAACCACATCGTGAGTCAAGGAGCATCTGTATAGCCTGCCAAATTTTTCTCATATGTATGCATTTTTTAAATAAACATGGTATTAAATATTGTGACTGTCTTCCCTAACATAAGAATATTTGTGTACAACATCCTTTTACAAAAGACATAGCTTCCTTCATTTGCTCAATATGTATTAGAGATACAATTGTGAGTAAAAGTCTAATGTGTTTAACCAATCCCCTGTTGATGTACTTTTAGGTTTTTCCCAACATTTCACTATTTAGAATCAGTGTTGAAATATCTCTGTACCTAGATTCTTAACTGTGATTATTTCTTGAGACTAGATTTCTAAGTTGCTAGGATTGTTATTACTGGATCAGAGGCAATAGAAAGCCCTTCTGAAAACTGCTATTTAATATCCACTAGCAGTGTACAAGAGTACCAGTTTCCTAGTACTCTGACCAACACTAGATATTAGAACTTTCTAAAATTTGAATTTGATAAATAAAATCTGGCATTTTGTTTATATTTATCATTCTTTGATTATGAATAAAGTTCAAATTAGGGACATTAACCCTTTGACAGCACGTTGCAAATACACACAAACTTTTTAGTCCCCAAACCATAAGTTGAGGTTACATTTGATTGTCTTTAGAGATCTCTGTAAGATTAGTTGCTTACAAATGCTATTAAGCATGTATTTTATATTTTGTGTGTGTGTATGAAATACATCACTATACATACCAAAAATAACATTCCCATTTTGGCTTGTGATTGAGTCACATATGTCCCTGTAGAAAGATAGATTTCAATAGTTTAATGATGTTTTAAAAATTAAAATGTTTTCTGGAAAACTCCATTCTTTGGGTGAACGCTTTTTTCTATGAGAGATTAAAAATCTGCTTTAGAGTTTTACATGGATTAAGTTTTAAATTAAGATAGAAGAATAACAATATGAATCAATTTGATCAAAGAAAAAGTGTCACTAATTATTTAAACAAGACACTTACAACAGGGATTTAAAGGCAAAGAAGCGGATTTCCCTTGCATGTGGATCAAATCAGAAGTATCCCATAATTGACTCTTTACAAGACCTTGCTTTAGTATAATGGACTAGATATTAAAGCTCTAAGTATTTAAAGCTAGTTTCCGTCTTTCTCTAAATGGAGGCCTGCCACTAAGAGCTCTTTTACAAGTCTGACACATTAGCTGCATCACGAGGAAATACACGAGCTCTGCTTCTATGGTCCGGAATTCCAAGTGCTTTCAATAGTTAAATGGTGTGAAATGGGTAACATTGAACCTATGAGAAGCAATGAGCGTCTTAAAAAATAAATTCCAGATGGGAAGGGATATAGATACTGTAATGGTTCTTTTCAATGAATTAATTCCAAAAAGAGCTCATATTTTTCCTGTATTTTAGCCAACTTATTTGTGCATAACTTTGGGGGGGAAAAAAAACTATAATTTTTCCTCCTTCTATTATTTAACCTTTTTGGGAAACAAAGGGGGTTTTGTAAACTGTTACTGTCAGATTAAGCACAGAAGTGGAATAAGAAGAGTTATATAAGGAGTATTTTATAACTTTCTTACAGCAGGAATGTCAAAAGGGTCCAGTTAAGACCACAGATCTTCCTTAAAGTGCTATATTAGGCAAAATAACCTCTTCATCCTTTAGTACTCCCACTGCAGAATGGAGTTTCTGGTACCTACCACTATGGGATATGATT
Source organism: Lemur catta (assembly GCF_020740605.2). Classification (NCBI taxonomy): domain Eukaryota; kingdom Metazoa; phylum Chordata; class Mammalia; order Primates; family Lemuridae; genus Lemur; species Lemur catta. Next base: position 26,574,454 of record NC_059142.1, on the reverse strand, counting down.
CAGGGACAACATCATGTGTTTTAATGCAGCCAAATGTTTTGATGTCGCAGCATCTTTAGAAGCTCACATATGAAGTAACTCTGAAGAAGCATTATAGTGTAGTGAAAAGGGTTCTAATGTTTGACTAGATGTGGATTCAAACACCCAGTCTGCCACTTAGTAAATGTATCACTGGCTCAGGTTACTAAATCTCTCAAGGCCTCAGTTTATAAAGCAAGGATAATAGTCCTATTTTTAAGAATATTAAGAGGATGACACAATTCAACGTTTGGAAAAGCCGTAAGCAGGGTGGTTAACTTGTAGGCCACCCCTCCCCCCGCCAAAATCATAGCTGTTATTAGTTATAGTAAATGCTTGTTGAATTAAGTTTCTTGTAACTTTTCTTCCCAATAATCAAAATACAGTGTTAGATTAAGTGGTACCAAAAAAGAAGTCCTATTCTGACACCCAAACACTGGCTGCCTTTCTCCTGTACGAAATACAGAATACTGGGAAATACACATCTGCTTCTACCGTCCAGTGTAACAAATGAGCTGCAGCCAGAGCGCCGCCCTCCGAGTGGGCCTCCGAAGTTCTGGCTTCGTGTCTTACCAGCACAACCGCACCCACCAGCGGCTCCCAGGCCCCGCAGTGTCCCAGCAGAGCGAGAGTCCCATCGGCCAGTATGAAGGGGGACTCACTCTGCGACTGCCGCCACTGCTCCATTTGGCAGTAACTTCTCGTAAGTGAAAGGTGCTGGAAGAGACAGGATGGCAATCTGGCTCTGACTCTAGTTAAAATTCTCTATGTTTTCATTACCAACTCCATTTTTATGGTTTAGGTCTTGGCTATAGTAAACTCCAGATTGAATAGACGCCTCAAATATACATCTGAGACCAGCGTTTAGCCTTAAATAGCAGTCAAGTTGCCTGCAGATGCATTTTTTTTTTTTTTTGAAATGGAGCATAGAAAGGGTTTTTAAAAAAAAATGTCAGGCGTCAAGCAGCCTCACAAATCATTTTTATGTGGCTTCCTGGACCTTTGTTTTTAGCAAATCCCTTAACGGGGGATTGACTCATTTGTGTATTTCTTCAAAGGAAGGATTTTGCAGGTAGCTCTTCATGAGGCCTGCCGCCTTCTAGGATTTGGGAGAAAGAGTTTTAAAAGAGGAGATATGTTTATTTTTGAGAAGTCATTGTTTGGTACCTGCAGCCATTAGCCCAGTAACTGAACTGCGGGCAATCTCTGGAGGAAAAGTATCTGTCTGTGCACTCCTGTAACTCAGCCCTGAGCTCCCAGGACTGAGCTGGAGGCAGAACTGGGATGTTTCAGGATCTCATTAGCACTATTAATAAATGGACTTGGTTCCATTTAACCTAAGAACCGACTGTGTCTTGTTTTGTAAGTAAGAATTCTAGCGTACTGATGTCTACTTGGAAAACAAAGCCATTTAACATTATGAATTTTTTTTGTCCCTTTGTGCTGTGCTTTTGAAATAAAAACATATATGTAATTTAGATGGCGTGTGCCTCTAACTAAGTTAAAACATAAGCAAATCTACTTAGCCAAAAAACCAAATTTATTCTCATTTTATTAGGCAGGTGGTGTACATATTAGATGATTTCCCTCTCGGGTTTTACATTTATTTCATGTGTTTTTCTCCAAAGAACAGGAGTTATTCTGTCAAAAGTGGGGAGGTGAAACCTCGGTTAAGGGGATACTGCAAATTCTACCCTTTCAGCAGAAGTAATTTATAGTTTCATAATATTCCAGAGTTTCTCTTTGTCTTTTACATGACAATTTATGACCAAGGTATTTTCATGTTTCCCTTACTCCTTGCTACAAGCCTGAACAAATAAACTGTGTGCACACAGGGCGTGTTTCTCGTGCTATTTTCCAGGTATCGTTTTTTTTTTTTCCCCTTGACCTCACGTGACATAAGCTGAATTCTGCATTGCATTATTTTAATCCAGAAGGCACATAATGTGAAACTTAACTGGTGAGAATGAGTTTTTGTGTTATTTTGTCTGAAACTATGCCTTAAGGTAATCCAACTGATAAAAACCAATATTGGAAATATAGAAGAAAAGTTTTTGGCTGCCCAGAGAAAGATATATATCTTCGATATGTCTAAAGAATGACTTTTTTCAGACATTTGGCCTTGGGTTTAAAAAAAAAATGTATTATGACATGTACAAAACTGTGTAAAAATAATGTAGCACACACCTCTCTACCTACTGCTTAACTTAAGAAATTAAACATTAGCAATAAAATCAAAGCCCTGTGTGTGCCGCCCTCCCTGGTTCTATCCTCCTTTCAACCCCCTAGATGAGGGAATCTGGTGTTTATCATTTCCAGGTGTTTTTGTATATTTTGCCATATATATATGTGTCTTTAAACAATGTACAGTATTTATATCCATTTTTTAAAAACATTATGTAAATGTTATTATATGGGTGTATTCTTATGAATCTTGCTTTTTTTTCTCTCAACAGTTTGTGTGTGAGATCTATTCACATTGACGTATTATTATAGCTCTGACTTGTTAATTTTCACTGCTGTATGGTATTCCATTGCACAGTTATACCATCATCTATTTACAAACTTCCTGTGAATGGGCAGTTAGCCTATCTACTATCTGTAGCTTAACTTTGCCACTGCGAGCATTCTTGTGCATATCTTTTTGTGCACATATACAGGCATATCTGAACATATCCCAAAAATGGAACTGATGGGTCATAGCATAAATGCATAATCACTTTTTCTATTATCAATTTATTTTCCAAAATGGTTGAGCCACGTTCCACTCCCACCAGCAGGTTTGCTTCGTCTCACTAACACCGAGCATTATAAGACTTTTTAATTTTTGTTAATCTGATGGATGTCAAATATCTCATTTCCCCATTTACTTAGTTTGGTTCAGTATTTTTTTATTTATTAACCACTCTTGTTTCATCTTCTGTGAAATATTAATTGATATCTTTCATCCCTTTTGGGAGTATTATTTGTTTTTCATACAGATCTGTAGAAATTTTTTGTATATCCCGAGCACTTACCCTTTGTTGGTTCTATATATTTCAAACAGCTTCTTCTAGTCTGTCTTGTCTTTTCATTTTTTTTATGGCATGTCATTTGATAAACTGAAGTTGAAACTTTTAAAGTGGCCAAATGTATTAATCCTTTTCGTTTTAGTTTATGCTTTTTATGTATCAATAGCTTTATAGTACCAGGTATCAAAATATTTGACTTTTGGTGGAACAAATTTCCCCATCTGTTTTTTTTTTTCCTCAAAATTATGCCCTTGGATTTTGAAAGTATGCTTATTCCTGTCTTTTCTAATAGTATGACTTTGCTTTGAATATCAGTTTCTGCCTATATGATGATTTCCACAAATAGGCTGAATATAACTCTTCGGAGTTCATACTGTGACAGACCCCTCTGTCCTGTCTCTCTGGTTCCCTGTCCTCATCGCCAGGACAGCCTGTCTCCTGCCCTCTCTGATTTTCAGAGAAGTGTAAAAAAGTCTGGTCATCTCTATATAGATTGCTGAATAAATGGTCAGTAGCTCTATAAAGAGCCAAGAATCATAAGCTCTTAAAATTGTAATGCTAAAAGGAATCAAAGAGATCATTGACTGAAAGAAACTCCTTTATAAATGGTAGGAGGATAACGGAAATTTTAAATCAAATTTCACTAAGCAATAAAAAAAAAGTAACCCATGATCAAATACAAAGAGTATATGCTTTAGGTTCAGGCATTTCTTCTTACTAGCTACATTATTCAACCTCTCTAAACTTCAGTTTCCTCATCTATAAAATTATCTGACAAGGTGTTTGTGAGTATTAAATGTTAAATATCCAGCATGATGCCTGAAATGTAGTGGGTGCTTAATGTCATTCTCCCCTCATCCACCTCCTAACCCTTGCCCATAATGGTAACCACAATGCTATGGGAATATAGTCCTAGGAGATTTGAGAAAGCATCCCTGAGGGAGGTAATGTATCAGCTGAAACTTGCATAGCATTTAGGGGTAGGGAATGGCCAAGGAACAGTCTAGGTGCCAGGAACAACATGTGTTTGGAAGCAGTTCACAAAGTCTAGGTTACTGTATGTAGGCCAGGTATCTTTTGGTAATCAATAAAGAAAAGGATTCCAGAGGCTTCTCTGCAAGGTTGTATACTGTGGTCATGAGTTAGAACAAAGAGATTGTCCCTCTTAATAACTTTTGGACTCGAGTTTGTTGTTAAGCGTCTCAGTTGGTTGTGGGTGTTAGAGCAAAGATGGTATAGAGCAGTGGATCGCCAAGTGTGGTCCACGGACCTCTGGGAGTTCTTAAGATCCTTCAGGGGGTCCAAAGGGACAAAACTATTTTCTTAATAGTCCTAAGATGTTATTTGCCTTTTGCACTGGGTTGTCATTTGTGCTGATGGTTGAAAAGCAATGTTGCTAAAATTGAACTGTAGTAGTATTGTTGCATTCTTCACCACCCTGCACTCACAGTAAAAACAAAACAACAAATAAAAATAGCCAGTTTCATTTGAGACTATCCTAGATGAAGAAGTAACATTTATTTTTTTTTAAATCTCAACTCTTGGTGCAGGACTTTTTAATGGTCAGTGTGACAAAATGGGAAGCACACCCGGCACTTCCACTGCATATACTGAAAGACAGTGGCCATCTCAGGGAAATGGCTGTGGAATTGCTTGAGTTGCAAGCTGAATTAGCAGCTTTTTTCATGGCACTTTGTTTTTACTTGAAAAATGACGGACAAGTTTTGGTTACTCAGATTTGGCAGACATTTTCTTAGGAATAAAAAAAAGGGAGCCTGTCACTCTGACAGCTAATACAGCGTTGTTGCCAACGGTAAAATTCCAGCTTCCAGGCACAAGTAGAATTTTGGAAAAGTTTAAGACATTTTTGATCACTTCAATGGTGATATTAACAAACATCACAAATATTAACAAATGTAGTTTTTTAATATTTTATAATGAAATGTGTCGACATTTGGAAGATCTGCTTAACCAGTATTTTCTAAATTATCAATGATGTTACAAAATCATTCATGGGTAAATAATCCACTTAAAGTGCATGAGAGTCCAATGATTTTAATGTAAAGGAACAAAAAAGTTCATTAATAAGGTTTCAGAGTCTACATTGCAACTAATCTTTAAGGAACTACCGATATTTTTAAAGGAACTTGTCGATTTTTTTCACATAGCATCAAAAAATTAGCCACAATTATCTCCAAAGGCTACTTAAAACACTTCCTCTTTTTTCAACTACATGTGTGTATGTGCCTGATTTTTCTTCATATTCTTCAACCAAAGCAACATTTCACAACAAATTAAATGCAGAAAGAGACATAGGAATCCCCCTGTCTTCTACCAAGCCAGATGTTAAAGAGATTTGCAAAAATAATAGATAATACCCATCACTGCTTTTCTTGCTATTTTTGTTTTAGAAAATAGTTTTTAAAAATAAATATTATTTTGTTAACATGTAACAGGCTTACATTTTTTCAATGAATTAATAGGTATATGTTTAAATTTTTTCTCAATTTTAGTTTCTAATATGGTAAATACTGACAGATATAACTCTCATACATAAAGAACTTCAATAATTTTTAAGAATAAAGGGTCCTGAGACCAAAAAGTTTGATAACTGCTGGTATAAAGAGAAAAGAAAGTTTGTGGTCTAAAGGAGATGGTAAAAGAATTAGGAATAATGAAATCAGAATCAGACGTGAGTGGAAGATGGTAGGCTTCCATGCTGTGGATTCGTATGGTTGATGGACTGTGTTGAATCAGAGCAGGACTATGATGCATTAAAAGGTAGCACAGTGTAGTAAAAAAAAAAAAAATCACTGGAGTCCGAACTGAATTCTCCTTCTAATTCTACATTAAGCAATGGTTACTTCAAGTTGAGTAACTAGAAGTCATTTCCTTTTAGAGTTGCCAGACTTGGCAAATAAAAATACAGGATGCTCTGTTAAATTTGAATTTCAGATAAACAGCAGATTATTAGTTAGTACAAGTTTGTCCAGAATATTGCATGGGATTCAAATTTAACTGGGTGCCCTATATTTTATCTGGCAGTGCTATTTCCTTTCCCAGGTCTTAATTTTCACATAAGTATAATGAAGGTGTAGGCTAAATTCCTATATATCTACCCTTGTACTGATGCTGGTCTATGATGATAAAAAGGGAAAAATTACGAAAATATAGTTTTTGTATGTACATGTTAATATAAAGCTGCAATGGTCCTTTATTGAGAAGGACTATTATTTATTTTGAGGTCATTCTTCCTATCTCTTTGCATTATAATATCCCTTCTTTCATGAGATGAGAAGTGTTTTTCTAATGTCCTTTTTGGCAAAATTTATAATTAATCCTTAACATTATTTTGAGATTGCACTTGTGTGTAAAATCTAAAAGACTGGAAACCACTGCACGGGATGGTATTTAAGTCTTCCCCCAGCTTTCACATTCTGTGGATTTCGCCTTTGCAAGTCAGGGGACATGAGAGACACAGAACTCCTTCACTTGACATCCTGCGCGCTTCTAACATAATGTCTTTTCTAGAACACTTTTCCTCTATGTAATACAGAGAGAATAGCTTGCTCTTCTCTCCCACACTGTTAGTTACCAGGAGAGTAAATGAAGTCATGTCTGGAAAGTGCCCCAAGCTCTTCAGAGAAGGACGTAGAAGGGGAGGGAGGTGCCATTGCCCTGAATTTGGAGCAATAGTTGAGTTTTTAGGATGAACTGAAAAGCTGAGAGTATGTTTAAAGTATTGTTTTTGATTTGCACATCTTCAGTTTGATCCTTAACAACATGTTTGCTATGATTCCAGGAATTTTGTGATCTTAGTTCAGTGTTGACATTTTACATCCTTCCCAGGACTCTAAGTACTCTTTAAGGAATGTGTGGTTAATGTAGTAGAGAGAAAAATCCAAAGTCACACTGCATCTAAGAGCCAGAAAGTCCAGCCTTTTTATTGGCTTCCAATACTGGCCTTAAATAAACATGACTCGTTTTTCTGGAAACACCTGTCAACTTAAAACACGCAAAGACAAAGCCAGAATCTTCGAGGCTCACTGAATTGCTAAGTCAGACATCATTCTATTCTTCCAAAGGTTGTAATTGTTTGTTTCTTTTTCCACACAGTTTCTTAGACTAGCCTTTCACCAAAAATAAAAGCTAAATATGATGCATCATGAGGAGAGAATTCTTGATCCAAAGCCCCAGAGATTACCTGACTTGATTATTCCACATATTCTGTATTCTCAACCAAAATAGACTTCTTTTGAAAGAGAATCCAATTTCCAATGGGTTTAACCTAGAAAAACAGCAAAAAGCTAATAAAAGCTCGGAGGCTGGTCCAAGGAAAGCACTGTGGCTGCTACACGTTTGGAGTCCTGGTCTAGTGGAGAGGGTTGGAATAGCTGCCAACTCCTCTAGTGAATTTGCTGTTCTCTCGGTTGCGGGATGGGGCACCTGGTAGACTCCTAGTAAATTTTTGACCAGGAATAAATTATCATTGATTGCTCTCCTATATTGCCAAAACTTGGCCTAATTGAGATGGTGGAGTTGGTAACAGACTCAGTCTTTGAAAAGAAAGACAGTGTGGATGTGGAGACAACTTACTCTCCAGCTTCTACCCACTCACCCTTCACCACCCTAGTTAGGATTGTGTCCCTATTTTGTGGGATATCTGCGAGCAAAGTTTCTTCAGAGAAACATAGTTTAAATGCCTGGAGTAATGCCTACCCCTCTCGTATCCATTCTCTACCACAGTATCCTATACCAAGCGTTTTCAGGTATTTTACCCAAGAGGTAAAACAAACCTGCAGTCACTATTCAACCCGAGTTGATTCTTCTGGTATCAGTAGCTGGATAACCTCAGCAAACATCAGATGGCCTTTCCTTGTTTCCCCCATATTTATCAGATCTCTGAATCCGGTGCGCTGTTTAAGTTCTATTGTCAAGTTTAGCCCTCATATCTATATTATATGGTAGATTTTCTTTCTATATATATTGCGTAGTCCAGTCAGGAATTTCTTCTTTTGTTCCTGCTGGGTTTCAAAACCTACCTTGTTTTCCTCACTTAGGTAGAAGACAAGAAGCTCATACAAATGTGGGTGTCAAAACAATTTAAATGAGAGGGTTTAGGGGGCTGGATTTAGGGCTTAGAGTGTCCCAATACTTCCCCGAGTTCCAGGTTTCTTAGAAAAAATGATTACATATCCTCTAGGTGAGAAGTTCTATCTAGGAAAGAATTATAAAGCAAACAATTATGTAACACCATTATCTCCAAGGAGGGAAGTAGAAATTAAGTACAAAACAGTAAATGTTGCTATGTAACAAGTCTCATGGAGGCTCAGATTGAGGCCACCATGAAATGTCTCACTTCTAGCATACTATACACGTGGGACCCTAACATCAGCTAGTGGCTTTGGAGGGCAAATGCCAAACAGAGAAGTTTTTGTGTGAGATGAACTCAGCCTGTTGGGTTATGGTGGGCCTGAGCCACGGAGGAAGCCAGGTGATTCCAAACCAACTCCCAAATCAGCTTTGGAGAACTTGCCTCTCTGCTGCCAGGGTAAGTCTACGAGATCTCTCCCCTGGACCATAGAACATAGAGACCATCATGATCATTAAAAAAAAAAAACAAAACCCAAAACTCATTTACTGAGGGCCTACCATGTGCCAGTAATTTATGCACATGTTATCCTATTCTTAAAACAACTCTGCAAATTAAGGTATTATTATCCTCATTTTAGAGGTAAAGAAACTTTGCTTAAGAGAAATTAAGGGATTTATTCAAGTTTGTGAGAGAATTGGAATTTAAAACCAGTCCCTGTAGACTTAGAAGTCTTCTAGTCTAAACTGGTCCTCTTTATACAAAGAGGGCCATTGAATTCCAGAGAAGGGAAGTGGACTTTCCAAGACCATGTTGTTGGTAAGTAGAAAAGCTGGACTTAGAACCCAGCTGGATGATGCTTTTTTCTATCATGTTTGGATTCTCCATGATCTGAGGACACCAATTCCTGGACCATAAAGCAAGCTTCCGTAAATCTAAAAGGATAAAACTAATACAAAGTTTCTTCTCTTACCACAATGAAATGAAGTTAGAAATCAATAACACAAAGAAATTTGGGAAACTCACAAGTATGGGGAAATTCACACACTCCTAAATAACCAATGGCCAAAGAAGAAATCAAAAGGGAAATTAGAAAATACCTTGAGATGAATGAAAATGAAGACACAGCACACCAAAACTTATAGGATGCAGCTAGAGTAATGTTTAGTGGAAAATTTATAGCTGTACATGCCTATATTTTTAAAAACCCTCAAGTTCATAAGCTAACCTTCCACTTTAAGACATTGGAAAAAGAAGAGCAAACCTTACACAAATGGAAGGAAAGAAATAGATAAGAGCAAAATTCTTTAAATAAAAAAGAAAAATAACAGAAAATTAATGAAACGAAAAACTAGTTTTTTAAAAAGGTCAAAATTAGCAAAACTTTGGCTAGATTGACCAAGGGAAAAAGAGAAGATTCAAATTGTAAGAATCAGAAATGAAAGAAAGGATTATAAAGGAAACTATAAACAATTTTATGCCACTAAATTAGGTAACTTAAATGGAAAAATTCCTAGAAACACACAAATTGCCAAAACTGACTCAAGAAGAGGTAGACAATCTGAATAAACCTGTAATAAGTAGAGACTGGATTAGTAATCAAAAAACTACCCACAAAGAAAAGCCCAGAGCCAGATGCCTTCACTGGTGAATTCTACCAAACATATGAAGAAAAATTAATATCAAGTATTCCAAAAATAGAAGGTGAAAGAAAAATCTATCTCTATTTGCTGATGACATGATCTATGTAGAAAAATCGAAGAAATCCACTAAGAAATTATTAGAACTAATAAATGAGTTCAGCAAAGTTTCAGGACATGTGTAATCAAAATACAAAAATCAATTATATTTCTATATACTGGCAACAAACAACTTGAAAATAAAATTTAAAAAACAATTCTATCTACAGTAGCATCAAAAAGAATTCACACTGAAGGAATGAATTAACAAAAGAATTACAAAATTTATACTCTGAACACTACAAAAAGTTATTAAAGAAATTTTAAAAGATCTAAATAAATGGAAAAACATCTCATGTTCATGGGCCAGAAGACATATTGCTAAGATGACAATACTCCCCAAATTGATCTACAAATGTGACAAAATTCCTATCAGAATCCCAGCTGGCTTCTTGGTAGAAATTGACAAACTGATTCTAAAATTTATATGGAAAGTTAATGGACCCTGAAATAGCCAAAACAATCTTGAAAAAGTAGAACAAAGTTGAAGAACTCACACTTCCCAATTCTAAAACTTATTACAAAGCAACATTAACCAAGATAGTGTTGTATTGGCATAAGGATAGACATATACATCAATGGAATAGAATTGAAAGCCTACTACCCATGTCAACTAATTTTCAATAAGGTTGTCAGGACTGTGCAATGGGGAAATAATTGTGTTTTCAACAAATGGTGATGGGACAACTAAATAGCCACATGCAAAAGAATGAAGTTGGGCCCTCACCTCATTTTAATATAAAAAAAAATAAAATGGCTCAAAGACCTAAAGGTAAGAGCTAAAACTATAAAACTCTTAGAAGAAAGCCTAGGGGTAAGTCTTTATGACCTCAAATCTGGCAGTGGGTTCATAGATATGACACCAAAAGCACATGCCACCAAAGAAAAAATAGGTAAATTGGACATCATCGACATCATCAAAATTAAAAACCTTTATGCTTCAAAGGACACTATCAAGAAGGTGAAAAGATAACCCACAGAATGGGAAAATATACTTGAAATCATATTTCTGATTAGGGACTTATATCTAGAATATATAAAGAACTCTTACAACTTAATAAAAAGATAATTTTTAAATGTTGCCCATTGATCTGCATAGACATCTTTATAAAGAAGATATACAAATGGCCAATAAGCACATGAAAAGATGCTCCACATCATTACTCATCAGGGAAATGCAAATCAAAATCACAATGAGACAACTTTATACTCATTAGGATGGCTAGAATCAAAAAAGTCAGATAGGCCAGGTGGTATGGCTCATGCCTGTAACCCTAGCTCTCTGGGAGGCCGAGGTGGGAGGATCATTTGAGGTCAGGAGTTCAATATCAGCCTGAGCAAGAGTGAGACCCCGTCTGTACTGAAAATAGAAAAAATTAGCCAGGCATAGTGGTGTGTGCCTGTAGTCCCAGCTACTCGGGAGGCTGAGGCAGGAGAATCTCTTGAACCCAGGAGTTTGAGGTTGCTGTGAGCTACGCTGATGCCATGGCACTCTAGCTCAGGTGACAGAGCGAGACTCCATCTCAAAAAATAAATAAATAAATAAAAGTCAGATGATAACAAGTATTGGTTGTTGAAGATGTGGATAAATTGGAACCCTCATACACTGCTGGTGGGAATGTAAAATGGTGCAAACTGTCTGGAAGTTCCTCAAATGATTACCATAGTTAACATAGGGCCCAGCAATTTCATTCCTAGGTAAATACTCAAGAGAGATGAAAACATATGTCCACACAAAAACTTTGTACTTGAATATCTGTAACAATATTATTCATAATAGCCAAAAGGTAGAAACAACCCAAATGTCCATTAGCTGATTAACGTTTAAACAAAAGTAGTATGTGCATACAATGGAATATTATTTGGGCAGAAAAAGGATGAAGTAGTGTTACATAGTACTACATGGATGAACCAGGAAACATTATAATAAGTGAAAAAAGCCAGTCACAAAAGACTTCATGTTGTATGTTTGCATTTATATGTAATGTCCAAAACTGACAAATTTATAGAAACAGGAAGCAGATTAGTGGTTGCCTAGGGCTAGGAAGTGTGAGGGATAAGAGATCATAGCTAAAGGGTTTATTTTTGAAGTGATGAAAATGTTCTAAAATTTATTTTGATGGTGGTTGCACAACTCTGTTAAAAATCCCTGAGTTGTACCCTTTAAATGGGTAAATTGTATGGTATGTGAGTTATATCTCAATAAAGCTGCTTAAAAAACATCAGTGATAGGAAGTGTTATGATTAATTACTGCTGTTATTACAAAGCTAAACAAGGAAGCATCAAATAAAAGTTCTCCAAAGCTTTAAAAAAGAAGAGAGAGAGAGGGAGAGAGAGAAGGAAGCTTAAATCTAAGGGAAAAATTAAGTGGGGTACAAATCTGAAAGCTCAATCAAGATTGGCTGAAATCAAATCACCTACCATAGGTTCTCATCCCATGTGTTGGGGTCTTCCTGTATATCACAAGGACTTCCTTTGTCAGTTTCAAGTCTTGTGTTTCTTCACATGTCTAAAATTTTTGACCAAGAGTTGAAGAGTTTAATTAGCAATAACAATGAGAGAAGGAAAGAGAATGCCTTCTCTGTGTAGAGGTCGGGGGTAGACAGGGTGGTTAAAAGCCACAAAGGTTTACTGAGCGCCTACTATGTGTTTTTGTACTAGGCTTTGTAGGGAAGACAAAGATGATTGACATACGATATCCTTGCTCTTGAGGAGCTTGCAGACTCTTGGGGAAATTCAATGCAGTAAGTGAACAAGCTGATTCGGCTGGAGAGATGGAGGGAGAAGACAAGACTGTCTACCCTAAAGTTTCCTGGCAAGTTTACACGTTTTACAAGGTTAAAAAAAAAATTGAAAAATACTGGCCCAACTGGTTACACTCACTACACTGCGTAACAGATGACTCTTCTTCACTTCTCTGGTCAGGTCAGTCTGAACTTTTAGAGATTAGACTCTCCAGCAAGTGCAAAAATCTGTCTACACTATGTGGCTTCTCCTTACCCTCTCCCTTTTTTCTTCCCCTAGTGTTGAGCTCCCACATCTACGTGCAGAGCTCAGAGCAGAGATCCTCCCCACCTTGATGCTGTCCAGCCCTGTCTCCTAGGACAATCACAGTCTTCCCCTGGGAGCCCCAAATGGGCCACTTGTTACACATGAGGTTTCTGTTGCTTTTCTTTTTTTTTTAATAGAGGCAGTAATGTTCTGGATGACTCTGTGGCTAACTCTGGTCTGACCCTGCACTCCAGTGGTTTTATTAGCTGTGTGTTTGGCTCTGGGATCCTCTCCCTAGCTATTGTCGTTACTGAGACTATTTGTGTCTCCAGCGAATCTCTACTAAATCCCTGGCTGTTATCTGGCCTGGGTATGTGTGTCTACGGGGCGAGTGCATTCTTGTCTGAAGTATGTCCTGACTGTCTGTGATAGCAGCCATTGCCGCCCTAACTTTACTAGGTACTCAGATTGATATGATTAAGATTAATGAGGCCTCCTCTCAGTCGTGAACCTATTCAAGGATAAACTTGTAAATCCAGTGGGTTCTGAAGATGACTAGTTACTACTTACCTTTCAACCTTTCAAGGATTTAGTTTATAGCTACTTTTCCCTCTGACAATATCATTAGAAAGATGTCATGAAAGACATTGCTTCTGCAGCCCACAGATGATTATTCATAAGAAGTAGGCTTTTATGAATACTAATTCATAAATTATATTTATGTGTATGTGCAGATTCTATTCATGAATGGTGCTTCAATAAAGTCCTTGCCACGAAGGCAAGACAAGCACATACCCCAATTGAAAATTGTACCGTTCTCATGATTACTATGACAAAATTCTTCCTGAATTTTCTTGAAAATGATCACCTATTATAGATGACCACATGAGTTTGTCTGCAAGAAATAGACATGAAAATTACACTAATGTAAAGATAAAGTTGGGAAAGATGTAAGGATTCTGATTTTATAGTAGCTCCCCTATTACTACATATCTGGTCATTCCTGAGAGCTAAGTTTTCCAGGGAGCTGGGTGCTTTCCATTTAACTTAAACTTTTCCACCAGTTTAACCAATGTAATTTCCCTGGCTTCTTAAACAGTTCTAAGTTCATCTTTATTTAATGACTCAGAGCCATCCTATAAATGTGAAGGCAGCATGACAGTGGAAAGAACACAGACTCTGAAGTCAGCAGACCTGCGTTTGAATATTGGCTCCCCATTAATAGCTACAGGACCCTGGGCAACGTTCTTAAAGGTTTTGATCTCCAGTTTCTCATCTGTAAAATGGGAGCACTAGAATCAAACTTCACAGTCTTGATTTGAGGATCATGTGATATTAATAGAATGAACAAATTATAAACAAAAGCAGAAATGCTGAGTTTTTAAAATCATTGCATTTAGCACAGAGCCTGACACTTAAAGTAGGCACTGTTGAAATGTTAGCAGTAATTAGTATTAGCATCACTTAATAATGTGAAGGGTTTATTCGCTTTTATGCTTTTATTCTTATATCTGCTTTCTAATGTGGTTTTCTGTCTTACTCTCGAGCTGTCATCTGTCTCTTGTCACTGTCATCAGTGGCTTGCTCACAGAAGCCCTCCTCTCATCTTTCAGTGTGCTCTTTTCTAATCAGCTCTAGGCTTAGAAACCAGAAAACCATGACTTAGAATTCTGTGTAGAAGAAGAGCAGCCAAGTTCTCTGTGAGGGTTTTAGACTACCCGTGTGAGTACAAGGCATCATCGCATACTCGGGGCTCATACTTTGCAACATACGTCTTGGTTATTCAGAGATCTTTTTGGAAAACAGTGTGGTGCAGTAGAAAGAACAAAGAGTATCGGAGACAGACAGACCAGATCTAAATCTTAACTCCTCTACTCAGCCGTGTGGCCTTGGGCAAGTTAATTGATCTCTTTGAATCTCAGGTTAGGTAGAGAAAATAAGACCTATATCACAGAATTATATTTATTAAATGAAAAAAATATGTATAAAGTATATAGTGGAGTCTTAGACACATAGCAGGTGATACATAAAGCTTCATTCTCTCTCTTTACCCTGCATTTTTCCTTTCTTCCTGCGTTTTAGCAGTGTTTCTAGATAGATTGAGCTGCTGACTGGCTCAAGTGAGATATATGGGCTCATGGGATAAATTATGGAAGATGAATTAGGGAAGGAGTAGCGGTGAAACCGTAGAATATTGAGGCCATGAGAAGCTGAGCGAGGGAGTATGGCTGTAATTTCCCACCCACAAAAGAAAGAGAAAAGAAAAATTCCAAGATGAGAGAACAGTTTTGTGAAGGTCACAGCATAAAAAGTCATTAACACAAGCGTTGCCGCGATATATGCAGTTGCAAGTGTGCGTCATCCCTCATCAGGCACTTTTCTGGGCTGTTTGTCTCGTCTGCCAATTTTCAACATCAAAATCTTGACTATAGCTGTGAGCTGGAATCCACTTGGTTCGAGTGTCGTTAATAGTTAAAAGATTTTTGTCTGTTTGAACTTGAGACTTTATGAAGTCTTTTAAAAGAATCTGACTAATCCTTTTAAAGGATCAACTAAATGGATAATGACTAAATGTATATTATATGATGAAATGTGTATTGCAGAATAATTATATTTTATCAAATAGTTAATTTAAGCATAAATCTATGAACACAACTATAATCATCAATAATACGGTTCTGAGATTAAACACCAATCATTTTCCACTAAGGAACTGGTGGGCTGTCTCGCTCATGGTCCTGTTCTTAGTGCGTTGTCTACCGACCTTCTGGGTCCAGCGCTATCTTATATTCCTACTGGTCTACCTTGTCCAAATGCTTTTTAACTAGTTGCAGAAAATTCCCTGCTTCTCTGTCTGCAGTTGCTCAGAGTTTGGTCTTTAAAGGCAGTCCTTTTGAACTGTATTTCTATAACACTAGCAAAACTGTTCCCCATCTGCTCCTGAACGGAACCATTTAAAGCTGTAACATACAAAGGTTCACTTTCTTTCATTGTGTTCCCTGAACAATGCATGCCACAGCCACCCCTCTTGGTCTTGCACGGTTTTGATATCCTTGCTCTCGCTCACTTTTTTTAGGAAGAGAACAGTTTCTAGGTTGGAACAACCTGGAAAAGTCTTCTCTACTGTGCAGAATAGACGATAGTTCTTGGATCACGTCATACCTTCCTTTGTGACTATAGAAAACTGGAGTTTTATTGTTTAATTATTTCATGCCCAGATTTATGTGGGCATCAGCTCGGCAAATTTTACTGAGTTATAAAACAGTTTGGCTGCTTCCTTTTTTAAAATGCTGTTTTACTCTATTTTTCAAATTAAATTCTGATCGTAGACTGAAAGGTTTTATAAGAATCTCTGAAGAAAAGAAAATTACTAAAGCTAAAGTTAGAGAACATATAAAAGAAAGAGGAATTAAGTTAGAAAATTCAATTTAATTCCGTTTTAAAGCTCACATACTCATTTGAGCCTCACTTGTACTAATTCCAAGTTACTTTCTGGAGTTCTTAGTGATAAAGAAAAGGGATAAATTTTCTTGAGATAGTCATTTTTTAAAAGGTATAAAATCAGTGTTTGAGATTAAGAACCCATAAAGTATTAAGGACTCCGCCCTCACCACCATCCCTTCTAGTTCGATGAAATCTATGAAATATGAAAAGAACATCAAACTTAGTATCAGGACATGGTTCAAGCCTGGCTTTTCATTTACTACCTCCATGACCTTGGCCAAGTCTCTGAACCTCTCTGAGCCACAGTCTGTAAAATGAAGATAAACCTACCTTATAGGAATGCTCTGATTAAATTATGAAACAACTATAAAGCACTGTGCAAATACAATTTCATTTTGAAGTCATCAATTTCCATTCTTCTCTCCCGTGGGTTCACTCGTGTGCCTCCCAGAGCCTCTCAGTCCCTTCCCTGCCTGTCGCTGCGAGGCAGAAGAGCCCTGCCGTCACCCAGTCCTGGCGTGTGTCACCTCATTTAATCTTCGAAGCAGTCCTGGGAGGCAGGTACTTTGAGGACTTGAATCCAGGCCATCTAACTCAAAAGTCTGCATGCTTGAAGCCATGCTGATTTGAGGTGACTTTCAGGCAGCCATCAATACCTATCACTTTGCTGCCCTGAAGGAAAAGGCTTTTTACAGAGATTTTCCTTTGAGGAGGATGCAAGCTCACCACTGGCCAAAAGCCAAATCTAAGGGAGCCCCGGGGCCTCGGGAATGGTTCCCTTCTGCAGTCATGGGAGGATTCCCAGGAAGCTGGGGGCTGGCTCTAGAAGCAACATAGCTCCGTGCAGTGCCTCTCAGGGCCACTTGGAAGGTTTGAGGCTGGCGGGGCCTGGCCAGCAGTCCAGGGCAGTGACGGAGAGCTTGGAAACCAGTGAGGCTTCCACAGCCTGGGCTCTGCAGCCAGCTCAGCCCTGACCCTAGACATCTGCAGATGGGCCTGTATCTGGGCGGCCTTTTCTGGTCAGGCCGGAGGGAGGCTTGGGGACGTCTAGAAGGGAACCAGAGGTCCCAAAGTAAAGAAAGCCGGACAGGAAGTTTCCCAGCGCAGCAGGGGCCAGCAGCAAAGAGCAGAAAGCGCTGCCCCCACCAGCACTTGATGTTCTACGAAGTGCAAGATTGTGTCAGCATTTCCATTTTAAACCCCTAATTTCATAGGTTTACAGCTCAAGTCATAAAAATTCACTCTGGGCTGAAGTTTGGCATCCAGTCTCTTAGCTTTTTTTAAGCTATGTGCTCAAAAAATAGAGACATTTCTAGTTTCAGACATTTTGGGGGCTTCTATAAACACCCCGAAAGCGTCCTTTGGTAAAAATGGGTTTTTAAACTGTTAGTCTGTGATGCAGCAAAGGCCTGTCTCTGTGAATTTGCAGAAAATGTGTTTTGAGAAGTAATATCGTTCCACCAAAAGTATGGATTCCCTACACACTGAACTAGGGCAGTGAAAATGAGCAGAATCTAATGTTATTGTGTATTCAGAGCAACGTGTCATGTGACCCTCACCGCTACTCACCACTAGGGCCTGGAGCGGTTCTCGCCCTAAAAGACATTTGAATTTCCAACTGCTTTGTAGAGGGTTGGAGTCAGGAATTGATTCAGGTTTTTACAGGTTCTGTGACCTTGACTAATATGTATTTAAAGCTCCATTTCCTTTGCTTATAAAGTGGGGATAATTATACTTTCCTTGCAAGTGTGGTGTAAACAGAAAAGATCATAGATCTCAACACAACCTGACATGTAATGGATTGACCTTTATTGGTAGCAACTTAAAGGTAACTCGGAGAAGTGAAGGTAACCTCTAGTGGCCAGTAGTGGAAAGTCCCCGAACATTTTTACTCATTCCATACTTCTTCTGATACTTGTCATTGGCCACTGAGGCTGGAAAAGACATTCAAAGTATTAGCTGAGTTGAAAATTCTCAGGGGGAAGCTCCCAAGAGTGATGTTAAAAATCTCAATGTTGGAGAAATCAGACAAGTGACAATGAGCTAATGATTCTACAGGTACGGCAAGGGTCCCGAGAGCAGTGAGAGCTTGAATCAGATTCCTTAGGCCAGGTAATTGATACTCAGGCAACTTGACGGCTTACACCAGTCAGCCTGGTCTGTGGGAAGTTCAAAGAGCCTGGTCTTCTCCAGTGCTGGAGCTTTGACAACCTCTGGAAGAGAAGTGAGGACAGTAGCTTGGGCTGATGTCCCAGCCGAAGGAAGGGAGGAGCAGGAGCATGGCAGCCACCGTATGGGACCTCCCCATCCTTGAGCAAGAGGCTGGCCCTGGTTCCCAAACAGGGAGTGAAGGTTTATCTCAGGGGAGTGAGAAAATATCTGGCTGCAGTGCCTGGTTTGGGAGCAAGGAGAGAAATCCATGGCTCTGAGCCCAACCCCAAGCCACCAACATGATTCTCATCTCTGGAAACAAGGGTTCTGTAAACAAAGGGATTTTCAGAAACATCTTCATAAATAGAGGTATCACTGAAATGCCTGTGGAATATTTAGGGGTCAGTCAAGCCTGAGGTTTAACTTTCACTTTTTAAATGTCATCAGCAAGCGGCAGATCTCCCAACGGTTAACAATTTTACCTGCTGCTGTCCAAGCCTTTAATCCACTGAAAATTCCCTTCCAAAGGGAGTCAACAAGGCAAACTAAAAGCGTTTGATGAATCTCAGCTGATCAGAGAGAAGTTAGGTTCCTATTAAAGCCATTACGTTTCTAAACCCTTAGTACTACTTTGTTCTTCATGTTTTAAAATTATACATTCAAAGGAATACGCATAAAGCATATGCTAACTAGGCAAAAGGATAAGACAAACACTTAAGTACCCAAAGAAAAAAGCATCACCCACACCAATTCTCCTCCCTCTACCCTGGCGGTTACTCTACCCTGAATGGCGTCTTTATTACTCCTTTTCTTTAACATGTAGCTAACTTACGTAAGCACATGTCCCTCAACTATATTGTTCAGTCTTTTGAGCTTCATAAAAATGCCATCATACTGTGTGTATGCTGCAACTTCTTTCATTCACCATGTTTGCAGTATTCACTCATGTTGACGTGTATGGATATAATTCACTTATTTTCACTGCTATATAATATTCCATTGTTTGACTATACTAAAATTTATTTAACCATTGTCCCCTTGATAGACATTTGGATTGATTCCATTGTTTTGCTATTGCAGACAATACTGCTTTGAACATTACCTGAGGAGCATGGCACGAATTTCTCTAGGGATTTCTTTGTGCTGGATGATAGAGTTTGTACATCTTCAACTTCCCAGATAATGCCAAATTTTTTTCCAAATACTTGCCACATCCACCAGCAGTGTGTATTTGTTTCAGTTGCTCTATATCCTTTTGAATTCATTATTTTATTTGACATTTTAAGTTTTGGCAATCTAGTAAATGTGAAATGGTAACTCTTGGTGATTTTAGTTTGCATTTCCCTGATTTGTAGGGAAATTGGGCATTTTTTCATATGTTTATCAGTCATTCCTATTTGTTCTTTTGTGAAGTTATATATTCAAGTCTTTGGCCCAATTTTTTTTTTTTAAAAGGTGGAGTCTCACTGTGTTGCCCAGGCAGGAGTACAGTGGCTATTCACAGTCTCAGTCACAGTGCACTGCAGCCTCGAACTCTTGGGCTCAGATCCTCCTGCCTCAGTCTCCCAAGTAGCTGGGTCTACAGGCATGCACCACTGCATCCAGCTTTTGCCTAGTTTTCTATGGATTTGTGTTTTTCTTGTTAATTTGTAGAGATTCTTTATATATGCTATACCTTTTTCAGTTAATGTGTTACAAATATATTACTAACTTGTCTTTTCATTTATGCTGACGTTTGATAACGAGAAGTTTTAATATAGTTGGTTATTACTATCTTCATTCTTTTCTCACATAATTGTTTCTCACAGGAGGAAGAATGAGCTGGGATTTAGTTCACCCTCAGTGAGTGGCTCCCCTAGTCCCTCCTGGATATAGCGTTGGCTGGGAGGAATCTGGAGTTGATTCAGTTTATTTTACACATTTTTTTTTTCAAAGTAGGAGTCTGTCTCTAGAGGCTCCCAAAAAGTACAGGCTTTTGTTGATAACTTTCACCTGTTCTAGGGGAATTCTGCTTAGTGTCAAACAACCATCAGAGTCTCAAAAAGGTTTTTTATTCCAGAGAGTCAGTAAGAAATTGTAAAAAGAAATCCTTCCCCTTACGTAGGGTTCATGGTGGTGTGGTAATACGGAGCTGAACAAACCTAGTGTCTAAACCAAATTCAAATCCTTATCCACTATGTAAGTTCTCAGACCCTCAGTCTCTTTGTCTGTTAAATGAAGATAATTGTACCTGCCTTATGCCCTTGTGAGAATCAGTAAGATGGTACACCAAGTGCCTCCGTGGCACACGGCTCTCAGCAAACGTCTGTTCCCTTCGCCTTTGGAAGGGTGGTCCTTCAACAGCAGTCGGCCCACTCAGTCCGTCTGTGATCTCTGCCACGAACCTTCCTTCCACGCTCTCCCAACTTGCGTCTGCACATTTGGCCTCTGTGAAGGCTGCAGTAGAGAAACAGTTGTTGGCCAGGCCTTCTGATTCTTTTCTTTAAATACTCAGGAATATTAGCACCATCTGCTAAACCATTCCAACTCAACTCACCACATTCCATGTCAAATGCAAAGCCAGTATTTGTTTTTACAAGCACAAAATCTTAGGGAGGATAACTTAAGGACAAAGTACAATTAGACACTCTGATTTTCATTTTGTTAATTGCAAAGTTGCCCACACAAATGCCCCCTAGACTTTCATATTCTCTACCACCACCACCCGCCCCTGGTCACGCAGCACCCACACACACATCCTCCTGCACGGGCATTTCTTAGTTACCATAACCAGCTCAGTAGCAGCTATGATCAGAATGAAGTAGGAGACAGCTGCAGTGGTGTTTTGATTCAAAGCCTCCAGTTCTGGCTTTACTACTCTTTATTGCAGAATTTAAGAAATTTTTTAAGGCCTTTCCCCCTTGGTCAATTTTTCATCAAAAGGCCCTGGCTAGCACCGAGATACATGATCTTGGTAAAGTCATTAGACGCCATAGCATCTTTCTTTCTTTAGCCAAATTTATTTTCCAGTAAATATACCAATTCAGGATCTCAAATGTTCTTTGTAAGCTGTTCATGCCTTCATTTTACAATCTTTCCTACTTGGTCAGTTGTACGGCTTCATTCATCAGTTTCTCATTCTGAATTCCTTTAAACAAATTCTTCATTCATTCAATCAGCAAATGGTGAGAGTTTTACTTTCAAAAATGTGTGCTCTTAAATGTACTATTGCCGAAGCTATTGTTACAGTGTTCAGCAACTCATAGCCCATTGATCTGTGTTTGTGTCATTGGTGTGCATATTGCTTTTGTTGTATATACATATATTCAGATACTTCTATCTCATTCTCCTTTCATTAATATAAAAGCCCTCCCCGACATGGTGATGTTCCGTGTTTCTGTTTACCTATAATGAACTGCAACATTATCCCACTTGGCAGCACCTGACACCGCTTTGTAACACAGTTGTGATTTTACTTGTCTCTCTCCTTCTAGATTGTAAGTGCAAGCCACCTGTCCGCCTTTCAAAGACCGCTTTTTCTGGTGTCCTTGAGGAAAAGGAGTTTTGTTTCCAGGGCGCAGTCCCGAACTGTCTGCACCAGGGTCAGGAGGGGGCTACGCTGCTTTTATTTCCCCCCACCCTTAGTTGCCTTCAGCGCCGCTTACACGAGGCTGCTGTGGATGGTTTATTTTTATGGGAGTCGTAGAAGGACTAACGGCACGAAGGAGCAAACAACTCAGAAGCAAGCGTGAGATACAGCTGTCCTCAGTGCCCAGGGCCTCCCCATGACAGTTTTTCCTAGAAAGAAACAGTCATTCCCTTGGCTTTGGCTGACTGCTGCCTTCGTAGGCCCTCTCTCCTCCCCAGCCGTTCCTCGTGTGTCTGTGTCTATCTCTGTCTCGTGGGGTCAGCCCACCTCTTTTGGTGACTCTCTGCCGAAGCTCAAGTCCCTGCACTGGATTCCACAAAGAAACTCGGCTCTTTCTTTGTCTACCAGGCCGTGCCTTTCTCAGCCAAAAAATGTTTTCATAAACAATAATGTTACCTACCCTGAAAATCAGTTTTGCAACTTCCCTAGAGTAGGAGTGTTTGCCATCGGTTTTTGTTTGAAATACCTTTTTTTTTTCCTCACCACTACAAATGGAGGGACCATATCTTATTTCACATCATTCATAGTGACTTGCACATGAAAGGTTCTAATTTTGCTGTTCCACTCTCTTGGTCTTGTTTAACAAAAACACTTGCATTTCAGTCGTATGTGAAAAGGAGAGGGAGGAAAAGGAAGGAGACAGCATTGACTTGAGGTTCCCGGCTTACATGGTCAGGTGGTTGGTAAATCGTCAACCTTTGCTTAGGGCACACAGGAGAAGGAGCAATTTTTCTTTTGTGGGGAAGGAGTTCAATTTTGAGCATGTCAAGCTTGAGGTATCTACAGGACATCAGATAACAATATCCAGAAGGCAGTAGGAATACAGATGTTGGTATTCAAGGCAGAAGTGATTTCTTTCTTGACTTGGGTGTCACTAGTGTGTAGGGTACTGTACCGGTTAAGCTGTAAGAGAAATCACTCAGAATGCCAAGGAGAAGAAAAAAAAAAAAACAATGGTGCAAGATAAGATGATGGATTCAGAAGTCAGTGACTAAACGGTACTCCTGGAGATTATAGAACGAATGGGAACAGATACAATAATCAAATATATAATAAGAGAAAATATAATAAAATAGTAGAAGAATTTCAATAAAAGAGTCAAGACAAGGTCTACTATCATTATGCTTATTTGTCATGGTGTTAATATAAGTTCTATCAAATAAAAAGAAAGAAAGGAAGGAAGGAAGCAGGGAGGTTGAAATATCAATATATCCTTGCTTGGGTGAGGCAAAGTCATAAAATGTAACCAAAATGTGTGTACCCTCATAATATCCTGAAATAAAAATTTAAAAAAATTAAACTGACTTCCTTTTGTAAAAATAAATAAATAAATAAAGTGCCGTTATTTGTTAAAAAAAAAAAAAAAAGGAAATATTGATACAGTTGTGCACAGCATAATGAAATTTTGGTCAATAATAGACTGCATATATGACGACAGTGGTCCCATAAGATTATAATGGTGCCAAATAATTCCTATCACCTGGTGACATGGTAGCCGTCCTAATGTGGTATTGCAACACGTTATTGCTGTGTTTGTGGTGATGCTGGTGTACACAAACCTGCGATGCCAGTCGTATAAAAATGTACTTACTACATACAACTATGTGCAGTATATAATACTTGATAATAAATGGCTATACTACTGGTTTATATATTTCCTATACTTTTTATTATTTTAGAGTATACCCCTTATTAAAAAATTTTCTTATTAAAAAAAATTAACTGTATAACAGCCTTAGGCAGGAAGGAGATAACAACTCCTTGCATGTTATTGCCTCTGATGACCTTCCTGTGAGATGAGATGTACAGGTGGAGGCCGTGATATTGATGATCCTGACCTTGTGTAGGCCAAGGCTAATGTGTGTGTTTGTGTCTTTAACACAAACAGAAAAGTAAAAAAAAAAAAGTTTTAAATAGGAAAAATCTTATAAGGACATAAAGAAAATTTGTTTGTACAGCTGTACAATGTGTTTGTATTTTAAGCTGAGAGTTACTACAAAAGAGTCAAAAAGTTAAAAATTTTTTTAAAATTAAAACATTTATAAAGTAAAAATGTTACAGTAAACTAAGGGTAATTTATTATTGAAAAAAGAGGCTGGGCTCAGTGGCTCACACCTGTAATCCTAGCACTTTGGGAGACCAAGGCAGGAGGATCCCTTGAGCCCAGGAGTTCGAGGCTACAGTGAGCTATGATGATGCCACTGCACTCTAGCCCACGCAACAGAGCAAGATCCTGTCTCAAAAAAGAAAAAGAGGTTTTTTTTTTATAAATTTAGTGTAGCCTAAGTGTACAATGTTCATAAAATCTACAGTAGTGTAGAGGTAATGTCCTAGGCCTTGAAATTCACTCGCTGGCTCATCCAGAGCAATTTCCAGTCCTGCAAGATCCATTCATGGTATACAGATGTACCATTTTTAATCTTTTATGTTGTACTTTGTGCCCTTTCTATGTTTAGGTACAATAATACTTATCACTGTATTACATGCTGTACAGGTTTGTATCCTAGGAGCAATGGGCTATACCATATAGCCCAGGTGTGCCGTAGGCCATACCACCTAGGTCTGTGTAATTACACTCCATAATGTTCCCATGATACGTTTCTCAGAACATAGCCCATCATTAAAATGACACATGACTAGTTAACAAATACAATTACCTGACAAGAAAATATAGAAGAATTAAATAAAAACTACTAAACCCAAGAGAGTAATAGTAGTCATTTACAAACTAAAAGCTGTTTTCCTACCACATCTCAAGAACACTTAGAAAATATAATGGAGAAGTATTAAATAAATACCATGCACAGTAAAAGCAAATAAGGAGAGAGCTAAGTTTGGAGATGCAGGGGAAGGAAGTTCAGGGAATTCCTTTCATATGGTCCATGTTATGAGTGGTAATTACACCCCGCATTTTTGCTATTACTGCACATGTGCGACTTCTGAGTTCCCAGTTAAACAGCAAACTCCTAGACTATAGGATCATGTCCTCCCTTCTGTTGCTCATATGTAATCTACCAGAGAGCTATGCACAGAGGAAAAGAGTTGAAACTGTCTGATTTATCCTGTTTTTGTGCATTTTTCTCAATTGAACTAAAACTGTAAATGGAGACTTAACAAAAGGAAATAATTACTTTGTGAACTAATGAGAAAATATACCTATTTTGATATACAGAAAATATCCCTATTTTCTCTCCCCCAACCTGAGGACTCACAGTTCCACTAGACAAGATTCAGTGTTCACAACCCTGTTAAATTTCTTTGCATCAACTAAGCACATTTTATAAAAAGACTTTTCAGAAGTGAATCTGCTAGAACCAGCATTCTCAAACAGATTAGGGTCAAAGGAAAGAGAAAGCAAACTCTTTCAAACCAGAGTTTCTCCTCTCCTGTCCTTTTTCTCTCTTCATCGTTTGGCTGGCTGATTATCTGGCACAAGAAGACAGTATATCTGTAAATCAAGGATGATGTATAAAGAATCATTTGCTAACTTAAGACTATTCTAAACTACCGGTGTCTTTTTTCTCTTGGTTGTCTCAGCCTAGATCCCTGTTTCACTTAAAATAGAGCCACTTAAGAAGTAAAAGTGCTTATAGAAATTCAGACAGTATATTGGCATGCATTGTGGATGTATTTGCATTGCCCTGATAACTACTGAAGTTGAGCACCTTTTCATAGAAGACTTCTGATTTTGGCAATATTGTGACTTAGATAATCTGCAAATGCTGCTGCTCAAAAAACTCTGGAAAGATGATAGCAATTTTCACCTAAATACATAGCTAAGCTTGCAGGAAAGTGAGATAAGTCCTTAGTTGTGCCAAAAATGTATGAACTAAAAGTGTTGTAAATTTAAGCTGGTGCTAGGTCTACCTGGAGTTAGAGAACCTGTATCACTAATCAGGGGACTTAAATTTTTTCTGCTTAATTATTTAAGGATTGTCTTTATTAAATAAACTTTTTCTAGTAAACTGTTTTGAAGTGTAACATGCATTCAAAAATGTGTTCAAATCATAGTTGGACAGCCTGCTGTGAACACATTCATGTAACTTGTACCCATACCAAGAAACAGACTTTTGCCGGCATACCAGAGGCATTCCTTGTGACCTACCCAGTCACTACTCATCCCTCCAAGGGAAACCTCTATTGCAACTTCCAACAGCATCAAATTAATTTTGCCTGTTTGGCCTTTGAATAATGAAAACATGTGGTTTGTACTCACTTAATCCTGGCTTCTTTTGCTTACCATTATGTTTGCAAGATTTAGCTATGCTTTTGCATTTCATTGCAATCATCCATTGCTGTATAAAAGCCCAGTGTGTGAATATACCACACTTTATTTATCCTTTCTACTGCAGATGAACATTTGTGTTGTTCCCATATTTGGATTTTAATGAATAATGCACTGTTAGCATTATATACACACCTTTTTAAAAAGCACATATGTATGCATTTCTTTTAAATATATACCCAAAAGGGAAATTGCTTGGCCATAGGATATGTTCCCATGTTCCTACTACACATAGTTGTAGGATACTGATAAATGGTTTAGTAGATACTCCCAAACAATTTTCCAAAGTGGTGGTACCAATTTACATTCCCACTGGCTATGTATGAAAGTTCCACCAACTCTGGGTATTATCTTTCTCATTTTAGCTATTCTGGTGGTAGTAGAGTAGTATTGTATTGCAGTCATAATTTGCATTTTCCTGATGACTGCTGAAGTTGAACATCTTTTCATGTTTCTTGGCAAGTTGAGTATTCTCTTTTGCAAGTAGCCTATACAAGTGTTTTGCCTATTTTTCTATTGAGTTGTCCACCTTTTTCTTATTGATTTATAGAAGTTTTCTATGCATTCTGGATTTGAGTCCATATATGCATAAAAATATCTTCAATATGTTCTATTCTGTACTTGGCTTTTTATGGTCTTAGTGTTATCTTTTGATAAATGTAAGATTTTAATTCAATATAGACCAGTCTATCAGTTTCTACCATTATGGATAATGCTTTTTGGATCCTCTTTAAGAAATCTCTGCTTAGCCCGAGGTCATGAAGATATTCTTTCATGTTTTCTTTTAAACACTTTGTTTTATGGTTCATATTTAGGTCACAATCAATCTAGAATTTATTTTTTGTGTATGGTGTGAGTCAGGGATCAAACTTCATTTTGTTTCATGGATGTCCAATTGACCCAGCACCGTCCTTTCCACTGAAATGCCACCTTTTTCATAATGTAAGTATCATAAATGTGTGAGTCTGTTTCTGGACTCCCTATTCTGTTGAATGGCCCATTTGCCTACCTTTGCACCAGCCTTACCTGCTATAGCTTTATGATAGGTCTTCTTATAGTGTAAGTCCTCTAGTTTTATTCTTCTTCAAGATTACCAGGGGCTTGAGCTTTAGCTGACATATGAGGACAGGAGAGTAGAGGATTTGGTTGATCCTGAGACTTACAAATAGCTAAAAGCCCCCAAAACTCCCACTCGGAACAAGGCAAAGAAATTTTGTCCTCCATTGGGTTTAGGGTATAAATTTCTACTTTCTGCATAGTCTAACAATCCCCACGCTGGAAATCAACATAAAAGGGTAATCTTCAAAAGCAGACAAAACTGTTCTGAAAAGATCTGCCAGGAGATAAAACCTGGCTTAGGATGAGTTTTCACAAAATTGTTAAAACAATGGAAGAAAAAAAATCTGTTGTGAAATACCAGTAGACCCAATAAATAGCAGAATTAGATCAGTCACCTCCCCACCCCAGAACCTCAGATAATAGAATTATTATATAGAGCTTACTTTAAAATATGCTTAAGATAATTAAATACATAAAAATAAGAGATTGTGAACATCAGAAAAAGCAATATTCTTTTTAAAGACTAAGCTGACTTGAAAAGGAATCAAATAGAATTTCAAGGAATGAAAACCTTGAAGTTGAAAGTATTCGCCGATTCCATGAAAGTGGAAAGTCTTAGTTAAATAAATGACTGATTTTAACCATAGAAGCACAAACATGACCCCTGATTAATTGTCCTTTTCTGCTCTGGCCTCAAGCAACTTTCCATTTTTGGTTGTGACACATTTAATACCAGCAGACACGGAATCAGCAGGAAATGTTCTGAACGGGTTGGACATCCCTCTCAACCCATTCCCGAGGTATTTGTCTGTCTTAAATGTTAAATGTGGCCTTTTTAGTGAAATACCACCAAGAAGGTAATGCTCAAAAATGACCCAGCAAAATAGAAATACAGAGGGAGCTTCCAGTGGCTAAGCAGTTAGCATTGGAGGGATTTTTTTAATGCCACCTAAGCAAAATGAGCCCCATCTGGTCTTGTTCAGGCTTCGGCTGTGCTGCAGGCAGCTGACATAATTCTCCATATTCAATTTCAACACTTTCCCCAGTGTGCATAGTGGAACTAG
The DNA here is from genome assembly GCF_020740605.2 of Lemur catta. Lineage (NCBI taxonomy): Eukaryota > Metazoa > Chordata > Mammalia > Primates > Lemuridae > Lemur > Lemur catta. The sequence goes on along the minus strand of NC_059142.1, from coordinate 26,545,971 downwards.
CACAGGTTTTGGCGTCAAATCTGAATTTAAATTCTGGTTCCACCCCTTAATGCTGTAACTGGCCCAGAGTTGGTGCTCAGTCCCTAAGACCTTCCTTCCCCTCCCACTTCCAGAACCCTTAACAAAGGCTCAGGGCCCACAGTGGCTACGCTTCTACCCATCTGAGTCCTCAGGACCCTCATGAAACATTTAGTAGTAATAATAGCTACTGTTTACAATCGCTCATGCCAGTTATTGGACTGTGTGTTTTATATAGATTACTTCGTTTCAATTCTCACAATGACCCTGAGATATATACATATATAATGTTCCCCCTTTTTTTAAAATAAAGAAACTGAGACCTTTTTTTTTTTTTTTTTTTTTTTTTGCCCCAGATCACATGCTAAATGGTGCCAGAAATTTGAACCCGGGTCTGTTCTAGGTTCTTTCCGTAACACTAAGTTGCCTGACTTGTGGCTTAATATAGTACTTTCTAAATTCAACTTCCCTCTGAAAAGACAATTCATTTTCATTAAATCTGAAACACTGGCAAGTAAACAAAAGGGGCCTGGCTGACTTTCTCCTCGACGGCTCTGTGGTCTCCTGACAGCCACGTTTCTGTCGCAGGTCTGCCTGCGCCCTTGCTGCCCGCTCTTATGTAAACTCCTCATCCGGGGCAGGCTTTATTGGTGCCGCCTTCAAAGCCAAGGCGGCCATCCGAGAGGATAGAAGAAACCAGCAAAGCATGGGATTCGGGTGAGCCATCCCAGGTACAGCTGTGTTTTTCTGCACCAGCACATTTGTGGAGCAAATTTGGTCTTCTCATACCGGCAGTTAATGAGCACAAGCGCAGTTCAGTTCTTTGTGTAAACAGGGGCGAGAGAGCATGTGTCTGAATATAATTCCGACTGCATCAAGGTCATTTTAGAGCTGGTGGAGCTCTATTTGTCTTAGGAAATCTCGAAAACTTTTATAGGGAATTCGGAAAATATTTTCGGCCAGCAGGAAAGATAAAATCCCTGCACACAAAGTGCAGGCATGGGCCCAGAGACTGAACAGACAGACTGCTGTAAAACCCCTGTTTAATAAGGCATTAAAATGCCATCGACCTGGACACATTTAAAAAAAAAAAAAAAAAGGAGCTATGAAAACAAATACCATTCAAGTAATTAGGATCTTATGCCTGAGGCCAGCCTTGATGCCAAGCAGGGACTTCCCTGCAGGAATTGGAGCGAGCCTGATCCCCAAAAAGAGGAATCAGCCAGGACAAAGGCCCTGGTTTTCCCAGCCCCCTCCACCGCCTGCCTCTCGATGCTGAAGGCAGCACGTTTGAAATAGTTTCCCTCTCGACATCTTGGGTGACTTCCTGGTCCAGTAGCTCAAGTGGGGGTCCCGTGCCCCTGGGGGTGATTGACCTGCTTGCAGGAGGGTCCTTAAGGGTGGGCCCTTGTACCTTTCTGCTCCATGAAGGACAAGGAGGCAGTTGAAGGCCTACTCTATTGGGTAAATCTGTGCCAAATTGGAGTGAAGGCTGGCGAGGGAACATTTGTTTATGAATGTAGCCGTGAGGGGGAAAAAAGCTGTCTTTTCACTTGCTCCTGCAAACACGGAAGCTGCTGCAGAGCTATTTCCTGCCACCATGGCTTCTGAAGGGTTGACGGCCAGGTGCGCGGCAGCACATTTCATTACTGCCACCCTCCCTGCCCCAGCATCCCCCGGAGTAGTTTCTGAGGGCTCAGCCCCAGAAATTTGAAAAATAAAGAACTTGTCCCAATTTTATTATTTCGGGAATGATTATTTGTTTGTTTGGGGGTGGGGTACCAGTATTGTACAGGGTTGAAGATTAGCAGATCTAATTAGCTTTCACAAAATGGAATTTTCAATCAGATTGTGTCTCTGGTTGGTACAATTTGAGAGGACTTTTTATTTTGTGCCTTTTCATTCTCTTTTCTTAAAAAAATTCTCTTACGAATTTGTGTCAGTGATCAGTAACTTTTCTTAAGGAAACCTGTAGAGACATTTGTGACTATATCTGGACATGATTCTCACATTTTATTTCTTCTTCCTCTTGTACATTTCCTTTTCTTCCAAGAGATTGTAATCACCAGCAAAATGTGAAAACGAAGAGAGAGTAGAGAAAGGGAGAGAGAAATAGAAAGAGAGGTGGGGAAAAAAGAATGAAAGAAACATAATTAAAGCCCCTGCGTTTTTCTGGGGTTAATTTGAATCGAAGCAGTTGGTTTCGTTTTGCAATACAAAAGAAAAATTCAGGCCTTAGGGCCTACGACTTTCATTAAATTCAGCTTTGGTGAGTTCTAATAATACAGTGGTTTATTAAAGGCGTGAAAAATGTCATTGCGGAGGCCTTCCCTAAACAGCGCCTCACCTCTTGGGTATGACTCATGCTTCCTCCAGGGCCGCCTGAGCTGTAAAGTTGGGGGCAGGATATTTGAGGTCCAGTGAACCGGCTCCTTGAATCTCTCTTGCCGTTTGGCTGGGATCACGTCCCAATTAGCAACCTCGCCATGCAGAGCAGTAGCTGCACAGCAAAAGTACAGAGAGCGTCTGGGTGCTCAGGGCTGTTGTAAGTGATTAGTCCGAAGGAGTAGCGCAAAACTTAGAACCTCGTCCCCGGCAGGAGTCTGCTGGAGGAAATGAAAGGATCAACAACACAGAGGAGCACTGTGGCCGATTGTTCCCGGCCACAGCCACAGGCTTTTTTGTGTGTGCCGGAAATTGACCTCATCAAACACGGAGGATGCGGGCGGGCGAGGATGCTGGTAAGGCAGGTGATCATGCTCAGTCATCCACCTCTTACGGTGCAGGAGACTGGGCCGTACCTTGCCAGTCATCCCTCCTGCTCAGTCTATAAAAAGCAGTGGGTTTTTTTTTTTTCCATGAAAATGCAGAAATGAGCATGGACTGGTCCTAATTGGACCCACAGGAAGCTCACTAGTTGCAATCCTTTTCGTTTCTTACTGTTTTCATTCAGAAGCATCTCATTTGGCCTGCGAACCAAGCCTCAGAGGTTGGCAACACAGATATTACTCATCCCTTTTTATAACGGAGGAAATTGAGGCCAAGAAAGACGGAGGGACTTGCCCAAGGCCTCCAACGAGATAGTAACAAAGCTGGGACTTTTCTTTCAACAATAGATTTATTCCCTGCGTTACTTAGTTTGGCAGCTGACTCTGAATGAGGGAGCAGAGACCCAGGCTTGTTGCTTCCTGGAGGTGGGCAGATGGCTGCTCCACTGGAGGCACACCCTTTCTGAAATGTGCTTGAATGTCGTCCTGCCTCCTTGGACGAGCCCTAAACCCCTGGAAGTGTGAGGTGCTCAGAGGGCTGGAGGGACCAGGCAGGATTCTCCCCAGCTTCGCCCTCCTGCCACCACCCCTTGGCACTGACTCCGCACTGCACATAGGTCTAGGCTTTGGCATCTGGTAGACGAGGCTTAATTGGGAGACAGCAGAAGCAATACAGTCAATAGAATTTTCCAGAAAAAAAAAAATGTCTCTCGTCTTTTAAGCATCTGAAATGAAATGTGTGCAGACAAGCATCCCATGGTGGGGGAAGGGGAGCAACTGGAACTGAGCACACACTTTATCTGTATTATCTCATTTAATCTTTCCCATGACCTTGGTCGACAGGCAATATTTTATTATCCCTAATTAGCGTGTTGAGGAGATGGGCTCACAGAGACCAGGCACCCATCTAATAAGTGGTGGAGCTCCAAGTTCGTTCTCCTTCCCCTACCGGCCCTGGCCTCTCCACCCAAGGCTCTGGGATACCGTCTCCGGGAGGATCATGTAGAGCCCAGAGCATCGATGGTGTGGCAGAGGTCCCAGCCTGTGCGCAGTGTCACCTCATGGTGACTTCCTTATCACTCTGTAGCCTCCATGGTTTTTTGATCTCACCTCCATTCAGCAAAAAACTAGAAAGTACAAACTACCAATATATTATTTATAAACTGATTAGCAAATTATATTAAATACATACGTACTACCGTACTAATATAGACATTAGATATTTTAAAAGGACGAGATTAAAATGAATAGGAAAAGAAGTTCTGGCATCTCCTTCTCTTCCTTTATGGTGGAGAGTTCTGCCGTAGGTTCAGACAGAGCCCTGCCATAGCTACGAAATTCACCATTGCAGACGTTATTCATGGCATCACAATTCTTGAATGCTGCAAGGGAGAGGAGGAGCTGCGTGGAAGAAGGAAAGGGAGGTTCAAAAACAGGGCACGTGACACAGCCAGCATGTGACAGCTCTGGGACTTGGGCCACATCTCCTGACCCCCTAGTCCCAAGCTCCTTTACCTGCTCTACATTGATATAAAAAGAAACCAAAAGTTCAATTTCTTGGGCCAGAAGATTACATTTTAGCGTCCAGTGTGACGAGCTGAATGCCTGAGCCTCCCATGCTGTGTCTGGAGTAAGTTCATGTCCATCAGCTGCCCTGGGGAGACATCCATTGGCCTTCCAGTCTGGGCCACAGAGCGTGTGTGCCAGGCCACCGGCACATGTGGTCTGGGGAGAAGGAAAGCTGTGCTGCGCTGCATTTGATGCTATTAAAAGCAGCTTACATAGTTTCCATCATTCCTAACGGAGCCGCGTCATTTCACAGACCCAGCCCTTGCTACAGGCACCCTAGGTAGGAATTCTGGATGTTAAAGAAAAATGACTCCCAAACAAGTCTCTTCCAGATCATCCCAAGGAAGTGTATTGTGACCAGGGGTTGGAAAGGCAGGGAAGGAACAGCCTAGCTCTGCTACCCAAGCCAAGTGGCACTTGGGGCCATCCTCAAAACACTTTATTTTTTCTTCCCAAAACATTTTAAACAGTTGTTTTAGAGACAACTGAATGATTTACTAATTCTACTGGCGTGGACCAAGCTGACTCATCTACACGGAGATGGGGAGGCCTAATGCTAGGACAGCCCCCCATCTCTGTGCATTGGAGGGCAACAGGTAGCCCAAGCTCATGGCCCAGCTGTGGTGGGTGGAGGCGATTGTAAATTTTCATCCTCTAAAAGGGTAACCCTCTGCCATTTTGTATCCTTCAAGTCATAAAATTATTTTTAAACATGTTTGTTTGTTTTGTTAATGAATTCACAGTCACCTAAAATACAAATCTGTTGGGTTCAGAACCCACAGAGGAAAGGGAACAAGGAGAGACAGGTGACAGAATGCACAGGGATGATAATGGTGATAGTGGTGGCCTTAGCAGCATCTTAAAGGAAGAGCAAAGGGCTTGGGTTAGAGAGAGCTGGATTTGAAGCCGGTTCTGACCCTCAGCCCACAGCCTTGAGCAAGTCTCTTCATCTCGTTGAACCTCAGTTTCCTCCTCCGTGAGGCAGTGGTGGTCACACCTCTGCAACCAAGTTGTTGGGAGGATTAAATATATATTAGAGTACCGAGCCCAATGCCTGATGGCTGATTAGTAACAAACTAAATGTAAAATTTATTTTTCTTTTCTCATTTTGCACATGGGAAAACTGAAGTTCAGAGAGTTCAGATTCAACCTTCATTTTCTGAATCTGAACTCCAAGCGGCGCCACCCACCAAAGCAGGCAGGAAGGAGGGTGGGAACCAGCATTTGCTGAACGTCTGTTCAGTACTAGAACATCAGGGACCAAGGACGTGCCAGGCCCTTCCACATAGGTGTTTTAATCTTCACAATCCCAAGAAGCAGATGTCATGAAGCATTATTATCTGCATTTCACTGACTAGACACAGAAGTGATATCTTTGCTTAATGGCACAAACCAGAAGGTGTCGGGAACCCGGGATTTCCGGCTCAAGGTGCAGAGTTGGTGGCACTAACCTACAGGGGCCGGAATACTACTTCAGCGACTCAGCGTTCGCCCCGGGGGCGGGGGGCGGGAGAGCTCAGGAGTGTGCAATCCAGCACCTGTTCTTGGTATAAGGGTAGAAAAGAAGTGGCAGCAAGGCAGCTACTGTGACGGGAAGCGGCTCAGAGAACACCTGGCCGGTCTCCATCAGGCCTGAGCTGGAGGATCCTCTGCAGCACCGGCCAGCTCACCCGCCACGACCCTGTGGCGATGGGCCTCCTTGTTTTCGCTCAGCCCCAAATTTGCAGCCTGGGACTCGCATGCCCGGCCTGGGAAAGGGAGAGACACACAAAGCTGCCTTGCGCCCTCAGGATGAGCAGTCTCAGACAGCTCTTCCTAAAAGGACAAAGCAGGACTGCTGAGAAGTCTCTGAAAGGAGCCTCGCTTTGCCCCGTCGTAAAACAGGAGTGGTACTTTCCACCTTCCTGTTAGAGTGATGCTCTCTCAGTGCCACAGATTAGGCACCAAATTGTATCTGGAGAAGTCTCTCAGTCTCTTAGACCCAAAACCAGAGGCTTGAATCAGTGTATGCTGAGGAACCAGCCTAGCTCGATAGCGCCTCTGCAGGCAGGTTGGCAAGTGGCTCACCTGCTGCCCCACGGCCCAAATGGCACCTGCCAGGGTTGGGAGAGAGGTCGGCTGTGAAGGGGTGAAGGACCCAGCAGTGTCGTTTGCTGACTGTGTGTCCTATGCCAGGCCCTGCACGAGGTGTTTTGTATAGGGAGCCATGTTTGGGGGCTTCTTGGTCCTGGTTTGGTTTGGTTTGGTTTGGTGGTTGTCTTCTTAAGAGAGAGGTGGGCCAGTCCCATCTAAGAAGTCCTTTCATAGGAAGGTTTGAAGGAGGAGACAACTTGGAATCTTTGAAGGAGAAAGAGGGGTTGGCGCCTGGCGGTCCGACGCTGGGAACAGCCCTGACCGAGTGGTCCCGGGCCCACCTGCCGCGAGGCAGCAGCGGGATGACGACGAGAGCTGTCAGTGCGAGCATCGCACTTTGGGTACGGCCTTACCGGGGCAGGAGGGCGCTCAGGTAGCCTGCGACCCTGCAGACAAGCTGTAGAAGTGTCCCGCTTCCTCACTACGTGCATGGTGGCAGCCAGAGCAGAGGACAGGTCACACAGAGGTGACAGCGGGGTTACTAATGACGGCAGCACTCCCATCCTGAGCAGCCTCAGGTCTGCTGCCTGGGCGGTGGCCTGGGTCCACCTGTCTGAGCAACCCGCACCCCATGAGCGACTCTAGTGCCCGGGAGGGCCCCTCGTAGCAGCCCCAAACTCCACGGCCTCACCCAGCTCACACTAGGGAGTGGGCAGCCCAGACCCAAGGATCTGCCACCACGGCAGACACTGCCGGGCCTGACGGAGGAAAGGAAACGCGCAGACAGGACAGAGCTTCAGGAGGCAGAGTCCGCGTGATTCGGTGAGTGAGTGGGGTGGGCAGGTGGGCAATAGCAGGCATCGGCACCGAAGTCCGGGTTCCTAGATGCCAGTGGGTGGTGCCGTTTGCCAAACAGAGGATGTAAGGGAGGCCTGGAGGTGGGTTCTGTGCTCTGGTTTAAACAGGGTGAGCTGGAGGTCCCGACATCCCTAAGCAGAGATGTCCAGGAGACGGTGTCCAGACGGGGAAGTGCAGTTAGACTTGAGGTTCGTCAGCACGTGTTGGCGAGAGAAGCTGTGGGAACAGACGGCATGGCCTGGGGAGAGACCTAGTGAGCAGGGAGGATGCCGAAGTCCCAGACCTTGAACAACGGCAGCGTTAAAGGCCTGGGCAAAGGAAGGGTGTCAGGAAAGGACGGACAGCGAGTCGGGAGGACACAAACAGGGCAGGGTGGCCCAGGAGACGGTCTTTGTCCATTTGACCTGCCTTCGGCGCTAACCACTTCCTGCAGTTGCTGCCATTAGCACTGGGGCAGTTGCTTTGTAGCCTTTCTTATGCTTTTTATCTTTAGTCTTTTTCTTTCTTTTCACTTCTACAATCACATCTTATTTTTTTTTCTTTAATGAAATCTTTCAATTATAGAAGTAATACATTTTCATTGTAAAGAGTTAAAACAGAGACGTATGAAGGAACCAATATAAACAGTTTCTTCTCAATCATCTCTGTGCCGCTAACACACACACACACACACACACACACACACATACACACAGGTTTGTTTTTTGTTTTGTATTGCACACAAATGGGAGACCATATATCAGAAAAGTTTTTTCACATATTTCATGGAGATATATATTTCATTCTCTTGTTATTTAATGCTATTTAATCTGTAGTTTGGCTACATCAATCTTTTTTTTTTATCAAGTGTTCTTGAGATCATAGTCTGTATTGTGATCCTCTTTTTTCACTTAATTTTAAATGTATTCCCATGTCATTAAAGGCACTTTGTAAACATAATTTCAGTGACTGCATCGTATTCCAGAGTGTAATTTACCAATTTACTTTCTACCCATTTGGGGCTATTAAAAGTAATATCACAATGAACATTATAGAGCATGAAACTATGTCCACATTTCTGGTTATTTTCTTTAGGATATGAACACTTGGAATCTTTGTCCATGCTGCCAGATTGCTTTTTTCAGAAAAATTATAACAATCTGTACTCTCAGCAGCAATGACTCAGAGAGGCTCCCAACATCTTTTCTTGAACATTTACTAAACTGTTAGACAAAAGTGATGTGTTCTTACTTCAGTCGGCATTTTAGCTTATCCGTGGTGCTAGTTTTGTCCAGGTTAATAATTATCTGTTTGCAATTCCTCTTCTAAGAATTACCTGAACCTGCGTCCGCTGCTCTAGTTTTCTAAAGTTAGCCTTCCTCCCTCACCGCCAGTCCGGCCCAGCCCTGAGCCCTCCTGCTCCGGATGTTTATTCCCCACCCTTGTCTCCACAGTGGTCCTCTCCCTCCTGGTCCTGCTCACAAGCCTTTCCCATCCCCTCTGTCCCCTCCGCAGCGGGTCTGTCTCATGGCTCCTGCACCTTGCTCAGCGTTCCCCAAGTGCCCGCACTGCAGAACAGAACAGCCAAACATGAGCCCAGAATGTCCAAGAAGGCTGTCAGGGTCTGTCACGGGCTGGGGGTCCGTGCTGACAGGCCAGGAGACACAGCAGGGGCTCTTGCTGCCCTGACCCGGGCCCAGGGAAGGGTGAGGTGCCACTGTCGGGACCTAACCTACTGGGACTTTGCACGACCCTCTCCGCTACCCGATATCCCCCCTCTCCTCTTACCCTGACTCGGGCTTTAACTTTCACAAATGATACAATGTGCTGGTTTGGGGTTTCTGCAGGAGAATTTCGGTGCTCCTTGGGGCACGGGGGCCTGCTTGCCCTCGTTAGAGAAGAGGGGCCCTAGACACTCTGCAGACGCTGCCAGGCCACGGTAATACGCAGGGGCCGTTTGGGCTGTGGCACGTAAACCTGGCTCTTCTTAGTGAGACTTCACAGAAATCCCACTGGAGACTTCCCTGCCCCTGCCCTGTCTACTTTCCTTCATAATGATAAATGGCTGAAAAGAAAACTATCTAATCTCCAAACCGCTTGCTTTTTTTCTATTCTTTCTTCAAGGAGAGAAGGAAGAACACAGTCACATAAACCAGAGTCCTTCATCGCCTGCTTCTCAGGAGACAGTTCCTTCTCTTTTCATCCCAGGACTGTTTCTGATCTGTGATGGGTTCGCATTGAAAGCTCCAGCCCGGCCCTCTCTAATCAGCTGCGACAGCCGCTGCGGTCGCTTGGGTTGCCCATCGAAATTGAATTGATTACCTGGCCCCCTTGCCGTTTTGTTCGGCACACAATTGCTTAATAGCTGTCACCTTGGCTTTGAGTCCCGGCCGGCTTCAGGCTGACTGGTTCCCATTACTCAGGATGGCCAGTGCAAGTTCATCACCTCTACAGGATGTCCCTGATTGATTCCGTATGCCTTGGAGACCTGTAATATATTTGCATAGGGGGGAGAGAGGGGTGTCTGGGGGACGGAATAGAAATCCCTGGGCCGCGGGAGCTGCCAGGTTTCACTGCGGGGCTTGCCGTATTTGAATCATTACCAGGACTTCTTGTCAGGAGTCTGGCCTCTGCTGACATAGCTGCTAATGAATTTGTAAATTTTTAAAAAATACAAAACAACCCAGCCTGTTCTAACCTTTGCTGTCGCCACCTGCCACCTGGGTGGGGGAGGCAAGCAGCAAGGGCGCTGTTCCGGCCTGAGCTTGTGCTGGTCTTTGAAATGACAGTCCCTCCCCACCCCACCCCTGCCCCTGCCCGCTGAGCACTGAGCGGGAGAGCCAAGGCTGGGAGGGAGACATCTTTCAAGTGAAATCCCTTGCACTGGGAACTACTTCAATTAGACAGCAGGGGGAATGTTAACATGCCCTCCGGCCTTTTAAGTGGGTTTTAATTTTATGTTGTAAGATAAGACACTGCAAGGCCGGCTGCTGCTCCTCCAGCAGGCTCCATTAGTGGGGCCAGCCGAGGCCTCTTGACCCCCTGAGGCCCAGCCCAGGCTGGAAGTTGGTTTGGTTTTTTAACAATTTGTCAGTCTGACCCAGCTTCTCCTTTCCTCTCCCTTTTGTGATTCCAGGCTCTTCTATCGTTGAGGGCCATGGGGCGGCTGGTGGAGCTGCTGCTGAGAGGCCCAGCCCGGCTTCCCCACAGTGGCCGGGCCCTGCGCTGGGGAGCAGAGCCCCAGAGGCTGCCGGCCCATGGCCACGCAGCTGAACGTTAATCGGCTTTTGTCCCTTCTCAGGCAGGGCACAGCAGAAGCAGACCCTTTTCATGTGGCAGGTTTCTGGCCCGATGATGTATGACCTGTTGGCGCTACTGAATGGTGCCCTTTGTTCCAGGATATCCCATGTGCCCCCTTTTTATTGAGCTGTTGATTCAGAGGGGCAGGAAAGTTCCACAAATCCCACTACAGGCCTGGCTTTAGCCATGCCCCGATGGGGAAGCCAAGGGACCTCATGTTTCCCAGAAAGCGGGTAGGAAGCTGTGGGCTGCCTCAAGGCAAAATGCCCCTTAAGAAGCAGCTTGCTTTACCTCGGATTCAGCTGTGTGTCTGGAGAGAGCTGGGAACATACATCTAGCCCCAGCCCTCTGCCTGGGTTCTAGAAGGTGCGGAGTATCCCATAGGTGTAGTCTTTGCCCAGAAGGAAAAGAACAGAGCAGGTATGAGTTAGGAAGAGCCCCCCTTCCCTGTCCCCTGAGCCAAGCTCAGTTAAGTTTTTCTCTGTGACCAACAGGCCCGAGGTGGGAGCCAACAGCTAAGGGAGGAAGGAGCCGGCCTCCTGTTCTGCTGGAAGAAGGCCAGCCAGAGAGCAGACCTAGAGCCTAGAGCCACAGGGGGAACGGCTCTGGGGAAACGGGAGACAAGGTTGACTTTTTACCCAGCAGGAAATCTCATCTCAGCCCTGACAAGGACAAAGATTCAAGGGCACTTCACTTGCCTTCTCTTCTGCTGGTTTCCCAGACCAGCCTGCAGTGGAGATGGCACATGAGGGTGAGTGGCTTTGGGGAGGGAGCCACGAGGGGTGGGGGCAAGTTGCAAGGTGTCCTGAGGAGGGAGAGAACCAACGGCATCTTCCCAGACCTGCCCCTCGTCCAATCTCGTGGGGCGAACCTGGGCTGGATATCATCTCCTTTTTTTTCCTCTCACCTTCTGGCCAAGCTTCAAGGATCTGGCAAAGTAGTGGGCAAGTGGGGGCCTTGCCAGGCCTTGACTTACCCTCTGTGGGGTGACTGTGGTGAAGAGCTCACACGTCTGACCACTCCAGGAAGCCCCAGGCACTGACTTGAACCTGCCATTCAGCTCCTTTTCCGGAGCAGTTGCACAGATCCCCCCAGGAATTTCCTACTTACGAGACCATTTCCCCCAAATTGCTAGGTTGTGTGTTGACTGCTAAACGGTGACAGATTCTTGCTTACTGCCTGCTGCCCTTCTGGGATCTCTGCGGGCCCTGGAATCCAGACCCAGATCCTGGGAGTCGCATGAGATCGAAGGTACAGTTACTCCATCGGTCCTAAATTCCTTCACTCTGGGTTCAGAGGCTTCATGGTACAAATGCTCAGAGGCACTGAGGGCCTCACCTGGCACTTGAGAAAAAATGCCAGCAACAGGGAGGCAGACACCATCGCTGAGCCAAGAAAGGACAAGTCAGGAATAAAGAGCATCCACACGCTTCACAGTTGTAAAATGGCTTTATGTTCCGATATGTAAAATAAAATGTCCGTGCTATATAACAAAACACTTGACGTTCCATATCGCCTGTTAGCTAATGTGTTTTCTAAAAAAAGCTTTATCTGTAGTGTGTGTTTGTTCATATATATATATATGTTCCATCTAAACCATTTTTAGTCTTTAACATCAAACATGTAATAAAAATTTAAATAGATGTCTTTCCAAATACCTCCAACGTTCATTTTTATTAAGTTTATTCATTTGTAAAAAGCAAAGCTGAGTTTGACGTGTGGCCCGCATTTGTGAGATATATATATATATATTTATTTATTTATATAATATATAAATAGCTATTCGGCATGCAAAGAGTTTAGTGATTTCCCAAATTTGACTTAGAGTTCAACACACCAGTTACACCGAAGGTCTGGTGACATTCAACAATAAAGAGCAGGGCTGAGGACGTGTGAGGGCGCTTCCCTGGAGAATTATCTTTGCTCCTCTGAGCTCACTGGCTGAACTTACTGGAAGAAATGCATCTTTCAATTCTGTTTATTTCTGTTGGGCTTTCTTGCTGCAGACAGAGGTGTGGATTTTCTGGGAGCAGGCCCCGGAGATGCCCGCATCGGCTCCAACGTGGTCTCCTGGGGACTCATGTTTTATAATTGCCAGTCAGAGAAGACAGATGGTGCCTGAGAGGCTACATCTTGTGCACCAGAGTAAGAGACTGCATGTTGGGGACCTCGGGGGAAGGGCTTTGTACCTTATGACAAAACCTGAATGACAAAGATGCTATTGGTTACATTTTCCCTCCCCTTAAATGAAAAAAAAAAAAAAAAACTTTTAGCACATGATCCTTTCTGCACATCAGCCCTCAGCCCTCTGAGCTCCAGGAATCAATTTCTAGGCCGCTGAGCAGCCAGCTCTACTCTCGAAGCCCACTCTGGGGCTGAGCTGAGCCCGCCTCTCAGGTACTCTCACAGAATCCGTGGAAGCCAAAGGGGTGGGCCTCCTGCCACCAAAACAAGATTCTCAGCTCCCCTTGTAAACAGAAGGCCAGGGGCTCTAAGCTATGTGCAGAGCCCTCCCACCCTAGCAGTGAGACTCTCTCCTGTGGGAGGGACCTTACCACCTGGCCCCTGAGTAAATCCAATATTATAAAAAACCTCTAAATACCTCATATGAACTCTCCACTCCCATCCCCACCCATGGGCATCCCAAGAGATGTCAGATAACAATGAACCCAGGTCCTGCAGCCAAAAATCACTTCTCAGATCATTGTTTGTGGGTTTTTTTCCTTGTCGAGGCCTCAGTTGTACGTCAGAAGATAGATGCTCTCCAAATACACGCACACGTACACACACTCCCCCTCTGAAATACCTTCCTGTGTTTCTTGGTAGTGCAGGCCACCCACAGAGGTTAACACTGGAGCAACATGGTCCCGGGGCTGTCGAGGAGACGTGGAAGTCATCCATCAGTCCAGTTCTCTACCGTCCCCATTCCTGAATGATACTGTAAGGACGACTCTCGGGACAAGGAGAAGGTTTGAGAGTAGAGAAACTCATTGGCAGCATTCAGGTGTGGCGAGGGTGGCTTCCTCTCACACACTGGGGGGAGGCCACGCTCTCTTGGGAACGAGGTGGCCGGCCCCCGCTCTCGGACCTGAGATTGAGAGAGCTGATTGTAGACACTGAAGTGGGTGTTTCCTGGGGGCTGGGAGCTCTGAGCAGAGAGGGTGGGCAGCCGAGGCATCATGGTGGTGGCAGTGAAGTGAGTGGGAAAGGGCTGGTAAGGCACAGTCTCCATGGTCTGGACGCTGTAGCTGGTGTACGGTGCGACTGAAGTCCACATGTTACAGCTCAGGGGAGGCGGCGGCAAGTCATCCACCCCAGACACCCCGGCGATCTCAGGCCCTGAACCTGAGTACATGCAGGCTTCTCTTGGGGTCACCTCACTGCAATAGGAGGGGCTCAGCATCTGTTGGTCGTAGGGAGGGGGAGAACGGAAATAGTGATCCTCCCCCACTGAAGAGGGAGCTTCCAGATAGGATCGCTTGCAGGGTAAGTCCAGGTGGCGGGCACTGTCTGCTGAAAGACAAATATCAGGAAGAGCTATTTCCACCAGCCCAGAGCACCCTGCTGGATGCCAGGACAGCCTGCCCTTGTCACTCAGCACCCGCCCTTGCGTCAAGTTACCATGGTATTCCCAGAGCCATTTTAATCAGCTACAGCTTTTATAGGGTGGCAGCAGCCAAAAAGTGGTCAGATTATGGACCCTACTCAAGGGCTGTGGGGGACACCACGTCGCTGGACACTGAGTGCAGTGCTTAGCCAGGCAGTGCATGGCTTTGATCCTTTGCCAGCCTGACTCTTGGCATAGGAAGAGTGCAGTGGCATTCTCAGGCTAGGCTGGCCCTGGCCACGGGAAGTAGAGGCTGGTGCCAGGCCAATCCAGGCCCAAAGGCCACATCTGTCTGAATGAGCCAAAAAAGTAAGGCCATGAGGTTTCTGCCTCAATCCTCAGCTCCCCGGAAGGCCTCAGTAAGCCAAAGCTACTCATAGGCATGGTTCTGTTGTTCTTAGAAGAGGAAGCAACCCTACATGTGTTTTATTACACAGATTCCAACATAACTGTCTGCAAAATTACGACATGGAGCTGGTAGTAAGTGAAAAAGGTGACATACTTTTCAGGCTGAGCTGATATGCTGGGGAAAGATGACATCAGATGCCACAAATCATGTGTGTGTGTCTTTCAACATCCTCAACCCTGAGGGCTTAACTGTCTTGATTGACACAACCTCCCCTGGGGCCAGGACTGCTCTAGGCCTGAGGGCTCGGGGAGTGGCCCACTCGGCCAATTTAAGAACACTCACTCGAGGCTCATCTTGGCCTCCTGTTTTCTCTAGGGATCTACTCTGGTGGCTCTGTGTCCACACAGGGCTTGAGCAGAGGGTCTGGCTGAGTTTGGAGGCATGTGCCCTGCTGGGGGACCTGCCCCTCTCCATATTTTCTCCAAACCTCCCTGTACCAAGTTCTTGGTCTTGGCAAGTGACCAGTCACTCTGGGTCAGGAGGGAACAAACTTTTTCAGCCAAGGGTCAAATAGTAAATATTTAAGACTTTGTGAGCCACGCTACATACTTTTGTCCCATGAAAGCAGCCCTAGATAATATGTAAGTAAGTAAATGAGTATGGCTGTGTTCCAACTTTATGGAGGCAGACTAAGATTTGGATTTCATATAATGTTCACATTCACATATCATGAAATAATCTTCTTGATTTTTTCAACCGTTTTAAAATATCAAAACCATTTTGTACATGTGGCAGGTAGAATTTGGTCCAAGGGCCACAGTTTGTGGATCCCTGCTCTAGGCCATCGAGTTCTAGCAGCACTGGTGCAGGGGTCAGTTGGAGCTCTGCCTGGCTAGTCCCTGGGAACAAGACTGAGAGAACATTCTGGATTGCAAGCAAAAGTCCCTAGAGTCATTCCCAAGGGAATTCCAGTGGTCTGGTAAGGTTTTCTGGTGGAATAACACTAATCATCCCAATTCTATCCATGGAAAAAGCCAGACCTGGTACCAGAGCACAGATGTTACGTTTCCCAGTGCAGGGTTTTCCCTCACAAAGAAGCCCGGCACAGACAAAGTTCTGGGGCCTGTCTTCCCGGCCCCCTATCTGCATCCACAAGAGCTCAACACTTAAGCAGCCTTTGCAGACCCTGGTAGGATGAGGTAGAGAGCCCTGTACACAGGACTGTCTGTTCTGGAATGGCAGTTGCTTTGATAAATGACAGCCCCAATCCAAAAACCTCTGGATTGTGAAGCTTCAGTGTCCTCCTGTGCCGTTTTAAGTAGAACCCTGTCTGGGGACAACAAGGCCATAAGCTGTAAGGATGCCAAAGGCTGCACATCCCGGAACTGGAAAAGATGGCCCTGTGTCCAGCCATGGTCCCTAACCCTTCAGGCCCTCTTAAGCACCCAGATATAAGCGTGTGTGGCGGGAGGACCTCACCCCTCCTCTGACCCTCCAGGGCTCATAAACCAGGAAAGAGCTACCTCGTCTTTTCAGGCAGTGATAGAAGAGGCTTGAGTCCCTCTGGGTGGGGAAGGTGCTGAGGGGCAGGTCCTGCGGCTCAGCCAGCTGTGCGTGCGCCCCGTTCTCGTGCTGGTAGTGCTGGAGCGCCTGGTGAGCGCCGAGTAGGGGGCCGACGTCTGGGGTGGCTGAGAGCTGGGGGGAGACGAGTCTCTGCCTCATGATGCTTTTGGAAATCACAGGGTATTCCTTGCTGAAGGGGCAGGGAGGACAGGCAAAGAGACAAGATCCTTTGAGGGTTATGGAGTCCACATGCCTGAACCCAGTCTGCCTATCCCGCCCCCAGGCAGCCCCACCTCTGCAGCCGGGCGACGCGCAGGTCACTGTCATCACTGCCGCGAAATCCCTTGGCGAAAGGGTTATTCTCAATTTTCAGCTGTGTGATCTGTTAGAAGAGGACACATGGTAGAGTCACGGGCAAGAGAGCGGGCCACTGGCCCTCCTCCCCGACCTCAACATAGAGCCGTGGCAGAGTCTGGGACAGTGGCTTTGCCATTCCATCTGGCTTGGCCTGGGCTCTGATCCATTCCACTTGCTCTGCTCTGACCCTTTCTGCAGCTCTGCAGCCCACTGCCTGGCTTCAGTCCCGCATCAGTCTCTCTGGGGACCTGTAAGCGGTTAAGGGAGCTTCCTCTGCATGCTGCCCCTGTCTGTGCAACTGCCACTCTTCTGCCTAAAATCCCCCATAGCCCTGCCCCAGGGACCCCCGCCTACGTCACCAGTCCCAGTGCATCTAATATCAAAAGCAGCACATGGGCAAGGCAGGGGAGAGCAGCCATTGGTGATGAGGGGGCTGGGACCTCCCAGGGCACAGCAACAGTGTCTGGGCTCCTCTGCCCACTTCCTACCCCTCTGTCTGCAGGCCCAGAATCCTACCTTT
This sequence comes from Lemur catta, assembly GCF_020740605.2. Classification (NCBI taxonomy): domain Eukaryota; kingdom Metazoa; phylum Chordata; class Mammalia; order Primates; family Lemuridae; genus Lemur; species Lemur catta. The sequence continues at coordinate 26,529,010 of NC_059142.1, read as the reverse complement.
GGATGCACCAGGAGAAAGAAGATTGTAGAACAAAAGGGCCTAACACTCAAACCCCAAGGCAGGCTCCATGCTCCCCATTTTCACAGCGTCAGAACAGTGACCACAATTATTTTGTACCAGAGATGTACATGTCTAGTGTCCTTTTCTGCTCATCATTCAATTTGCTCCCTGCTCTGAGGGACACTGCAGGTTCCTGAGGCCCCTGCACTGGGCCTGCCTCAGCCTTGCTGCGTCTTGGGCTTCACTTCCTGCCTCTCTGCAGCGGCAGCAGGAATGCCGCCTGGTGTTAGTGGAGGGGGCTATGGCCGTACCTTGTGATTCTGGTAGGAAGTCACAGAGATGAAGGAGGTCTCTGGGAACACGTGAGTACAGAAAGCTGTGTTTTTGGAGCCAAAAGCATTGTTCTCATCAGCCTTAACAATGTGTAGCCGTGGCTGGTACTTGTGCATGGAGTTGAGGATGATCTGGAAGAGAAAGGTCTCATTTAGGTCCCCACCCTCAAGCCCCAGGTCCTTGACCTTGTTCATTCTCCTAAAAAGCCCAGGATCCAGGGCCTGACTACCAGGACTTGAACCCAAAAAGATGCTAAAGCTCCCAAGTGAAGAACCAGGCCCTTGAGCCCCAAACTCAGCCCTCACTTAGCCTCCCTGCTCCGATACTAATGCCTGGCCCCAGGTGTTACGATATGTCCGATTGTTTCACTGTGGTAAGGGGGAACTCGGGTTAAGCCCTGAACAGCGTAAAAGCCCTACCACATGTACCCACTATTAAATTGGAAATACTCAATCAACACCCCTGTGCATATATAGTAAAACTCAGTAGAAAGTAAGTAGGGGGGAGGAGGGGACAGGTAAATTTCACACCTAATGGGTACAGTGTACACTAACTGGGTGATGGGCACACATGTAACTGACTCAAACTGCACAAAAGCAAATCATGTAACCAAAACATTTATACCTCCATAGAATTCTGAAATAAAAAATAAATAAAAGCCCTCAGTGAACTCAGCACAGTGCAGTAGGTGGAATTCTGAGTTGTCAGCAAAAGTCCAGGGTGTTGCCAATTCCCTGTGTGACCTCAGGCAAGTTACTCGACTTCTCTGAGCCTCAGTTTTCATATTTGTAAAATGAGATCCTGACACATAACATACCTCCTTCAGGGGACCTCTCCAGGATGACCTCTTCACACCCCCCTCACGTGTGACCTGCCTTCCCCAGACATGCCAGCTGTGAGCCCTCGGCTGCCTCACCTCAAATTTGCCCTCAACAAAAGCAGCTTCACAGCCCAGGGCTCTGCCGGATGGGGACGAGGGAGGAGAATGAGGAAACGCCCCACTCTATTATTCATTCTTGCGTTTCGGTGTTCACAGAGGGATGCTGGAGACAGCGAAATGCATGGCACCCTCAGGCCTGCCCAAGGCAAAGCTGCCAGGCTAGAAGGAGTCCACTGTGGGCTAGAGTTCAAGATGCCAAGACAGACAAGAGACCAGCAAAGTTCCTAAAACAATGCCATGGCTGGCGGAGGCAGGTCACCCCGGCTGGACAAAGCTTAGCAAGGAGCCCCCAGAGTCACTCACAGTAGTTGCTGCTCCAAACTTGCCTCATTTGGCTGCGCCCCACAGTAGCAGCTGCATCATGTGCCCTTAAAGTGTATTTTTTATCGTTGACATTTGCCAGACACCCTCCAATTGGAGGCAGGACCAGGAATTTGGGGCATTTTATCAGCGCTGTGACTTTTGTTAACCCTTTGGTTTCTGTCCTGGCTGGGCCTCAGGTCCCATTCCCCCTCAGAAGTGCCCCTTCCTTGGGCTGGCCCTCCTGGCTCCGCCCTTCCAGGTTCCCAGGGACCAGACCTGGCCCTGAAGCTTATAGTGAAAGGTTTAACCCTTTGGTGACCAAGAGAAAGGCCAGAGTCAGGCTCTTCCATGAGTCTTAGTTTAGGAAGACTCCGTTCTCATCATGCCCTGGGGGACAGGGAGCCCAGAGAGCAGGCTCAGCTGAGGAAGGGGGTGGGCTGGGAGCTGGCCTGTGGGCTCTGGCCTTCCCTGGGCTCTTTCATTTGGCCAGGTGGCTCCATCCAGCAAGAACCAGCCTTTCTGCCTCCTGCACTTGCCATTCCCTGTCACACCCCCTCCCTCCCTCCCTTAGCGACAAACCTTGGGACCTTCTTGGGGCAGGTATGGAACTTCCCAGACCCCAAACCACATCCTGTAGCTGGGGACCCATTGCCCAAATGGGGGTCTGCCCAATGAGAAACTCAAGAGAGACCGAAGGACACGAATCCTACCTTGGGATTCACAGTGTGTGTCCCTTTTCCAGGAGATCCAGGAGCCTGGGAACATTCCATGGTGAGAGGAGCTACTGGGTCTTGGAGAACACTCCACAGTCCCTTTATGTTACTCTGTCATCCTGCACTATTCACAGAGATGCAGGAGCCCACAAAAGACCGAAGTTGCCCAAAGATCCAGTGATTTAATACCTGGGAGGTAGCCTAGATGTCTCCAGAAATGCCTGGAGCTGTACCTATGCACTTTGCATATACTGTTCCCTCTACATCTTGATCTTCCTTTCCCGTTCTCTCTCACCTTCTAGGCCTATCATCTCTTCCCAGAAGACCCGATGCTTCCTGGAAGCCTTCCCAGATACTAGGGCCCGCTCTGAACTGCCTGTTCTGAAACTTCCTCCTCGTACATTATCTACTTGGCTTTTATGCTGCTTCCTAATGGATTCCAGTTTCTTCTTGTCCCTGATGGGGACTGAAGTTAAACTATAAACTCCTCAGGAGAAAGGGCCATATCTTTTATTCCTTTCATACCTCCAGGCTCCTTTGCCCCAAAACAGGATTTAGTAAGTACGGGGCTGGGTCACAGGAGTGGGAAGATTTGGGCTGTGACAACAAACGTTCTGTGGGAATGTAGGCAGGTCCCCTCCCCTCTTTGGTCTTTACCTTCTTACTAGAGACAAGAGAATCTCTAAGGCATTTTTCAGGTCATAAACTGTGATTGAGCATGTATGGGGACAGTCCTTCTGTGAGCTCCCACCATGCAGGACCAACCCCTGGTCCCTCAGGCTCTCCTAGGGTGGCAGCACAAAGGGGGAGGACAAGGACAGTAGACTGACAGAACCTGAGACACAGGCCATAGGCACCACTGCCGCAGGGAGGCTGTGCAGGACCCTGGGACAAAAGGCAGCATCCACCCTGCTCCTGTGACACCTGGGCAGTCACCACAGTCCTGGTCTGGTCACAGCCCTGGGCAGCATCGTCAACTCCCCTACTCACTGCCACCCACCTTCAGATCCACTCAGTGCCCAATCTTGTGACTATCTATGAAACAAAAGCCTCTCCGTTCCCTCCCCACACCCCTGGTTCAGGGCGCCTGCTGTCTGTGGCCGGGCTGCTGGGACAGCCTGCTCCCTGACTCCATCTTCTTCTCCTCCACCCTCACCTCCTACACATACTGCCCAGAACCTTCTGGGACATCCAAGAGGACTGTACATTACTTGAGAGCCAGGCCTCTTCTATTTCCTCTTCTTGCCCCCATCCCCCACCACTCCTTAATGCCCCCTCTGATTATTCCCTCTTACCCTTTGAAATAAAGGCCAAACTCCTTAGCCCATCAGACAAAGCCCCTGATGCCTGGGGTGGAGAGACGGGCCAACACACCTTCTAGGAGAGAGAACCAGACAGGCTGGCAGGGAGACCTAAGAGGAAGGAAACTGCCAGACCTACAAGGGGTGGGTAGGAGCCACTAGGGGAGTGCAAGCCCATCCACAGGGAGGTCAAAAAGGGTCCAGAAGCCTCTATGATCTCTGTTCACCAGCTGTAAGTCCTGAGCAAGCTCTTCTCCAGCCACCGGGGGTCCCATCTGTATGTCAAGTGGGGCCTTTGAGTACATGGTCCTGAATACCCCTCCCACCTCAGATAGTCCGGAACCTGGACAGGTGTGTGGGAGAAAGTCCCACCCCTTGAACCAATGCAAGTCAAGTATAAATTTGAGCCTCAGTCCCATCAGCCGAGAGAAACCAACTCAGTGACTCACACACCTGGCTTTGCTCGGAAGTTCCTCAGGCACCACATTAAACTGCTTTGCCAGAGTTTCACATTTATATTTGTTGCAGAGGATGTTGGGCCAAATGGGCCAGCCACGTCAACAACCCCGCTACATGACTGGTTCCATCATCATCATTGTTTTACAGAAATGGGATTCATTATGTTCTGGCCACAATTCAGAAGGCTGTTCTATTTTAACAACTGCAATAGCGCCAAACATCCATCTCCTCAAGAGATCACCATAGCGTGCTTGGCCAATGAGGCCCAGATTTATCTATGTTAGAATCGCAGAACATTAGGGCATGGAGAGGCAGAGCACTGAGATCATTCCGGTCCAACCTCCTAATTTTACAGATGAGGAACAGAAGGCTTATAGTGGGAACGTGACTTGCCCAAGGACACACAGCTGCTTGGAGACAGAGTCTTGAGCAGAATCCAGATGGCCTTTCAGAGAGCACACACTGCTTTCAACAATAAGCTCGGTAACTAATGAGAAGGTGTCACCCAAACACTGCAAGGGACGTGGATCACCAGGCCCTATTGTCCATCGCAGAACACACACAGCTGGATTGTAGCCATACAACATTGTGTCTAATGTCCATTTTGTCATATATTAAAATCACATTTACCCTGCATCATAACTTTACTAAGACTACTCCATCATCCTTCTTACCTGCCCCTACCCCCAAGACCTGCAAAGAGGTTAGAATAGAGATAGGATCTGTAGCTCAAAAACAAAAGAAGAGAAGAAAACTGAGACCTGCAGAGGTTGAGTAACTGGTCAAAGGAAAATTCAAACTGCAACTGAGTCAGGCAGCCCATCAGCCCTCTCAAGGGGCCTTAGCCAGATGGGTCTTAGGCCTCACTCCCAGGGCAGCAACCCTGGGGTGGTACCATAGGGTCCCAAGACCTTCTTGCCTTTTCTCACAGCAACAGAAATAATAGCTAATATTTTCTAAGCATATCCTACGTGCCAGGCCCTGTGCTAGGTATTTTGCATACATCATATATTTAATCTTTACAATATCCTTATAAAGTAGGCATTACTATTGTCCTCATTTTAATAGAGGGTCAGGGAGATGAAGGCATTTCCCCAACATAAGACAGCCAATTTGAGGCAGAGCCAGAATTGGTACTAATTTCCAAGCCTGAGCTCTTACCTTTACCTGGCTGGGGAGGGCGGGGCCTGTTCTGGAGTTCTGTGGAGCATCTGTATCTCCCAAGGCACCTGGCAAGGGCTTGGCACATTGTCAGGGCTCAGAAAATGTGAGAGGAAAAGTGGGAGATAAATAGCTCTGGGTCCCCACTGTCAAGTTAACAGCATAAGCTTGCAGGGGGACATCAGCCCCTGGCAGAGGAAGTATCTTTGCTGTCTAATTGTCACCCCCTAACTTTAGTGAGTTCACTCACTTACCATCCACCAGCACCCACTGGTTTGCCAGACATGGTGCTAGGCACTAGGATGCGTGTATGGTGCTTGAAAACCTCATGGTTTACTATCTAGTGAAGTCACACAGTCACCCCAAAATCAAGCAAAAACAAGTGGTAAGAAAACATAGTTGAAGAAAGATTGCATTTATAACAGTAACAAGCAAGGCAACAAACCTAACAAGAAACGTGAAGAGCCTCATGAAGGAAACTTCCATACACTTGGACAAAAAAAAAGACTTCAGCAAAGAGAAAAACATTCCTATCAATGTTCCCCAAGTAAATATATAATATAAAGCAATTCCAATCAGAATACAAATAAGTTTCTTTTTGAACACCACAAACTGATTCTAAAGTTCATGTGAAGAAATAGATAAGACTCGCCAAGAAAACTCTGAAAAAGAAGATCCAGGCAGACTCGCCCCTGGCAAACATTAAAACCTATTATTCAGTCTCAACATTAAGGGACTGGCACAGGAATAGGCACAAATTCATACAGGGATTTAGTGTACAGAAATAAGGCATCCCAAACTATGGGAAGAAAGAAGACTATTCAATTACTGGTGTTGGGACAACTGGATAGCTCTCCAAAAAAAAAAAAAAACACAGTTGGATTCACACCTTGTATCAAATGCCAGGATAAATTCCAAAAGGATCAATGGTTTAAATGTAAAAATAAATCCACAAAATACTAGAAAAATATAGAAGAAAATCCCTTTATAAGGAGTGGATTCAGGCTTTCAATACCCCCAAACCCAGAATACGTATAGAAAATGCTAATTCATTCAAAAGCATCCATGTGGGAATATCACAATAGGCAAAATCAAATGGCAGAGGACAAACTGGGAAAACATGTGCAAGTCATACTGCAGATAGGAGCTAAATCCTAATTTACAAAAGCTTCTAGTAATTGGTGAGATATCTAAAATCTAAGACAGAAATGAGCAAAAGATAACATCAGTGAGGAAACACAAAAAGATGCCTACCCTCACTCATAATAAAGGAAATGCAAATTAAAACTAAAACTGATATCTATTTTTCACCTATCAAATTGTTAAAAATCAGAAAGTTTGCTCTCCCACCCTTATTGGTAAGGCTGTAGCAACGGTGAGACTATATATTCAGCACGACTCCCAGGAAGGGCAACTTGGCAATATTTTCAAAATCCCCTCTGAACAGGCCATTTAGTGCACAGATATACTTGGCATAGTGTAAAATGTACTGAACAACAAAAAATAGGAAAACACCTAATTCCTTCAATAAGAGCTGGCTACGTAATTTATGTAACAATTACGTGATAAAATTCTATGCAGCTATGAAAAAAACAGGGATGGGGAAGCTCTCTATGAATGATCTCCAAGATATACTAAGTTTACAAAGCAAAGTGCAAACAACGTTCTTACAGTATGATACCTTTTGTGTATAAAAGAGGGGATGTGAGATTGTGTATTCTGCCTTATGTGCAAAAAGAAATGCTGAAATGAAATGAGTCACACTGGTTTCCTGTCGTGGGGGCTGAGAGAGAACCTGGGTGGATGAACAAGTAGAGGGAAATTTTGCATTATAGCCATTTTTATTTATTTGGTGATTTCTTTTTAAAACCACGTGAATGTATTTCAATATTCATAAATAAATTTTAAAAATGCAAATAAGTATAAAATCATAATTTTGGCAAGCATTAGGATGAAAAGGCACATAGTGCTCTGAGAGCATAGAATGGGGACCTTGAACTTTCTCCCTGAAGAAGCTGCATGTGAGCCTGGACTCCAAAGCTCAGGAGTCACTAACTAGGTGCAGAGGGTGGGAAGATCATCCCAGGCCTGGGGGATAGGTGAGATTCAGGTGCTGGCACCGTTTGTGAAACCCAGCACACTGAGGGGACTGTGCACATGCTGCTCTGTGGCTGAGGAGCTGCCATGCAAACCCCAAGTCTGGGGCTAGCTCACTCAGTCTCCCCAACAAGACTATGTCAGGAATCCTGAACTGGCCCTTCCTCCTCAGCAATCTGGGAGTCCTAGGATACAAAGGTGGTGAAAACAGCTACCCTCCTACTCTCTCTCTCACACACACACATGCACATGCACACATGACCCACTGCAGCCATCGCCTCCCTGCCTCCCAATCAAGAGAAAAGACAGACCCACGTGCCAGCCATCTCTGTCCTGCCACAGGATACGGGCCCTACCTGCCCCAGTGAGGCCCTCCTCGACTTCCTGAAGCCCAGGTATTGCTAGAAGCTTATTTGAAGAGGAGGATAGGAAGAAAGGGAGTGGGAAGCAGCCTCTCTTTCCATCACATGGTTGGGTGGCAAGCAGGAGGGGATGGTATGATGGGCAGGCAGCTTTGGTAGCCAGCAGAGCAGCAGAGTGGAGCTCAATGTGGGCTTCTGGAGGCAGCCCGGCCCGGCCTCAGCTCTCAGGATCCTTTCTGCCCCGCTGCCTGTTGTACCTCACTGGCCTTGGGCTCACTCCCAGACCCCAGTGGTCATACCCTGAACCTACCCTCCAAGGTCCAGACTGGAAAACTCCCTGTGGGTTTTTGCCACAAGACCAGGAAATCCCTCACAACAAAAACCCACAAGGAGTTTTCTAGTCAGACACAGTCCTATCTTTAGGAGGTTCTGACCATGTGGTCTGGGGGGTTCCTGTTACAGGGTCTCACCTACCACATGTAACACGCTTCCAGGCCCAAGCCCTCACCTGGACCCTTCTCCTGGGTCCTCAGACAATAGAGAAAAGCAGACTTCATGGAGGGAGGGAGTCTTGGACAATACAGAAACTAATAAAACACTGTTACCCCAAAACGCCTGCTCTATAGCCTCACAACCAGGGCTCTCTTCTCCTTGAGGCCTTTTTGCATGGGGAGACACACAGCCTCTCAAACACCCATTCACCTCCTGGGATGAGGAAATGGGGTGACTTGGACTCAAGGATCTCCAAGCTAGAAGGACACTGAGCCCACCTGGCAGACCTCAAGATGATACCACAACCACTCTAACTGGCTCCTAACTCACCACGCTGGCAGCAATCCCAGCTCACACCTGGGCCTGGCCCCTGTCCCAAGGAGAGAGCCCAGCCCCTTGGGCAGGGGCAGTGGGGGAAGGCTGCCAACGAGAGGCAGCTGCTAAAGCTGCTGGGCTACTGTGAGGATCCCCAGGAAAAGCCCTAAGTCCACTTGGCTGGAGAAAAGTTCCTTGAGGCCTGGAAGCTTTTAGGGAAAACTGAAAATTTAGAAGCGAGTTGTGCAGAAGGAAGGGCTTGTTTGGGGCAAGTTCACAGTGCAAAATGTCTGTTTCCCAGGCTCCTGCACTGAAAAGCCAAGAAGGGTGACCTCTTCACCCTTCAGTGGGAGCTCACCACTCCCGGTGGTGCAGGCCAAGGGGCAGAAAGTCAAGATCCAAATGAGCTCCTTCGCCCGGGTATGTTCCTCCACAGCCCTGGTCTGCTGGCCAAAGGCTGCTCCCTCTTCAGTGATGCTTCACCAGATAGGTGAAGACATGGCAGCTAGAGCCCTGGGTATAGAAAGGAAAGTGGAGAAGCCAAGAAAGTGCTGGACCAGGGAGAGAAGGCATGGGTCCAAGCACCTGCTCATACTCCCAGCCCAAGACAATCACCTGAGCCCTGCCGCCCCTACAGAGAGTGTTGTAGCCAATAAACTGCAAGTACTGGGTAGGGGTGAGAACGAACGGAAAAGAAGGAAGACTCTCTGCATCCCATTCCTCTCGGGAGAAAGCTGAGTTCATATGAGCAGTATCCCTATTGCCAAGGAGAGCTAAGACAGGCAAGGCAAGTGGAGCCAGGGCCACCCCCAGTGTCATGAGCCCATTAAATATCCTGACGGGTCCAGATTTAAGACTAGAGGCAATGTTATCACAGACCCCTCACAGACCCAGTTATAGCCACCAAAGCAGTAAGCCAGGCTGGGAAAACCTACCGCTGGCCTGTGGAGGCCCTCTCTCTCTCTCCTGCTTCCTAAGAAAGGTCAAGCTTTTCCTCCCTTCACTCCCTCCCCCTTCCACTTTCCGCAGGGGTCAGGGAGGTGGAAGAGTCCTCTGAGGTGTCCCTGCAGCTGGGAACCATGTAAGCTGGTGCATCCAGAATCCTCTGTACAGCTTTGATCCCTAAGTATTTCTGGCCACCCAAAGATGCAGCTCCTGCCAAGCTCCATACTCACCCCCCATGGGGTCTGCAAATGTGTACAATTGTGGACGGAGACCATGCCTGTGGGTTAGGTTCCTGCCCTCCCAACACAGAGGTCCTCCCTCTCCTTTTGAGGCTGGTGCCACAGCCTGGCCAAGCAGAGGTTGGGTAGGAGTTGACTGGGAGCAAAGTCTTGGCCAGGATGATCCAGAAGGCTCCTCTGCCTGTCCTGCTCTGACAGGTCGGGACTTGGCTAGCCCTTGCCACTGGGCATCTGCCTGCCCTGCATGGGAAATCCAGTATAGGGACTTGCAAGACAGATAAGTCAGGAGTTGGTTTATAGATCACCAATGACTTAGAAGAGCACCAAACAGACTCTGAGAAATTAAAATGAGGAGCTGCTTACCAGTCACAAACCAATCGATCACAAATGAAGCATTGCTGGCATTTTCCATAAGGAACTACACTTCAGAGAATCCTGATTTGCACACAGCTCCCCAGAAATAGAACTTGGGCATAAAAGAGGGATGTACCCACACGTGCCCACCCAGAGCATCCACACCTACTCTAGCAGCCCCTGCCCTGCACTTCCACAGTAACCACAGGCAGCCTAGAGGGGTGGGGCTTGTACCCTGGCAGATAGTCCCAGGTCCCCAGGCTTCTGTTTGCTACACACTTGAGCTAAAAGTTTCCACATAAAAATCTCCTATTTGTGGGCCTGCCAGGGCCAGATGGGGAAAGAATGAGCTTGGGCAGCCTGGATGGGACGTCAGCAGCAGCATCCCTGGGGCTTCAGAATCTCTTTGGAGAGCCAGATCCCAGGCCAGGCCGGAGCTAACACATGAGCCAGGGCAAAGCCCTCCTTTCCAGAGGGTGGGTGGCTGTCAGGCCAGACAGACAGTACTCACCAAAGAGGAGCTTCAGAATTCATCAGTTCTCAAAAAAGTTTACTTGTCTTGTGTCATGCTTCAGCAAGGTCAGATTTGGGAAAACTGAAGCTGAGAGATGTGGCCCATCGTCGTCATCGTATTTATTTAGAGCCTCCCATGTGCAAGGTGCTTCCTGTATATTCTCTCATTTAAGTCTCATAACCACAAAAGGTACATATATGGTCATCTTCGCTTTCTAGACAAGGCAACTACGCCTCAAAAAAACTAAGACCCTCGCCCAGCCAGTCAGTGGCGGGGGAAGGACGCACAGCTGTCTGCAGGAGGCCTGTGCTCCTTCTACACACCGGCCAGGCAAGTGCCAAAGCCGAGAGCTGGATCGCAAGGGTGCTCTCTCCCCATCCCCCTCCCCGCCCCCCAAGGCCAGGCAGTCCCCATTCTTACATGGCCAAAAGGGTCTAGGTGGTTGTTTGTCAGCTTCAGCTTCTGGAAAGAGACCAGCTGCCGCATCCAGTGTGCCCCTGTGGCAGGAGAATCTGGGTGGACATACAGCCTGCCTGGCATGGCCGGCTCAGCCTTCCCTGCCACCATCCTGCCAACAGAGCAGACAGAGCAGTTGAGCACCCTGGGGTCTGGTGAAACCATATTCCCTGTCCCCTGTGAGAGCAAACCCCCATTGACCAGATGGAAAAATAGCTGCAGGTCCCACCACACCGTCAATTTAGGACTTCCAGGGTAGGAGTGAGGGACAGAGGAGAGAGTGCTGAAGAGGAGAGAAAGCAATTCCGAACCTTTTTTATTTTACTGCAGTAGAAGGAGAAAGGGAGGTTTCAGGAAAATGTGATCATTTATTTCAAAGACTGGAGCTAATCACAGACACTGTGGGGAGATTTAGGCCTCTGTGTATGTGTTCTATTAATGATCTTTAAATGCTATAAATTATACTATTTGGAGGGAATGTCTCAGAGGACCTAGACAACTCTCAAATTGCTTGCCCCAAAAGCAATGGTAAGAAATTAATTGGTGGCTGTCCCCTTAGCCAGAGCTTGCTCTGAGTTCTAATCTAGCCCAGGGAGAGAGAATAGAAACATGGCACTTATCAGGACCTTGCCACCAAATCCTGCCCCCTCAGCCCAATCTCTGCCTACTCCACTGCCCACCTACCACAGAGTCCAGCGTCCTGGCCAGCTGCTCTCTCGAGTGCTGCTCTGATCTCTGGGGGCAGACGGGGTGCTAAGGAGTTGGCCTCATGACAGCATTTATTTACCTGGCCCTGGTTTGGTTTGTGCCTCAGCAGCCTCACTCAGGCTGGACGGTGGATACACAGCTTAAGAGGGAAGCATGCGGATAAACATGAGAAAGCCCACCACAGACCACGTGATAGTCCTAGCTATTAATGTCCCCCAAAACAACTATTCCCACACTCTTCCCCAGGGAGGCACTGACAGAGTCTGAATCTGCCTGGTGTCAGCAATTTGTCCATCACTTGGTGACAGCACATTCACCAAGTCCTGGTTGTCCAGACTATGGAGAGAGGATGCATGATTGAAATCCACCAAACACCCAAACACTACAGCTGGTTTCCAGCCCCAGCACCCCTGAGGCGGGTATGTAGACATTCACTGAGCCTCTTCAGCCTGTGAAGAGCAGTTGAGGGAAGGAGGGTGATGCCACAAGGGTCCCAGGCCTCTTACCATTTGTTGTCACAGAACTTGTAGCGATGGTCATCCGCAGGGACGATGTCAATCAGTAGGATGTACTTGGTCTTGGGGTTCATGCCTGTGACTTTCACCTTGTAGCTGGGGAACATCCTCCTGGGGGAGCCAGGGGGCGAGGAGGAGCAGGGACAGAGGACCGGGAGAGACGGCACAGTGAGCGAGGCGGCTAAGGCCTTTAACACGCACTGCCCTGTGAGTGAGCAACCTTGGCCCTGGCGTGGCTGTATGACTTGCATGACTCGTTCTCCCCTCTGCCCCTGCTGCACAGAGGGTTGCACTAGCTGCAGCCATCAGTCTGTGTCTAGGAAGAGAGTTTGTTTACATGGTTTGCCAAATTCACATCCCCTCTCCCCAACAATCCCCTAAGATTTGGGTCTACAGGCTGGGGGCAGCTGAAGCACAGAGACCCCGGGCAGGATTGTGGGAGCTGCAACCCCAACCTGGCTGCTTTAATTTCCCTCCTGTCCTTTGCCAGCCCAGACACTACTGAACTTATGGGGTGCAACTATAGGGGGCCAGAGCAGATGACCTGGAAACCCCTGGCAGCTGCTTCCATAAACGATGAGACGCCTCCCCTGGGTTGTGTCTCTGTGGAAACCCTCTGGCCTTAAAACAACTCACAGGAAAACAGGAGACTGCTATTGAAAACCTTGCTAGGTTTGGATCCTTTCGGTGTGTTTAGCAGGGATTTTTCTCCCTGTGAATGTCTCCCCTGGGCCTATGCACCCTAACTGGGTATCGGGGAAGGTCGGTCCAGGAGCCTCGTGGATGAGAGAGCGCATAGGTTCTGAAACCACCCTGCCATGCTCCGCAGCTTGTCCCCACAACTGACAAGCTGTGAGGACTTGGGCAACTTGCTGGAATCTCTCTGTGCCTTGGTTTCCTTATCTCTAAAACAGGGATAATATTACTACCTCATAGATTGCTGTGTGGATTAAATGAGTTAATTTACAACTATTACTACTGACTCCTGCTGCATTCCACCCTCCACAAATCAGACCTACTTCTGTGAAAATGGATTCACCAAAAAGCAGATGTTTTCCACTTCTTACAGCCTATGCTGAGGCTGTCCAGGACCCTGAGGCTCAGCGGACATTCTAGAGAAGGGCTTCCCCAGACCCCTCAGCACATACACACATAGAACAGCACGTACCCAGACCTGCTGGGGCACAGCTCCCTCCCCTGGTCACCGAGTCTCTGACACTGGGCTTCCCCAGGTTGAGGGGTGAACAGAACCTTCCTCACAATCCTCAATACCCCCTGCCCCCACTCGGCTGATCTTCCACAAAGGTGCTCCCCAAGAGAGGCAGGGCCAACCCTAACTGAAGACAGGGCGATGGGAACCTGGCCCCGAGCTGTAGCGCTGCCCAGCCAGTCCACTCTAGGAAAACCGTGAGGTGGTCCTCTGCCTCTCACTAACTCCAGACAGCATGCGACCCTCACAAGAAGCTGTCCTAGACAGCTCAAACAGACGATTAGAGTCCCTACTTTGTCAACAGGGGCACCAGCTTACCTGGACGAGGCAGGGCTTCCAGAAGGGATCAAGCCTTCACAAGCTGACAGACCCTACAGTAAAGCCCAGGCCAGGCCCCTGGGGCTGAGGGTGCAATTCCACACTGGCCCAGCCCCCAGCTCAGCCCAGCCTGTGCCCCTCTCTTGCTGGAGGCGGCCAAGGAGAGCACTGCAGGGCGGGACGTGGGGTGTTGCCTCCGGTGTTGCCTCCGGTGTGCCCAGGGGCACGCTGTGCGAGTGCGCATGTGTGGATGTGTGCGTGCCTGGAGGGAGGAGGGAAGTTCTAGCTGCAAGTCTAGGGACTTATAAACCGTGTGGAAGAATTTGTCTCAGATGTCAATTGAAAGCATTTTCAAATGTCCACCCTACCCCCTCTCCAGGAATGGGGGAAGTGAGGGGGCTCAGGAACCCAATCCTCCCTTCTGCTTACCAGCCCTCCTGTCGGGCCTGGGGGCACAGCTGGAGCCTGCACCACCCTTTCCTGGCCCTGCCTCTCTCCTGGTGGACCTATAGCTGAAGGGGGAGGGTGGCAGCTGCCTTACCCCCCCACTCTCTGGGGGAAGGCCAAGAATCCTGTCCCCTCCAGACCACCATTTTGTAACTGCCACAGAAACAGCCACAAAATGGGGCAGCCTTGGCCATGCTTGGGCTGGCCTGGCACCAGTGGCCTGCACTCAGCCTGTTTCTCCTGTAATCATTCCAGGTGGCAACAGCAGAGGGCACCCATGGCTCCTCTCCAGGACCAGCATCCACGCAGGGGGCGAGGAGCAAATGGCTCACTGCCACTTTGCCAGTCTTCATAGCCTAGGCAGAGAGGGGGCTGCAGGGCCTCTGACCCTCCCCTTCTATTCCCTACTAGCTTCATCGCAGCAGCTCAGGCGGCCAGGCTGACACTGACTAAGTGCTCTCTAGAAGGCCACTGAGGAGTCCTGTGCTCTGCCTCCCAAGGCACAGAACCGCTGTCCTGTGATCTGGCCCCTCACAGACGCTGACCACAGACCAGATTCCTGACTGACAGCAGCCTCCGCAGGCAGGGGAGCAGGGGAGTATCTCCTAGCCTGCCTCCCCTGCCCACCAGTTCCCCTCTTCCTAGGACAGCAGCCCTCAGCAGCCAGGAGGGTAGGCGAGATGTCACATCTGAATGGGGAGTGCTGAGTCCTCTGCTCTGGCTGAACTGGCCACTGGCCGGGCTCGGGAAGTTCCAGTGCCTTCATGGAAGCAGATGTCTAGGTCTCTGGCAGGGTCCAGTTCGGGGACTGCTTCTGGGCCATGCAAAGCAAACTCTGGCACTATCATTTCCCCACCCAGGTGGCTCCACAAGGATGAAGGGTCCACCCAGGGCAGGGCAGGGCTGAGTGGGAAGGTGAGGCGCACCTCTGCCCAGGCTGAGGGGAGAATTCAAGTCCCTATGCCCATCTGCCACCGGGTTCCTGAGGGGACTAACGTTCAAGCCTAGAGGCCCAGCTAGGGGATAATTAACCCGCTTGGCATGACTCGGGTGACAGAGGGCAGACTGGGTTTCGGGGCCATGGCTTCCTCTGGGCTCTACCTCTCCAATGAAACGTGAAATGATGGAGTGAGAGATGAATTGTTTCTGTGATTTATGACATAAAAATGTACCTGAAAACCAACACCCTATGGGGGAAAGCAATGCCTGGGAATGAGGGGGGAGCCAAGAAGGGGCTGCCTGTGTCCCACACAGGCCCTGCCACCAGCATGTGAAAGCCCCACTCCCCATCCCTGGCACCCTGGGTGCCCGCCTCCTACACGCTCTCTCCCTGCTCCCCCCCAGCCCTCTGGCCCCACCCTCCCCCTGCTCCTCTCCCTGAGCCCCTCTGCACCCTTTCCACAAGCCCCTCTCCCTGCTCCCGCAGTTCCCCACATACCCCTGGGGTTCCTATTCCCCCAGACAGATGGGGCACCCCCCCCAACTTGACTGAAAACGGCTCCGCCAAGGGAATAAACAAGCAGCCTGCTCCGACACACCGCAGAGAGGAGATGAAAGCCCCGGGGTTTCTCCTCTGATCATGAAACAGGCTCTGAAAGGGTGCGGGGCTGGAGCCTTTATCTACTTCATACTCGGAAATGGTTTTAGAATGAACTGCTAAGATAAGCTTCCTTAGACGGTTCTCCGTTTCAGAGGCTTGTGGGTGTGGGGCAAGGGTTTCAGGGCATTTTGATTTTGGCAATAAACCGATAAAAGTGAACTTACTGCTGAGACAGGGCAGGCAAGTTATAGCTGGGCTCAGAGAGCCGTGGAGCTCCCGGCCAAAGTGGTTGCCAAATTCAAGGCGCTGACTTACTCGGGGCACCACATCCCGGGGACAGGGACAGGATGGAGCAGAGAAGAGCAGCAGAGAAGAGATTCTGCCGCCAGAATCTCTCTGCCTGTCAGGGCCCCCGAACGCTAACCCGATGGCAGCCCCGAATTCCTTGTGGGTCCTGGGGACTCCAGGAGCAGCTATAAGTGCCTTCCCTTAAGTGCAAGAGAAAACCCAATTGAAGTGCTCAGAAGTCCAGAGAGTGGTTTCACAGGGGCAAGACGGTGGTGACTGGGAAGGTCACAAGAGGGATTCTGGGGGCTGATAATGTTCTGTTTCTTTTTCTGGATTTAGGCTACATGGGTCTGTTCATTTCGTGCAAGTCTATAGGCCTGACACTCATGATTTGTGCACTCTTCTGCAGGAATGTTCCACTTTAATAAAAATTTATGCCAAAAATTATGTATGTGTATACACATATACACACACCTTGGAGCCCCAAATCTGAAAAGAATGGGCCACAGGAAAGGGCAGGCAACCACTGAAAACCACACCCGTCTTTCTATCCCTAACGTGCAAGGGTCTTCAGGAAGAATCCCGGGTGTGCTGGCAAGAGGCCAGGGCCCAGCAAGGTTAGGGGTGGAGGGTGCTGGTGCTGCCTTTACTGAGACCAAACCAAATGATTTCTGAGAGCAATGACAAAGCCACTAAAGTGATTTCTACTTCTGACACACATACGCATGCACACAACGTTTTCTAATTCACCCAAAGCATTTTTAAGAAATATTTTCCCTGACGGGAGGGGCAGGGGTGAGGGTGTGTGGAATGGATGCTGCTTTGGAAGGCCAGTTGGTTCTCTTAGATTTTTTTTTTTAAGGCACTTCCTTCTGATAGACTTTTGCTTTCAGAAAATACTTTAAAAAGAGATCAAAGCACTCTCTCCCCAACCCACTTTCCCAGTGTCTTCAACCCTTACTTCTCTTATCATCCACGCCACTGGGCTCTGACGCTCTGTATACAGAGCGAGGGCAATTGGCTTTGAAGCCCCGGATTAAACTGGGCCAAATCCTTGCCTCAGAATAACAAACAATACAGGTTCAACAGGAGTTCTCATCGGTAGTTCATTTTTCAAACGCAAATTCACTGTCACTAACACAAGCAACATTGAACTCAACAGGCTATGAAGTCTGATAGTGGAGATTTATCTGGTGGCAAAACCATGACCTAGGAGTAGGGCAGTTAGACAGTTAGGAAATTTTCGTTTTTAGGAGGTTTATATTTAAATTTTTGTGGAGCTCACTTTTATCTATGTTTGGGAGAGAATGCAGTTTCTCACACGTACCAAGGGACTTGAGGAGGCCAAGAGAGGGGTCTGCTCTCTGCAGTTATCAGCATGAACCTTCTGGCTGCAGGGGCCTGAAGGGACAGAGACTGGCTGGGGAGGGGTTTGGCCCCCAATTTATACCCGACAGCAGGGATTCTTGAGTATTCAGAAATTGGAGCCTCACGCCGTGGTTGGCATGTTGCTCACCAGATCAAACTGTTTGCCAATTCAAAGTCACTATCCAATGAAGGGGATTCTTTTCTCCTTTACCTACAGACTTTCAAGGATGCAAAGAGCCAAAGCAGAAGACTTGTGATCCAAGTACTCAAACCTCAAACTGGACTGAGAACACACTGGCTAGCTACCCTTCTTCTCCAGGGCCCACTCCTGCCCAAACAGATGGCAGTTATCATGTCCCTAACCAGCCAGGACCACCAGGACAAAGCAACAACCCATACTGAACAGGGCCCTATTAAAAAAAAAGCAATCAAGGGAATTTCTTAAAGTTGGGGTTTTGTTTTGGGAGTAGGGTGCATCATCTGCTTGGCTTGTGTAGACCTGGCAGTTGCCTAACTTCCCTTCTCTGGGGTGTGGTGTATGTTCTCTCAGTTGTCCAGCTCTAGCAGTCTAGGAATCCACGATTCAACCAAGGTTCAAAAAAAAGGTCCAGACTGTTGAGAAATGGAAGTGTCCCAGGACGGGTTCCAGTAGAGACACACAGTTTGGGGAGCAGGGAGAGTCACAGGACAGGATGTTGAAGGGCCACAAGCTCAAGCAAAGTAAACTGCATCCAGAGGCCACCCTCGTGAGGGAAGTGATGAGGGAAGGGAGGGAGACACAGTGATCCGAGCAATAAAAGTGGTCTCTGAAAACGGTGGGCAGCTACTCAGGAGGAAATGGGGTGTGTGAGAACTGGGGGCTTACGGGTTTGGGGGAGATGAGGCAAGTGACTTTCTTAAGGACTAGATCTGGTGCAAGTACAACTTTCTGCCAGAGAAATGAAAGGCTATCATGAATCCATAATTGGCCAACATCATCACAGCCATTTTAAAATTATTATCATTCCCTAAGGCCCATTCCCTAAGCTTCTACTGGAATCAGGCACAAACACCTGCCTGAAGCTGGTCACCTCTTGAAGAGTGTGTGTATGTGTTGGGGAGGAGGAGGATGGAGGACCAACGCGGAGGCAGGAAACCCCACTAAGGATAACCACAAAATGCCTTTTGTTTAAAATGGCAGAGGCCAGGCATGCCCAGAGAACATACTGGCCATTTATTTTCCACAGACAAGGTTATTCTTGCTGCCTAAAAATGGAAGTTCTGGATCTTTTTCTTCTTTCCTTCTCTCCACCCCAGCAGGGACAAGAAATAAACCTCCCTTTCACACCTGTAATCCACTTGACAATTTACCAAGCCCCACCCAGTCACATGATGTCCTGGCTTGAGTCTCACAGTAACTGGGTAAGGAAGGCCAGCAGGCAGGTCTATAGTCACCATTTACCTGACACTACTGAGTTACAGGGAGGTTTACTGACCACTTGCCCAAGTGCCCTCAGCTAGGAAGAGGAAGAGCTTATGACACCTGGCCCCCATTGTCTTCAGTGACCACTCCCCTGCCCCATCCTCTGCCAACTCCCCAATGCATCCTCCTTCCCCGTCTCCATCCCTCAAATGCACAGAACTCAGGCTCTAAAATCAAACTGCTTCTTCCCCCGGATAAAGGCCCTAGGTACTGATGAGAGACCTGCCCAACTAAGACATGAGGGTGGCTAAATGCCCAGACCTCACCCTCAAAAAAATAACAGAAGGTTTACAAGGCCTGCCAGTGAGCAGACATGGGAAGGACCACAGTACCCCTACACTGCACATAGCAAACCCCCAGCTTTTTGTTTCCTTTGAATAGCCTGTCATTCCCTAAGCTGTTTGGTAAGTAGAGCTGAGTTCTCTAAAGAGTAGAGGAAAACGCTGAGTGGATGCTAGACGTTTCTGAAATTATTATTAATATTACCAGCTAGCATTTCTTATGTGCTTACATGTGCCAAGAGCTATGCTAGGTGCTTTACATACAACTGCACGAAGCAGATCTGTTCTTTTATACATGGAGCGAGGAGGGGGCAGAGACCCTTAAGTACCTGGTCTGACGGTTACACAGACAGAAGTAGCTGACTTAGAACTGGACCCTCCCCACCCCCCCCTCCCCAGTCTGACTCCAAATCCCTGGCCCTTGATGCTTCACCACCTTCTTCCTCTGAAATTCCAATTAGGGGCCACAGCCATGCAAAGGGACATTTTCAGACCTAACTTGTCCCTGGGGACCAAAATCAAGGGTGTGTATATGGAGGAGGCAGAGTAGGTGGGGAGGTGGTTCCTAAACCTGAACTTTCCAGTGTCTCTGTCTACAGCAATCCCTCTTCACCTGATAACTACTTTTTGCCATTCCTGCCCCACCCCAGACATGCTGCCCCAGCAAATCTCTCAGTCATCCCCCGGCTGCGTCTTCCTCCTCTCATCCTCTCCTCCCTGTTCTCTCCCACAGACACCAGCGCATTTTAAAGATGTTTCCACTTTATAAATCATCTCTCTCTGGCAGCCACCCCAGAGCTGCTCCCCGAACAAGACATACACACAGCCCAACGGTGGTGCCTTCCTGTGCCAAAGACCAGGCTGGAAACAGAGAAGCAGTACCCCTGGGGTGAGAGACTTGCGGTTTCAGCTACTCCTTAAAAGTTATGGAAATTGAATAGTATGGTCCCCTTCCCTTTCCCCATCTGCTGAGGGGCTTCTTTCGCTCAAATGAAGCAATCCGGAGAGAAACCCCACTGGTCCCCAATGGGAGGAAGACAAGCAGCCCCCAGGGGGTCAAAAGTGCTGGAGTTGGGACTTTGAGCAATGTGATCCTTCTTTGCGTTTCATTTGCATAGCACTGCCCCTCCCCCCAATCCTTCCCTGTCGGCGCCCTTGCTGGGGTAGCCCTAGGCAGAGGCAGGCTTCCCGTCCCAGTCCTAGGCAGCAGTGAGATGTGGCCCTGAGGCCCAAGTGGCAGAAGGGACTCCTACAGGCCCCCAGGCTGGGACCTAGGGGACTTCTAAGGGAGACCCCTGGAGATGCTCACTGCTCCCACCCGCCATCCCCAGAAGTAAATCTCCAGTGCTGACCTGCCCGCCTTGGTGATGATCATCTCGGTGCCCGCCTCATGGAACTTCTTCCAGAGCTCCTTCTCATGCAGCCCCACCTTGATATTCTCGATGGTCTGGGGATAGAAGGGAGGAGGACTCATGTGTGCCTGGCCCACGGCTCCCATGTGGAGCCCAAGGAAAGAACGCAGACCTGAAGAACTGCGCACACACAGCCAGCCTGGGAGCCCATGACTCAAGATTTTGTTTCACAAAATTATTGCAAACTATTGGTGAATTTTTAAAAAAATTAATCAGCGGCTAAAACTCCTTCGGGGCTGCACCTAAAGATGGGCCCGCAGAAGACACATATATTAACTGGCCCAGGGTAGACAACACTCCTGTACACACATAAACACGTCTGTAGCCAGCCATAGGCTTGCAGACAGACACACAGACACAGGGAGAGGCGCGCACGCACTCTCGGCCAGATGCGCACCGCAGACAGAGCACACAGATCGACACAGGCCAGATTCCGTTCATTGTGATCCTCTGGTTATCACGGTGAAGCCTGTCGGCGACGTCCCCATGGCGTTGGAGCCCCCGCAGCGGCTCCCCTGCGCACCCCAGCCGGGTTGGCTCTTCCCGCCTGGTCCCAGGCTTTCTCCATCCCACCCTGCACCCCCTTCTCGGAGTCGTGGGAGCTGTACACTTGGCCTGGGCTCACTGCGCTGCCCCAGGAGTCTCTCTCTCAGGCGAGCTGGTTCCAGAGTAGCCCTGAGGGCTCAAAGTGAAGAAGGGCCTGAACGGCAGAGTGAGCCCTGCCCAGCGGACAACAGGCAGACAGTCCCAGACGCTGCCAGGTCCCCCTGAAAGCTAGTCCTGCCCACAACTGGACAGAATGACGGACACCGGCGGCCCTGCAGACAGACCGACGCCCAACCTTTAGCCGACGGCTGGCGCAGCCCTACCTGCTCAGCTGCAGCGGCGACGTCGGCGCCCGGGCCCGAGGGGCTGCCGAGCGCGGCTCCGCTGAGGCCCGGAGCGGCCAGCGCGGGCTCGGGGGCGTTGGCTGCGCTGGCCTCGCTGAGCGCTGGGCCCGGGGCCCGGAAGGCCTCCTCGCTCTCCGACAGGCCCTTATCCTGCAGCATCTCCTGCGGGCACAACACACGCGGAGTCACTCGCCCAGGTCCAGTCTCGCCAAAGGCCCCAAGGCCCTCTCCAGCCCAGCCCGGGCTTCGTGCGGGGTGGCGGCCTCCCCAGTGCACGTGGACCCCGCCCCCTCCCGAGCTGGGGGAGGGAGCGTGCGAGGAGGGCAGGACCCTCGCCCCCACCCTCGGGGCACCGGACCTGGGAGGGTCTGCGTGCGTTCAGTGTCTGCCTGCCCCCGTGTGGGGCTGCGGGGATGAGTAGGTCTGGGGGAAGGACCGCCTCTCAGCGTTGCCCGCAGCTGCACCCCGAGTCCCTCCCTCCTGCTGGGTTCCAATGGAGCCTGAGGCCTGGGTCTTCTTGGCTGTCCCAGAATAACGGGTCCACTCTTGGCCCAGGGCACCCAAGACACTTCCTGGGCAGGCAAGAGAGCAGAGCCAGGCCAGGAGGGCAGGGCCCAGGCTCCTGAAACTCCACACCTGTTTGCAGTGAGGACCTAGCGCTAGGCGCCCGTGAGGCTGCTACTCACCCATTTGCCCTCACCCATCCGCTCAGACGGCACTCAGGTAGAGACTTTCTGAACCAAGGGCTTTCACTCTGACACAGTCCCACTCCACAGATACCCTCTTCCCACGCTGGCACAAATATCCTCACACCCAGACACAGCACCGAGCAGCCCGCTAGCGCCACTCCCATCCAGCCCCTGAACTTGGCCAGGAGCCTCCCTAGCCCTGCCCTCACATTCACACCCGCTGGCTCCTCCACTCACACGTTAGCTCCAAAGGGCTCTATTTTGGGCCAAAGGACCCAGACCCTTCCCAGCTGAAGACCAGGCCCGTAGGGTGGGTCCAGTTCAAAGGAAGAGCCTAGCCCTGCTTCAGGGCACAGCTATATTCCCCCAAGTGTCTGGGCCTATTCACTGGTCTACCCGTGTCTGCTCCCCGCCGGCACACAGCTGGTCCTGGGATAGCAGGATGAGAGCCCAGCCTGCAAGGAGCATCCCTCAGCCTGTCCAGCGTCCCTCAGGGGTACAGCCCAGCACTCTCTCTGCTTCCCCTTTCCACCTCCCCGCTCTTCCCCATTTTTCTGGATCTGGGCAAGTTCTGGTGGAGCTTTCTGTCTGTCTGATTGCCTCTCTGGTGGCCGAATGTTCCACCTTTCTCCTACTACCTTCTTGCTGTTCTCCCTGGATCTCCCTGAGCATCCCAAGGCTCAGGCCCCTCGCCCACCCCATTCAGTGGCCTCCTCACGCCGGTTTAGACTTTGGCTCCCAGGGTCTCACAAAGTAAACAAGCCAAGTGCAACCGAGGAGATAAAAAGGGGCCGGGGCCAGTCTGGGTTGGGAAAAACCCATAAAGATAAGGCTGAGCCTAGTGGTCTTGGGCCACAGCCTGCAGGGAGCAAGGCTCGCAGGGCATGGCCAGCGCCAGCACCCTCTTCAGGCCACGTGCAGTTCGGCCGAACCTCGGAAACCCAGGAGCCCCCAAACAAGGAACGCTGCCTAACTAGGGTAGTTGCTCGCTGGGGCCAAGCCTCTGGGGCCGACTGTCTCTGGGGCCCAACCGGGCTGAGTACCGGCGAGCGGCCGGTCCCAGGTGTGGGGCCAGAAGGAGGGGCCGTCTCGCGCGTTGCCCGCCTGACCACTGGGTCCTCTGCTGGGCACTCGTCACATCCACAGCGGTGCAACGGAACCCTCCGGCTCGCGCTCCTCGCTCGTAGTCCTGTCCCGTGCGGAGCTCGTCCGTGGCTCGTGTCCACTGACGCCGGTCCCGCAGCTCAGACTGGCGACCGGGCCTGCGCGGTGCTCTCCTTCCCTTCTTCGGGGTTTACCTCTTCCTTTTCTCTCGGCCACGCAGCCACATCCTGACCTCGCGACAGCTTACCCTCTCGGGAGCTCCTCGCCAATTTCCTTTTTTCCCGCCCGGCTGGCCCGAAGCGGCGGTTCCCGAGGTCCCCGGCTCACTCGGACGCCTGCAGGGCCGGGTCCCGCACTCTGCCGAGGCCCGCAGCCCGCGCTCCTCCGTCCTTCATTCACGTCGACTCCTCCGCGGGCGCCGCACGCCGCTCCTCGCCCGCTGCGTTGCGATTGGGTTCATAGCTTTCAGCTGCCTCGTTTTCCAAGGAGGACAGCACTTTTCTTTTCACTTTTAGGTTACTGGTGATATTTCTCTTGCATTGGGGGAATTGTTAATATTTCGTACTAGTTTTAATATTTTAATTATTTCTACTATCAGAATAGTATTCTGGTCAGTTCGGTAACATTAAGAATATTTATCCGATCACATGAATTATTACTACTTTTTACCTTTAATACTATATGGTTAAAGTACTGGCTTGATTCGTTACTTAATCATTATTAAATATGTTGTTGCTTTCCTGTCACTCCTCCATCAGTCCAGGGCCTCCTATTACCAATATCTAGGTAATTATATATAATGTTCCAATAGGTCCTGTTAATCTATCGTTATTTTTAATTTTTGCTCCGTATCTCTAAAACGTTTTTTGCTAGCCCTTCATTCTGTTTATACTTCGTCACACTGTGTTAATACCTTGTTGTTTACCATAACTTAATATAACTGTTCTCCAAATTCATGTTAATTTTTCACATTATACTTCTTGTTATCTTACCATAATTTGTTTTGTTAGAATTGTTTATAACACTTCAGGTATTATTCTTCATCACATCGCAACAATATCTTGTTACTTTGTCATTATTTGTAATGTTACAGATCTTAATTTGCTAGTTATTTTTCATCACTTCATTACTTCTTGTTAGTTTGTCATACTTTCTAATATTGCTGTAGCTCTTAATACTCTGATTATTTTTCATCACATTGGTACAATACTTCTTATTACTCAACCATTATTTATAATGTTGTGACTATTAATACCTTGGTCATAAATTGTCTTATTACTCCAGCAATTCTTGTTACTGTGTCCTTATTTATATTACTATTGCTCTTAAAATTTTAGTTAATATTTGTTTTAATAGTTCAGTATAGTATCAATAATACATTCTATGATAGTATTCTGTCACTACTACTAATAGTATTTTCCTTAATAATAATTTTCATTGTTTACTTTTTTCCTACAGTTTCCTACAGCTTAGTAATCTGTTACACTATTATATGTTAAACTATTGCTGTTGGTTTTAATACAATAGTTCTTACATTGTTCCTATATTTGCAGTCATTTTGTCTTCAATCCTTTTAAAATTATGATTCCTATTTTCACTTGATTCTGAAAGTGACATTTTAAGTCCAAGTGTTATATCAGTTATGCCGCTCAGCCCTGTTTCTTTGATAATTGCTTATGTTCTGATAATTTTTATCTTCGATAATTATTTACATATAACGTTCCTTCCTTTCATTTTAACAAGTCTGTTGCATCAAAGACTCTGAAGTCCGGTATTATGATCACTCACATTTCTACATCGATTTTCGCCACCAGTACCCAGGCCCTCTTCCTGGGCCTTTCACGTCCTACAAGCACCAATTTCAAGGCCACCGCTTTGCCTGTCACGACTTAACCTTGTTCCTTTGGTGCTGGTGCTGTCGTTTCTATGTTCTTGGTTTCCTGGACCCAATTCATCGCGTTACTCTGAGAGGAGAGCTCGAGCCCCAACCCCTGGGTGTCGGCCGAGACAGCCGCCGGACCTGCGGCACTTACACGCAGCAGAGCCACCTTCCTTGCAAGCTTGCCTGCCCCCGAGGTTCTTACCCCGGTTGCGTTATTCATCTCTTTCCAGCTCATCTTCCTCGACCCTGCAGCCTAATCATGGGCCCCCTTGGCCTCTGTCCCGCACATCGCCATCCCGCTGGAACCGACACTCACCCTAACTGCGCTGCCGCATGCGGAGGCGCCAACTGCCCAAGTTCCACCGCAGGCTCGGGTCTGAGGAGCACGGGCGTGGGACCGCCGGGGCTCCGACTCCAAGCCGCTGGGTCAGGGTCCCGCTGCCTGCCGTGCCCTCGGGGCCGGACACATCCCGGCTCTGGAGCGGTCCCTTGATCTCCAAGGCTGCACTTTGGGGCCTCAGCTCCCTCCTCCTCCCTCCCTCCCTCCTTCCAGGGCTCCCCCCCCCCACCACCCGCGCTGACGTCGCTGCTGTCAATCAGTCCGCGCCCGCTGCCCCCCAGGGAGGGAGGCTCCAAGGTCCCCAGGCTCCGCGGCCCCCAGGACGCTGAGCCCCGAGTGAGTCGCCTGCTCCTCCACCGCGTAGCCCAGTGTCCTCCCCGCGGCCCTCGGGACCCGCCGGCCGGGTAGGGGCTAGGAGCCCCGCATGGTTTAGATTAGAGAGGCGGGAAGAGAGGACGAGCGGCTGGGCCGCGCCGCACAGCTCTCAGTCCAGACTTGCCAACGAGGACGGTTTGCTCGGCCCCGCGGTGCCCGCAGCCTGCGGCGCTCCATGGCCGGGCCTGGCTCCCACCGGGGCCCACTTCCAGGCAGTGGCCTCCACTGACCCCCAGGCCGCTGGCTCCCCACCTGCACACACACACCCCTCTGAGACCCACTCCCAGCCGTGCACATATTTATTTGTGAGCCCATTTTCCGGGGTCGCAGGCACACATGCGTCTCACCGGCCCACACTCCGTTTAGCGACCATGCCCACCACACGTCCTCACACCTACAGGCTCCGGGACGGTCCGGGAGACCCGGACAGGGCCTTGTCTGGGCACGGACCCTCTGCTCACCCGCCCTTCCTCGTCCTGGTCCAAGGCGCAGCGTGAGCTGGCCACGGCCAGGCGCCCCTCGGACGGCTGCGGAGGTCACGGGTAAAGGCAGGCCCTGCACGGGCAGGGAGGAAGCCCAGTGGCTGGGCATGGAGTGGCGGCGGCGGCGGCGGGGAGGTGCTGGGCCTGGTCTCAGCTCAGGCCTTGATGGAGCCCAGGAAGAGCTCGAAGGTGCCAGGCTTGGCAGAGCCTCTTGCAGAAACTGCGGCCTAGGGCCAGGACTCTGCCGCCGGCAGTTCCTGGAGATCCTGAAGTGCTGAAGAGGAAGCCCAGTGTCTGCCCTAGTCTAGGAAGGGGAGACTGGGGAGCATCCCGCTCCTAGCCAGCCGGGCCTCAGCCTCCGCGCCTCGGAAAGGGAGGCTCTCTGCCGCCTAGACCTGCCTTCCTAGTCTCTGACTCCCTCTGTCTCCACTTACCTCTATGTCTCTATGTCTGTCTGCACCTCCCCACAGGACCCTGCAGCTCCACAGCATGTGGACCTCAGTCTGTGCCCCAGCCTGTCACACACCCAGAATCCTGGGGCAAAGATAGGTTTGCCCACCCATCCTCAAAGGTCCCAGAATCCTCTGTCAATAAGGACTCCCAGATTAGCCCCTCAGTTCTTAGCAAGGGCTGCATCCCTCCCTCCAATGGTGTCCCCAACCTCTCCAATCAGCCTTTGTTCCTTTCCAGATTCTGACCTCAAAATCAGATTGAAGACAACAGGACAGGAAAACTCCTTTCCTGGATGGTCTGTCCCTTTTCTAATGCTAGGGAATGGAAAGCCAGCATCAGTGCCTCCCTCACCACCGCCCGCTCCCAGCCCCCAACTCAAAGGAGAAAGCAAAACACCAACTTGGAAAAGCGAGTTGCTGCTGCTCTCAGGAGCCTGCAACCCAGCTCAAGAATCCCTATCACCCCCAGCAGCACCAGATCCCACAGCCCCATCTTCCCTTCATGACTCCTCTCATAGAGTCCCAAACCAGGGAGGGGAAGTAAGATCTAAGAGGGGTAGAGAAGCTTAATCCTCCCCCAATCCTGCCTTCTCCTGGAGTGGAGAAAGGGAAGTTTCACTGTTTCAGGAGATGCCTGGGGAGTCATGTTTCCTGTGTTAGGGAGACCTGGATGACATGCCTCAGCTTCTGCTCCCAAGCTCCCTCCCATGCCCTCTCCAGCAGCCTGTAGGGAAATCCCTTGCAAATAAATAGGATACAGACCAACCAACCAACTACCCGGTGGAATGGTGAGCAGGAAGGGCAGTGAATCACCAGGTACTATGGGAAGACTAGAGTTAGGTCAGACTCTGGAAAGATCTGTTGACAGTCATTAAAGGAAGTTCATAATGAGACTACATAGTGTAGCTCTTTTAAAAAACTAGACTGGAGACTTCCTATAAGTGCAAGCCTTTCTGGAGACTCATGGGAGACAGTCTAAATCAGCATCAACTGGCCCATGATGATGTGGAAAAGTGAGATACGGAAGGGACAGGTAAGGCTTTGACAATGAAAAGGAAGGGGCAAACCGGCCAGCAAGCGAGTAAGAGAGAAGTTATACACATGCATTCCCCATTACTACACTGGAATACCTCATGTCACTGATTCTAAGACACACATTTCTCACCTTTTGACATTTCTGAAATCAGGATGCATCTTATAGTCAATGGTTTAATTAGCAGTGTCATAGTTTAATTAGCACTGTTTTTTCTTCTTAGTGGTATATAAAATAAGAGTAGCCTATAACTGATGAAGTATAGTATTTGCTAAGAGCCTGTAGAGAAAAGAAAAAGATCAATTTTTTTCCCCTCCACAACTGCTTTGAGGAGTTCAAAGTACAAAAACCCTCCTCAACCAGCCAACTAAATAATTGACTGTAACCAAGTATCTATCACTCTGATTTGGGTTGACTTAGGGAAAAGTGCTCAGGTTTGGTGTCAGGCTCTGGTTTTGAAACCTGGCTCTGACTCTTGACTCACCATTTCGCAACTGTGTGACCTTGGGCAAGTCCCTTAACACTCACATAATATGGGATAATCACACCAATCTATTAGCTTATTGTAAGGATTACCTAAGTTAATGCATGTAAATGCCTGGCATGCGGTGGGTGGTTCATCAGGGTTAGTTCCCAAGTATTTTTAAAATTTATCTTACTCCCCTCACCTCGCTTTCCAGAATGGCTGTGGTGGTTTATAACCAAAATTAGCTAATAAAAATACAAATTAGGATCAAGGAAAAAGGAGAAAGCATATATGCTATCGCTAAGTGCTGACAAAGTTGTTAAAATCTGCAGCAGGGCAAAATAGTGGTTCTCCATTTCAAAAATGTAGACACAGTAACTCTGGTGAACAGTGGAAAAGCAAACTTTGTCCTGGCCCTAAATTTTAAAGTAGTTTCTCATGTAAATTTCTATGATTTTATCTGTACAGTGTTTTGCCATTTACAACGTGATGTCACAGCCTGTTTCATTTGATGCTACATTAACTCCATTTTGCCTCTATTTTATGGATTTATTCATCCAAAGAAATACGTATCAAGTGCTTACTATGTGCCGGACACATAAACAGGAGGAAAGTCCAATTAACCATGCTATTAGTTAGCCAACTGATTGCCTAACTAGCTACTAACTGCAAATTCATTAACGAATGACCTGCAAACTAACTAATTAATCACCTAAATAATCCATCCCACGGGGAGCAGGGGCCACAGGATAAGCTGAGGAAGCCAGTCAGCACAGTCAGGTGGTGTGCCCAGAGCCTAAGGTGGATCTGGTTGAGGATGACTACTTGAGCTGGCACCATAGTGTAGTAAAAAGCAATTACATTAAAAAAAAAACTAGGTTTTTGGAGCACTTGATAAATACCAATGCCAAGACCCAACCCAGATCAACTGAGTCAGAATCTCTGAGAGTAGAGCCAAAACTGGGCACGGTGGCCTGAGTACAGTCCCAGCTACTTGGGATGCTGTGGCTGGAGGATCGCTTGAGCCCAGGAGTTCCAGGCAAGGCTGGGAACCACTGCTCTATGCCAATCACAGAAATCCTGTTCCCTGCTCTCCTAGTCTCCCTTGTAGCTAGGGATGGTCATGTCATCCAGTGTTGGCCAATGATGAGACCTAAGCAGAAGACTAGAGGGGAGGAAGGTTGTGGCAAATATTTTGCTTTCTTGATAAAGGGAAAGACACAGTCTTCCTTTCCCCTGTGGATAAGATCCATGGGGTTCCTCTAGAGATCTTTAGGCAAGAAGGATGAAAGCCAGTATACTAAGGATATAAGAGCAAAAGACTAGAAAGAGCCTGGGTTCCTTATGCATCACTGACCAGGTAAACCAGCACCAGCCTGCTTCTTGTAATGCGAATGAAATAAACCCTGTTTCTTTTCATCATTGTTAGTCTGGATCTCTGTTACTTACAGACAAATATATTCCTGAGACATGTGTAAAGGTCCCAGCTCAGTGCTAAGTGACTACTGCATAAGGAAAGATACATATTGGAGTGTCTATTTGTCCTGGTGTATATATACATGCCTTCCCATCCAAATCCAGGAAGCAAAACCCCTCCCCACTTCCTTCCCAGCTATGTTATTCTGTGAATGCTATAGTCTTAGGCTTGGGATCCTGATTAAGCCTCCACAAGGGAAAGGATGGATGAGGCAGCAGGGAATTTACCTGTCCCCTGTAGCTTTCTTTTTGTCACCCAGTAGCCCCAAATCACAGTTCCAGATTCCTCAGCTCACATCCCATTGGGATTAGCGAGCTCAGGACAGCTGGGGTGAGGGCAGGAACTTGAGCTCATTCCAGGAGGTTGGAGGGTTGAGTACAGGGGATTGGGTAGAGGTGGCAGCTGCTGCTGCTGCAGGTGCTTCCCTCACACCACAGATGCAGGTCTGCTCACCTGACCTCTCACCCTGGCCTCCCAGGCCTTCTCCCACCTGGGAGGACTAGGGAACTTCCAGTTAGAAGGAATTGAGGACTGGGCTGCCCTGATCCCTGACCTGGGTGAGGCAGGCTGGTCTGAGCCCCTGTGGGACTAACGGCAGAGATGGTGATTCACCAATAGCACAGGTGGATCCCTCCTATAACCCTCACTGGAGACACTACAGAGGTAAAGAATGAATTTTCAAATCTGGGATTTGCATAGCCTGAGCAATCCAGACCTTCTGATCAAGAGCCCTCATTTGTAGGTGGGTTCTCTGAAGAAGGTCAGCTCCTCGCTCCACTCTATTATTACACTACATGCTCCTGAACTGCCACCTCCTTCCAGTTCCTCCAGTAAGACTTCTCTAAAATATACGCTTATTTTTTACTACCTGTCTGAGGAAGGTTTATCTGCTAGGGTTGTGTCAGATGAAAAAAAAATTCCTAAGTCAGAGAAATTATTTAATTATCCAATATCCTCCCTTTTTTCTTCCTCCCTTCCATTCTTCCTAAGCATGAATAATCCAAAATTGGCTTTAAATTTGACTCTTCAGGGATATTTTGGAAAGAGGGCTTAAACAAATTAGAACTCAAGAATGGGCTATCAGTAAGTGGGATATCAGAAAGCCCTTGGAATTTTACGTTGAAAAACCTGAATTCAGTTTGTCAGCAGACTGTTTATAGAGGGACCTAGAGCATGATCAGTTTTAAGGCTCTGTTTCCTCATCTATAAATGAATTTAATAACAGCCATCTCATAGGGTGGTAGAAAGGAAGAAGTGATGTCACATAGATAAAAGTGCTTTGAGGGCTCACAATAATAGCCAGCATTTATTGAGCACCTACAATGTGCCCAGCAGGATTCTAAGAACTTTATGTGCATTATCTCATTTCAGCCTTACCACCTTATCAGGTGGGTACTATCATAAACCCAGTTTTACAGATGAAGAAATGGGGGTCAGATAATTTGCCCCAGGTCACACAACCAGGAAATGAAATCAGGCTTTGAAGTCAATTAGTCTGCATCTTCAGTGCCTATGCTTTTAAAGATTTTATTTGTTAAACAGTGATAACAGAGAGAACATAATGCCTGACACATAGTAACACTCAAGTAATAGTATCATTATTATAAATAGAACTTGCCCAAGATCTCACAGAAAGAAAAGAGGTCATTGGACCTGTAGGACCCTAGAGCCCAAGATCACCTATTAGCTATTACTCTTGCTTATGTTATAAAAAATAAGATACCCAGCCAGAGACCAAAGATTTAATCATCTTTCTCTCCAGATTTCCAAAAGAACGACACCTCCAGCTTCCCTCATGGTCCCAAGAACACCCAAGAACACATGCTCTGTCTCCTGCTGACCCCCACCAAGCTAACCACTGGAAGAAAGTCAGCAGAACTCATGGGGGTGGGCTGTTCATTCACCAGGACATATGGTTGAAGGATGGAAAAGCATTGTACACACAGATGCTACTGTAAGCTTTTCATGTGCAAAGATGGTGTTGAGGCCCCTTTTCAGCTGAGAACATGGCATTGGCCAAAAAAGGCAAATTCTTCACTAAATCAAACAGAAATGAAGATAAGGAAAAATGTGCTTTCATCTGGAATAAAATTCTCTATAACAGGCCACTGCAGAAAAAGCCTTCTGCTCCCGCTGTACATCCCATATACTTGGGCACAAGTCCACCACCCCAGAAGTAATCCAGCTCTGGATGTGAAGGGAGACACTGTAAGGTTCGTATAGAAGACTCAGAACACTATTCTGTCTCCTTCCTGGAGTCTGATTTGTTATTATGTCGGCACCAAACACAAAGCCAAATGACTCATGGTAACAATGCTGAATGTTTGCCAAATGAAACTCCAACAACAGGCATGTCTTGGTGCCTTTCATTCCTTCTCCATATCACAGGGCCCTTCTCTCAGCTTGTACCAGCTCAAGCCTCTTTTCCACTCACAGTCCCAAGAAGCTGTGTCCTGGAGTTTCCCGGGTGCCCACCATCCCATCCCACCAATGCCCTCCTCTTACTGCTGCCCTCTTCCTCAAACATCCCTCAACAGCCTCGGGCCCACTCACCTACAGCTGCTTTCTGTGCTTCAGTCATGGATTTTTCAATCCCCAACTCTAAGGGGCAGGCACAGTAGAAAAGGAAATTGAAGGAGGCTTGATGTAGGCGTCAGTGGGAAAATCTGGAAGAAATTGGAGAAGGGATCTTACTGCTCAGTGATCAAAACCTTTCTCTAGCAGATTTCATGAAGAGAGATGCTGAGCGGAAGGCCTAGGAGAGATTATTTCTTGCCTCCAAGATCCATAAGCTCCCTCCTCCTAATGTTTGGGAAGTGCCTTCTAACATCTAGCTTCAAGCCCACTTGCTGCAGTTGGTTCTTTCTCTAAGGATCCACAGGCATGCTGGGGCTCTGTTAACAGGTCAGACCTCCACAGTAAGAGTTTCCATTCCCTCATTCGGTCCCCAAAGCTGGTGGGGTGGGGGGTGTGCAGCTGTCCAAAGAGAGCTGTGCCCTGGAGCTATGCCAACAGTGGCACCAAACAGGGTGCAGACCCGTCTGTCCGTTCCTAGGAGGCAGGCTCAGGGCTGTGGCTCCTTCAGGAGATTCAACAGACCCTAGAACGGGAGGACAGGAAGGAGTTCCTAGGCCCCACCCCCACACGTCCTTACATTTTCTGACGTTTCTCCTTTGAACATGTTCCTTTATTTATTGGGCCTCATTTAACCTCAGCCATGTCCTCCTGGGATCATTTATTTGGTAACTGTCACTCAGCCTGCTCTGGCATTAACCTCATAATCCTATTGATTTCCTCCAAGCTAGCTGGAGGTTTTCCCGTCTTCTTGCTGGGCCGGTTAAGGACTAAGTCTCGGTTCTGGTCATTACCGAGGAAGACGCCCCAGACTGGTAAAGTCTGCGCAAAGGGCTGTCTGGAGGTTCCTCATTCCCACTTTGGTCCTTTCCAGCCTGTGGGAGATACATACGTGAGGCCGCCTCAGTTGCTCAAGTGTGAGGTAAGGTGGCACCCGCCGCCACCACCAGGAGCTCCCTGGGTGGCTACTGAGGCTGTCCTTCAGCGCAAAGGGCCTCCGTTTCACCAATCACAGCGCCGATCAGCCTGGAACCCCGCCCCCTCCACCATCTTGGATCCTGGAGCGCCAAGGGGCCCAATCACTGAGGGGGAATCGGCTGAGGGTGGGGCCAAGGTCCAGGCTGGCGCCCACGTGGCCACCGGGCCTGCGCCTTCCCGCCACCTGCAGCCAGCAGCCTGGCCCCTGTCGAGTTGCAGCTGCAGTTCCCAGACACCAGCCCAGTCCGTCGCCAGGGGATTAGTGTCCGTCTGTTGGTTGGGACAGCCTCAGTGGGGGTTGTCCCAGCCCAGACAAGGGCCTCCACTTCGCCCTTTCCCAGGACCACCCCCCCCCCAGAGTCCAGCATGGGCAGAGGGGATTGTTTTGGGGGGTCTGACTGCCTGGGGTGCTGATCTCTCCCAGAGCTGAGGTGTGGGGTGACCGGAGTCCCCCTCCCTGCCAAGCCTGAGCCACATGTGCTGGGAAGTTCATTTCCCCTTGTTTTGCAGAACGGGCTCCGGGATTGACCCCGGGAGTGACCCCAGTGTCAGGAGGCATTAATGATCTCCATACGGGCAATAAACAGGCAGACCGGCTGGCTTGGTGTGGAGGTGCCCTGGAATGGGGCCGCCTTATTAGCCTCACATTCGCTCGTGGGTAGAGGCTTAATTAGGGAGGGCTCCCTCATCCATCTCCCCCTCCCCCAAGCATCCTTGAGCTCCATGGGAACTGAAGTCTTCTGACTGGTTCCTCTGTTCCTCATGGGCTTACTCAAGAAGCACCCTCTTCAGACGTCAGCTCAGCCTTTTGCCCACCTCTAACAGGACTTCTGACGCAGTTCTGATAAAGTCTATCTTGTTTTTAAAAGCCTCCAGAGGCCAAATATACAAGCATTCCGAGTCAGCTCACTTTTTTGTCTGCCAGGCCCAGGAAGAAGGTCTTCTTCTTCTTTAACTTAAATCCCTCCTAATCGTTTGAATTTGAGCCCGTTGGGCCTTATTTTTTCCCAAAGAGCAAAGGGAGATAGCTGGTTACAAACATTTGCCCCCAGTCTTTAGCAACTGCCTAGATGATGACAAAGTACAATCCAATTTCTGACAACTCCCTCCAAATCCATTTGCGTCAGGGAGGTTATTTGTACTAAATGTGGGCTTTAATCTCTTTGGGCATCAGTTTCCTTATCTGTACAGCTCATTTAACAGTCACCAAATGCTGCATGCTAGGCACAGGGCTAAGCACCAGGGGAAAACAGCTGAGGAAAACTCAGGTCCTACCTTAAGGGAGCTCCTAGTCTAGTGGAAGAGACAGGCTCACAAACAAATGCAGTAATGAAACATGTTCAGGGCTAGAATCTAAGTCTATACTGAGTGTGAAGGGAGTACAAAAGAGAGATTAAGAATCCAGGATAAGTTAGTTAATCTCTCTTTTGTACTCCCTTCACACTCAGTATAGACTTAGATTCTAGCCCTGAACATGTTTCATTACTGCATTCTGTTTGTGAGCCTGTCTCTTCCACTAGGACTAGGAGCTCCCTTAAGGTAGGACCTGAGTTTTCCTCAGCTGTTTTCCCTGGTGCTTAGCCCTGTGCCTAGCATGCAGCATTTGGTGACTGTTAAATGAGCTGTTACAGATAAGGAAACTGATGCCCAAAGAGATTAAAGCCCACATTTAGTACAAATAACCTCCCCTGACGCAAATGGATTTGGAGGGAGTTGTCAGAAAATTGGATTGTACTTTGTCATCATCTAGGCAGTTGCTAAAGACTGGGGGCAAATGTTTGTAACCAGCTATCTCCCTTTGCTCTTTGGGAAAAAATAAGGCCCAACGGGCTCAAATTCAAACGATTAGGAGGGATTTAAGTTAAAGAAGAAGAAGACCTTCTTCCTGGGCCCTGGCAGACAAAAAAGTGAGCTGACTCGGAATGCTTGTATATTTGGCCTCTGGAGGCTTTTAAAAAACAAGATAGATTTTATCAGGACTGAGTTACAGTTTAGTGGGACTGTAGTGAAAGGATTCTGCTCTCCCCTAGCCAAGACCATGCGACCCTAGTTAGCCCATTCAGATGTTCTCTTCCCAGAAGTCTAATCTTGAGCATAATGGCAGAAAGAATGAAGGGATAGAAGTTGCATCCTCCTCTTTGGGTCTTAGCTTCCTTACCTGTACAGTTCGTTCAAGATTCAACAAACACTCCATGGTAGGTAGCATTCTTCTACTACATTCTCCAGTCTTCATGCTACAAGGAAGCCATTCACTTGCACCCACTGCTTAGCTCTCCAGAGCTGCTCTGGCCTTCGTTATTTCTGAGCCTGGCTCTTCAGCCTTTCCTTCTAAAAAATCCCTTCTCTGGTGAAGCCAGCCAAGTTCATTTCCATAGCTTTGACAACAGAACCCTATCTGGTCATGATGACATTAAGTGAGAGAAGAGGCAGTGGTTGTAGGTGGAGATAAGTTTGATTTTAGTGATGATAAAACTAAATTTGGAAATACAGAGTCTGGAGATCACAATTTGGGACACATAAGTACACGGTGGGGGTTCATATTGGTAGTTGACAAGGCCACTGAGGGAGAATTCATAGAAAGAGAAAAGAAGAACAAGAATAGAATCTGGAGGGTGTGGAAAAGAAGAAAGGAAATAAGCAAAGAGACCCAAGAAGAATCAGTTAAAAGACTGGCCAAGAGACAGTGCAGTCCTGGCAGAAAAAGGAGAACTTTTTAGAAGCAAGGGAGAGGTCAGCAGTGTAAAACACTGGCAAGAGTGTCAAGGAGGATTAGGGGAGGAGGCAGTTAGAGTCACTGGGGACATTAGGAAGAGCTGGTTAAGGGGAGGGAAGATTATAATTCATCTCCTTCCCAGACTGTTGGAGGATCAAATGAGCTGGCTAGTGTGAATTGGGAGGAACCATCAAGTAGGAGAGGTTCACACTCTTCCATGAGCTTCTGGAAAAAGCCATAATGCTGGCCTACTGTCCCCATCTTTCCCTCTCATGGGCAGTGACTGAAACTTGCCATAAAGTCCCCACCCACCACTGGTGTCCTCACCTGCCCAGAGGGCCTGTCTTGGGGAGCTCTGTCTCAGACTCACTCAGGAGCCTGAGGGCCCAGGAGAGAGGCTGAAGACAACCCTGCCATCATCCTGGATTCCTGCAGTGGATGGCCCTCAATAGCCTGCCCTCCTTATTCTGTTGTCACTAACATCTCAACTCATCATCTGACATTAAAGCCCTCCAAGATTTAACACCAAACCTGTTTCCACTCCAGTGTCACGGCCCCTCCACAGGAACTAAAGTCTCCTTCACACAGCTCCCTCACAATGGCCTTCACAGTCCTTTTAATGCATCTTTATTCACACAGCACCCCTTTGATTTCTCTTCTTTGATTTCCTGTCTACATATACACTTCACAGTTTATGAAGCATTTTCACATACCTGAGCTCATAACAACAGATGTACATAGTATCATTATGTCCATTTTGCAAATAAAGAAACTAAGACTTAGGGAAGTTAAGGGACTTACCCAAAGCTGTTCCACTGGGAGGGGGCCTCTTCAGACTTCTGCAGTCCAATGGCTTCCAAATGCCAGGCCTAGAATCATGACGCTTAGTACAATTGTTTCCTCCTGTCAGCATGGGGCAGGCTGTTGACCACATATACTTTGGCCCAGAGGGATTTGGGGGCAGTATGATGCAGTGATTAAGAGCTTGGCCACTGGATCCATACATCTTGGGTATTACCTTGGGCATCCTAATTAGCTTCTCACGTCCTCAGTTTATCTGTAAAATGAGCAAACTAATACTCATTTGCTTCATGAGGTCATTAAATATTTGGAAAACATTTAGAACACTACATAGTAAATAAATTTACTTGAAAGCAAGTCACCAAACCTAGTGATTTAGGCAAAATGGACTTGATTAAAAAAGATTAGACCCAATCACTGATTGTGTATGGTATTATCACTTCTTCAGAGTAAAATGCTCTCATTGGAGAGAATCTGGCAATTACAACAAGGTGCAAAGGAAACAATAGAGTTAACCGCTGCCAACATTTTGCTAGAGTGATGCAGCAATATGGTGGAATAGGAAATAGATTCTAGCTTTCATACCCTCACAGATGGGTATGAAACAGGATGAACAGGAATACCGCTGTAGGAACCCAAGAGTCCCATGGAGAGACTCTAGCACTCTGTTCAAATAAAAAATCTGGGAATAGATGCATTGAAGAACATAAGAAGAATGGTTTCACTTTACCCACATCACCCCTCCCTCAAGGCAGCATAGCTCAGTGCCAAAGCCCACAGTTTCTTCCATAGGGAATAGTAAAAGTGGAATGAGTGTCCGGTACCCCCAGCCTCACAGGTCATTACCCAAGAGGCTCATATCTGCCTCCCCCACCCAGATCACTGAGGGGATCACATGACTAAATAGCCTAGGGGGATCTAGGAGCAACCATACAGATCTCAGAAACCAGCTGCAGATCCTAATAACTGGCTCAAGACTTCACCAAGAGGCTTGCCTGCAAATCCCATGGGATTTCTCACCTTTAGCACCCACCAGTTGGATGACTTGCACCCCTAGCACTCTGCATGCGCTCCTGAGATGGTGCATGTGAGACTCCTCAGATGGCATTGGTGCATTCCTAAGACAGTGCACATGAGCCTCCACAGAGAGTGAGTGCAAGCCACCACAAAGGGGCACATGCAGATTCCCACAGATAGCACATGGATATCAGCAGCTGGCTTGACTTGCAGGATGGGGAGAAGGTGCACAACCTTGAAGACTTCGAGGCACTTCCCTGAGGAAAATAAATGGAAGGCCCTTAGCACTCAACCTGACTTTACAAGATCAAGAAAAGGCACACAATCCTAAGATTTACCTCCCAAGAGAGAACAAGAGAAATGGAGCAGGGCATTCATAGAAAAGGCCTGAGAGACCTCCAAAATCTCTAGCTGGGTTGTGTCTTTCTCTTCCAAAGCCAATGAGTAAAGACTGCTGGAGGACACTGCTTCTTTAGTTAAGAAGACAGCAATGCAAGACTTCAAGGAGTATAAGGAATCAAGAAAACATGATACTACCAAAAGAACAAAATAAAGCTTCAGTGGATGACCCCCAAGAAATGGAGACCTATGAATCTCCTGACAAATAATTCAAAATAAGTACCTTAAAGAAGCTCACCAAGCTACAGGAGAACACAGATAGACTACTAAACAAAATCAGGAAAATAACACATGAACAAGATGAGAAGTTCAACAAAAATATAATAATCATAAAAAGAACCAAACAGAAATTCTGGAGAATTTCTGAAGAATACAATGACTGGCCTTAATAATTTAATGAAGAGCTTCAACAGCAGACTTGATCAAGGAGAAGAAAGAAGCAAACTCAAAGACAGATCATTTGAAATTATCCAGTCAGAGAAGCAAAAAGAAAAAATAATGAAAAAGTGAAGAAATCCTTTGTGACTTATATGACACCATGAAACAAAACAACGTATGCACTATGGAAGTCCTAGAAGGACCAGAGAAAAAGAAGGAGTCAGAAAACTTATTAAAAGTAATAATGACAGAAAACTATCCAAATATGGGGGAGGAAATGAACATCCAGGTCTGTGATAACTAAAGAACCCCAAATATGCTGAACACAAAGATATCATCATCTAGACACATTATAATCAAATTGTCAAACTTAAAGACAGAGAATTTTGAAAGCAGCAAAAGAAAGGTGACTTACCACATACAAGGGAACCCTCATAAGACTATCAATAGGTTTCTCAGCAGAAATCTTGCAACCCAGGAGAGAGTGAGATGATATATTCAAAGTGCTGAAAGAAAAAAAAAAAAACCCTGCCAACCAATAAAACTTTACCTGGCATAGTAAAGCATTTTACCAGGGGGAGGAGAAAAAGGGGAGATGTTAGTCAAGGAGTACAAAGTTTCAGTTCTGCAAGATGAATAAGGTCTGGAGATTTAATGTATAGCATGATGACTGTAGCTAACAATACTGTACTGTATATACTTGAAATTTGTTAAGAGGGTAGATCCTAAGTTTTCTCACTGCCCCCCCCACACAAAAGGTAGCTATGTGAGATGATGGATATATTAATTAGCTTTTTGCAATGATTATTTCATAATGTATAGGTATATCAAATCATCAATTTGTATACCTTAAATATGTACAATAAAAAAAATAAAATGATACTATAAAAATAAATACTTTTTAAAAGAACACATGGGTAGGAAAAAAGGCATACATTAATTCTATTGAGAAAACATGGCTTTTTTAATCATTTACATCATCAGAAATAATTGAAATTATTATGCTCTAAAAATATTTGCCAGATTCTCTTCTTCTCTTTACCTTTAAAAAATATTTTTTAAATTATGAAAACAGATCTAGAAAAGTCAGCCATTAAATTTTCAGATGAGAGTCTGAAGGGTTGATTAACCATTGAGCATTCTTTGTGTGTATTTAAGCATTGGTGTCCAGTTTTTATAATGTTTCGGGGTTTTCTTTTTTCTTTCTGATTAATGCTTAGTCCATTCCTTGCACTCTTGCCCCTTTGTAAGAGCAAAAGTTGAAACAACCTAAATGTCATGTAATTTATGGGGTACTTAAATCAATTATAGCCATTTGCCAAACTGAATGTATGGAGTGATCCAAGTTTTGTAGAAAATTAATTGTACCTCAGGAGGGATCCACTGCAAGGTGGGACTGGTAGTTCTACCAGTGTGGGATTGTGGGTATTCTATTTTGGCTTATATTTTTCTTTGGCTCATTTGTAAATTTTTCTATGAGTACATATTGCTATTTTAATAAGAAAAATAGAAACAGGAACAATAATGATAAACAATAGCTAACATTAAACACCATATAGTGTGCTAAATACTTGACATAAATTCCCCTGCTGAATGAAGCAACATAATGTAGACACTATTATCTACTTTGTAAAATAAACTTTTAATTTTAGAATAGATTTTTGGAAAAGTTGCAAAGATAGTACAAAGACTTGTCATATACCTCATACCCACTGTCTCACATTTTCTTAACATCTGACATTATTAATAACATGATGTATTTTTCACAACTGAAGTCCATACTTCTTTCAGACTGCTTAGGTTTTACCTAATGTTCTTTATCTGTTCCAGGATCCCACCCAGGAGACCACATTACATTTAGTTGCCATGCCTCCTTAGGCTCCTCTTGGCTGTGACAATTTCTCAGACTTTTCTTGTTTTTGATGACCTTGACAGTTTTTATTTTTTTAATTTCAGAACATTACAGGGATACAAGTGTTTTGGTTACATGAATTGCTTTTGTACAGTTTGAATCAAAGTTGTGTGTCCATCAGCCTTGACAGCTTTAAGGGGTGCTGATCAGGTATTTTGCGGAATGTCCCTCAGTTGAGTTTGTTTGACATTTTTCTCATGATTACACTGGGGTTATGTTAGGCAGGGACCAAATCTTCAGGGTGGTTCCTAGGCGCAGAGAAGCTGGGGGGGGGAGGAATTAGAGGAAGGGGCTGCATGAAAACACAGAACACCTGACAATCATGTATAGCAATCACCTGGTAACATCCCATGCCACCTGTAAGCCCTCCCACAAACCAGGCCAATAAAAGGAAACCACCAGGGAGTCCTTAATGTCTTTCTCCACTCGTGGAGGCTGACCCGTTCCTCTCTGGAACGTACTCTCACTTTGTATAGCTCCTTTCTTTCTGCAATAAAAGCTGTTTGTGTGGAATTGCTTCCTGTCTGTGGTTGTTCTGTCACACTGGCCCTGCTTGTGAATTTTCCAAGCAAGGGGCCAAAGAAGCAGGACAACAGTCTGCCAAGAGGCCACACCTGACAGGTTATAGGTTTTTGGGAGGAAGGCCATAGAAGTGAAGTGTCATTCTCATCATTTCAAAGGTACATGGTACGTGGTACGTGGTACGTGGTATGACTTATCACTAATGATGCTGACCTTGATCACCTGGCAGAGGTAGTGTTTGCCAGGTTCACACTGTGAAGTTGTTCCTCCCCACAACTTCCACACTGTGGTAATTGGAAGGAAATCACTCTGCACAGCCCACACTTCCTGAGTGGGGAGTCAAAATCTACCTCCTTGAGGACGTAGTATCTACGTAAATATTGGGAATCCTCACAGATTTGCCTATTCTCTCCTATTTATTTATTTACTCAATCATTTATTTATATCAGTATAACCACATGGATATTATTGTATACTTTGAGTTATAATCTAATACTGTGTTATTTATTTTATTGCTTAAATTGTTTCAGTTTTGGCCATTAGGATCTCTTTCAGCAGGCTCCTGTGTCCCTTTGTCATATCATCATTATTATGCACCTTTTACAGGTGAAAAAACTGAAGTGGAGAGAAGTTGAATAACAGCCCCAGGGCCACACTGCTAATAAATGAGGTCTGTTTCTAACTTCTGAGCAGCAAATGTGACCAGTACACTGCACTGCGTCCTCAAAAAAAAAAAAAAAAAAAAAATCACACACATACACCTATGTGTATATGTGTGTGGTTTTAGGACTTAGGAGTTTGAAACTTTTCTAATTTATCTTAATCTGTAACCTTGGGATGTGGTTTTCTTTTCCTGCCCCTGTGTGTGTACATCTAGTTTGTTCCCACAAATCCTTGTTGTTAGATATTTCACTCATTCCAATAAAAGTTTTATTTTTGGGCATTTCTGTTATTCCAAATGTTTGCTAATTTATACCACACAGAGATGATTAGCTACAAAAGAATTTGAAATTAAAAACTAGATTTTAGGCCGGGTGCAGTGGCTCACGCCTGTAATCTTAGCCCTCTGGGAGGCCAAGGCGGATGGATCGCTAGAGGTCAGGAGTTCGAGACCAGCCTGAGCGAGACCTCGTCTCTACTAAAAATAGAAATAAAAATTATCTGGACAACTAAAAATATATACAGAAAAAATTAGCCGGGCATGGTGGCGCATGCCTGTAGTCCCAGCTACTCGGGAGGCTGAGGCAGTAGGATCGTTTTAGCCCAGGAGTTTGAGGTGGCTCTGAGCTAGGCTGACGCCACGGCACTCACTCTAGCCCGGGCAACAGAGTGAGACTCTGTCTCAAAAAAAAAAAAAAAAAAAAAAACAGTAGATTTTAAACACCTTCAAAAGATGGACAGAAATGCTTAAAGACATCTAAAGGCTGCAAAACCACCTGACAAGGAACTGAAAATGTGCATACTTTCTAAACAGCAGCTGTGGGCATTAGTTTTCATCACTTCACAAGGCCAAGCTGCGCACCAGCCTGCTCTTGGCCAAGCACACGAGACACCTGCTCCAGCCGTCGTTCCCTGTGCGAAACTCCCCGGATACGGCCTGGGTGCTCTTCCAGACCCGTGTACACCTCCCGCTCCCTCCGTCGGAGAGCTCCGGAAGAAAGCAAGCAGCACCCTCAAATGTAAGGCGCCACCTGCCACCCAGCATCACTGTGCCGGCCACTCCGTTTCTGTGCCCCAGTGGCGGGTCACTGTACCTAGACAGTGAGGGCTCCCATGGCTACACACTCCATTCTCTGGACCCAGATCTACCCTCCCCCGACCCGCCAGCCCACCCAGGAAGCTCCCCCTCCTCTATCTGCCCTCACCCTCACAACCCTGTGAGGTGGGTGAGCAACCTGTGCCCGATGCACAGAGGAGGAAACTGAGGCACGGAGGTTAAAACGACCAAGTCAGAAGCAGAATCAGACAGAAGGAGAACCCAGGCTTCTCTCTCCAGTGCTCCTTCCCGCCTTCCTGCTGCGTCGGGTCTCTGCTCTGGTCTCCTCCATGGGCGATACCGACTCAAGACCTTGCCTGCCTCTCGCCAGACTTGGGGTGGTAGCTGGGCGCCTCTTCAGAGGCA
The DNA here is from genome assembly GCF_020740605.2 of Lemur catta. Classification (NCBI taxonomy): domain Eukaryota; kingdom Metazoa; phylum Chordata; class Mammalia; order Primates; family Lemuridae; genus Lemur; species Lemur catta. The sequence goes on along the minus strand of NC_059142.1, from coordinate 26,485,871 downwards.
GTTGTCTCCTTGCATTTGCCAACGAAAGAGGAAGCAGCAGAAAGCTGAGGCTTCCAAGCTTCTCCCTTCTGACAACAGCATCAGGCCAGGACCAAAGTAGGTACAAGGAAAAACCAAGGCCAGGGCTGACACCCTGGGGTCCACAGGTACAGAGAGCCGAGAGCAGGGTTTCTCAGACTTGACGCTACTGATGTTGGGGCCTGGTGATCCCGTGTGGAGGGGCTGTCCTGTGCATGGCAGGGTATTTAGCAGCACCCCTGGCCTCTACCCCAGGTTGTGAAAACCAAAAATGTCTCCAAACATCGCCAAATGTCCCTTGAGGGTTACAGTTGCATCTGTTTAGAATCATTAGCTTAGAATTTTCAGGACCGTGTCTGCCTTATTAGCATTCTTTTCCAGAAATACAATTTATTCAATATGTAACTATAACTTGTATAACTTTAAGGGACTTTTCACATCTACTGATTCACAAATTCTTTATCAGGCATGATGTCCTGATTGGGGATTTTAAAATATGATCCCAGAGCATGTGCACAAAGAGAGGACAGTTATCTGCTTCTGGGGGAAGGAGACCGGCTAAGGCCTGACTCTTGCCCTCTGCCCAAAGGCCTGGGGATGCGCCCAGCCCACCTGAGGAAGGGGTCTAGCTGCTGACCCTGAGGTGCCAGGTGACCTCTGAGACGCAGACCTTCTCTCAACCTTGTCTCCCCGCTGCCAGCCGCATCTTCCTGGTTCCTTCCTGCCCATGAAAACAAAATGGCTGCCTGCAAGAGGCGAGTGCCATGGTGGCCGCGTCTCCCCATGGCCTGAATGAGCAGAAGACAGAATTTCCCTCCACACACCCTCACACCCGCCATTCTCAGCATGGGGAACGTGTTCAACAGGGTCACTGCTAGGCCAGTTTGCCCAAGTTGCAGAACCGCTTAATAAACCTTTACCTTCTGAAAGACGGTGGTATTCCGGGAGGAGGGCTGTTTCCTGTTTTTCCCAGAATGGATTCAAAGTCAGGAGCTTCTCCTGAGGGGGAAAGATTTAACTGGCCTGGGCAACGGGTGCTGGCAGCTGGAGTGTGAGGCTCTAGGAACGGGGAGAATGGAGGAGTTGATGGACTCTTGCTGGCCAGAGGCAGGTGGAGAGACAAGTGACCGTCCTCACGCCCCTCTAGTTCAAAGTCTTCTGCTTAGCTTTGCACAGCGGTTCCCACCTAGAACTGAGGTGGAGATCCAGCCAAGCACTTTCTGACTCAGTAGGTCAAACAGACCTCTCTGCATGCAAGATGCATACCCTTTCATTCTTTAAGATCTTTTTTTTTTTTTTTTGAGCTGTTTTAGGCTGACAGCAACATTGAGAGGGAGGTACACAGATTTCCCAAATGCCCCCTCCCCCCACATGTTCGTTATCAACATCCCCCACCAGAGGGGTACACTTGTTATATTCATATCCCAATTTTATTGAAGCAGAGGCTAGAGTATTTAGGGTCAATGGTGTCACAAATTTTTTTTCTTTTTAATCAACTTTATAGCAGTATACTTTACATACAATAAATTGTATCCACTTAAAGTGTCAGTTGGATAAGTTCTGCCATGAGTTTAGCCGTGATCACCACAATCAAGATACAGAATGCTTCCGTGATTCCAAGAGTCCCCTCCTGTCCCTTTGCTGTCAATCCCCACTTGCCCCCTCCGCAGCCCCTGGCAACCTCTGGTCTTCTTCCCGTCCCTGTAATTTGCATGTTGTAGACGTACATGTAAACAGAATCATATAGTATGTATTCTTTTATGTTTTGCTTCTTTCATTCAGCATAACGATTTTGCAATTCATCCATACTGCTGGGTAGATCAGTCTTTCAATTGCTGAGTGGTATTCCAGTGTATGGATACACCACATTCACTTGTTGATGAGCATTTGGCTTGTTCCCAGGTTTGGGCTGTTATGCATAAAGCCTCTGTAAACATTCAGGTGCAAGTCTTTGTGTGGACGTATGTTTTCACTTCTCACAGAATTTTCTAGCACTGGGATACAGGTGCCCAGAAGTGGGGACTTCAGGAAAACTCCTCCCTCATCCAAGTAAGTCAATAAAAATTTATGATGACTGTGATGTGCCAGGCCTGTGCTACAGGCTCAGAAAGCCAGGACAAAGAGGGTGCTGGGCTGGGCATGGTGGCTCACACCTGTAATCCTAGCACTCTGGGAGGCTGAGGTGGGAGGATCGCTTGAGCTCAGGAGTTCAAGACCAGCCTGAGCAAGACTGAGACCCTCATCTCTACTAAAAATAGAAAAATTAGCTGGGCATCTTGGCTCGGCCTGTAGTCCCGGCTACTCCAGTGGTTGAGGCAGGAGGATCCCTTGAGCCCAGGAGTTTGAGGTTGCAGTGAGCTATGATGACGCCACTACACTCTAGCTGGGGTGACAGAGCCAGACTCTGTCTCAAAAAAAAAGAGTGCTCTCATGACGTTGCAGTGAGCACAGCAGAGGGGCCTTCTGTAGAGGGGCCGGCCCAGCCAAGGGACCAGGAGGGTGTCAAAATCTTCAGGCCACGCTCCACCAAGAAGGCCTCATTTTGAATGCAGTTGTGTGAGGGAAAGATTTTAATAGCTCAAAGAAGAAGACTTTTTAACTAAATTATCATATTTGTTTCCACTTAACACCAAGGTAAATTTCCCTGAGAGATGGGAGTTTCCACTGGGAAGAGAGAGAAACGTGAACCTGCGGATAGAACTTTCCACCTGCGGATAGAACTTTCCAGGGAGAGGGAGCCCAGGCAAGCCTCTGGTCAAATGGAGGGAAAGGTGCATTCGTTTCCTAAGGCTGCCAGAACAAATTGTCACAACCTTCATGGCTTAAAGCAACAGAAATTTCTTCTCTCATAGTTCTGCAGACCAGAGTTTGCAATCAAGGTGCCAGCAGAGCCACATTCCTGCAGGCTCCAGGGGAGAGTCCTTCCTTCCCTTCCAGCTTCTGGTGGCGCCTGGAGGTCTTCAGCTTGTGGCAGCATCACTCTCGTCTCTGCCCCAGTCGTCCCATGGCCTTCTCCCCTGTGTGTCTGCTTCTGTGTCCTTTCTCCTATAAGAACACGAGTCATTAAGTTTTGGCCCATCCTAAATCCAGGGTGATGTTATCCTGAGGTCCTTACCTAATTGCATCTGCAAAGACCCTATTTCCAAATAAGGTCACATTCACAGGTACCAAGGGTTAGGACTTGGACATATCTTTTAGGGAGGACACAGTTCAACCTACTACAGAAGATGAACTACCATGAGTATGAAAAAACTCTGGTCCAGAAGTTCATAGTAATAAAAGCCAATATTGTTAAGAGTTTCCTGTGTGCCAGGATCCACCCTGAACCCTAGACGTAGATCATCCCACTTAATGCTCTGAGCAGTTCAGAGGGAGTATGATCATTAGTTCCAATTTGACAAAGTAGGAAACTGTGGCACCAGGAGCTTCATTAACGTGTCCAAGTTTACGTAACTAATAAGCAGGCCAACTGCAGAACCACCATGTCATCTGACCTGCAGCAGGTGTTGAAGAGAAGTACATTCCAGTGCAGGCTTTACCCCAAATGTTCTTGGAAACCTTGGACATCTTTCTCCTTTCAGGGTCTGGAGTTGGGGGTCAGGGTGTAAGAGGTGGGAGGGAACTCTCAGAGCCCAGGCCTGGGGGCAGCCATTGAGGCAGAAGGACTGGAGTGCCGGGCAGGGCCCAAAATAGAATCTTGGGGGCAGAAGATGAGCAATACTTCAGTTCTGAAAGATGAGTCTCAAGAGTAGGGCAGGAACCCTGGAACTCAAGGAGCTGCAGGACTGAGGGTGCTTGGGGTGAGGCCAGCCTGCCACTGTATCTGTCTAGGGCAGAGGTTTGCCCTGCCTGGGAGCTAGGCTGGGCCAGGCCCCCACCTTCATGGCCTGGTATGAGAATGGGCCATAGAAAGTAAACATCTGACAGCACCACGAAGGAGCACCCCGGTCCAGTCGCTCCTCCCTCCTCCCACCTGGAGGATTTATTCTTTTCTCCCCGTTCTTTCTTAGTCAATCAATCTACTTCCTTCAAGTAAGTAATTCTGAAACCTACCCATTACCCAGATCAGCCCAAGAAAAGCCGAGGCCAGTGATTGAGCAACCCCTTCCCCAGTGTGTAGACGGATTATTCCACAATGGTGTGTGAGCAGTCTAGAAAAGCAGCCAGCACAGATTTATTAGTTCAATATTGGATCATATAAAAACCAATATTTATTGATCACTTTTGTACTAGGCACCAAGCTGAGTGGTTTTGTGCATTGTTGTTTTAATCCACAGCTACTCAGTGAGGTGGGATTATTATATCTATTTCAAAGAAATTAAGGCTAAAACAAGTTAAGGTCTATGTGACTACAAAGTGTCCACTCTTATATCCATACATCGATGGTTCTCAAAATATGGTCCCTGGACCAGAGGCCTCAGCATCACCTGAGAACTTACTAGAAATGCAAGTGCCCAGTCCTCACCCAGACCTACTGAATCTGAAACTCTCTGGGCAGTGTTCACCCTCTAGGTGGTTGTAATGCATGCTCAAGGTTGAAAACCACTGTCCTGCACTCTCCTACCCACTCAAAGAGCAAGGCAGGCCAAAGTTAACTTCACTTTCTTTTGTGTCCAGGCTGGCAGATGAAAGAAATACCATCTACCTGGAGTTCAGTAAAGGCTTTCACCAAGTTCTCATGAAATCTTTGTGGACAGCATAGAAAAATGTGGAGAAAACCAGTGAAAAGGGACACAGGAGACACCATGACAATTCCAGGGGCACAAATAGGACCCATGGCAGTTGGACAGTCAAACCCTGAGAGTGTCAATTAACAGGTCAATGAAAATCTTGCGGGAGGTCTCTACTGAGGAGCCACAGGGTTCTGCCCAGTTTGACCTTCTATGGTGTGGAAGATAGCATGGTATCAGCTCAGTAGGTGTAGAAGCAAATGTGCAGGATAACAGAATGGGGAACCAAAATGATGTGACTGATGGGAAACAGACGTAAATATGGCCACCACATATGGTAATGCTGGCTTTTCACTGCCCAGGTGCACCTGTCAGGGTTGAGGGACTAAGTGGGGCTAAAATCCAACCTGCACTCCACTCATTTCCACCCAGAAGAATGGGAGCCTTTTTTTAATGTTCACATTGGAGATATTTTATGGATTTGCAACAGTGCTGACCCACCACTTTTTAAAAATTATGGTAAAATATATGTAACATACAATTTTCCATTATATCCATTTTTAAGAGCCCAGTTCAGTGTTGTAAGTACATTCACATTGTGTATCCATCACCACTATCAATTCCAAAACCTTCTCATCACCCCAAACAGAAACTCTATACCTACTAAGCAGTAACTCCCCATTTCCCTCTCTTCCCAGCCCCTGGTAACCCCTCATCTACTTTCTGTTTCTATGAATTTGCCTATTGTGGACATAGCAGCTAAGTGGAATCATACAATGGTTGTCCCTTTGTGTCTAGCTTATTTTACTTAGCATAATATTTTCAAATTAAACCCATATTGTAGCATGCATTAAAACTTCATTCCTTTTTATGGCTAAATAGTATTTCACTGTTTGTATATACCACATTTTGTTTGTCCATTCATCTATTGATGGACACTTGGGTTATATCCACCTTTTATCTATTGTGAATAATGCTGCAATGAACATTGGTATACAAGTGTCTGGTTGAGTCCCCATTTTCAATTCTTTTGGGTATATGCCTAGGAGTAGAATTGCTGGATGATATGGTTAATTCTATGTTTACCTTTTTGAGGAACCACCAAACTGTTTTCTGCAGCAGCTGCACCATTTTTACATTCCCAACAAAATTTACAAAAGTTCCAATTTCTCTACATCCTTGCCAACACTTGTTTGGGGTTTGGGATTTTTGTTTTTTTGTTTTTTTTTTATTCTAGCCATCCAAGTGGGTGTGAACTGGTATTGCATTGTGGCTTTGATTTGCATCTCCCTGATGACTAATGATCTTGAGCATCTTTTCATGTTCTTACTGGTAACTTGTATATCTTCTTTTGAAAAATGTCTATTCAACATCCTTTGCCCATTTCGATATTGGGTTATTTGTCTTTTTGTTGCTGAGTTGTAAAAGTTATTTATATATTTTTTATATTAGACCCTTATCAGATAAATCATTTGGAAATATTTTTTTCCATTCTGTGGGTTGTCTTTTCACTTTCTTGATAATGTCTTTGATGCACAAAAGTATTTAATTTTGTGAAGTTCAACTTACCTATTTTTTCTTTTGTCACCTATACTTTTGGAGTCATATTTAAGAAACCATTGCCAAATTCAAAGTCATGATGATTTCCCCCTATAATTTCTTCTAAGAGTTTTATAGCTTTCGCTCCTAAGTTTAGGCCTTTGATCCATTTGGGGTTAATTTTTGTATACTGTATAAAGTAAGGGTTCAGTTTCATTCTTTTGCATGTGGCTATCCAGTTTTTCCAGCACGATTTGTTGAAAAGACTGTCCTTTCCCCATTGAATGATGTTGGCACACTTGCCAAAAATCAAACCTTGTTTGGATTATTGATTTAGTATGGCAGCTGGATTCAATGACCGTGGAAACCCTTTCAACCATGGAGAAGAACTGATAAAGGATCTTTGCCGAGAGTGTGGCCAGCTCTGCCTCCCGAGCCATCCTCTCTGTAACAGCTGCTGCAAGGGGTGCTGGGAATGATATGGCTGTCAACAGGAATCTACTTTTTCAAGTGATAATTTAACTCAGCACTTTAAAGGGAGGCTGGATGATGTTCTAGGAAGAGCTGACACACCTGGGTTTGAATCTCAGTTGTGTCTCTAACTCTACGGCCCCAGAAAATTACCTTATCTCTCCCAGCTGCAATTTACTAATCTGTACAATGGGAAAATTATGCCAACTATAGCTGGCCATATGCAATTTGTCTGCCCCTTCCCTGCTCTGGCAGCATTACTCCCCACAGCTCTGTCCCACCTCCTTGCTGCAGGGGTGTGCACATGACCTGGCCTTGCCAATTAGGGTTGCCTTTCTCCTGTCCCCTGAGTAGACAGAGAACCCTCATGGGAGCAAATCAGTCTCCTCAGTTAGTTTGCTGTATGCACAGAGAGTGGGCCTCTTTCTTCTCCTGGATTGAGGGCTCAAGGCCTAGGCTCCTTGGGCATCTTTCCTGCTGTGTTGGGAGAATGTGCCTAAGAGCTGAGCCAATGCAGAGGGAAGTCAGCTGGAGCTAACGAGAGACAGTCCAGACTTACTTGACTCCCTGGATCCAGCTATGCCTAAAGTCCACTCCTGCTTTTGTCAGTTACGTGGAACAATAAGTTCCCTTTTTGTCTTAAGCTAATTTCGGTTGGGCTTCTGTTAGGAGGAACTAAAAGGGCCCTGACCAGTATATCTTTCTGCAGGACAGCTGTGTGGATTGAAAGCGATCATATTGTGAAGTACCTGGCACTCAGTAGGCATTCTGAGAGAGACCAGCAAACCTGGTTTTCCAGTGTAACCATAACTGACAATAGTGGTGGATGGGAATGGGTTGTTTGCACGGGTGTATGAGGGATGTGGGCATATAATCCCAGGGGAGCAATCAGAGCATTTCCTGGGATTGTTCTAAAGAGAACAGCAAAGCCATTTCCTTTCCTCTGGAGCCACTAAGCTGGATTTGTTTTGTGTGTGTGTGCTGTTTTTTTTTTGTTTGTTTTGTGTGCCATGATTTGGATTCAAACCGAGGTTGCTGCAGGCACAAGGCAGAGTACTAACCACTCTATGATCATGGCCACTAAGCTGGATTTCTGTACAACCCACAGCTGGCTGCAGCCAAGCTCCCTGCCACATGAAGAATCCCATCTGCGGGTGGGAGAGAATGACACTAACACAGAGAGAAGAAATGAGAGAGGCAGAGAGTGAGGGAGCCTGGACTTGTGTCTCTGTCCACACCCACCCCTGCATTCTGAAGGCCAGCTGCCCTCTCCCCTGCACTTCCAGGTCCCATGTGAGCCAATGAACTGCCCTTTTTCTTCCCCTTGAACTGAGTCTCTGTCCTTGAGACTGGAGGATTCCTGATGAATGTGTCCAGAGGCCAGCTGAGGTGAAACCACAAAAGACCCACTGGGTCGGCTGGACAGCTGGGACGGTGTGTCCCTCATTCCTGGCATGAGGAAAGGCCAACATCCTTTCCTGACAAGCAGTTCTCACATCTGGGTGTCTGAAGCAGACTGAGACCTGGCAGGGGACAAACAGGGCTGATGCAGGGCACTGACACACTTGAACACCCCGTCCAATTGCTACCCTTCAGATCCTTTCACTAAGCTATTGCATTGCCAACAAACAGTATCCTATCCAGTAGGTAGACCTGTCGCAATGATCACACAGCTATCAAACTTGTTTGCCCCACCCCTTGCCTAGTTTAAGGGAAGAGGCCTGGTTCCCCTTCTCTGCTCATCTGGTGAGGATGAAAGTATGAGTGGTTTGGGCTGAGCCTGCACAGAAGACTTGACATGTGGGGAAACCCCCCAGGCAGGGGGCCTTGGTGACACTCAGTCTACTTCCCTGTGGCCTTGGTGACACTCGGTCCACCTCCATGTGGACTCACCACGTTCCACCCTATGTTCCCAGCACAGTGCCCTACATTTCTTCATTCATGTGTTATTCAACAAGGATTTATTGAGCACCTGGGAGGCATTGCTCTGGGAGCAATGATAAAACTGAACAAAACAAAGCTCACATCCTAGTGACAGGAAACAATAAACAAAATAAGTAAAATAGTCATAACATGGCAGATATTAACAACAAAAACAAAACAGAGGACAGGAGGAAGGGAATGGTGAGGGTGAAAATGGGTCCCTATGTTATATCAGAGAGCCAAGTACGGCCTCTCCAAGAAAGGAGCGGGGGACCAAGGAGCAGTGTGCTTGTCATGTTCAAGAAATGGCAAAGAAGTGCTAACGGGAAGGTAAAATGGTTCAGCCTCTTTGCGAAACAGTTTGGTGGTGCCTCAAAGACAGAGTTCCACTCCTAGGCATATATCCAAGAGAAATAAAAACATATGTTCACACAAAGACTTGTACATGAATGTTCACAGCAGCATTATTCATAATAGACAAAAAGTGGAAACAACTAATGATGGGTAAATAAAATGTGGTATATCCATATAATGGAATATTATTCGGGCATAACGGGGACTACAGTACTGATCCATGCAGCAACATGGATAAGCCTGGGAAACTTTAAGCTAAGTTTAAGAAGCTCGACACAAAAACACACATTGTGTGAGTCCATTGATACAAAGTGTCCAGAATAGGCAAATCCATAGAGATAGAAAGTAGATGGTTGTCAAGGGCTGGGGGCAGGGGCAGTGACTGCTAATGGCTCAGGGTTTCTTTTGCAGGTGACAAAAGCGTTCTGGAATTAGATAGTGATGATTGTTGCACAACCTTGTGAATATACTAAAAACCACTGAATTATACACTTTTAAAAAGTGAATTTTATGGTATGCAAATATGTCACTTTTTAAAGCGAAAGAAAAAACAGCAAGGTGTCCAGAGCCTCTGAGAAATCAAAGAGGTGAACCCAGCACATAATAGTATAGTCCTTGCTCAAGCAAACATGGTTAACCCCTTCGTGGCCTCCGCCTCTTGACCCTAAGGAAGACACCTCTGGCTCCCTAAGGAGTGAGAACCAGGAAGGGCAGCGCCCTCTGGGCATGGAGAGTTCTGGTGTCTGAACAGGTGGGGACTTTCACTCCAATCCCTCCTATTTCAGGAGAAAGACCAGTGAGCCGTGGGAGAAGGGGACACCTAAACCAAGGAAAAGACTGGTGACCTACTAGGAACAATCCCAAGCTTCCTGTTCCCCTTCCCTGGGCCAACCTTTCACTTTTCCCCCCACGTAGAATCTGCCCTGGGCCAGAGGAGGCAGTGCCTTTGTGAGAAGGGGGAAGGGACTCCTGAGCCTCCAAAACGGTGTCCCTAGGACCCGGGCCAGAGTTGGGTCCCCACCACCCTGATCGAAGCAGCAAGCATGGCACCTGGAAAGGGAACATGCTAATTAAGTCAGACGGGCCCCTTGCCCAGCAAGGCCCCAAGAGAGCCCTGGGACAGGCGAGTTTTCACCAGTGACAGGAGGGTGAGGAAGGTTTAGAACACATGACACTGTCTAGGGGACAGGTGCCTGGGGAGTCCTGGGAATTCAGGAGGTCAGTGTGCAGGGCTGGGGAGGGGTCAGTGTGCCTGGAGGAGGCTTCACACTGAGAAGGGAAGCCACTTACCCAAGGTGACCCAGCTGGAGTAGCTGAGCCAGTCTGACCCCACTATCTAAGCTTTTTCTATTTTGTCCCTTCTGGAAAACTGAGTCAGGGAAAGAACTGAAAACGCCCCGAGCAGGGAGCACAGATAGCCACTGAGTTCCCAGGCTCATCACAGCTTTTGACTCCACTGATTGTTAACCCGGTAGCGCTGGCTGAGGAAATGGCCACGGTTGGTAGGGAAGGCATGGGGTAGTGATAGGACCTCCAGAGAGGGCGTGACCAGGACCATGACCAGGCTCAGGAAAGGCTGGACTAGCCCTGGGCCGTGCCCCCACCAGTGTGGTCAGATAAGCTATGGGTTTTGGACTTGGGGCTCCAAGGAGGCCCTCTAAGGAGCAAGTTCCTTGCCTCCCCATCCCAGCCTGGGCCCTCAGTGTCTCCCAGCCACCTCTGCCCATCCTGGACCTGCCCTCAGGGCCTTCCTCACAGAGCTGCTAACCCTGAATAGAGATCACAACTTATCCTAAGCTGGGGATGGTGCCACCTGCCCCCACAACTCCAATATCTGCCCCTGGGCCCTTGGAATGCTCCCTCAGGGGCATTTCAGGTCACTTCTTCCAAGAAGTCTTCCTCATCTTCTTGCAACATTCTTGTATATGCACTGAGTATCCCCTCTATGCTAGGAGCCTGACCCCAGCCCATATCTCTGAGCCACTGGGCCAGTGCCAGCAGAGAGGAATATACGAGGACTTTGGGAGCCTAGGATTGGAGGGAGGAGGGGCTGGATGGGGCATGATGGAGAGGACATTTGGGCCTGAGCTTTGGAAACTAATGAGGAATTTAGGACGACAGGTGAGGAGGGGCATAGGGACATTCCAGGCAGAAGGACCATGGGGTGTGCTGCCCTGTTTGGGAGATGGACAGCTCAAAGCCCTTTATTCCCACCTCCCCAAGGACTTGCCATGTTCTAGCCCATAGTTTTTTTTTGTTTGTTTGTTTTTTGTTTTTTGGTTTTTTTTTTGAGAATGAGTCTTGCTCTGTTGCCTGGGTCTGGAGTGCAGTGGCGTCATCATAGCTCACTGCAACCTCAAACTCTTGGGTTCAAGCGATCCTCCTGCCTCAGCCTCTAGAGTAGCTGGGACTACAGGTGCACGCCACCATGCCTGGCTAATATTTTTCTTTTCTTTCTCTTCTCTCTTTTTTCTTCCTTCCTTCCGGACGGGGTCTTGCTGCTGTGTTGCTTATGCTGGTCTTTAGCGATCCTCCTGCCTTGGCCTCCCAAAGTGCTGGGATTGTGGAGGCGTGAGCCACCACACCCGGCCTCTAGCCAGCACTCTGCTATGGCGACCTGAGAGAGAGGACGAGATACGCTTCCTTGGGACCCCAAAGAGCCCTGGGAGTAGGGAGATCTGGGGGAGTGCTGGATGGAACAGATAGGAACCGTCCCAGGTTCCGCTCCTACTCCTGGGTCAGCTGCCCTATGTGAGGGATCAGAGGACACAGAACAACGCCCATCCCCCCACTCTGGGTGGCAATCAGGGCAGAATGGGTAGATGAGTCTATTTCAGAAATGAGGAAACTTGAGGTTCAAGGCGTCAAAGCTACAGAGCTAAAGGTGCAGCTGGTCTCCCTGGCTGCACAGTTCATGTTCTTACTCATTTCCCTCAGCGCTACTGCCTAGCAGCAGGACCTAGCCAGAAATGACAGTGGCGGGCCGCAGCCCCAGAGGTGGCAGCCCGCAGGCTGGGAACCCTGACCTGGAGCAGGAGGGCGAGGGGCTTCAGGCCTCAACCCAAGCCCCGACTCCAGGTCTGGACGACTCCAGATCCCCACCTAGTGGTAGGACGGAGCCACTGCTCGCACAGCCCGGGCAGCCCACGGGCGACCTTAATCCAGCCAGGTCACCAGCAACCCACCCTCCAGCAAGAACACCGCCTCCCGGGGCCCGGGCTCCCCGCGAGGGGGAGGCGGCGCATGAGCGCGCGTGCGCACCGAGGGCCGCCGGCCTCTGGTTTCTCCGCTGCAGCCTTGTCGCCGGGGGTCGCTGCTCAGCCTCACACCTCACACGCAGGGTCCTCGCATGACCCCCTAATCTAAACCCCCAGGTTTTGGCCAGAATCCTAGGGCTCAGGGACTTGGCAGCCTGTCAACCCAGAAAGCAGGGTCCCGTTGGCCTGCGCCTGGCCTAAGGGCAGGAGGGGTCACCCTTCTCTGGCGGGCTCAACCCTGCTGGGATTTGCCCCATTCCAGATGGCCCCCGGGCCCCCATCCTCAGGCTCCCTGAGGCTCCTCCAAAGGAGCAGGGCCTCCTCAGGAAGGGCAGGAAACCAGCATTCACTGTGCCAGTCTCTGCCAGGCCTGTTGTAAACAGCATGTCCTCTGATCCTCACACAAACCATGAGTGCATCTCCACTGTGAGGAAGTGATGGAGGAGGAGCAAAGTAACCTGCCCAAGGTGACTCGTTGACTGCTAACACAAAATGACATGCTGGGCACCTAACCCAAAAGGGGAGAAGGCCCAGGGGAAGCTCTCTGGAGAAGGAGCCAATGGGCCAAGTTTAGGAGGAAGGCAGGAAGAGCCAGGGACCAGGGGAGAGGGGATTGTGAGGAGGCCCTGAGACAAGGTCAGCAGGATTAACCTGGGGGTGGGCAGTGGGGGTGCATGCCGAGGTTGACCCCAAGAGCAAGGGAAGCCTTTGGGGGGCTTTGAGCAGGGCAATGACCTTATCTCAGCTGCATTTCAGGAAGGCCTCTGTGTGTGGGAAAGACTGGAGGGCAAACATGCTAGGAGGTTCCCCAAGGGTCCCAGATAGGCAGGCTTGCCCTGGCCTTTGGAGGCCGGAAGGCACCAGACTCCTGAGGGAACACAGAATCACCACGCACAGTGGGAGAGCAGGGTTTGAGGGCTGAGAGTGCCTGTCTGTGGATGGCCTGGAACCTTCTCCTCCGGAGGCAAGTCCTTAGGCAAGACACGTGCACTCCCTGGGCTTCAGTTCCTCAGGAGAGAGAGGAGGCCCCATTGTCTGGGACCCTCGGCCCTCAGGAGCTCTCTGCATTGGACTCCAAGTGGGCTTGGAGCAGGGGCTTTGGGGTCCAGGGCCTGGGCAGAGGTATCCTGGACGGGCCA